>NW_026623089.1:1347500-2021250 GCF_023065955.2 Ursus arctos | reverse complement strand
CCCCGTCCAGTCGGACCTTATCTTAACTGCATCTGTGCAGACTCTGTGCAAAGAGGTCACATTCTGGGGGCACCGGGTGCAGAGGCTGCCGTGAGGGTCCACCCGGCACGGCCGTCAGGCACCGCTCTCCTGCCGCAGGCTGAACGCACTGCTTTCCCGCTTTCCCGCACTCACGGCCACCTAGCAAGTCCTGACAGCTTCCCGGATGAACACTGTGCCTGGGATCGTCTGCTCCAACAATAACCCGGCTGTCGCAAGCCCTCAAACTCCCCGGGCCGCACGTCCAGCACAGATATGTCCAGCAGCACGGCTCGCTGCGTCGGAATTATGGATTCTGTCACTTTTCCATGCCTGGGAGTCCCGTCCTGCCTTTCACAGTGGGACCCACAGGGCGCGTCTGTGGATGACGGTTCTGCGCACCTGTCACGTCACACCTGTGTTTCCCCACCAGCTGCCCGGCCAGGGAGCAGAATCGGTGCCCAGAGTTTTGGGGGGGACTCGGGGATGAGACGGAGGTTGCAGGACTGATTTTGTGCTGAACTGTGTTTTCTTCCTAAACATTTTCCCCAGGTGATAACATCTAATACTCGCTTCGGCCGACAGCAGCCAACAGCTCTGGGCTCCGGAAGCTCAGCAGACCGGTCACCAGCAGAAATGTTCGGTCAGTCTGGGTGGCCGCTCTCACCATGTGGTTGGACGTCAGCCCTCGGGGTGAACGGGAGAGGGTCTGCGGGGTCCCCGGGCCTCCAATAGCCATGGGAAAGGTGACAGAGCCAGGGTTCCTGAGCCCCTGGGCCAGGCTCAGTGCAAGCCGAGTTGGGCCCAGGCCCGAGGGGCTCGAAGGCCATATTTTCCCGCGGCACACACCGAGCTCGCTGTCTGCACAGAAGAGAGGTCACGCTGGACCCAGACTCAGGCTCAACCATGGAAACGTAAAGTCAGAGCCGCAGGGGAAGTTGGAGGTGATGCCCAGGGCTGGGGAAGAGTGTGTAGGGGCCAGGCGGGCAGGGGGAAGAGGACAGGGATGGCCGGGCAGGCGTCCTGTGCTGCCCTGTGGGGCTCGTTCTGGAAACCCTGCTCTCACCACTGGGATGTGTGATCCTGGGAAGGGGCCGACTTGAACAGGTGTTTTCAGGAAGAGGGCTCAGGTAGCACCCAGGAGGTTCCCACCCCCCAGGACTGGGGTGCAGCGCAGGGCAGGGGCCTTGGTTCCCTCCAGTATTCTGGCCTGAAAACCTACAGCGAGGGAGCCGTCAGGGAGGCGGCTGATCTTGTGAGATCATCGAATCAGCTGGGAGGTGGGGACGCGGAGGGCAGAGGCTGATCTGCAGAAGGAAGTGAGGGCGCCCAGCCAAGGGCAGGCTGGCTGTCACCCCCAGGCTGGCAGGGTCTGAGCAGCAGCGTTCAGCAGGGCTACCATATAATAGGCCAGTTAGTGAGGCCCCAAGGTCCTGGCCTCCGGGCCGAAGGTCTGCAGGGGGAGCGGGCAAGCATGAGGCCGGCCAGCCTCCTCCGGGCCTTCATCCCTGGGGCTGGTGCACACAGCCAGGGCGCAGAAATGGCTTCACTCTAAACGAGCATCAAGGGCTTCAGCCCTAGACTCTCCCGGTGGGAAAATGCAGAGCCCTGGGTGCACTGACCGGTCCTCTCCAAGGACCTCAGAGTCTGCGTTTTCAAGCAGCTCCGGAGATCCGTGGCACACCGGCATCCAGAGCTGGAGTCGGGCTGACGGTGCTGGGGTGCTTTTGGCCTCTGGGACTGACGTCTGCCTTCCACAGGCTCTGGAAGCATCCGAGGATACCCAGCATCAGAGAGAGGCCTGGTCATGCGGGGGTGAGGTGGGGGGGGGCATGGGGCTCTGCTCTGAGATGCAGACCGGGTGGGATTCTACAATGTGCTTGAAAAGGGGTGGGGGGTCAGTTCCCTGAAGTGCTTCATATCGTCGTACTTGAATTGTGAGGAATGCAAACCTGTGGCACTTAGGGGCCTGGCCACCTTTGTCACATGCCCTTGAGCCCGAGAGATGATTTTGTTGGACAGATGCATTAGTAAGCAGCGGGGGCAGGGTGTTCAGCCTCTGCCCTTTGGCTGCAAATTCCATTTACTGGCCTGAGACAGAAGGAATCACTTCAATTCAACTACTTTTGACCTAACAGTAGCAGCTTTGGGGGCCTGGAGTCACTTCACCCCCATGGCTGAGGGAAAACCCCAGCCCCAAAGACTTCCAGTGTCCACCTGGTGCAGCGGGTGGGAGGTCTGAGCCAGGCGTGCTGCAGGCCTGGTGCATCAGGAAGGAGAAGGTTCCCCAGAAGCCTCAGATCTCCCATCAGTAAAATGGGGACAGTGCGTGCCTCTAACGCCAGGGCCGTGAACGTCAGGCCGCGGTGTGTGCAGAGGTCAATTCCAGGTCCCAGTCTGGCACCCGGGCACCATCAGGGTGACCCCCCCCCCCCCACGGCCCTGACTTTGGTGTCCTCTGTATCCAGACATGGGGGTGACAGGTCCGTTGCCTCGCTGTCCCTCCCCTACTAGGGGTCCAAGCCCCCTGGGGGGTGCAGGGGTTGCAGCTCTGCCCCCGTCCTCGGCTCAAATCAGTGAACCGTGTCATCTGCAAGACTCAGGGCAAACGTCACTCATGATCTCTAGGGAAAAAAAGAGCAACTTACAGGGGCAATATTTTTAATTGCTTCTTTTAGGATAGCAGATAAATTGTCTAATACTCAGGAGTACCACGACCCGGAACCTTCTGTCCTCTGTAAAATGACCATATGGGTCTTTGGTTTATACAAAAGAGGGCTGGCCTGTTTCTCATGATATAGCGGGTTTGTAGAAAGATATTAAAAATATTTTTTTCTTAATTCTACGTTTGAATGTAATGGTATTTTCAGGCTTCAAAGTTATTACCTCTCCTGAGGTCCACATGCCGTCCCTAGGCTGAGATGGAGAGAATCCTGCAGATTCATACAGTCAACATTTTTAGTTTTTATTTATGGGGAATACAACACGGGCATGGGGCTGAAGTGATTACATTTCTGTGATGAAGAGATGTTGCCCCGATGAAGGTTAAGCCTGAAGCCCGAGGCCGTCACTACGGACCTCCATCACCAAACGGAGGCCACGTGCAGCTTTGCTCACTCATTCCAAGAGCACCCGGGTCAAGAATTAACGGAGGAAGCAAGATGCTCCAGTGTCTGGAATCCATCCTCCAGGCACCGGGAGGGCACGTCTGCTTTCGACAGCCGGCCTGGAGAACGGTCCAGAGCCACGCGTGCCACGAGCTTGTGTGTGCGTGAGCCTTTCTGCACCCGCGTGTCCTTCCTCCCCGTTTTCAGGCTCCATCCCACACCTGCTCTCCGCTAAACAGCACCTGCTTCTGCTCTGGTCTCAGCCACACTGACCTCCTGGGAACCCAGGTCTGGGACTGCCCTCAAGGACGGTCGTGGTCAGTGACTGCCCCGTGCAGGAGAGAAGGGCAGGATTTTCTAGCACTTCCCTTCCTGCCTGTTTGCCCCACGCTGCCCCACACCCGACGGCTCTCTCCCTCCTTCCTCCTCAGCCTGTTTCCTTCTGTGTGGACCCTCTGGTCCTCTGCTCCCTCTGCCTCGTGAACTCCTCCAAGACTGCCGTTCTCAGCTCAGACACTGCTTCCTCCAGGAAGCCTTCTGATTGTCCTGACCAGCTGATGCTGTAGTGAATGGTGAGGTTTGACCCACCATGACCCAGCTCTAGAACACCGCCAGACACACAGTGGGATTCAGGGAAAGTTTGTTGAATGAATGGATTGTTGCATTCATACTTTTTATGTTTTGCATCAGGTTGATTCTGCTTTGAAATCTTTGAGAACGAAGGACTGGTCCCACAGGACAGCCATTCTCTTGGCCACATGTGGCAGGTACTTCTCCTTCCCCCTGCCTGGCTGAGCCTAGACAGGCTACACCGACTTGCAGAACCCCCCCCCCCACTCCTGTCACTGCTCTGCTGTGTCGTGGGGCCTTAGATTCTGGTCCCCCATCTTTCCTATGAAGGCCCCAAACTGGCCATTCTTTAGACATGACCCAGAGTCAGTGGGGAAGTGGTTGTGGGCGGGTGTGGACGGAGACAGGGACAGGAGCAGAGACAGGAACCCCTTCCCACCCCGACGGGGCTGGCTCGGAGGCTGTGGCCTCTGGTGGATGCTTTCCCTCGGTGCACAAAGACCACAACGAGAGGAGGACATCACGGGCACTCAAAGTGAGGTCAAGGGTGAGAGCTGAGAGGCAGGTAGGCCAGGTCCGAGGGGGGACACCCACTCAGCTGAGGTGGGCTCGGGATGGGAGAGGAAGAGATGGCGTGGGGAGGGGAACCGCGGGACAGGCGGGATGCTGGAGTTAGTGCCAGTGGGGTGCCCGCCCAGCCGCAAAGAGGCAGCCTGGCCTGAAGCTGGGGGCAGCAGGGTGCTCGGCTGCACCCATCTGGGGGTCAGAGGGCACACTCAGGGCGGGCGGGTCGGGTGGGGAACAGAAGAGCAGGGGCACAAAACTTACGAATATTTGGTGTTACGTACCTCGTTCTATTCCACGCTTTGAGAAGAACAAAGTCTTTCCTACCATCCGTCGAGCTGGTTGGAAGCATATTCCAGTGATCTTTCTAGAAGCGATTCTAAAGTGTCTACTGCTCCTACTCACAGCCGTTTCTTTGAAATTCAGCCCCTCCACGCCATAGATTCCTCTCAAAGCCCCAGAACCGGCGCTGGGGGGCCTCGGGACATCCAGTGGTGGACCCCGCGGCTTTTCCGGGGGGTGTCAGCCTCTGTGATGGGGCTTCTTCAGCTCCACCTTGAACCCGCGGTGCCGGGCCTGGGTGGCATCCCCGTGTTCTCTCCGTGCGCTGCGCGGTCGAGAGCTGATTATAGAGTGCGCACGCTACTAGCGCCAAATTCCAGCTGCCAACCGAGACTGACTCGCCTGTCGGCTCTCTGTGCCTAGAAGCAGACAGCAAGAAAGAGAGCCAGGTGGGGGTGTCGGCCCCCGGCTCCAGGCCGAGGCTCCATGTGGCTCCAGACCCTTGGACAAATCAAAACTCGCCCTTTGGCCGGAGACCCTGGGTTTCAGGGGCTCAAAGTGGATTTTCCCAGCAGGAATGAAGGCACGAAAAGCCTGATGCGTTTGTGCTCCACGGGGCACTCGCGGCTTAGTTTTACGCTGGAATTGGGGCATTCTGGGAACCCACGTCCTCTGGCATGAGAATCCTGCAGCCTGGATGGGGACGGTGGGCCCGCTGGAGCGCGGGACGTCTGCACCACTGTGGGGGCGGGGAGGTGACCAGTCTTCTCGTGGGCCCTGCACACTTTCCCAGCCTCGTATCAGAGACACAGATAAGACTGAGAACCCCAACACCAGGGAGGTGGGCGTCCCCGGTAAATCCTCCTTCCTAGTGGCCCTGCGCAACTCTGGGTCACTTTACAGCAAGAAGGTGTTTTCAGCCGTGAACCGGACCTCGCACTGTTGCAGTGTTGGGTAGAAGGATGACGGGCGTCTGCCGGACGTCCTCACCTTCGGGGGCGGGGGGCATCTAGCAGCGGACAGGCAGCGGCGTGGGGTGTCTCTGGCAGGGCCGACCACACCAGAACCCTGCTTTCAAGCAGCTTTGGCTGAGCTGGAGGGGAGAGAAGGGGACTGAAGACAGGGAGGCTGGACCAGGGCTGTCGCCAGGCCCAGGCAAGGGGAGACGGAGCTGGGGGCTGCACGGTGCTCTCAGCTCTGCAAGCCGGGGAGAAGACAGCGCGGACAGACACGTCTCCCGAGGACCTTTGATCCACACAGAGCAGTGACTAATGATGAAGCATCGCGAGTCAGAGCTGAAGGACTAGGAGGGCTGGCAAAACCAGTTCGAATTCTGCGTTAACTTATTGATGTTGTTAAATAAATGGGTTTTCTGGCGAATGGCAAGCACACACCGGTGAGCGCAGAGAAAAGCTAGAGTCGATTCCATCGCAGGTGTTTGGACACAGAAGTGTTGAAACATGCGTGTTGTCATCCCTCTGCAAAGCCAAGACCGAAGCAGGTGGGCGACACTGGGTGACGTCGGAGATCCTTTCTCCCGCTGGGCTTCCCTGCCACGTAGCAGGGCTTGTCGGGATGTCCTCGCTGCTGGAGATGTGGGGATGGCCCCGTAGCTCTGCTGCACTCCCCTCTTCTCTGCCCTGCTCTGTCCTTTGAGAGCATGGCCTCCAGGGGCTGCGTCAACCCATCTCCCACCTCCAATGTCCACTGGGCGTCCTGCAGGGGCCGACAGCTTTGCTCCTCCGTGCCTCCCTCCCTGGATCCTAAGCTGGCTGTGGTTGCTGTCCTCCACTCGTGGCCACGGCTCCTGCCGGGCAGCACCTCCTGCAGCTGCGGGTCCCATGGGCTCTGCTGACTGCTCCTTGCGTGGCCCCATTCTGCGGCCTTACCCATCCCCATGCCCCCTATTCCTGTGATTCCCTCCACCCTGCCCATCGCTTTGCCCTTGACCTCTTCTTCTGTGTCTCGCCTTGGAGTTCTGCACCTGTGCTTCGCAGGGCTCTGACTCAGAGACAACCACAGCAGCTGGGGACTGGGACGCCCTGTGCCTCAAGAGCCTGCAGGTTCCAGTAGGACGTAAAGTGACGTTCCCTGACTCAGGAAGATTCCTCTCTGCCTGGGGAATGTGATCCCTGTCCTAAAGCCTCCCTCCAGCAGGGGTGTGGGTGGAGAAGAGAACACACAGTCCCTCAGCAGAGTCCCCTGGACCATCCCTGCAGGGCTGCCGTCAGAGATACCGCGCACCGAGAGCCGGGATGGAGGGTGCCGTGACCTGTGGCTCCCTCAGCAGAAAGGGGTTTGCCCAGGCTCACCCCTCTGTCAAAATGTTCCTGGTCCCTGGCTTCATTCTATCCTCAAGAAATGCATAGGAAGTCAGTTTCATTCTGAAAAAACCAAGTTACAAATATTACAAGACTTTTCCGACCAAATCTCAAAGCCTCCTGCCAGCCTCAGAAGAAAGAATCATGTTTTTATTAATTTTTAGGGGACCGAAGGGAAGGACAGGTATAGAAAAGCCTGGATTTCTTTTGAAAGCAAAGAAGCTGAATTGAAAATAGAGATAGACTTTCTGCGCACCTTATCCTTGGTTTGCAGAATGAGAAATGCTGGAATGGATTTCATTAGATGAGCCGGGGCGCGTACCCAGCAGCTTCACCGTTCACTCGGGACCCAAAAAGCAGGGCTTTCGGATTTGCTCTCCTGTGCGGATGTGGATTCCACGCTGCGAGATAATGCAGGGGTCTTCCTGAAACCTGAACGAAACGCTTAATTTCTCATGATGTGCAGGTGCTGTCCGGCTCCCACGTGCCAGTGCGAGCACAGCCGTGCACGGAAATGCAGCCGCCAGCTGGGTTCTGACCTCACCCTTCATCTCCCGAGGCCACCGCTGGTTTGACTCTAACACTGTGAGAGCTGTGCGGATGTTCCAGCCCCAGCGAGCCTGTTCTCCGTCCCTGCTGCCCCTTTCCACGGCCCTGGGTCCTGGCTGCCCTGGTGGGGAACAGAGGTTTGCAGAACCGGGCCACGCTCGCTCAGGAAAGGCTGGTGGATGGACTTCACTTAATGTGTGCACAAAGTGGGAGCCTCGGTTCTCCTCGAAGGGCCCTGTTTTATGTCCCTCGACATAACTCTGAGCTCGCAGAGCGTCAGGCATTGGTGTTGGGTCCAAGGTCCGAGGCACCTGCTGTCTCCTCCAGAGACAATGAGGGGCCACCACCTAGCCTTGCTGACTGTCGGGCCTCAGGGCCCATCTGTGTGTGTCTGTGTCTCTCCTTTCTCTCTCTAAGGAGGTCCCAGGTCGGGCTCCATTGATCGGAGTCCAAGGCGCCATCTGGGCTTACCCTCCATTTACTTGGGGAAAGTGAATATTTTGATTATGTTTTTAGCCCTTACTTTGGTTTTCCAAGCTTTGTCGCACTCTCTCCATGAGATCAGCTGACCCCCGCAGGTCCCCTCTGATTGACGGTCAGATTTTTTACCCATCAAATCTCTTTTTTTACATCTTAAAAACAGAGATAAATGCACGACCTCATAGAATCATTAGGACACATGAGGTAAGAGTGCAAAGTGCTCGGTCCAAGGTCTGATGTGTGTGCTGTGCTTGTAAACCCAAGTGTGCCTACAAATGTGCACACACACCCCTTCACGTCACACACACACGCACACCGCAAATATTCCCACACACATATTATGCACACTTATAGAAGAGACACCATTCATACCGCACCCTACGTGCACACACACACACACGCACCACATGTACCGCAGACACGCACACACAGACATGTACACGCACCATGCGTACCACAGACACAAACACAGACACACACACACAGACACGCACACACACCACACGTACCGCAGACACACACAGACACACACACACAGACACACACACGCACCACACGTACCGCAGACACACACACAGACACGCACAGACACGCACACGCACCACACGTATCGCAGACACACACAGACACAGACACGCACACTCACCACACGTACCGCAGACACACAGACATGCACACGCACCACACGCACACAGACCACACGCACACACAGACACGCACACGCACCACACGTACCGCAGACACACACAGACATAGACATGCACACGCACCACACGTACCGCAGACACACACACAGACACACACACAGACACACACACACAGACACGCACACACAGACACGCACATGCACCACACGCACACAGACCACACGCACACACAGACACGCACACGCACCACACGTACCGCAGACACACACAGACATAGACATGCACACGCACCACACGTACCGCAGACACGCACACAGACACACACACACACAGACACGCACACACAGACACGCACCACACGTACCGCAGACACACACAGACACAGACACGCACACGCACCACGCGTACCACAGACACACACACAGACACGCACACACAGACACGCACATGCACCACACGTACCGCAGACACACACACAGACACACACACACACACAGACACGCACACACACCACGCGTACCTGGCAGGAAGGTGCAGCAGTCACACATCTGCTCCAGTGAGGAATACTACCGAACATTCCGCTCCAAATCTCAGCAGGACCTCAAGTCCTGGGGCCCCCGGATCTCCCCGTCCTCACCTGCTGCTGCCTGTCAGCTCCTGCGGCCTCCCTTCCGGTGGGAGTCCGCCCGCCAAGCCAGCTCCTGGGCTGCCCCGCTGCCCCGTCCTCGCCCATCCCCTGCCCCCGGGCTCATGGCCCCCAGCCTCCTGTCCTCTCTGCGGCCTCCTTCCTCACCGACCGTTCCCCCATCCGCAGCCCCCCCCCCCCCCCCCCCGGCGCTGGGCCGCCTCACCGCGCCCGATGTGAGGAATCGGCTCACATCCTCCAGGATCTTCTACTTCGCAACCATCAGCTCCCCCGAGCGCTCTGGGCCGATGTTCGCGCCTCCCAGAGCCTGCGTCTCCAGCTCACTCACCGCGGAGCGGCCTAGGACCGGAGGGGACTTTGTCCTCCACAGAGGGGCCTCCCAGGGTCACCGGGATTCAGCCAGAGCCGAACCTCCAGGAATTCAGCCCAGCATTCCTGCCCGGGCCCTCGGGGTTCTCCGCCTCTGGCTCTCCTTCCCTGTCTGGGTTCAGGTCCCTGGCTCCTCCCCTCCCCTCACTGCTCGGGTTCCCCTGTGAAGCGCCTGGGAGCCCTTTCTTCATTCTTACAAAGTTCCTTAAATGCACCATTTTCCTGCCCTGTGTTCCTGCATATTTGAGGCCCTTCCCGCGGGCGCGGGGAGCAGCCAGCTCTCCCCTCCTCTGCTGCGTGCAGGGGCGAGGCCATGGCGGGGCTGGGAGGCGGTAATCAGCAGCCATACGGCGAGGTTCATGTGTCGAGTGTCCTCCCCTCCAGGGAAGGGGCCCCGGGGAGTGAGTCCGGGTCACAGAGCCGTCGCGCTCGGCACCTGTTTCTGTCTCACAGCCCAGACACAGGGATTGCAACTTCTCACTTAGAGCTCACCCCTCTCATTTCACTAATGGATTTCCTCAACCACCAAGACCCACCTTGTCATTTCACGTCTGTCTATGCCGTCCTGGGTGCAGGGGTGAACACTGCCTCTTGAATTTATGTCTGCCGAGGCACTCTCCCACGTCGTCAGAGCTGCTTTGATGCTGGGATGACGTGGTGGAGCGGGCAGGGGACCACACGCCCTGTGTCCCCCACGCAGCCTGCAGGGTGGCGTTCCTGGGTCGCCTGCACGGATGAGAGGCTGAGGGCAGGTGCGGCGTGCTGTGGGGTGCTGCTGACTCCCATGCGTGGCCCAAGGCCCTGGCAGAAGTCCTGCCCCCGCAGATAGGCGCACACTGAGTCTGGAGGGCACTGGACCAGGAGGCAGCGTCTTCTGTGCACTCATCCTGGGGAGGCCAGCCCTTCCTGTAGCCAGCCTCCAGGCATGCCCTGGGTGCTCCACTCCAGAGGCTGCACTTACGAGAAAACAATCAGAAGAAACACAGTCCTCCACATGCAAACCTATCAGGGAAGGGGGTGCACGACTCCCCCACGGCCCTCGGCTCCACCGAACTTGCCTAAATTCTTTACTAGTCATGATGGCTTGCAAACCTCGGGTTCATTTTCTCAATCGTTCTTTTTGTGTATTATGTGAAAATGCAGGAACATGGAATTGACCATTTTAAAATGTATGGTTTAGCAGCAGTAAGTGCATTCTCAATGTCGTGGGGCCGTTAGCACCCCCGGGGTCTAGAACGCAATCTGTGATTTTTAAGTCTTAAGTGAGCATGTCAGCATCTCTGTGGAGCACAGAAATTCCGAGTCGCATGCACCTTGCTGCCCCTCGGTCTGTTTCAGGCTCTCCCACTGCCCCCGCCTGCCATGCCCCCCTGCCATGCCCACGGCCCTGCCGTGACCCCCACCTTCCATACCCCCTGCTTGCCATGCCCCACCTGCCATGCCCCCCTTGCCATGCCCCCTGCCTGCCATGTCCTCCGCCTGCCATGCCCCCTGTCTGCCATGTCCTCCGCCTGCCATGCCCCCCCGCCACACCCCCTGCCTGCCATGCCCCCCTGCCTGCCATGCCCCCCCGCCACACCCCCTGCCTGCCATACACCCCGCCTGCCATGCCCCCCCGCCATGCCCACAGCCTTGCCGCTCCGGCACCTGCTGCTCTCTCCTTGCTCTTCACTTTCTCTTCCCAGAAACGCCCGTCCTTCTGGGCCATGCCCACCCAGAACTGTCTAAAATCCACATCAAAGTCTTTGTTCTTACTTCTGCTCACTCACTCTTCAGTCAGCAATTCCCTGTGCCCGATGTTGTGTTGGCATAGCTGGTGGGATGTGTTTCTTGGGTTCTCCAGAGAGAGCCGAGGGGGGAAGCTGCAGCCTGAGTCTAAGGGCAGGAGAAGATCCAGGCCTGAGGGTTCCTCCTACTCTGCCTTTGTTCTAATCAAGCTTCAACTGATTGGACAAGGCCCACCACACTGGGGAGGACAAGCTGCTTTACTTAGTCTGTTCAGTCGTCCAACGCCAACGAGAACCTCCTCCAGAAACATTGTCACAGACACACCCAGAACCGTGTACCAAGTTTCCCGGAACGTTGACACATAAAACAACCATCGCACGTGACCATCACTCGTCTGTGAGTTTCTCAGTCTGCTGGGCAGGAACTAACGTGAGTGCATGCTCAGCATCTCACAGGTGCTGTCTAGGGCAAGGTCTTACACCACAGGGCCGCTCCCCAAAATGATACTGTGCCCATTGCATGAGGGGGTGATGTCGCTCGTTGAGGATCCACGGTCCCCTTGCGATGGGGCTCATGGTGGGTTCGCTGGACACCGAGCACCTGTCCTTCCCTGTGTGTGACACTGACTTGTGTGTAGACAGCTATACATTTCTAAACTCTGTGTTTTCTGCATTGTCCATAATAAACAAATCTTGGTTTCTTGAAGGAAAATAGTTTAAGCCTTTAAAACAAGACAATCCAAAACAAAGGACAGTTAAACAATAGCCCTGAAAACGGCAATTCTGGGTGGTGCTACTGGAACTAGACTAGACCTAACAGTGGCCAGCGGTGGGCAGGCTTATGTCCCCCGCAGAAGGTGCAGTTCGGGAGGGCTTCCCACAGGAGGAGGGTTTGGGATTAGATGAGCACCAGGGAGTTGGGGCCAGAGCCCCACTCTGAGCCCACGTGGCCCACACTCTGTGGCATAGTAAACACCAGACTCCGTGTCCCGTGCTCCGCGCAGGGCGCTGCTGTGTGACCCCGTCTGCCCAGCAGACCAGCCCAGGCGGCTCCCACATCTTTGGTTTCAGAAAACCCATTTCTGGAGTGGCTTTGACCCCACTCTAGGTTTGGGGGTTCTGAGATTTCTGACACCCCGAAGTACCAGCCGCAGCTTCGTGACCTGCTCGTTCCGCTGCCAGCTGGCTGGGCGATCCACAGACATTGACAGCACGCAGGCAGGACATCGTTCTCCAGCCCCTTCTCAGCAACTCGGGCACACTCCCTGAGCTCGGGACGGCCACGTGACGGGATCCCGTGCCTCCAGACGCAGACAGGCTGCTCTCTGTGTGCAAAGGTGAAGCGGTCCCCGAAAGACGCTGGTGGAAAAGGCAAGATTATGACAATTTATGCAGCATGGCCCTGTTTATTGAAGACAGAGCGGTCATGCAGACACACACGTGGCCTTGTGTCTGCATGGGCTCTCTCTGGGGGTCTCCACCCAGTCTGGTGACAACGGTGCCTTTGGGAAAGGGGTCTGGGAAACTTTTTATTACATATTTCTTTGGAGTGCTTGAATGCTTCCCCGTACTACACACTATTTTAACGTCACAATAAGCTCATAATTTAGGTTCCTGATGAACTGCAGGTTGGAGATCAACAGGTCACACTGTCCTTTTACCCCTAATTCTTAAGGAGACCCCCAGCCTCCCGGCCGACTCCCCACATGCCAGTCATAACCAGTAAAAAGACGTCTGTCCTCCATACCCTGAACACAGGCATCACTCCCTCACCTTCCCGGAAAGGGGCTCTGGATACTCTGCCCTCCGGGGAGCCCTCGGTCCTCGAGCTCACTGTGTCCAGGGCAGCGCCTGGCCCTCGGGAGCCGGGGTGTTTTCGCACCTGCTCAGATGGACCACCATGTGGCAGGCCCGTGGGCTGGCAGGCCAGGGATTTGTGGGAGTTGAAGCCATGTTGGGCCGAGAGGTCTCAAGTCTGGGCTTCACGTTGGCCGTCACTGGGTTCAGGAAAACAGAACTCCTTTAAGCCCATGCAAATGGATTTATTTAAAACTAACTGCTTAGAGGTTTGCAGCTGCCCCTTGCAAATCCTCTGTAACCATTTCAGGTGGAGGCCGATGCCTCCAGGGACGCCGAGGGCCACGGAAGGAAGGAAGGAAGGAAGGAAGGAAGGGAGGAAGGAAGGAAGGAAGGAAGGAAGGAAGGAAGGAAGGAAGGAAGGAAAGGGGGTGTTATTCTGAAAGCAGCAGCCTGGGGGGGCAGCACAGCCTGACCCAGGGGGCTGCCCCGTCCTGGGCCAGACGCCAGCAAGCCGGGGCCTGTCCGGGACTGTGCTCGAGCCAGCTCACAGCCTGCGGAGCAACCTCCCAGCGCTGCGCTCGGTGACATTGTGTCGAATGCGAACGTCCGCCCACCCCGGGGGCGGTGATGTTACCTGGCACCGTGCGGGCCGTGTCTGCTCCTTCTGGTCACATCCGGACAGGCTTCTCCTGCTCACCACAGGGCTGACACCCCCACTGCGCTGCCTGTGCCCACGATGCTCTGAGTGTAGAGAACACGCGTGTCGACCCTGAGATCTCCTCCCCAGGCGGGGGGGGGGGGGGTGGGAAGGCGCAGGGGCCGTGTCTCCCTGTCTCTGTTCCCAGTCCGCCCGCGCTCCTCACACACCCACTGGAATCGCGGGAGGCAGGTGGCGTCCCCGTCACGTGTCTGCATCCTCCGAGGAGCCCCCGGGGCTCTGCTTCCTGCGGGACACCCGTTCTGCTGCGGGAGAGGGAGCAGGGAGCACAGCTGCTCCCCTGCACACCTCGCGTCGATCCCTGTGCGGAGATGCAGCTTTTTCCTCCTGTCTGGGCTCCTTCACCTCCCGTGCTGGTGGAGTGCGGGGCCCAGAAGGCGTGTGCCCCACAGCCCTCGGCGGGAGCAGCCCGGGACTCAGAGCTGCTGCTGATGGGACCACACCCTGATGGCTTCCACTTCCTCTGCGCCTGTGTTGGGTCTAAACTGTGTTCCGTTAGGAACCTTGCTCCCCTTTGCTGGCATACTTAATTTGTGCCCTCTTTGAAGGCATTTGGGGACCGCAAAGGTGAAGGCGTATGGTCCTGGCCACACGTGTGCTCCACGGGCTGTCACTGGGGTCACGGCCCCTGGTGGAGGTGGAGGCCGGCCTGGGGGCTGTCGCTGGCATCTGGCTGCGTGTGCAGCTGGCTCAGACCCTCGCTGCAGCCATTCTGCCCATGGTCATGCTTGTCCCCTCGGGCTTCTGGAGGGCATTCTGCACTGGCCGCTGAGAAGTGGACAGCAAGGCCCTTGCCACTGGTCGGGGGCCAGAACCGTCACGTGGGGCCCTGGGGTGGCTGCCTTGAGTGCGGGACTCGGCCCTGCCCTCTTGGCACAAGCCAGAGCACGGGGAGAAAGCTGGGCTGCCAGGGGCAAAGCAAAGGTGGAAGAGGGCTTGGTCCAAAGGTGTGGCCCAGGGAGGCGTGGGAGCGTTTGAGCACACGAGGCTCCACTAGAACATACTAGAAGCCGAGTACCCTGGATTCTGGCTACTCACATCAGTAACGCCTCTGCTCTTGGGGAAATCAGGGGGGTGGAAAGAAGATGGGCTTTCCCTGTCCTGCAAGAGCCTTCGGAGAAGGGGACACTCAGACTTCAAATTTCCAGGGAGCCAGTGTGTTCTCAGGGTCCCCCGGTGTGATTTCAGGAGGTGCTGTGAAGGCGGAGAGCTGATCTTTCCCTGCAGAGGGCGCGGTGGGTCCAGGGCTGCGCCCGTGGTTTCTACCGGGTGGGGTCACTTATGCACGTCCTGAGTTCCTGTGTTCAAATCCCAGCTCGAGCTCTTGAATCCTCGGCAAGTGAACCACTCTGTGCCTCAGTTTCTTCATCTGCAAAAAGGGGGGACTCACAACAACAATTCTGTAGGAGTCTTGTGAGTTCCAGATGAGGAGGCTGTGATACCAGCGTGTGAGCACCCCGCGAACGTGGGCCCTGCTGCTGTAACCCTGGCCTGGCCACCCGTGTGGTGAGTGGTGCCAGTGGCGCTCGTGGGCCTGAGGCTGGAGCCTTAGTCCTGCCAGGGAAGCTGGGCAGAGCTGAGGCGTCACCCGTGGTGCCCCACGTCACAGCGGAGACTGGCTAGGACGGACACGCCTTCTGATTTTATGCCCGTAAGCGTGTGTTGAGATAAATCTACAAGATTGTCCAAATTCTGGCTGCCCATTACTTTTTTTATGTTTTTAAGATTTTATTTATTTATTTGACAGAGATGGAGCGCACAAGCAGGGGGAGCGACAGGTAGAGGGAGGAGCAGGCTCCCCGCTGAGCAGGGGGCCCGATGCGGGGCTCCATCCCAGGACCCTGGGATCACGACCTGAGTGAGCCACCTGGGGCCCCAGCCCATTACTTTTTTGAAAGGAAAGTCGCCTTTAGGGAAGATTCATGCCCCAGGCTTTCCCTCCTCCTCCTCCTTCACCTTCTTCAGTACTTAATCTGCAGAGGGTTGCCGTGGAGGATTTGCAGAGGGCGCGACAGGCTCCGCGGCAGCTTCCCAGGAGGGAGCTGAGATCCACGGTTCCGGAGCACCTGCCCTGTGAGCACACTGCCACGCACGCTGTGTCCACGTGGCTCCTGGGCCACCATTTACTCAGTATTTTGCTATGACCCAATTATGTTTGAAATTCAATGTGTTATCTAAATAGTAAAATGTGTCTCAGCAGCTGACACAGAAAGCCGTTATCATTAGCACACGTGGACGAGGAGCAGGGCTGTATGCCATTCCCGCATCCGTTCCAGTGTATAGACACACGAGTAAATAATGCATAGTGTGTATATTCCTGAACGAGAGATTATACACACGCACACATTCTTGAACGGAGGGTGGATGTGTACGTAACGCATAATCGTGTGTGTGCACAGGCCACCCCTTCCGTGCTGGGGAGCGCGAGCGAGGAGGTGCTGTTGGTCTTGCCTGCATGGACTTGACATGCCCGAGTGGGAAGCTAGCGTCAAACAGGCGAGCACGCGATTAGCAGTAGGGAGAGGCCACCTGAGAGCTTAATGGGTTGGATCCTAATGAAACGGGCCGTGAGGACAGGATCTCATAGCAAACAAGATTGGGGTGTGGCCTGAGCGGCTCCAGACGTGTAGACCGTGTCCTTTACAATGGTGGACCGTTGTCCAAACGCCAGCCTGTGTCCTGGCCTTTGTTTCCCCTCAGTTACACCTGCTCAGTCAGACCCCTCTGTGCTCCATTTGCCAACAGACCCGTGTGTTCGATGCAACCGGAGAGCAGAGGGTCAATACGCAGCGGGCAGACGGGCACCGGCCTCCCTGAACTGCGCTGCTGGGGGTGGGGGGCAGCGTGCGGGTGCGAAGCAAAGCCCTGTGACCGGGCTTCCTCCTCTGAAGTTTCTGGGCTTTGTATAATAACGCGATACTGTGGTTGGAGCGGTGGGCGATTTTCCTCGACACGGCGCTGCAGGCCACGGAGAGCAGGCGACTGTCCTTCACCCAGTAACTGAACCTGTGGTTGGTTCTGGACTGAAAACCCAGCGCCCACTGATGACCCTGAGTCGGGCTTCGTAATATTCTGCCCTTCCGACTGCAGCTTCCTGCGGAGGGTGAGCCCGCAGGGGCCTTGCAAACTGCCGAGACCCTGACTGGAGAGCAGTCCCCCCAGGGACAGGAGCACGAGCCAGAGAGCCGGGAGCCAGGGAGCTGGGGACAAGCGCCGGCCCTGGACACTCCGTGCCCGCGCCTCCCAGTCGGCTCTGAGAGCAGCTCTCAGGCGTGGGCCCAACAAGCAGAGGAGGAATTCCTCGCCACATTGTTTTACACGAGGACGCAAAGTTTTGTGTCCGTCAGCACCTTGCAAACCCACAGTTAGAGAGTGGGGGCACCTGCTCGCCGCCATGTGAGACCATGAACAGAGCTGGAGAGAGAACAGCTGGGCACCCGCATGCATTGCCCCAGCCACAGGCAGCCACGGGCAGCCGGCACGTGGACATGACTCAGAACATGCCTGCTCCACACGTGGCCCCCAGGCTCAGAAGTGGACACGCCGACCTTTTGCAGGCAGACAAGATGAGGACTCGTGCTGAGCAGACATGATCGCACGTACTTACCTGTGAGGTTTTCGGGACGGGCCAGAAACCATGTTTGCAGGGACTGTGGTGCCATGTGACGGGATGTCTGTATATGCTATTTCCTGTTGCTCTGTTCCTTCACAGAGTCGCTTAACTGGTTTAAAGAACTTTCTCCACTTTTAAATGTTTTACACACTTATATGTATACTGTTCGATATTCCCAGTGTGCCCACCCAGTGAGGCCAGGGTCCTGTTCCTAACTAGGAGACTGAGGTTGGACACTCCCACCATGCACACCCCCTGCCCCCCAACACACCCACGGTCTGCTGCCACTCTCCTGTCGCCTCAGGGTCTCTGGAAAGAATTGGGTTTAACAGTGCAACTTCCCCCGAGTTAAACATTGAAACAACTGGAATGAGTGGTGCACGCACAGACCCCACACTGAGCCCCGCGTGTGCTGGGCCCGCGGCACGGCTGCGAGCTCCACACTGAGCCCCGCGTGTGCTGGGCCCGCGGCACGGCTGCGAGCTCCACACTGAGCCCCGCGTGTGCTGGGCCCGCGGCACGGCTGCGAGCTCCACACTGTGCCCCGCGTGTGCTGGGCCCGCGGCACGGCTGCGAGCTCCACACTGAGCCCCGCGTGTGCTGGGCCCGCGGCACGGCTGCGAGCTCCACACTGAGCCCCGCGTGTGCTGGGCCCGCGGCACGGCTGCGAGCTCCACACTGAGCCCCGCGTGTGCTGGGCCCGCGGCACGGCTGCGAGCTCCACACTGAGCCCCGCGTGTGCTGGGCCCGCGGCACGGCTGCGAGCTCCACACTGAGCCCCGCGTGTGCTGGGCCCGCGGCACGGCTGCGAGCTCCACACTGAGCCCCGCGTGTGCTGGGCCCGCGGCACGGCTGCGAGCTCCACACTGAGCCCCGCGTGTGCTGGGCCCGCGGCACGGCTGCGAGCTCCACACTGAGCCCCGCGTGTGCTGGGCCCGCGGCACGGCTGCGAGCTCCACACTGAGCCCCGCGTGTGCTGGGCCCGCGGCACGGCTGCGAGCTCCACACTGAGCCCCGCGTGTGCTGGGCCCGCGGCACGGCTGCGAGCTCCACACTGAGCCCCGCGTGTGCTGGGCCCGCGGCACGGCTGCGAGCTCCACACTGAGCCCCGCGTGTGCTGGGCCCGCGGCACGGCTGCGAGCTCCACACTGAGCCTCGCGTGTGCTGGGCCCGCGGCACGGCTGTGAGCCCCACAAAGCAGCACCCACGGCCACAGGCCGTTTGCAGATGTGTGGGCAGGGCCCGGGGGGCGAGGGAGGAAGACCCTGGCAGCTGCAGAGTCCGTGGTCTGGCTGCCCGGCGCAGGAAGGATGGGGGTCCGGCCGCAAGGACTGGATTGGATGCCCTTCTGTCGGGAGCAGTTATCCCAAGCCCCTTTCCATCAGGCGGGTGGGAAACTGGCCCAGGAGCCACAGCTCCCCCTGAGGACGTGAAAGAGGGGAGCATCGCCTCTCCCCGGGAAAAAGTGGCATCCAGCACATCAATGAAACCAAGACGGGATGGATCAGGCTTAACCATGAACTACAGCAGAAGGAAAGCGCAGCCTCTGCCTCCCCTTGACCTGCGCGTCACGCACCCCGTGTCTCGTGTGGGGAGAGAGAGTGAAGGACCCCACGAACAGATGGGAATGAGGGGGGCTGTGCTGGTGCGTTTCCCGCACCGTGACCCTGGGGCTCCCACCGTGGGGCTGGGCCAGGCAGGGCGTGCGGGGGGCTGGGGCCCCCACGGCTGGGGAGGCACCGAGGTGCCCTGCGGGGTGTCCCGCTGCCCCGCCTCTGTTGGGGTGGAGGGGAGGTTCCGGGTGGGGGCAGACGCGGGGCTCAGCCGACGCACGAGAACTGCAGAGCCTTAAATACTAAAGTTGACGACTCCTTTGCTCTGGAAAAAGCAGAATCTAATTACCTTCCTGTCAGGGCTGGTGGCCGTGGAGGAAGAGGAAAGAGAAGGAGCCGCAGACGAAACAGCAGCCGTAGGTGCAGTTGCTGAAAGCTCCATTTTCTGGGTCTTCCTGGCGGTCATATTTCTTTTTCCTCCAGAGCATTTCGCTTACTTCATTTATAATAAATAACCCCTAAGCACATCCTGTATTTGCTCACAAGACAGAGTTAGAAATCATAAGAAAACACCACAAAGAAAAATTTGGTCTCAGGAAAGGAAAGTGTATATATGTATTTTCTCCAGAAGCACGACTTGGCGCTCTTATTACCAGTTCGGGGCATCATTTAACTTTCCGGGAGGTATTTGCCTGGCAGACCCCCTCCAGCCCGTGGCCTCGCGACACACGCGTGCGTGCACACAGACGCGTATCAGCCAAGGTGGAGTGATTTTATCCCAGGAAAGCTCTTTCCGGCCGGGACCGTGACATTAGCACAGGGCTCCCGCGATGCCCTAACAGCTGCACGGCTGCTTCTGCAGCCTCCGGCCCTTCCGTGCACAGTGTGTGTTGGAAGCCAAGGCGCATCCAGGGCGGTTCTGTTTTGCCCCCTGGGTGTCCACGAAGCCGTAGGACGGCCCAGGCACCCAGGACCCGGTGTGTGTGCTCTGGGGGCTGGTGGTTCTGACACCCTCCAGGATTTATTTCCCATATGCCTGGGTCAGAAACAGGAGGGAAAGAAGTAGGAAAAGAAGACGTAGACTGCAAGTGATCTCAACTCCTTTATCAGCTGGAGCTGGTCGTGGAAGTGAGGCCTGCAGGTGCGTGTTGAGCCAGATTCCCAGGTGTGGGGCGGCCGGGGACGCGTGCTGGGTCCGTGGGCGCCATGGGTGGGGGAGGGGAGTGGGCGGGCGGCCACGTGTGTCCTTCCTGATGGGCCGTGTTGGGTGAGAAGTAGGAGAGAAAATCGTGTCTCTAGAAAGCCTGAGGGCTGGCAGGTGCTCCCTGCCTTTTAGAAAGGAGAGCTTGCGTTCGCAGTCAGGGCTCGCCCTTGTCTTTGGAAGAGCGATGGCCCCGCGTTGGAGCCGAGGGCTGCTGCGCCATCCCACGGCGGAGCGCGGTTCTGCGGGGGTCGGGTTCTGCCCTCTCTGTGCGGGGACGGAAATGGTGAAGTGACGTGTGCACGTGTTAGCGATATTCAGCAACAGGTACAGCTGCTACCGACCGAAGCCCACAGCACGGCAGTCCCTGCTCTCAGGACGTTTGTTTTCATTACGTGATTCTCACGAAACTCCGCGAGGTCGGGGCCGTTGTCATCGTCATGAGCTGGAAAGAGGAGACTGAGGCACGTGGGGAACAGCCGCTCGGCGGCCGGGAGCCGGTGGACCCACGCAGCCGCTCACCGGATCCTGCCCTCCCCAGCCCTTCCTCTGAGAGGCAAGGACCTGGGCCTTCCTGTTCTTTCCGCCAAGAGGCCCGCACGGCCAGTGGGGCCCCCAGCACAGGGTCACTGAGCCTGGGGAGCAGGTGACACATTCGGAAATCTCCCGGGCAGTGAGGGGCAGCCATGAACACGCAGCCCCTGGAAGCTTCGGGATACTAGTGCCACGGGGAAACCGAGGTTGTGAGGTGTCGCTCACAACCGCGAGGTCTCGTGTCTGCTGAGAAGTCAAAAAAGAAAACCCAACACCCCCACCCTCCCCCCCCCAACAGCAAACCAAAAGCAGGAATGAAATGAAACGAGGTGGGCTTGGCACTTGTTGCCGCGCCTACGGCCTGCGCTCCCAGGCGAGTTAATTGACTTCTCTGGGCCAGTATCTCCGGCTCGTGTGCAACAAGACTCAGACTGTGCTGCTCACTGGGAGGATGGAGTGGGGCGGCGGGGGGGCAGGCAGGGAGTGAAAGTGTCCATCGCGGTGTCTGGAACCCAGAGCAGGACGGTTGCGGAGGCCCCGGGGGTTGCTCCACAGGCAGCGTGTGCTGCCCTCCGAGTCAGCCGTGTGGTGGCCCCTGGAGCATAGCCCTCCGATGGGCCCTCTTCCGTGACCCGTCTGCTCCTGCGATTTCTGGGTTATGGCCATGCCGTCCTTGTCTGTTGGGGGAAACGCCAAGCTGAGCCTCTTCCTTCCTCTGTGGCTGGAGGGCCCACTTGGCAATTGTCCCACGGTCCCTCTCCTATCTGAGGTCTGCGGTCCCTGTGCCCTCTCCCAACTCCCACCCTGCCAGCCCTTCAAACCTGGAAGGACAGGGGCTGCGGCTTCGTGGGGTCCGCTCATTGCATTCCCCTGTGATTGGCCACTCTCCGCCCTAAATGTCAGATGGCGTGAGAACATAAGCTACCTGGCCCCAAGCGGGCGAGCTGCCCTCCGAGCCCACTGAGCCTCCTCCGATAAAGGCCCCATCTCCTCTCCCTGTGCAAGTCTTCATTCACGTAGATGGCCGTGGAGTCTCTTCCTAACAACTATCCCATGACTTTGATTTTCCTGCTACTTCGGCTAAATAATGGATCTCTGCGATGCTTCTCAAACCTCCACGAAGATAAGAACTTTCTGAGTGATTTGCTCAGTGTGACGATTTCCAGGCCCCACCCAGGCCAAGGATCCGCGGCGGCGGGCTGCCTACCCCCACCCCCGCCGGACATGATCAGGACGATGCCCGCACTCGGCCCCTCCGTGCTCCTTGCTGTGGAAATAAGGCCGCAGACGCAGACCCTGCTGTAGGGGACTCTTGCTGGCACGCTGAGGTGAAGGTGCCCCTCCTCGCAATCCTGTGCCCCCCACGCCCCCGGGGTGCGGCCCGATCTGCAGGGAGGGTCCTTGCAGGAGTCCTTAGTGAAGGTGAAGTCATTCTGGAGAAGGGTGGTCTTTACTCCAATAGGACTGGGTGCCTGTAAGAAGAGGAGACACGCACAGACACGTGCACAGGGACACGGCCACGTGCCGACGGGGCAGAGGCCGCAGGGATGAGTCTGCAAGCCCAGGGGCACCAAGGTCTGCGGGCGCCGCCGAAGCCGGGGATGGGCGGGGCCGATTTCAGAGCCTCCTCAAGGGACGGGCTCTGCAGACACCTGGGTGCCCGATGTGGCCTCCGGAGCCGTGGGGGAAACGTTTCCGTGTGTTTAAGCAGCTCAGTGTGTGGAAATGAGCTCTGGCAGCCCTGGGAACCGGAGAACGAGGTTTGCTGGATTTGTGCTTCAGGGAGAAAGCAGGGAGCACCCACCAGCCGGAAGCCAGAAGGCCCCCTGACCTGGGTTCTCAACAAACCGGTTTCCACCGAAAGACTTGTTTGCAGGAGGGAATGCCCAATCTTCAGCTGAAGAGGGATTCATTAAACTTGGGAAAGAGGGACATCATAGCCGCCAGGGGAAACACACATTTGAAAAGAGATCCGAGGATGCATTTGACCACGGGGGTGGCAGTAAACCAAGAAAGCCTGCATCAGAAAAGACACGTGTCCGCTGGAACACGGAAGGGGTCTGTGTTCACTCAGAGTCTGCGCCTCTTAGACTGTGGGGCAAGGGGTCCTAACGGGGAGGATTCTCCCTTCATTCCTGCAGCCCTGCCTGCTTCCCCGCCTCCCAGACACATGGAACTTCCCTCATCACTTGGAAATAAAATAAAACGTGCCCCGAACAGCCTGTTTGGGGTCACTTTGGAGAGTGGGAGAGCTGGTGGGTCTCAGCGAGCTGGTGAGGCACGTCCGAGGACCAGGCCAGGGCTGGGCTCGGTGGGGGGACGTGTGCCAGGGATGGGGGTGGGGGTGCAGAGAGCACACGCAGGGTCTCGGCCACCTCGCCCAGGGACTCATTTGGCATCGAGGTCCCTGTTGCTCATGTCACAGATGCAGCACGAGACCTTCCTCTTCTCTGTCTGGGCGCCTGGGAGGGTTCCAAAGGGTTTATATTCGGTACTAACAACCATGCTAGGGTTTTGCCTCGGGGGCAAGGGCCATTTCGCTACTGTTAGGCTGATAAATGTTCCCAAACCCGAGGCTGTTCTCACGTGCTTCTCCCCAGCCTGCTCCGAAGGTCTTGACAGGCAGAAGTGCTTCTCCCCCGGGAACGGGGAACGGATGCGCAGGGCAGATCAGTTCGCCCACGGTAATTCACCTGTTATGCCCCCAGATTTACAAGCTGTAACGCGACCCGGCAGCAAGGATGAAGGGGGCCCCATGAGCCCTCGAGGTTCTCTCATGATCCAGAATAGTCCAGGGCGCCTGCTGTCCCCATGGAGGCCTTCTCTAAATGGACCCCCATTTTTGGCCACGGCTCTGATGTTTACCCCAGAGCGGTGGGTTTCAGGTCCCTGCCAGTCAGTGGGGTTATGTAAACAAGCCTGCCCCAGCCTCCTGGGGGAGCCAGGCCACCCACCCCCCTCACCTCAAGGCCTGCCTCCGAAGCCCCTGCTTGTGTTCCGTGTTGATGGGCACGACCCCAACGCACCCATTTGACAAACGTTCCCATCGGGGGAACCCCACAGCCCTGTCCGCGTCAGCTCATGCAAACGGATCCTTGGCCAGTCTTTGTTCAAACTAAGTAAAAGCCTTTCAGTTTGCACTTGGGGGAAAAAAAATAGATTCAGGTTGACTTGTCCTTCTGGCTTATGACAAGAACACATTTCAAGGGGCCCCCGGCGGCTATTCTCCCTCTGACTCTTGTCACGTTCGGCCCCAGTCGTCAGCCCTGAGCAGGGACACGCACGCACAAATCACGCACACTGTTTCCTCGCTCTCCCCCTGCTGCTTGCTCGTAAATCCACACTGCTGCGTGTCTCCTTGGTACTTCGCTGACCTGGTGACCGGCTCGATTCCGACAGTGGCCGGCAGAGGCTGCACCCTGAGCAGGTCCTGAGCGCCTGCCTGTGTGTGGAGCTCATGCTCCTGGCACATGTCCCCAGCTCCTGGCTCGCTCAGCGTGGCCCGGGGGGCAGCCCGAGGCCGTGGGGCTCTCAGGGGCAGGGCTGAGTTCTGCAGCCCGGAGACCGCCGCCCAGGTGTTGGGAAGGTTCTGTCCAGGTGGGGGTTGGTTGTGGAGGTGGCCTTGCCTCCCGGGCTCTGCAGATCACCCCGGAGGGCAGGCCGGACTCCTTCCGTGAGGATGGCTCTCCCCTGACGCCCAGCAAATGCTCCTGTCGGCTTCTTGACCAGGTTGGCTCGTCTCTGCGGGGGGCTCCGTATCTGTGTCTCTGACCTGACCGTTCCGTTTGTGCTTCTCCTGGGAGCATTTGTTTGTAGAGTTCCTAAAATGGCAGATTTTCCTTCCCAAATTTGGCTGCAACAGTGTCTCCCATCAAATACGCTCCTCTGGGGGCGCCTGGGTGGCACAGTGGTTAAGCCTCTGCCTTCGGCTCAGGGCGTGATCCTAGCGTTCTGGGATCGAGCCCCACATCAGGTTCCTCTGCTATGAGCCTGCTTCTTCCTCTCTCACTCCCCCTGCTTGTGTTCCCTCTTTCGCTGCATGTCTCTATCTCTGTCAAATAAATAAATAAAATCTTTAAAAAAAAAAAATACGCTCCTCTGTGCTGCGGCTTTGCCCTGCCCCCACCCAGGAGTGGGGTCTGCTGCCCCCCAGGCCAGGGAACCTGGGCGGGCCTGGCAACCTGCTTGGAACCAATAGTACAGGGAGTCAGTTACCACGTGAGACACCGGCATCCAAGACAACCGTGCCGCTGAGAGGTTCTGGTCTACGGACGAGACTCCACACGGGAGAGAGACAGAGACCACCTAGGGGCCCTGCTCACTGCCCCAGATGAGACCCCTTGAAGCAGAGCAAAACACCCAGCCAAGCCCGTCCCATAGTCTGGGCTCACAAACTGCGGAAAAGCAGTAGTTGTTTTAAATTCCTAAGTTTTAAAATGCTTTCTTATGCAGCAATAAATAATTAAAACACATATACCCACAACAGCCACAGATATTTGAAGTTTGGAAATAATTATTAGCATTTCCCCTGCCTCATCCATTTTTCCAAGGGAATACTTTTCAAAGTCTAGATAACAAAGTTTTCAGAAAGGGAGAACTTCAGAGACTAACGTTCAGTCCGTTGGAGGGATAAGAGACGTGATCGAGGACCCATCGCCGTGTGGCGGGCCGTTGCTGGAGCCGGGAAATCCCCAGAGACCATCTGTGGGTTTTGTCAGTTTGGGTCCTGTGGTCCCTTCCAGTCCTCGGAGTCATGCCAGAGACCCCAGCTCCCCCCACCCCCGGCCCTGCCACGCGTGCTGACCCCAACTCTCTCAGGGGTGCCCTCCACCTCCACGCACCTTGCCGGTGGGGGTCCATGAGAAGTTTTGTTGTTCAGCAGCTCTTCCATGAAAAGTTCTTACAGACCACTGATCTTGTCTCGGCGTCCATGTTTCATGGCTAAGCCCTGTTGTACTTTATGTGGGAAAACAGACTCAGCAGTTTAGAAAGTTGTCCCACACGACTGCGTGAGTTCTGAGCCAGGGCTCCTGACCACAGTCCCACGTCCCTGGGACCCCTGTGACCACGGACAGGCATGGACGCAGGCCGTGCATCCAGTGTCTTGGGGGACGTCCATCCTCCTGTGTCACGGGAGACGGTTCCAACACAAGCCCAGGCCCAGGAGAGGAGGCCTTGGTTACACACCTGGTCATCATCGCTTGGCTCGCGGGAGCGCAAGGCTTCCCGCCAGTGGAGTCCCGCTAAGCCTGAATTGAACCGGGTTTCCTTCTAAGTGATGCATTCTAGCAACAGAACGACGCATTTAGGAAAATAAATATATAGGAAAATGTTGTGTGGACATAAGATCTTTACTGATGAGCCCTTTAAAAACCCTCGGTGTGCGTAGTCACGCTCGGAGAGGTGCCGCTGAATGGAGTCAGAAGACTCTGTGCGTCGTAGCGGACAATGCAGACGGCTTTATTCTCAGACGCCTCTCTCGCTGCACCCGAACCAAAGTCTCTTGGCTGTTCTGTCTTTGGGGCCTGCGAGAGCTCACCTCACGGTGCCGCTCAGATCCCACAACCCAGACCTTGTCACGGCGCTGGCGGCAAGTCGCCCCAGTGTGAGGCCTGTGGGCCCGCTCCACCTGCCTCCAGGGGCCTAGGGGCCCGTCCCCAGGTCGCGGATGTGCTTGTCGAAGGAAAGGAGGCCCCCCCGAGAGGAAAGCTGATGGCGAACAGAGACGAGGAGGGGAGAGACCCTCACACACCAAATGACGGGGGTGAGGACACTCAAGAATTTTAGTTTCTTGGAGTCTGAGTTCTACGTCACACCCCACCTGAAAATGAAATGTTGGAGACACTCACACAGGTAACCTGACCCGTCTACAGGTTAACAGAAAATATAGACTCACACTCTCCTTCCTCGTCATCTGCTTGGACCACAAGTACACTGGTCGGTACATGACACAGGCTTCTCTCGAATGCTCCTGCTGACGCTTCCCCACCACGGAGCGCCATGCTGACATCATTATGCAGTGCTACCAAGAAAAAACAAAAAGTTATTTGCTAGAAATTGCTTGGGTTATGAAATTTAGTCCAAATCCTTAGGGAAATAAATTGGGCTACATCCCAAAATTAAAAATGATCAATAGTCCATTTCAAGGGCGTATTTAATCAATGCTAACCGGGTTCTGATAAGCTGCAGTGTTGTTCGAGTGGCTGGACTCCTGCACGGACTCCGTAGTCGTCAGTGACCACGTTTGTTGCAATTATCTCTGCTTATCCAGTAATTAGCTGTCTTTTGTATTTATCTTTACATTTAGAAAGTCACATCTCAATGTTGCTACTTGGTAGAAAATAATTTCCCTTTACTTCTCTTTTTAAGCCTGTATTTTCCAAGAAATCAAATGAGCTAACTCGGGTCATCAGTCTCAATTTACTTTAAAAAACTTTAAACAGCAAGAAATGAAAAGTCATAGATATTGTTTTCACATTAATTTGCATGTAAATGATACTATCAGTTTATCCCTTATTGTTTAGGGAAGGTGAATCTTATAAAAATCAAAGGGGAGTTTAAATCAACGCCAGCCAAGACGAAGCTACTAATAATGTTTTCTGAAGTCTTTTATCATTTGTATTCAAAAATATTATTTATTCCTCACCGAAGCTTGATGAGGCTTCTGGTCTTTGCAGGTTTGTCTGCCTCTGTGGCTGATCCTGCCGGGACCCCTGTGCCCTCGCTCCGGGGACCCTCTCTGCTTTCGCTCTGGGGACCTCTGTGCCCTCGCTGCATAGGACCTCCCTGCCCTCGCTCCAGGGTACCCCTGTTCCTTTGCTCTGGAGACTCCTCTGCTCTCTCTCTGGGATCCCTGTGCCCTCACTCTGGGGACCCTCACTTTGGGAACCCCTGCCCTCGCTCTGGGGACTGGCATCATTCAGGCGCTCGGGTGACTTCCTGCTCATGGTGGCAGTTGGAGTGTTGTCACTGAGTGTCACCGCTGGGGCCACACACTCCGCCCTGCAGCTCCCGGGCAGGAGGTTTGTGTTGGAGCCCAAGCTGCCATCACGTGGCACCTGGCGTGTGCAGATCTGAGCTGGCCTGAGGCCACCCCTCTGCTTGCGGTCCTGCCCGTCAGACGTGCTCGGGAGCCCCATGCCAGCCGCACGTCACAGCACCCCCATCACGATGGCAATGGGTACTGTGTACTGAGCACACCCCGTTGGCTGGCCTCTGCGTAGTTACCCAGTGTCCTCAGAGCAGCTCTGGGGGACCCTGTGGTCGCCGTGGAGGAAAGGCAGGGCGGTGTGAGGGGCACAAGGCTGGCGGTGTCAGAGCAAGGCTCTGGCCCCAGCCAGTCATTTGCAGAAGCGTTTCCTACTAACAGAAGCCCTGTGTCGCAGGTGAGATGCTGGGGTGGGGATGGCCGCGGGCTGTGAGGCTCAGCACATATGGGGACAGGGTGTGACCCCAAGCATCTTGCGGGTGTCAGACAAGCAGCGGGGTGGGAATCTGCCGCTGACTGCTGTTGGACGTTTGCTCTGGAACCTGACGTACCTGTTGCAGATGTTGGTGATTCAGAAGAGGCTGTCTCTCCGTAGCCAGCACTTGCTGTGAGCCAGGCCCCGTGTAGGCACAGGGGGACCCGGGGACGGCTGTCGTCATGCCTGAGCGGGGCCGCATGGGATTACCCCAGGCACTTTGCATAGCAGTGGCTCCGTGGGCCATGTTCCCGTGTCTCTGCGCTGGGAGCAAGAAGGCACTGGAAACAGCACACGCCCACCTGCGTTGTGAGGCCCCGTGTTCCTCCACCTGCCACACTCCGAGCCCGGATCGCCCCCGGGTCTCCCCTACAGCCCTAACGTCTCAGCATCGTCCTCACAAGGCACGTTCCTGTGCAGATCATTTCCTGGGGGGATACATTTGTGACAGGAGAACTGTTTTTAATTGAGATGCTTTTAAAAAAAAATGAAACATGATGGGAATAGAACCTGAAATTTGCTTTGCCACTCACCAGCACCAAGTCAGGCACGAGCATTCAGCACGACGAGAATGGGAGCTCCAGCACGGGGCGTCAGGAAGACAGATGGGCTTAATTTAGATGTGCTGGCAGCGAGCTCATAAACACAAACCAGTCTCTGCAGCTCAGACGTGTGTCGCTCACACAGCGGCGGAGGGATGAGATGTGCTCGGCGGCTCTGGGGAGACAGCCACGGCCACAGAGGGAAACCACAAAGCCGGGGTTCGTTCCAGCAACATTCAGCAGTTAGGGGCACCACAGACGTTCTAGTAAACGCCCAGACGCCCTGGGCTCCGATTGTACCCGAGACAACCCCACTCTTCCGAGGCAGGAAGGCGCTGGCGCTGCCATCGGGGGTGGGGGGGGTCCATCCCGTGGCTGAGCAGAGGTGAGGGAAGGAGGGAGGGCCCAAGGATGTGCAGGGGTGCCGTGGTGAGAGAACCTTATGGTTTCATTTAACCGCCCCCCCATCTTCCCTGTTCATGTGCTGTTGGCGAGGACCTCCACCTGCTTCCCAGACAGCAAAGCCCTTGTGCAGTCTGCACGTGACTTTGTTTCCGCAGGGATCTCATGAGGGACCCATCAGCAGCTGAGGAGCCTGGGGTCAGAGAGGTCAGCACACTCCCCAGACACTGGCAACAAGTAGGCGGAGGGGGAGCCCCGTCTGTGGTTTGGGGCCCCAGGCTCAGCCTCTGGTCACGCGGGAGGCTGCAGAGAAGGCTCTGAGGAGACTGGGGTGGGGTTGGCACTGCACAGTGACCCCTCAGCACGGGGACCTCAGAAGTGTCATCCCAACAGTCAGTGGCCCCGATGGTCAGCGGCCCCGATGGTCAGTGGCCCCGATGGTCAGCGGCACGTGGGCTGACAAGCCCGCTGGTCCACGACGCTCAACGCCCTCACTGCTACTGCACAGCCCCCGGTCTCCTTGTGCACTAGTGCGGTGTGTGTGGGTGTGAGCGCGTGTGAGTGTGTGAAGCTCTGGCATGTGTGAGCGTGTGTGTGAGCATTGGTGAGTGTGTGAGAGCGAGTGGGTGAGTGTGAGCGAGGGTGTGTGTGTGAGCGTGCATCCGGTTGTGTGTGTGTGTGAAGGTCTGGCACGTGTGTGTGTGGTTGGAGGGGTAGGTCTGAGTGTGAATGCAGCAGTACACGCGCGTGTGCGTCTGGTGCACGGGTTGTGAGTGTGCATGCCCCCCCCCCCGGAGGGCGGGACGCAGAAGGTGAGGACACCACCTCACTGTCTCTCGGGGCGTCGCTGGCCGCGCTGGCCAGGGCTCTGCTCGTGGAAGCATCCAGTGGCCGTTCGTTATTTAAAATGTAATACCTTTTGCAGAAAGACTCCAGACTACTTCGTAATGTTTATGTTGAAAAAATATGTAAATTGTTTGTTGCTAAGAAAACTTTTTGAAAATTATCAATAAAAGCTAATGGCCGAAGAATGTGTTCTTTGCTTGGTTGGGGATTTCCTCCCCCAGCCCGGAGGGCGAGCACGCACATCGGCGCGGACACGGCATGGTGCTCGGTGCACATGTGCCCGTGAGGTCTCTCTTGGGATCTTCACACGGTGCTACACATGTAAGCGGGCAGTGGGGTTCACCGGGGAGACAACAGCGGGGCTGCCGTCTCTCACGGCCCGACGGCTTCTCTCTGGCGCTCTTGGCCCCCGCGTCCCCCATGCCCCCCGCAGCACGTGGAGTGCACGCTCCCTGGTGATGCCAGCAGGACTGTCTGGGAGAAGTCACTGATTCTACTTACACGGAAATGCAGAGAAGGAGGATTGCACAATGAAGAAAATAAAGGTATTTTGTAAGAATCTGAGGCACTTTCATCACCAAATGCTAAGACCTCCGGTGGTAGTTATTCAGGTGGCCCGGTGCAGGGTAAGGACGGGGGTGCTGCTGCAGAGCCTGGAAGCTGGGCGTGCCCATCACAGGGTTCATGACAAAGGTGAAGCTGCAATGTCCTTCTAGAAAACAAGGGTGTGTCAGTAACGGGAGCTCTCCAACGGGAAAACTGAAACTCGACTCCCACCCCATACACTCCACAAGAAAATAATAAACCCCAAATGGGTCAGAAATTTATTTAAATGTGAAAGATAAGGCAAGAAAGCTTTTAGAAGGAGAACATTGGGGAAATATGCCAGACCCTGCGGCAGGCAGGTGCGCCCCCAACACGGAATGATAAGCACTCACCATAAAGGAAAAACTTGATTAATTATATGACATTTGAATAAAAAATTTTCATCATTAAAAGGCTCTATTAAGAAGGTGGAAAGGCAAGCCGCGTGTAGGTGTAGATATTCCCAATACGTACGCTGTAAGAGAAGGAACGGTGCTTAGAGTATATGGACTCCCTCCAATCAATAAGGAAAAGACAGGCAGCTCAACTGAAAAAAATGGGCCAGAAGCTTGACCAGGTTACAACAGTGAGTATCCAAACTGATACTGATTACGAGAAAGTGTTCAAGACCAGTGGTCATCAGGAGATGCATGTGGGAACCACATGGGGCATCCACAGACGCGAGAGGTCGGTGGGTGGGTGGGAGGTTGGACAGCAGCGGACACGGGAAGTGCTGGGACCCTCCCCGGGCACTGGAGCGCCTGGGGCTGTGGGTCCAGGTGCTGCGAGGTCTGTCTGCCCACGCGTGTGCACAGCTAGGCTCAGCGTGGCCTGCCATCCAGATTGCCTGCCCACGTCTGCCTCGGGGCGGGAGGGGGGTCGGGCTTCTCAGATGCCACAACAGATCGCTGGAATGATTGATAATCCCGTTTAGATGAAGTTCGACTGCATGCAACCTTAATTATGATGACCTGGATGGTGGTTACTCCTGCGGGGACCATAGTGACCAGATGGAGTATGACAGGGGCTTCTGGGTTCCGGCAATGTTTTATTTGGTGATCCGAATGCTACAGGTTTAATCTAGTTTTGACAATTCTTCATGCTATACACTTAGGCTTCGTGTGGTCTTCCACATTCACGTTATACTGTCCTGAGTACCCATAAAACAAACAAGCTCCATTTACTGCGTGTTCCGTGCGCACCAGACCCCGTGTGCATGCTTTTCCTACATCCCCCCCTTTGATCCTTGCAGGGCTTCTGTTACTCAGGAAGTGCTATCATGGAGAGGCCAAGGGACTGGCCTCCAGCTGGCCCTTGGTGGCATGGGGGTGTTGACAAGGGGTCCGTTTGATCCCAAGCCCTGGCTCTTAACCAGGATTTATGTTGCTCTTAAAATGAATGTTCTAAGCCGTCCAGTAGGCAATCGGCAGGAATCTAACAGACAAAACGGTGAATGAATGCGCATCATCCAAAGTTCAGCCTCACCAGAAATCACAGAAATACAAATTTAAGCTATGAGGACTTATTTTTCTTCTTTGTCCAATTGGCAATAATCATGAGCATGACATTGGCTGTATTTGGAAAGTTTATGGGAAATTCTTATGCCTTGCCACTGCGGATGTAAATTGTTGCAAATGTCTTGCACATATTTGACAAATATGCATTAAATATTTAAATGAACATAGCCTTTAACCTAGCAATTCCAATTCTAGTGATCTCCCCTAAGAATAATGGGGCAATTACGCAGGATACAGACTGCGAGGTCATTCAGCATCGAGTGTCAGAGCATACAGACAAAATAAAGAGGGAGAAGGCGGGCAGACAGGCGGGGGGCACAGAACAGTCTAAGACACCCCCAAACAGGCATCACTGAATACGTTATGGAACATTCACCGCACAGTGGAGTGTAGTAGAAATCCGTGTCGTGTTGCTCACACAGTGATCTCTCCTGCACGCGTGCGTGCACACACGTGAACATAGCAAACTTTGTAGTGTGTGAGCAATATAACCCAGTCTGTACACGCATGTCATGCTGGTTTACAGAGCAGTGAATGGATTATTCCAAAATGCAAACGGAGTTTTGGGGAAGGTTAGTAGCATCGTGCTTCTTTATATCAGGAGTGTTTTTGTAGGGGCCCTGTGCTTATCCGTGTGCACATATATTCTCTGTTCAAACACTTAGGAAAAGGAAACCATATGGATGATGTACACAGAACAGGGTTAAGTGCAAAACTAAGGCTCACGATCATATGCTCCCCGTGATTAAAACCGCGTGGGGTCCGCACACGGGGGAGAAAACAAAAGAAATCCCAACTGCAATGAAATGATAGGATGATTTTTTAACCAATTTGTGTATTTTGTACATCCACGTCAGTTTTGAATACAGAAATGTAAAATGACCCCGCGACCTCGAAACAGAAGCCGTACCTTGAAGCTCAGGTACAAGGCCGGTCTCTCCCCCAGGAGCTCACACTGATGCGGGCTCCACACAGAAGGCAGGCGTCCCCCACGTGGCTGGGAGCGGAGCAGGGCTGGGATCTGACGTTGGGGGTGATGACCCCGCAGGGTGCTGTCCACAGCGGGACCTCAGCTTTCTTGCCAGTCAGGTGGGCTCATGGGTCCTTCGGACAGTGGGTCCACCACAAAGGGGCCCCAATTGGACTCCCACCTGCTGCTGCAGTGACCTCTGAAACTATTAACCCTGTCACCCCTGCCCGAGACGTCTCCCCCGGGGTCCAGTGCACACCCCCAGGGCGGCCTCCATCCTGCTCCCGACACCTCCAGCCCCTCCTCTCCCCCACAGACCTCAGTCTGTCCCTCGCCTCCTCCTGCCAGTTTTGCACTTGCCCACCCGGGCACCACAGGGTTGTGTCACTTCCAAAAGGAGTCTGGTCTCTCTTGCTCTTTCTCTACGTGACCCCAATAAACACACACCAGTACAGCACACACACAATCACACACCTGTGTGCGTGCTTACACCTGCACAGAGACTCACACACCTGTGCTCACATGCATGCACACATGCTCACACACCATCACATGCACGCGGCTCTCTACAGGCACACGCAATCACCAGCTCTCCCTTGGCACATGCACACACGCGCACACACACACACACACACACACATGCTCACACTGAACCTAGAGTCTCTCCAGACTGCGGCCCACGGACCCTCCTTGCACGACAGACAGCCTGCATTCCTTGATAGTGCTTACCAGCTTCGTAATTCTTAAGTGATTACTGCACGTCTGTCTTTCTGCCCGGACGGGGCACTCAGGCCCACCTCTGTTTTACATGAAGCCATACTTGTGAACCCAGCAGAGAGCCAGGCACCTGCAAGGTGCTCGGAAACATCTGCCAGCCGAGCAGGTGACCTGCCAGCTGAGCGGTCGGGGTGACGGGTGCCTGGCAGCATCGGGGCCTCACCTCACGTCGTCCTGGGGGGCAGGGGAGGTGTGTGGGAGGACCGGCCGACCCCCTGCCTGCCCAGGAGCGAGGAGAAAGTCACCAGCAGCCTGTTTGGGTCTTGTCTGTGGGATCAGCGTCCACACAGGCACAGACACACAGGCACACGTGCAGGTCCCATCACACGCTCTGCAGGTGTCATGACACCATTGCACTTTCTCTATTTCCTGACCTATGCACCCTGCTTCCGGCCTCCCCCTGCCTCCGGGGTCCCACCAGAACGTCTCCACAGGGCCTGTGGTGCAGCCACCGTGTCTGACACACCCCGATGGCCCTCAGTGTTCAGACTATGTCCTGGAGCTTCTGGTTTCAGGCCCTTCTACTGAGAGAAATGTCCCAGCACAGAGCCCGGCCGCCTCCCCTGTCCTAGCGTGGGCCGCACCGGAGAGTGTGGATGCCGTGGCGGCATGACAGGGGCTGGGGAGACCGTAGGCCCTGGTGGTGCAAACACTGGGCACAGCACGGCCACAGGAAGGACCCGACGTTGCAAGGTGCTGGCGAGGTGTGACCCCTGCAGACCCCTGGATGGAGCTGAGCACTGACACCAATGTCAAGCAGGGCTCGTGGGGGGGGGTGTGTGTGGAAGCATCGCTCCCCCAGCACTAGGCAGATATGGCCTCGATGGAGAGTGGTCTCCCCGTCAGGAGCAAGGGGGCCTGGCTTCAGGGGCTCTGGCCAACACGCAGCAGGGGGAAGCTTCCAGGGCACTATCCTGGCAAGCCGTGACGGAGGGGTGTCTGCAGTGTCCTCTGACTACAAAAGGGATTAGAAATCCAGTCATATTTCTACGACACGTGGGTCAGTCGTGCAGGTGAGGCATTAATTTGCATTTTCTAATATGCTCCTGCCACGTAGGTATTAAAACAATCTCGGGTGTGACCATAAATTTGGGGGGATTCTAATCGTCTCCCTGTGTACTCAGGGTTTCTTTTTGTGTCAGTAATTGCTTCCTAATTATCTTCCAGTTGCTAAATAACAGTTTACTTAGTTTATCAAACAGAATTTTCTAAAGCACTTCCTGAAGCCATTGCTGACATGTGACTCTGGTTCCCGTCACGCGGCAGAAACGAGCCGTTGGCCCCTGTCACTTGTGCAGACCAAACCAGGCTCGGCAGAGCGTCCTCGCGGCGACTGCACGAGGAGGAACCTGGCCCCGCGGTGCTCAGGAGCCGGTGGCCTGCCGTCCCCGGCCGTTCCGCAGGAGCCATCCAAAGCAGTGCGCAGGGGCTCGCTTTTAAGCTCCGATGCGTGAAGAGGGTGGAAGTCGTCATTCTGCCCTCACAGCAGGAAAAAGCTGCGAAGGGAACATCGGAGAACTGAGTTTGCAGGGCACCTGTCTGAGACACCTGGGGGGACAGGTGAGCGCAGAGGCAAGCCAGGATCCACACGCCAGGGGCAGAACCCCGTACAGCCCTAACCGATGGGACATTTCTAGGTAATGTTGGTGAATTGCTGGAGGCCTGCTAGAATGAGACCCCCCGGGGGCTACTGTGTTGGGAGGCTACATGTTCATGGCATTTCCTCTAGGAACCCCACTGGCTTCTCCCAGAGTGGAGCAGGGGAGACCAGCCCCCTTTCCGTGGCTTGGGCAGGGGAAGGGAGAAAGTGACCAGCCAGAAACAAGCCCGTTGATTGCCACCAAGAAGGGGAACGTTCACCAGAGCTCCACACCCCGAGGGGTAACCTTTGGCCTTCCTTGGCGGAGGGGGCACAAAATAATAAGAAACTCAAACCAACGTGTGAAGACCAAGTCCAGGGTTGCAGGCCCAGTTAGACTTACATTTAATCCTCAGATTACAGAATGCTTCCCCTTCCCCTCCTCTTCCCCCACATCAAGCGGCTTCCAGCATAAGAACAGTGGATTATTAGAATAGAAAGCTGAAAGGCACAGATGTTGTTTAAGCAGGAGCTCCTGGGGAGACCCAAACACAAGAGACATTTGGAGACGTTACACACATAGTACGTACTAATCTAACTACGTCAGTAAATCCGCCGTATATAAGGAAGCGAACGCGCAGCCACGATCCCGTACGGACGTAAGTGCTCGAGGGTGCATTAATAAATGGAGAGAAGAGACAAGCCAGGCAGCATCATCCCAAATAATTTACGCAGCATCACTCTCCACCCACTAAGGGTGAGCCAGGCGCTTTAGTTAATAATCATGTTTCAAAATTATTTTAGTAATTATAGCACCCAGGCTGTGCTCATTTAAGATGTTAATAGTAGAGGAAACTGGGTGTGGGGTATGTGGAAACTGTGCTATCTGCTCATTTGTCTTGTAAATCTGAAAATTTTCTTAAAAAAAAAAAACATTTACTTAAAATGAATATTGAGCATCTACCAACAATATTTTTAGAAAATTTATAATATATCAGACATTGAGCTGAGCATTTAGTGTCTTTTTTTTAAGCCCCTGAGAGAGGTGTCAGTACCCTCCCTGTTTCATAGAGGAGAAAACAGGTTTAAAGAGAGGATGCCCTTAAGGTCACAAAGTCAGCTGCTGGTGGACAGGTGTCAGCCCGGCTCCTCGGAGCCCAGGCTCCAGGCTCCTGCGCGTGGACAGGTGTAAGCCCGGCTCCTCGGAGCCCAGGCTCCGGGCTCCTGTGAGCCTTGCTGCACAGTGGATGCTGTTGCTTGAACTTACAGACCCTCCCAGGAAACCAATATAGCTTGGTCTCTGAGGATCATTCTTTGCTTACAGTTTCTCCTCTTCTGAGCCCTGGTCTCAGATGGAAGGCTTCACACACCTCTCCCTTGACACATATCCCCTTGCATACACACACATGCATGCCTGCACATGCCCCCTGCAACCCCGAATGCTTTCTTCTGCATGTGTCTCAGAGCCTGCGTGACGTAAGGCTGGCCACCGCATCCCTCTTCTCCCATTTGTTGCCTCCTGTGTTTACACGTTTTACTCACTGTCCAGACTAAGCACACCCTGGCTCTCAGCATCTGGGAGTAACATTCACGCGGGGCACGGTTGTCATCATTTAGAAGTAAGATGGGTCCTAAGTTTAGAGTCTTAGCTCTGATAACACTCATGCGAGTCTGATCGGGTTCTGGCCAGTCCAGGGAAAGGACTCTCCAAAGCGTCTGAAGGCTGACAGCCACGCCCCACCCCCACAGGCGCACACACGCTCTTACGCATCCTGTGCGCTTAGCTGCACGGACCCCAAGTAGTCTGGGCGCACGACACACAAGATGACTTCTTACAAATGTGAAAGGATGAACTCAGGGCATCCTTAATTAACATGATGCAGATAAAGGTCCCTTCTATTTCCTTTGGAAGTTGATTCTTGGAACACTGATCTTGTGATGGGGACAAGGCGCGAGGCAGGTGAGTAACAATGCAGCTCGGTTACGGATGAGCTTGGAGAGGACTGCAGAGGCTCCTGATGTTGGGGATGGAGCCACCGATTCTAGCAGTTGGCTCGGGGCCTAGGACAAGCTGTTTCCAGACAGCTGTGCTCCAACAGCTGCAGAGTCTTCTAGAAGGACTGCTCAGCTCACCAGGCTCTGCTCCAAATGGCCCCTCTTCTCCCCCCCGTTGGGCAGGTGGGGCGGTTCTGTAGCTACAGAGAAAGCAGCCTCGGTTTGAAACAAGCCGAGACTCTAGGACAGAAGGTCACCAATTCCATGTGAAATGTGGAATGAAATCAGCTGCTAAGAAAACAGGGAACACAGCTCCTTCAACATGGAATGACTGCAAACCTATGTGTCCCCCCAGAAGTAGTTGGGGAACATTTTCTGTCAATGGACAGATGGTTCACTCTAGTCCTACAGGCTCTAAGGTCTTGGCCTCTCTTTAATCATCTCGTAGCATGAAGGCAATCATAGACCATGCCTAAAGAGACCGCTGAGACTGTGTCCCAATAAAACTTTATTTGAAAACCAGGTGGTGGGCCAGATTCGCTCCAAAGGCTGCAGTTTGCCACCCCCAGGTGTGGAGTATGCCTCAGTTTCCCCACAGAGGGGCAAGGAGTCTGGAGGACTCATCCACCATCTCCCCCCGGTAGGCTTGAGGGCCTCACCTCCCTGTGCTTTCTTCCAGTCCACCCTCACCAGAGGACGCCCTTGGGGCTCCCAATGGACTGCCCGATCCCATCCGAGAGCTGCCCCTAGATCCCCTCCATTGCTTCCCTATGGGTGTGACCAAGGAGCTGAGTTCTTCCCTCGCAGGAAGTCCCCAGCTTGAAGGACCGATGACTCTCTTTTGAAAGGTGGAACCCCCATGAGTGTGCTGGCTGCAACTTTTGAGTATGAGATACTCAACCCATGGTCCTCATGGGTTGAAGGGTGGTCCCTTCAAAGATACATTCACATCCTAACCCTGGAATCTGTGAATTTGAACTTATTTGGAAAAAGGGTCTTTGCAGATGAAATTAATTAAGGATTGGGGCACCTGGGTGGCTCAGATGGTTAAACGCCTGAGTTCGGCTCAAGTCATGATCTCCAGGTCCTGGGATTGAGCCCCATGTCGGGTTCCCAGCTCAGTGGGGAGTCTGCTTCTCCCTCTCCCTCTCCCCCTGCTTGTGTGCTTTCTGTCTCTCTCTCTGAAATGAAAAAATAAAATCTTAAAAAAAAAAGAAATTAGTTAAGGATCTTGAGATGAGAGCCTCCTGCATCCAGTGACAGTGTCCTTCTGAGAGACAGGAGAGAAGACATAGATACAGAGAAGCCACATGAAGACAGAGGCAGAGATGGGAGGGATGCAGCCACAAGTGAAAGAAACATCCGGAGCTGGAAGAGGCAGGAAGGACACCCACCCCCGACCCCCCACCCCCATCCGGAGCCTCCAGAGAGAGCACAGACCCACCACCACCTTGATTTCAGACTTCCCGCCGCAGCGCTGAGGGTGAATTTCAGGGTGCAGGAATTGGCTATGGTGACGGCCCCAGGACACGAATGCCCGGGTGCAGGCAGCAGCGGGCCACCTTCTCTGAGCTCTGGGGCAGGACTGCAGCTCAGCCAGGAAGGGAGATAGCGCTTGTGTGGGACTCCGTTTCCAGATCCGTGCTGGAGTGCCAACGGCCGTCCGCAGCCTTGAGGAGGGCATGTGACGAAAGCGTTTCCATTATGGGACAGTCAGCCCCTCCGCCTGGAGACAATGCACATTTTTGCGCCCCCGTCTCCCTTTCCATTCACGTGTGTTCACCAGCGACCTATGCGAAGAATCTGCACCCCTCTCTTAATTTCTTTAAAAGCTCTATGTAAGCCTATCCGGGCAGGAGTTTGGAGGAAGAACTTGAACATAACCTTCTGACCCTGAAACGAGGCCGGGACGAGAAGAGTGACTCTACTTGACAAAGCTGCTTTGTTGGAGGGAAGCCTCCACGTCCGTCTCCAGCCCGCGAGTAAACGGCAGGAAGCTATTTCTGAGCTGAAGGATGGCAGTAAATCAGACAGCTGACATCTGTAAATACTGCTGAAATTACTTTTTTGAATTGTGTATTTCCAAACAGGCGTGAGGGAACTCCATTTCCCTGCAGGTCGGCGAAGGCCAGGCGAGGGTATTGGCCCTGTGTCTCCCGGCCGTCTGCAGGGCGCCGGTCCGACCACTCCCGCGGTGCAGAGACTCTCTGGAGCCACGACCGCCGAGATGCCCTTCAACAGATGACTGGATTAAGAAGTTGTGGTCCATATATACAATGGAATATTACTCAGCTATCAAAAGAACGATTTTTCAACATTTGCTGCAACATGGACGGCACTGGAGGAGATAATGCTAAGTGAAATAAGTCAAGCAGAGAAAGACAATTATCATATGGTTTCACTCATCTATGGAACATAAGAAGTAGAAAGATCGGTAGGAGAAGAAAGGGATAAAGAAAGGGGGGTAATCAGAAGGGGGAATGAAGCATGAGAGACTATGGACTCTGGGAAACAAACTGAGGGCTTCAGAGGGGAGAGGGGAAGGGTAGTGGGATAGGCTGGTGATGGCTAGTAAGGAGGGCATGTATTGCATGGTGCACTGGGTGTTATACACAACTAATGAATCATGGAACTTTACATCAAAAACCAGGGATGTACTGTATGGTGACTAACATAATATAATAAAAAATATTATTATAAAAAAATAATTTCCATATCTAAAAGGCGGTGCTCATTCATTTCATTCAACAAATGTTTACTGAATGACAGACTTTGCTTATTCATTCAACAAATGTTTATTATTACCTACCATGCGTTCAAGGCTCTAGGGTTGCAGCTGTGTGTAAAGCAGCACATCTGCAATTTCTTGAACATTCCAGGAACATTCCTCCTACCCCAGGGCCTTTGCACTTACCTTCCTGGAGGCTGCAGGGCTCTCACTTCCCTCTTGTCTGCACAATGGTTAATTGCAGTGAAGCCCACCATTCTGCTCTGCTTTAGAACTCCTAGTGCCCCCATCTTGGTCAATTTGCCTTGAGAGCATCCATCCTGAGGAAGTCCAAAGGGCTGACACAGGATAAAAATGGGAAAGTTCCCCAAACAAGACAAGACTGAGTGCGGGTCCAGGGCCTGCTCCCTGGGGGGATAGTAAAGTCTTCTTGACGACCAGGCAGTGAGCGGGTCTCGGCTCTCAGTGTGGTCTGGAGTAGTTTTGTAGTTGCAGGTGGCTTGGGGTCACACTGCAAGTGGATTCACGTCTGTCAAACATATGTGGGTGTTTCCACACTGTGCTTTCTGTCCCACCCCACCCGGGAGTTCCATGCCAGGGAGGAGGACAGAAGAGTGGGATCCTCTGATCTAAACTCTTTCTGACCCTGTCTGTGCGAGCTTCCTAGGGCTGTGGTAGCAAAGTCCCACTTGCCATATGGTAACATTCACAGGGACTAGGGCATGGCCACTTTGTGGAAGCAATGATCTGCTCGTTGCATCATCCCCTTCCTTCTCCACCCTCAGAGCTGGGAAGGCTTTCCCTGTCCCGTGCACCAGGACATGTGCCTCGTGCTTGTGTCCTTCCCACACTAGGATTCCCTGTAAAACTCCACCACGTGCTTCCCCATGCCTGGTTCTTCATATGTTGGGTCGTCCTAGGGTGACCTCACCCCAGAAATTCCTAAAAACCCTCTTCTTTCTTTGTTTAAAGTTCGATTAGCCAACATATAGTACATCATTAGTTTTTGATGCAGTATTTAATAATTTATCAGTTGCATGTAACACCCAGTGCTCATCACATCACATACCCTCCTTAATGCCCATCCCCCAGTTATCCCATCCCCCACCCTGTCCCTTCCAACAACCCTCAGTTTGTTTCCTAGAGTTAAAAGTCTCTCATGGTTTTTCTCCCTCTTTGATGACTTCCCATTCAGTTTTCCCTCCCTTCCTCTCTGATCCTCTGTGCTATTCCTTATGTTCCACATATGAGTAAAACTGTATGATAATTGTCTTTCTCTGCTTGACTTCTTTCACTTAGCATAATCCCCTCCAGTTCCATCCATGTCGATGCAGATGGTGGGTATTCATCCTTTCTGATGGCTGAGTAATATTCCATTGCATAGATGGACCACATCTTCTTTATCCATTCATCTGTTGAAGGGCATCTCGGCTCCTTCTACAGTTTGGCTATTGTGGACATTGCTGCTATGAACATGGGGGTGCAGGTGCCCCTTTGGGTCACTACATTTGTATCGTTGGAAAACCCTCCTCTTTCAATAAGCAAAAATCAAAATGGTGGTGGATACACGCCGTCACACCTCTGTCCAGACCCACAGTGTGTGCAAAGCAAGAGTGAACCCTATCCACTAGTCCACTAGGTTCCTTGATTGTGAGAAATGTGCCACCGGGGGGGCTGCTGCTGATGCACGAGGCTGTGGGTGAACTGAACGGCGGGGGGCAGCGAGCAATCTGAACCGTCTGCTCAGTTCTGCTGTGATCCTAAAATTGCTCCAAAAATAAAGAGTGTTAATGAAAAAGTGAAAGTACTTGTTTTCTGAACATTGTCATATTCTTGAGTTTTAAAAATGCTCTTAACTCTTGGACACAACTACTTTGTTCTCGATGGTGGCCGTTCCCCCCGAATCAATGAGTGAATTCGCCACGGGTGATCCAGGAATGTCACAAGTTAGCAGCATAGAGGTACCTTCATTTCCCATTTAAAACACGTGATGCCCTCGGTCAGCCCCAGCGAGCCCCCCAGCAGACCACAGGCTCCTGCACGCACGGCCGGGCTCCGGCTGCCCCAAGTCTGCACGGCCCTGGCAAGGAGTCTTCAGCGGTGTTAGTGGGGCTGTCTCTGTGCTTCAGTACACCTGTCTGGCCCCTGGTGTCTTGTCTTCCCAAGTGCGGGTTCCAGCTCAGGACGTGTTGCTTTGTCACTACGTTCCCTGCCAACAACGTGACTCAGTTGCATTCATCGCTACTGAGCTGTGTGCCGTAAGCAGGCCCGTGCTGGGTTGCCTCTGAAGAGGGTCATCAGAAACTCTACAGCAGAAATGTGATCGGGTCCAGGTTGGTTTACACATGACTTTAAATTTAGTTGGAGGAGAGACGGACTTTGCAAATGATGTCTGAACAGAGGTCCAACCTCGTGCCCTTCATCTGCAGAAATGTGAATGACCAAACACACCGGATCCAGAAAGAGTCGACCTGCCCAGTGTGCAGATGCAGTTGTCCACACTGCCTGCCCTGGGTGAGGTGTGGGGGACAGCAGGGCATGAGAGCTGCCAGGAGACAGGACCCCGTGCTCCCCCGGCTAGCTGGGCCTCCATGCCTCTCCCCCTTTACCCCTCACATCTCCTGGGAGGGGGCTTTAGTGGCTGTTAGCCCTTGGCACAGAGATGCCCCTGGAGGACTTGGCCCTGGCATCCAGTCTTTCCTCTGACTCCAACCTTGTTCTCCCACCCATGCTGACATTCAGGACTCACTTTCCAGAGACAACCCTGCATGGCACAGGTGGTCCAGAGAAGGGGGTTCTAACCCCAACAACCGACTTCAAGTGCCCCAGCAGATGCCAGGAAGGCCCAGGGCAGGAGGGATGGCCTGCAGGGCGCCTGCGGTGCTCTGATCTTCAGATTATTGTAAAATGAGCTTTAAAACTCTCATTCCCAACATACCAGACAAATTAGTAAGCTCTGGATTCATTCTCAGACAAGGAAACAATTTCCATATTTTCTTTGACAAACTAACATGTGTTTTGTAACACTTTCAAGGCGTAACATTTAAATTGGAGAAGACATTTAAAAAATCCGTTTATACATTGCATACAATTCCAAAATAATTTTATATGTTGCATTAACTTCCAAATAACTGCTGAGTTCTTATATTGATGTCATACTTTTTTACAAGAAAACGAACAGGTTCTTCTTTGATAATCAAGGCTCCATTGTTCACTTTTTAAACTAAAATGCCCATCTTCTTGCAGAAATAAGTCCAGGTGGGGACCTTAATTGAACAGGCAAGGCCATACGTTTTGAGACCCGCCAGGCTCGGTGGAACGTTCTAGTGTGTGCGCGGCTTTGTGGCCAGGATGAACGGCCTTCACGCGGAGTCTGACGCGGGCTGCAGGGGCGCTCCAGCTCGCCGGCTGATTTATGGGTGCTCTCTGGCTTGGGCGTTTGTCTGTTTCCATTCCTCAAGCCTGCAGCCCTTCTTTTCATAAATTAGATCAAAGCATCTTTCAGAACGTACCGAAAACTGGCACGGAGCTGACAGGCCTCTTTGGAATTGCTTGACTTACTTTCCTAAAATTCAAAGCTGTGAATCAATCCAAGACTTCTGTGCAGAAACGTCCCCTGGGAGAGTCTCTCATGGATCACTCTCCTCATTATGACTTGTGATTTATGGATTTCGCAGTAGATGATTATTTTGAAACAGATTATTATTTGCAGAGATACTTAGACTTAGCGCATAGATCTTCGGAGGCAGCTGGGCTCAGGCTTGATTTAGTTGGCTATTCAGGATACATATTGAGTTTTCCGCAAAATATTTCTATATTTTTAATTTTTTAAAGAAAATTTACAAGTCAAAAAAGCCACGCAGGATACCAATAACGTGAAACATTAGCAATAAAAGCCGCCTCGCGCTACTCCATTCTGAGGATGACGATAATCGTATTTCACGGACGATGAGCTTCCGTGTATCTCTAGCACCCAAGGCACTTAGGACTCATTTCCGGTCTGCACAGCAACCTCGGCGTTTATTAGGTGCATTTTACACGCAAGGCTAGAGTGCGGTGAGGAAGGGACGGAGAAGGACTCAGGCACAGGGCTCAGTGTGGCTCAGTGCACACTCACTGGGCGCTGGTTGGGACTCGTGCCCGAAGCAGGTGAAACTGGGTCACATTTGTCCCATTCTTAGGAAAAACGTCTGTTCGGGGCCTTTGCCCATTCCTACTCGGATTATGCCGGGGCTTTTGCTATCGAGTTGTATGGGTTCCTTGTATGTTTTGGATATTTACCCCACATCAAATACTTGGTTTGGAAACATTTCTCCCACTCTGCAAGGTGACTTTTCATCTCATGGATGGTGTCCTTTGCTGTGCAGAAGCTTTCTAGTGTGATGTGGTCCCATTTATTTATTTTTGCTTTTGTTGCCTGTGTTTTGGTGTCACTTACATGTGGAATTTACATGTGGAATTTAAAGACGTCAAATTTAGAGAAACAGAGCATACAGTGGGGTTGCCAGGGACTGGGTGGGGGGAAAATCGGTCAGGAAATGTCAGTCAAAGGGTACAAACTTTCAGTTATAAGAAGAATCAGTCCTGGCAATCTATTATACAACATAATATGTAACTAATAATGACGTAGCATATACTTGAAATTTGCTAAGAAAGTAGATAAGTTTTCAATGACATACGTGTCATAGATATAAAACGGGAAAAATAACTGGGTCACAAAGGAACAACACGTGGGTAACGAGCAGGTGTGTGCGTTTGCTAGAGCTGCCAAAACACAATGCCGACTGGGAGTTGAAGCCACAGACATCTGTTGTCCCCGGGCCTGAGGTCCACAGTCGGGGTGTTGGCGGTGTTGGTTTCTGCTGAGGCCTCTCTCCTCGGCTTGTGGACGGCTGCCTTCCCCTGTGTCCTCACGTGGTAGTCCTCTGTATGTGTCTGTGTCCATATCTCTTCTTATAATGACACCAGTCGTAATGGATTAGGGCCCAGCCTAGTGACTTCCGTTTACCTTAATTCCTTCTTTAAAGACCCCAAAGTCTACAAACACTGTCACAGTCTCAGGTTCTGGTAGTTATAGCTTCAACATGTGAATTTGTGGGGCACACAATTGAGCCCATAGCAGCAGGAGAGCAAGTTAACATCTTTAAATGAAGGACCACATTGTCATTAAACGGTTGATCATCTCACAGCAGCTCAGACAGCGCTGGGTGACATTTGAACATCCCAGAATGTCAGAGCTGGCGGGGACCTTCACAATCTGAGCCCGGGCACCTTACTCCAGAGTCAGGACGCTGAGTCCCGGGATCCCAGGGAGGCCAGCTGGCCAGCCCAGGTCAGAGCAAGGCAGCAGCAGACGAGTTGACTTCTCATCTCCAAAGTCCTGTTTCCAAGGAAAAACCTCCAGGTTCACAGGGAGGAACCATTGGCCACAAGCACATCGTTACACCGAGTGTTTCCTGTGTCACAAGCCAATTCCAGGTAGTGGCTGCATCCTGCACTCTCCCTCTGAGGTGACAGCAGCACTCCCAGGACAATAGGGTGGTGTTCCCTGCCTCACCTCCAGGAGACACAGAACTGGCTCTGCCCTTCTATTCCCAGAGGAGGGCCCCTAGTTTTGGAGGGGTGCCAGGCCCTGGAGCAGTGAGCACACGTCGTCAGCCCATGCTGGATGCCCGTGCTGGGAAGACAGCCTACGCCTCCAGATGCGTGGCCCGTTCCAGAGGGGTGTCCGCTGCAGGGAAGTGTGTGCTCCCGAGTCCCTTCAGTGCCGTGCCATCCGGAAGCTGCCTGCAGGTGGGACCTGGGCCCGCTGGAAGCATCTGTCTCTGAATCAGAGACATTGTTCTAGCAGCTTCTACCATGTTGATTCATTTTCCGTCACAGAAGTCCTGTGAGGAAGGGGTCACTGTGACAGGTGTGTCGAGGCTTGAACAGGCTGCGGCTTCAAAGCCAGGCTGTGGGACTACAGTTTCCCACGTTCATCTCTGCCCCCCCTTAATTCCTCATCACGGCCTTTATCCTGGTCATATTGTGGCTTTTGAACTGTGGTCCTTCAGCAAAAATCAAAATCAGTCATTATTCATGCAAGTAAATGTTCTTCTTCCAATAACTTGGGAGGAAATTACAGATTTTAATCAAATGTGCCACATGTATTTAAAACAAATGGGTAAAGCAGGAGAATGGCTCACACTCGTTTATCCATCCCTTACTTTTCAACAATGCATTTAGGAAAATGGATCATGTCTTAATGAAGCTAAGGATATATTTGAAATAGATATCCTATTTTTATTTTGAGCATAAATCTCTCTCCAAGGCACTAACACTGTTTTCTAGCTTTACCGATCAAATAATTTTGCAAGTTGTAGCTTGATTTAGGAGGTGATCTTTACTCAGAGATTTACTGATAGTTTTAACATTTCCAGGAGTATTTTGAAGATCCGATATTATCTTTTTGGGCCCTTGCTTACATCAACTCTAGAGGAGACATAGTACTTCACTTCTGGCAGTGACAGCCATGCCGCAGTAACCCTCTTGCTGGACACAATCACAAAACTCTGTGTGTGTGTGTGTATTTGTGTGTGTATTTGTGTGTGTTTGTGTGTGTGTGTTTGTGTGTGTGTGTGTGTGTGTGTGTGTGTGTGTGTGTGTGCACCTTATGGCTACAAAGAGATGAGGAGCAATCAGAGGCAGCCCCTGCAGAGTTGCAGCCTGGGAGGTGGTGAACACAGATGACGCATTCCGTGTCTGAGGATGAGGTGAGGGCGTGGAGGGATCGAGGAAGGTGGTGTCCAAGGAGAAAGCTGAAGTTGCACCGGGCTGAGGACACGTAGTCAGAGTTCAGGAATCACAAAGTGGCTGAAAAGTTAGGGGACAACTCCCAGGAAGGAGAGACTCAGAGAAGAGAGCTAGAAAACCCACAACTACCTTGCACATGGTTGGCTCACTTTGAAGTCATTCGTGTGCAGGGCAAGAACTCTAGCAGTGAGAGAAGATGGGCTGACAGGTCACTGAAAGGAGCTGCTGCAGCTGCAGGATGCTAGAGGCAGGGGTCCAAACCCTGTCAAGGTCAAGGGCTTTGTGAACACCACAGACCATCAGTGAAGAGCTCAAAAGGACCACACCCACATAGTAAGGACCCTATTGTCTGGACAACGGAAAGATTGATATAGGTTGGCTATAATAAATCCTAAAACCAATCACGGACAGGACCCATGTGATCTGATGATGCCCCACCCGCCTGCCAGAACCACACTTCCCCTCTTCGGAGGAAAGAATCATCCTGTAGAGCCCTGAAAATTCCCTGTTATGTGCAAAGTCTGAAAATCTGATATCCAATAAATAAGGTGCTAAAGCCCAATAAAAACCAGTATGGAATAACCAGAAACAGAGAAGCAATAGACATTTGAAAGAGACACACAAAGAATCAGAGTTTGAAGTTCCCAGACAGCAACTTGAAAGTAGCTCTGATAAATGTAATTAAGAACATAGAGGGGTGCCTGGGGGGCTCAGTTGGTGAAGCGTCTGCCTTCAGCTCAGGTCATGATCTCAGGGTCTTGGGATCGAGCCCCACATCAGGCTCCCTGCTCAATGGGGAATCTGCTTTTCCTCTACCTCTGTCCCAGACTTGTGTTCTCTTTCAAATAAATAAATAAATAAATAAATAAATAAAATCTTAAAAAAAAAGAACATAGAGAAAATGGTAAAACCTTTCATCAGACACAGAATCCATTGAAAAACTAAATAGAAATTCTAGAGCTAAAGTAACCATAAACTCCATTAATAAACGAGCTTGGTAGGAGAGTAGACACATCAAAATTAAGAATTAGTGACACCGGTGGTGATTCATTTGTAAGTATTCAAAATGCTGCACAAAGAGGGAAAAGCATGGGAAATGCAAAGAAACATGTGAGAGACGTAGGTGTGCAGCTGAAGGCTCTGGTCCGTGTCCATCAGAGTCCCAGGAGGAAAGCAGAGGGCCGGGAATACTGAGGTAATGTTTCACAAACACTGGCTGTGCATTTCCCAAAGCTGCTGGCGTGTTAGTGAGCTCAGGCTGCCGTACAGGACGCATCACGGCTGGCCACCGAAGCCGCAGGTGTCCCTCTTCTCATAGTCCTGGAGCTGGAAGTCCAAGCAGGAGTTGCCAGCAAGCTGGCGTCTGATGAGACCTCACCCCTTGGCTTGCAGACGGCATAGTCTGTCTGTGTTCCCACATGGTCTTCCCTCGGTGTGCCCACGGGGAGAGAGGTCCCTGCTGTCTCTTCCTCTCAAGGGCACTAGTCTTAGTGGACCTATGATGACCCTATTTGACCACATTCACCCCCTTACGGGCCATATCCCAAATGCAGTCACAGTGCAGGTTAGGGCTTCAACATATGAACTTGGCGGGAGCACAACTCAGGCCGTAAGAGATGCCCAAATCTAATTAAAGATACTACAATACTTTCCAAAGCCAAAGAAGGATAAATACAAAGAAAATCCCACTGAGGTAAATTATTCGTAAATTGCTGGAAAGGAGAGATGAGAAAAATTTAAAGGCAGCCAGAAGGTAAAAGCTTCCCCACCTTCAGAAGTCAACGATGAGACTGAAATCTGACTTGTCAATGAAGTGAGTGAGGTCCAGGGAATTATGGAACAATACATTTGGGAGACGTTTTTCTTTAAAATTTTATTGGTTCATTTGTCAGAGAGAGAGAGAGAGTGGGAGTGCACAAGCAGGAGCAGCAGGCAGAGGGAGAAGTAGGCTCCCTGCTGAGCAAGGAGCCCAATGTAGGACTCGAACCCAGGACCCCGGGATCATGACCTGAGCTGACGGCAGATGCTTAACCAACTGAGCCACCCAGGTGTCCTGGGGCACTTTTTGTTTAGATGAAATTTGAAAGCTAGAAATGGTGTAAGAATCATGTTAACCCCATCTACATTTCAGCCCAACTCCCCCATTATGTCCGTTTCTCCTTTTCTCATGTGTGTGTCTTCTCTCTCCCAACTATCATGTATAACTTGAACTGTATACAAACACACTTTTCCTCCTTGGGAAGTCAGTTGCAGACCTCGTGTCCCCTTATCTCTAAACACTCGAGTGTGCATTTCCTCAGTACAAGGGCACCCTGCTACGCAACAGTAAAATTGTCCAAATGAGGAAATTTTGCATTAATATACCGCTCTTATCTGATCCCAAATTCTTACTCAGAGTTCTTCTTGTTCCACTTCATGTCCTTTTAACTTGTCTTATTTTCTGCAGCCTGAGACCCAAGCCGTGTGGGTTTGTCTGTTGTTTCCTCAGCACTAGATTCAGACCCTGAGCTTCCTGACAGAAGCTGCCTGGAAATGATCTGTGTGCTCGTAAGTGGATACTCTCACCTGCCAGTCTGACTGCAGGTGAACAGGGTGACCTCGGTTCCCCTTTCTGATTGGAAATCCCCCTCCACCACGGCCCAGAGACGTGAGCCCACACGCTGAGAAATCAAACTGACTAGAGCTCAGTGCTCCCTTAGTCTATTTTTTGGTCTTCATAATCAGGCTACAGGGTTAAATGATTGTGTTCAAAGGCTTTTGGTTTAGCTTTTTCCTTCTTCTGTGTGTTTGTGTCGTTCCATTAAAATAAAATGGTTTTGATTAGTCCCTGCCTCTATTTTAGGGATTCTGAGTATGTAAAATCTTAGCATGGCTCCAAAACTCAAAACTGTACTGAAAGCAATACTCCACAAAGCACCCCCCCACCCCCTTACCCCATGGCCACACGTCCCTGCGGGCAACAGATCTCACTGGTTTGTTTTATTGTCCCCGTGCTCATGTTTGCAAAACTAAACCAGCAAATACTCGTATTTCTTCTTTGTACAGACCATACATTATCCCTTAGCGATCCATCCAGTTAGTACCAGCCTCAACAGCACTCCTCCCGAATCTGTTTACACCCGCAGTTTACTCCTTTGCAGGGCTGCTCCATCGAGCTGCCCCTGCATCTTGGCTTCGGTGACAGGGTTGGGCCTCTCTCCCTTAAAGGGTCTGACAGTCCATGTGTGCAGCTGGCAGGATACAGGGCCTCTGTTGCTGTTACCTGACTCGTCCTTTGTAGTTCAAAGCAGCCAGAGCTCACACAGGAGCTCACAGGCATGGCCGTGCTCCAGCAACACTTTGTCGATAGAAGCTGGAAGCTGGCAGGTGGCCCTCTGTGTGCCAACTCCAGTATTATTACTGTGCAATGACAAACTATGTTGCCAGGATCAGCTTTGTTAATCTGCATGTTGGGTTGTGGAAGAACCAGAGGGTCCATTTCAGGATTGCCGGTCAGAGATGAGTGCACGTGTGGCCCCCATGCTGCCATCTCCCCTCCCCAGGCTGTGGCAGCAGCCCCCCACCAGCAGCACCTGCCGATGCCACTGCCCACAGCCCCGCCCTCAGCATGTGGGGCAAACCCGTTCGTTTCCGAAAGTGATGGGCGAGAGATGGTCTTGCAGTGTGTCGTCGTCTTTTTTTTTTTTAAGGTTTTTATTTATTTATTTGACAGAGAGAGAGAGAGAGAGCACAAGTGGGGGTAGCAGAAAGAGAGGGAGAAGGAGAAGTAGACTCCCTGCAGAGCAGGGAGCCCAATGTGGGACTCGATCCTGGGACCCCGGGATCATGACCTGAGCTGAAGGCAGACGCCTAAGGGACTGAGCCACCCAGGCGCCCCTCATTTAGCATTCTTCTAATGGAGGTTATCTCACACAGTCTTTATCAGGTCTGAGTGCAAATGTGTCATTACTTCATGAAGAGAATTTGGTTTTCACTTTTGAAGGCACAGGGACGTTTCTGTAGCCTTGGGAATATCCTGCTTTGAAGCTTCAATGGCATCCCCTGTGAAGTTGTCAGAACCTCGTATTCGTTGTGGATCGTTCCTGGATAAGTTGCTAACTTCTGTAAAGTTATTTTGTTTAAACTTTCTCTTTCTGTAGAGTTAATTTTGGAGAACTCTATTTTCATAGGAAATTATCCTTTTCACCTAGATTTTCAAATTTATTTGCACAGAGTCCTGCAAATAATCTCCTATGATAGTTCTTAATTTTTAATTTTTTTTTGGCAATTGGCTATTTCACACTTGTCATTTCTTTAGATAGATAGTGTCTTTTTCCCCCTTTTCCCAATCAAGGCAGCTAGCTGTTGGTCTACTTTGACAGGAAAAAACCCCAAATTTTGATTTATTAATCAGAGCTACTATTTTTCTATTCTCTACTACATTAATTCCTGCTTTTATGATCTATTTGCTCTTTTGTGCTTTCTTTTGGCTCACTATTTGTTCCTTTCCTGGCTTTAGCATTTATTAGCGTTTGTGCTGATGTAGGCATGGAAGGCTACCCAGTTTCCTCTGATTACTGTTTTCAATGAACTCTATAACCATGATCTGTTTTTAGAAATTCTGTAATTTAATTTACATTTACCAGTTTATCTAGAAGATGCTTAATTCAAGGTTTTATTTTTTTAATTTCCAGGCTGAATTAAATTTTTGTTCTTTATTTTAGGTGTTAGTTTTTAGTTTTCCTGCACTGTAATCAGAAACAATTATGTGCCATTGTCTGCCTTAGGGGCTGTATTGATATTTTCTCTGTGAGGTAATAAATGATCGATTTAGGGGAAGTGCTGTGTGTGCTAAGGACTGAATTTCAAGTAGTTCAGTGAAATCTGTCTTATTGATTATGTCTTGTAGCTCCCTACTTATTTCTGTTCACTTCTGTATTTTGTTTTCTATTTATAGGGATATTTACTGTGTCATTTTCAGCAGAGTGATTCATAACGGCTATCCACTTATTGGGAATTTTTTTAGTATTAAAATCGGTCCTTCTTTGTACTGTTTTCCACTCAGGAGCAGAACATCTGCCTTCTTACTGTTTTCATTTGCCTTCCATAACTCTGTCATTCTTTATATTTTTAGAATTTCGGAATCACTCTGTTTTTTGTTGTATCTTGGGCATATGGTGTATAGTAAGATCTTGCTTTCTGAAACCAGTTGGAAATTGGAAATAATGTTCCCTTCATAGGTCAGTCAAACTCACATTATTTATATGGCTGCATGTTGGGTCTTAGGGCAATTACATCCTTTCTTGTTAAGATTGCTAGAGTTTCATGCGTATTTGTGATTTCCTTTCCTTCTGTGTTGGGTCTTCTCCACACCTGTTTATTTCACTTTCTCCTCTCTCTGGTATTTACATTGCCATGTTGTTGTCCTATTTTGTTCCATGATGCCTTGTGCCATTTTCAAATCCCCTTGCGTTCTGTGTTCTTTCTTAGCATTTTGTAGCCTGTTTATTTTTTAAAAATTTATTTATTTATTTTAGAGAGAAAGAGTGAGCACACAAGTTGGGGGAGGGCCAGAAGGAGAGGGAAAGAGACTCCCAAGTAGACTCCCCATTAAGCACAGAGCCTGACTCAGGGCTCAATCCCCCCACCCTGAGATCATGACCTGAGCCAAAAGCAAGAATTGGATGCTAAGCTGATTGGCCCCCCCAGGCGCCCCCAGCCTGCTGTTTTAAAATTAGTTTTGGTGGTGTCCTTGACAATCCCTTGTGCTCCACACCACAATCAGGAGGTCTTTCCTGTTCCCTTTCCGTCTTATCTCACTTTTTGTTTTTATTATTTCTATCCTGCCAAATGTGTAACACGTGTATATCACTCCTCCACTCCCATCCCTACCTCCACCATGCTGGCCTCAAAGATTCCACTACATATTCCATTTTTTCCCTTTTTTTAAAAAATATTTTATTTATTTATTTGACACACAGAGAGAGACAGCTAGAGAGAGAGCACAAGCAGGGAGTGGGAGAGAAGAAGCAGGCTCTCTGTTGAGCAGGGAACCCGACATGGGGCCTGATCCCAGGAGCCTGAGATCATGACCTGAGCCGAAGGCAGGTGCTTAATGTCTGAGGCACCCAGGCCTCCCACCACTACATATTCTAAATGATCATTCTCAGTCTTTCTGTCCAAGCTTCTCTGGTCCTGTTTTGGATGGGTGAAGCCCATCCTCCCGCAGATCCCTCAGGAAAGGGTCATGAGATCTGTGCTCTTCTGTGGTTGAAGTTGCTGTGAACGAGCCTGGGCATTGGACCGGTTTTGCCAGGCTAGTACATCCTTGGTTTACATAGTCTTTCCTCAAATGTATTGAAAATCTTGTGTTGTTGCTGCCTTGACATGTCTGATGCCAGATTAATTTTCTTGCTTTTATAGGTTATTTTTATATTTTTGCCTTGAAGGTTTGTTTGTGTTTAGCTTTTAAAGCCTAATGGTTTTACCAGGCTAAGATCTGAGAGTTAATTATTCTGGTTTAATTTTCTCTGATCTCTGTAGGCCCTTGAGAAGTGTAGACTTATGTTTTCTTTTATTTCTGGAAAGTATCCATCAACCAAGGTTTAAATATCAGTTATGATCCACTGTTTTGTGTTTCTGTTTTGGGAACTCCAATTATACATATGTTGGATTTTTTTTTCATTTCAACCATTTTACTGTCATCCTTTCTACTACTCTCTTTCTCTCTTTCTCATCCAAGTTATCCTCACTTTCTTCTGTGAAGTTTAATACATTTCTATTAACATCTATTCTTCCTAGGGCAGTGTGTAGGTTTGCCTTCATTTCTGAAATGACAGTATGTCTTTCTTCTATTTCTTTCTGAGCTCCATAAACTGTCATTTGATTTCCTTGTTTATTTTTCATTTTAGTTTCTGAATTTCTGATAATCCTCAAATGCTTGCATGAGGACATTTAATTTACTCTGGAGGCTGGGTTAGCTTCATTCTACATTCGTTGTTTTTGGTAGGTGGGTTCACCAACTTACATGTTTTGACTTAGATTTTTTGCTTATTGTTTATGTGGATGAATATACAGATGCTTCATACGGAGGAAGATTGCATATGTCTCCTCACATTGTGACAGTCTGGAGGGTATGTTTTATATTCTGAGATCGACTTCTGTCATGGTGGCCAATGTAGCTTCTGTAACAGTTTTGGGGGTGGGGGAGGGAAGGGCTGTGTGGCCTTTCATGTTTTGGGATCCATTTTAGCTTGCAGGATTCTAAATTTTGCTTCTTGCTTTTCCCTTTTTCCTTCCACCATCAGTTCCCCAACGGGTGTCATCCCCTCAACTTTCAGCCTCTTGTCCCCAGAAACAATGCCTCTGAGTCCCACTTAATTGAAGACCTTCCCTACAGTGAAAGCGTCAATCTGATAACAAGGCTTATTAGATTATTCACTTTTAGGGTGGACTCTATTTCAGGGATGTTGTAGTCCTTTAATGTCCTCTTTCCTTCCTGCTTATTCCCCAAACCCCGCTGAATTCCCACAGAGGCTTTCCGTGGAAGCCAAAGAGGTGTTTCCACCATGGTCTGGAAAGTAATTCCTCAGCAGCAATCCGAAGCTTGCGGTGTCCTTTCCCTCTTTGTTATGTGGAGGACGTTCCCTTTCTTTTTGCTTCACTAGACACTATATCTGAGTCTGTGTGGAGCGAGGCAGGTTTGCAGTTTTACTCCAGCTGCCTGGACAGGCTAGGGTGGCATCGACTAAGTGCTGAAGAGAAGTGCTTTCCCCGGATGCTCATGCCCACTTAATTGTTCGGAAGTGAGGGTGCAGAACTGGAAGCAACACAGACCTACATGAAGAGGGGAGTGATAAACACATTTTGTCACATTTGCTTGAGGGAATATCGGGTGCCAACACCATTGAGAAACTACCTATTCAAGCATGATTGGCCTCAAGAGCTGGGTGCCATGTGCCAAGGGCAGACATGGAAGAGGGCATGCTGTGTGAGCCCAGTGATGAGAAATTCTAGAACACATAAATCTAACGTGGTGATGGAAAGCCTGGGGCTGGGTGAATGGTGGCCAGGAAACCACAATCAAAGGGGCACGAGAGACTTTCTAGAGTGGTGAAAACGCTGCATGTCTGGATCGTGGTGGTGGTTCTGTGGACGGGTAGTTTCATCAAGACTCATTCAGCCGTTCACTTAATACAAGTGCATTGTATTACATGCAAATTATACCTTGAAGTTGGTCTTTTTAAAAGGTAAAGATGTTCTCAGAAAAATGAAAGCTGGGAGAATTTATTTCTGTTAGAACCACATCACGAGCTACACTACAAGTAAAGGGTGTTTTTGAGACTCTGGGAAGTTGCCCCACAGAGGAGCCTGCGTGTGTGGGAAGGAGTCAAGAGCCTGCCTCTGGGGCTGTGGTCCCCTCCGTCCATCAGAGAGATGGCCCCCTGCAGGACACATCCTCCTCCAGAGCAGATCATGAGAACAGATGCCTTGGGATGAGTACTTCCCCTTAGGGCCCCCTTGGGTGGAGCTGGGCTTTTGGCACCATCCGTCACTATGGCCACCCCAAGCAAGGCTTCCATCCTAATAGAGTAGGCTGGTGGTTATATAGTACTTTACAAGTTTACCCATTTTTAACTTGTTATGGAACATTTCAGTTGTCAGTTTAAGAAAACAATGATAAGTGGCGGAGGCATTGGTGAGCAGAGACCGGTGAAAGAGTTATTGGTGTATAGCGTTCAATCACCAGCAGCCCCACTCTTCAGCAGGAAAGAGCTCACAGCATATTGCAACTATGTATCCTCTTGAAATATTTACTTGACAGTTGACTTTTGAAAACCAGGAGATGAATAAAAATAGAGCCCTCAGGAATGGAAAATCTGTGGGATGAGGGCTTGTGGTGAGCACAGCCCTGTTTATACACAGCCCTACTGACGAACACCCATGAGAACTAGGGTCCTCGAACAGCCTGCCTTATAAAACTCGGTGGTAACCACCAGGAGAACACCACCGGCCCACAAACAGGAGGGAGGCGAGGAGTGAGTGGGGAACATTCCATGCCTTTTAGACTGTTTCTCCAGGAAACGAGTCAATCATTACTGAGTAAAATGAAAACTTTATCTAAACAAAGGACTGAAACCTCAATCTTTTCCATCATGATTTTATTCTTTAAATCTCAGAGGGATCTTGTACGGAATAAATATTAAGAGAAAAGAGATATTTATCTAAAAACCAGCAATTTCCTCAGTTTGACTTCTGTCCTTCTTTCGTTTAATTCTAGTAAAATCAAAAGTAATGTGCTTATTAAACACAAAGGTAGATTATGATTCTATTAGAGTAAATCTGTTCTCCCACACACATTATTTCCATTCTACCTGCATATAGGGAGAAAGCTCTGCATCGAGGTGAATATAATATTAATAATGGCAATTATTGGAAAGACAAATATCATGATTTCTCTCATCTGTGAAACATAAGAACTAGGATGATCGGTAGGGGAAGAAAGGGATAAAGATGGGGGGGTAATAAGAAGGGGGAATGAAGCATGAGAGACTATGGACTATGAGAAACAAACTGAGGGCTTCAGAGGGGAGGGGGTGTGGGAATGGGATAGACCGGTGATGGGTAGTAAGGAGGGCACGTATTGCATGGTGCACAGGGTGTTATGCACAACTAATGAATCATCGAGCTTTACATCAAGAACCAGGGATGTACTGTATGGTGACTAACATAATATAATAAAAAAAATTAAAAACAAACAAACAAAAAAAAAGGAAGTAACGTTTGGGGATTTTTTTATCCTTTAAGTTTTCAGACAGTAACGAGGCTAATAGCTGGATTTTGTTTAGCGAGCTTTGTGTTGCTGGGGACGCTCTGGGCACTCAGCACCCTTCAGCTGCCTCCACCCTCAGAGCAGCCCTACCAAGTGGACCCCGCTTTACGGATTAGACATCAAGGGACAGGAAGTTGTGTTACTTTTCCGAGGTCATCGGCAGAGCCCATGGAAAGGCCTGGGCATCCTGACACTGGAGCCTGAGCTCCCACCCCCTGGGCAATGGCACTAACACAGCATGATTTGATATAAGTTGTTTTTGGGGTAGCTGGCCAGTAGAGGACACTGAAGGTCACAGGGGTTGTAACTGCTGGCACAGCCTCCCTAGGAGAGCACAGGAAGAGGCTGGGTCATTAAAACTCAGAGTGGAGGAGGTGGGCTCCCGCAGACCCCATGGTGGGTGCTGGCTGGCCGGGGCCAGTTCTAAGCGGAGGATGGCCATGGGCTACAGGGCCAGGCTGATTGCTGGCTCGGGGGAAGCAGCAACTGGACGTGACTCCAAGAAGGCTCTTTCCTGGGGGGCGAGGACACACGGCCAGGGCGTCCTTGGCAGGTGCCTCGCAAGACCAGGAGGAGGAAGCAAAATAGGAGAACGGGAGGGAGCCAGCCCATCCTCACCCAGCAGCCCAGCAGGCTCCCCATGGCACCTCCCCCGGGGGGCCTACTCGGGAGCCCTCCGGGGAGACAGAAATGGGGTTCACGGAGTGCAGGCCGCAGAGGGGAGCGGGAAGGGCGGCGTGACTGCGGCACAGGGCAGCCCCTGGCTCTCTGGGAGCTCGAGTACCCTGCAAACAGGTCTGCGCCTCCGCCTCGCCGTTGCAGGAGCCCAATAAAAGCAGAGCCCCAGGTTCCCTCTCTGTCTACCGGGACCTGGCTGTGTAGCTGTGGGCATGTGTGTCATGTCCAGATCCTGCAAGTAAAAACTGGTATTTCTGCAAGGTTTCCTGATGGTTCCCGCTGAAGGGCATCCTGCAGTCCTAGTAAGAACCACGAGGGCTGTCCAGCCACCTGTAGGTTATTGAGAGGCTGAGACGGGCACACCCCACGCCGGTACCCCCGGTCCGTGGCCTGCAGTCCCACGTGGCTGTTTGAGGGAGAGGCTCTGACGGCCGTGTGACACCCAGCATCTTCTTGGTCTATGGAGCCCAGGCTAGTGGATGCTGTGACTGCCACCAGGGTCTGTGAACAGGGAGGTTGTCAGCACACGTCCCCCGCGGCTCAGGCGGTGATCCGGGCTCTCAGCGATCCTGCTGTCCACGCTGAAACACTGCACCACGCACCCGCATGAGACAATGGAGCCATCTGCAGTGGGGAAGGTTGGCGAGGGGACCCCAGGTTAGGGAGCAGGCCGTCCTCTGGGCTCTCCTAATGGGGCAGGCACAGGGGAACCCACAGGCAGCCCAACAGGGCAGGAGGAAGGCTGGCCAGCAGGGGCCGCTGGGGCTCCCTGTTCAGCCCCGTTTCCCTCATGTGCAATGGGTGGCCGTGGCCATTAAATTCCATAGGGCGGGAGTCTGGAAGAAATTGCTCAGTAACAATTAGTCATGACGACTCGGTGATTCTCATGCCTCGATTCCGGCCCTGGTCCTCCGCACTGACGCAGAGTGGTGGCAGAAGGCTCTCAGAACGCATCAGGACCCACGCTGGTTTGTATCAAGCATTTTAGGCAGCAGATTTCTGATCGTATGTGGACCGTCTGGAAGTGCATTTCTAGGGGTTAGTAATCTCCACGTGATACGTCTACTCTCCGTGCCCAGCATGCGGCATCCAGTCAGATCCAAAAGGAAGTCCTGGGTCCAAATACCAGTTACGTGTCCTGCTAGCTGTGTGATCTGAGAGCCATCTAACAGCCCCTGCGCCACGGTCTGCGTTGTGCCCCCCGCGGGGTAGCTCAGAGTAGAGTGGGACAGCAGATTCACGGCAGGCGCATGGCCAGGCCGCGGCATAGGCTAATTTTTACTTTTTTGGCCCCTTCTTTCCATGAAGTGAAAACCTCTGTGCCGTGTGAAGAGCTGCCCCAGTGATTTGGGGTTTGAATTTAAAAAGGGGTAGGAGAGATAATAGGGAAACAAGTAAGGGCCCCCATTTAGGGAGCCACTAAATGCACGAGCTTCAAACTCCTTTCCTTTTCCTCCTGAGCGCGACACCTGGGCAGCCGGGGCTCCCCAGCCCTCACTTCTATCACCTATGAAAAGGTAGATACTGAGAATTCCCACCTGCTGGGGTGGTTAGACGTTGGATTCAATAATTCGTGCTAACACCAAATCCACAGTAGTTGCCCAATAAATTAAGATTCTTGTTATTATCATGACCCTGACCCCCAAATACCACCTACCGTTGACACTTCAACATTTCCAAAGCAGCGATGAGGTTGCCAGGTGGAGCTCATTCCAAAGGATCGTGCTCTCCGACTGATGCCGTCCGGTGCTCGATCCGATGGGGCTTCAGATGACTCAGCCCTGCTTCCCGAACCAGACGTGGTAATAAGTATGTGTCAATTCCTCCCACCCTGCAGGGCTTGACACTCCAGAAGGATGAGCGATCAAAATGCTATTTTAAAATTAGCCAGCTGATGACCCTTCTATTTCATGTGCTTGAGATGTCAGCATTAACACAACCAGAGCAGCGACTGTGAGCTTGTCGTCAGGCACGTTAATCCAGCAGGAGCCACCGCGGGAGATGGGCGGCAGGAGCCCTTCCCCGCCGACGCCCGGTGCACCTGTCTGCTGTCACCTGGGGCTCGTGGTGGGAGGTCCGGCACTGAGTCACGTCGTGGGAGACGTGGGCTGTAGACGGTGGTCATCTCCCCAGGCCAGCCTCGGGCTTCACGGCCTCCCCTTAGCGGCACTCTGCCCGTGAGGCTGTGGAGCGCTGAGCGGCCGGGAGCCACGTGCAGGGCGTAAAGGGATTTACACAAGCTGCTTGCACAGAGGGCATGACAAGCCCTCCGAATGTGAGCGTAAAGCCGTGTTGGATGAAAGTGATCCTAAGGCAGCATTACTTGGCGTCAGTCCACACACTGTTCACGGGCGCGAGCTACCATCACCGACGGGCAAGCACGCCAAGCCCGCAGTATCATGTGATTTATTGCCTCCGGTTCGGATCCTGTGCCCTTACCCGTATTTTCCGTTTTACGAGTAAGGATTTAGGGAAGAGCTCCGACTGTGCCTTGTTTCCTGTGCGGCCAGGCAGGCAGAGGTGACCTTCCCGGATGCCTGGAAGTGCCAGCTCCCGTCTCGGCACGGCCACCAGCAGACAGCACAGAGCGGGACGACCAGACTCACCCGGCCGAGGGGGAGCCTCTCCAGGTCAGCGCCCAGGGCTTACTACGCCCAGAGGTTTGGTGACAAACACCTTCTGAGCTGTATTTCTTTGCATGCACTGCACATATTTTAAAATGAATACAAATACGATTTGACACAGTTCAATGGAGGACATCTGCAGGTTCCTTTCCAGGGGCTCGTGTGGGACGTCTCTGCTCCACAGAGTCTCCTCCAGAAGCGTGAACCTATTCTCGCCTGTCCACGCCTGCCAAACCCGATGCAGCCCGCATGCCCACGGTGGTCTGACAGGCCCCACCTGCTCCTGCCCCCGTGGACACAGGCCTTCGCTGGCTCTTTCCGACAACAGTCCTCAGAGGGGGTGCACGGAGCATCCTCGTAACCGGGAGCTGCAGCGTCACCAGCACACTGTGTCCACGCACAGAATGTCTGCGTCAGGGCCTGCTGCCTTGGCCGCCCCTCTCAGCCCAGGTTGGCTTCCCCCCACTCGTTGTCCATCTCCCTCCCTCTGATTCAGCTCACTTGCCCTGGGGTCCCGGCAGCCCCTCCCTGCGGCACGGCCCCGGTGGGTGACCCCAGGCAACTGGCCAGCCAGTGTGCACGTATTGGTCTGGGGGATCGGCTTGCTCCTGCTGACGTCTTTGCTCGGGGGTCCCCGCACCTGTACCCCACTCCAGTCCCATCCTGTGCCTTTGGGAAGTGCTGCAGGGACGGGCCAGCCCAGGCAGCGTGGAGCCTTATTCTCCAAGCCGACTCCCCTCTGCTCACCGCATTGATTCTGCGTGGTGCGTGGTGAGGGTCACACTGTGAGAACACGCAGCTTGTTCTCTGGGCTTCCTGCTCAAGGAGGACAGTGCATTTGCTCGTCCTCTGCAGCAGGGGCCACATTGTTAAGGGCGGAAGCACTAGCCTCGTCCTGGAGGGAGAGCACGCACCACGAACGGGCTGGGGTCCCTGGCACAAAATGTTGTCTTTATCTTAAGTGATGAATTGGGCTTCATTTGTAATCGTGAAAATCAGAAGCAGCAGAAATATCCAGCAGCGGACAGCTAACACGGTGGTCCAGCCGCGGACGGTGTGGGATGAGCTCATGGAGGCTGAGGCGTAGAAGAAGAGTTCCCATTAAGTGAGCAAACACACTGCACACACCGTGGTCACACGAAAGCAAGTCTGGGTGTAAAACAATGCCGGCAAAGAACGAACCACAGCTACCAGCGAATCCTCATGATGTAGAAAACAGCGCAAGGATTACGCCCGCAGGTAAGCCGCCGGGACTGTTCTGATGAAATACAGACCAGTAGTTTGTTCTCTACTTTTTATGGCATGGTTAGATGGTTTTCTAGAGGACAAACTATTGGTTTAAAAAATTAAAAAGACAAAAACAAAAAACAACCTCCCCACCCACAAAAAATTCAATTAAAAAATGGGCAAAGGATCTGAATAGACATTTCTCCAGAGAAGATATCGGATGGCCAACAGACACATGAGAAGATGCTCAGCGTCACTCATCATCAGGGACATGCAGATCAAAACCACAAGATACCATCTCACAGCTGCCGGAAAGGCTAAAATCAACAACACAAGACACAACGGGTGTTGGTGAGGATGCGGAGAAAAAAGAACCCTCGTGCACTGTTGGTGGGAATGCAAACTGGTGCAGCCACTGTAGAAACAGTATGGAGTTTCCTAAAAAAATTAAAAGTATTATTACCATATGATCCAGAAATTCCAGTTCTGGGTATTTATCACGTAATTAAAATATTAACTCAAAAAAATATATGCACCCCTATGTTTATTGCAAAATTATATACAGTAGTCAAAATACAGAAACAGCTAATTATCATCCGTAGATGAATGGATAAAGAAGATGTGGTGTGTCTATGTATATACAATGGACTATTATTCAGCAATAAAAAGAACAAACTCTTGCCATTTGCAGCAACGTGGGTGGACCTAGAGGCTATTATGTTAAGTGACATAAGTCAGGCTGAGAAAGACTCATCGTGGAGCGTAAACACAACCGATCTCACAGATACAGAGAACACATTGGCTGTTGCCAGAGGCAGAAGGTGGGGCGTGGGCAAAATGCGTGAAGGGGGTTCAAAGGTACAAGCCTCCAGTTACCAACTAAACAACCCCAGGGATGTAACGCACGGCGTGGTGCCGATGGCTGGTAACACTGTTATTGCATAGCTGAAAGTTGCTAAGGGAGCAAATCTTAAAAGTTCTCATCACAAGGAACAAATTGTGATTATGTGTGTGATGGACGCCAAGCAGACTCACTGCGGTGGTCAGTGCTCCACGCACACAAACACAAACCGTGGTGAACACTGGACCGATGCAGTGCTGCATACAAAGGGAAAGAACAAATAGAAATGTTCTGCATGCCATATGGTGACATCAAGTGTGACGTCAGCAGGGAGACCACCTACAGCAGGAGAAGTTCTTCCGAACAAGACACACGCCACACCATATGTTTTCTCAGTTTCCTCTTATTTTAAGTAGAGATGCTTTAGCAGACCAGTCCAACATAAAGCGTAACTCATATAATATAACATATGATAACTATCTATAGTTAACATATAATAACATTTAATAGCCTGTAACCTATAACACAGGTAACTGGCAAACATACTTGAAGTCATTTATGAATACAGCTATTCATACATCTGGTAGGTTGCTGTCATCCAGAATATTCTATTCCATTGTCTAATCCCTCTGGCTTCTCCCGAGCAGTGTTTCACACTTAGGCCAATTCAGGATCTTTTTCCTTCAGTACAGTGTATTTTTTTGCCCAACAAAAGCTCTTGCGTATGTTGTATTTCAGTAAATAAACAGCTGCCAGAGGAAGAGGCTGAGCGTGCTCCCCTCCGAGCAGGTCCCCCTCCCCTGCGAGCAGCTCTGGCCACGGTCTAGCAGAGACAGCCGCTGGTCAGACGGCAGAGACAGCCGCGGCGGCTGGGGCTCCCTGCCCCCTCTCCGTGCTGGCGCCTCCCCACTCTCACTTCTGTTCTGCCCCTTCGCTGGCTCCTTGCAGATCGCCCCTCCGAATGCATGGCATGCCTCCGGCAGCTGCGAAGGAGAAGGCCTGGAGCCGTCTCTCATCTTTCTTGCTCCCTCAGCTTCCATGTCCGATCAACAACCTCTCCTGGCTAATTTTACTTCCTGGATCGACCCGAACCTCGTCGTGTCGCGGGCTCTGTGCTCCACGGTGTTTATGGCCATGGCCTCAATCAGTCTCCCTGCCTCCAGCCTCTCCTGGCTCCAATCCGTTTTCTGTGCTTCACTCAGTGTGTCTGAAAGAAGGATTGCTTCCCTCCCCGGTCCGCGAGCTGGCAGTTTCTCTCCTGCCACAGGATAAAGACCCGTCTTCTCCAGAAGACACATGGGCCCTCTGCACCTGGCTCTGGCGTGCTTTTGGCTTTCCTGTCTTGCTGCCAGAATGCAGGGGGGCCTGCTCTGCGGGCACAGTAACCCGATTCTTCCCCAGGGGCACCTCCCTCTGTCCTTCGGAACACAGAACACGTGCTCACAGCCACACTCGTCCATGGTTCTCTCTGCCTGGAACCTCCTGCTCCCAGTTCAGGTCCTGAAAATGTTGATTCATCCACTGAGACTCAACTCACTTGACACTTCTTCCAGGAAGCCTTCCCAGAAGTCCCCGGAGGAATGTGGCTGGCTGGCCCTTGACTATATTATTTATTGCCTTCCTTCCAAGCTCTGAGCAACCCAGGGACAGGCCTCACCTGGTTCATTCTTCCTCCCCATCTCTGAGACTGAACTTGGCATACAGTAGCCCTTCTTTTTTTCTTAATAACAATTTTTTATTATATTATGTTAGTCACCATACAGTACCCTTCTATAATGTTTTCCTAGATGAAATATGGACACAACAGTCTCCATTTGGAGAAAATAGGATTTGGTACCCGGAATACCTGTTTTTCAACTGATTATGCACCTTCTCACATATTTGAAAAGATGCCTCACACATCAGACGCACATCAGACACCGGAAAACTAACGTGGACAGAGCTGCGCAAACCGTCTTCACTGGGAAGACAGGACTCATAGCCCTGGACTGGAATAAAACTAACTCGGAAAAAGTATCCATGGGGCACTTGGTCTTTGTCCAAGAATACCAGCCATGGATGAAAATGAATTCATATCTCTCGGAATAAAAACCTCTTCTCCGTTCAGAGGTGTGGTACGCGTGAGCCCGTGAGCTGCACAAGGGTGACGCTGATTAAACAACTTTTGTTCGTACTGACACAGTGTAGATGAAGGGTAGCTCGCTGGTAGGGTCTGCCTCCTCACGTCGTTGCGCCATTTCTGAGAATGGTATCTTTTTTTTTAAGATTTTATTTATGTATTTGACAGAGAAAGAGAGACAGCCAGCGAGAAAGGGAACACAGCAGGGGAGTGGGAGAGGAAGAAGGAGGCTCCCAGCGGAGGAGCCCGATGTGGGACTCAATCCCGGAACGCCGGGATCATGCCCTGAGCCGAAGGCAGATGCTTAACGACCGAACCACCCAGGCGCCCCTCTGAGAATGGTTTCTTAATTGGAGAAGCAGACAATGATCAGGAAAGGAGCATCAACAGTCTTGCCATTTCCAAGCTATTTCTACGATCAATCGTTCAGGAAACAGTAATACTTATTCAGTGTGTGCTACGAGTGGGTTTTTGCTCTTGAGGCTGGAGGGGAGGAGAAAGATAAAGACAGAAGACACACATCTCTTTTTTTTAGGATTATGTGGAATCCGTAATAAATTTTTAGTGCAGTGGAATGTAAATTTCCAAATATTTGAGTATTGCACAGTCTATCCAAGAACAGTTTCTGTTTAGTGTTCGATACAGTCCAAAAGCCACCTTCCATGTAAATTCTGGTTTTTTCTTTTCCTAAAACGTAAAATCGAGTGGCCATGATTTACTATTTTCTGAGGGCTCTGGGTCTCCTGCCTGGAGTCACTGAAATGCCTTATGATGGTGTTCGTTCAGGAGACATTCGCTGGAGGAGCGTTCCCGTGAACGGAGCGCCGCTGCTGCTTGGGGTCCAGAGACAGAGGAGGCGGGGAGAACGTGGCACGACGCAAAGCTGGAGAAAGCTCAGGGCTCCGGGAAGACAGCTTCCGATGATGTGAGAACATGTGGGAGCACCAGCTGGGCCTTTCTCACTTTCACGCTCGCGCCGAAGCCTGGGAAGTCACCTCAAGCTGACTCACTTGCTCGGACACCTCTCTACCTGGATCTGAAGGGCTGTCGTTGACACCCTCTCCCTATCCGGGACCCATACTCTGGCCCCCCATTCTTGACACTTGCAGCCTAAAAAATGAAATAGTCCCCTTTGATCAAGACTAGTTCAGCAATTTCCTGATGGGTCCCAACCCAGCACACTGTCCCTGGAGTTACTGTTTGAAAATGAGAATCGAGTCCTCCGTTCTCCTACTTAACCCCCTGCAATGATTCTCCGCCATCTATCACATCAGTCAAAGCCCCTGAACGTGACACGCGTGGCTCCAGACCACAAGGACAATCTTCTGTCACCTTCCCTGACCTCTGCCCTGGTCTATGCCCCGTGACCTTGACCCACTGGCCCCTGAGTGAGCTGTGCCCTCTGGAAGCCCCCGTCTTTGCTCCTGCTGGTCCTTCCCCCTTCCCTCAGGGGCTTGGGGCCACGTGCCACTTCAACCACATATCTCACCAGTGAGGCAGTTCCCGACTCCTGCTCAGAGGTCCGGAACTCAGGGCCAGAGGCACCGACTCCCCAATACCCAAGCTGTGTCTCTGGTTCCTTCTCCATCCCAGGCTGGACGTAGCTTCCCAAAGGTCCAGCTTCTGTGATACTCAGCATTTCCTGTTGCCTTTCCAGTTCTCTTCTACCTGGAAAAGAAATCCTCATGTTAAATTCTCCCTGCTATGGTGTTTCCTGACTGGAACTTGGCTGATTTACAAATTATCACCAGGAGTGGCCTCTGGAAATGGACACTCAAAATGGTATTTGGGGATTCATTTGGTCAAGTCCTTAGGTTTGAATGCATAGCTGCATTTCTAGCAAATGGGAAATAGGATACTAGTTCCAACGCACGCACTGACGTCATTATTAATTATCAGCTGCAGTTGATGGGTATGACGTGGCTATGGAAAAAGATTTGGGGGACTCTACGGTCATTAAAGGTGTCTACGCAGGCTGGTAAATAGCTACTCTTGAGTGCCAGAAAGTGCTTCTAGAACGCATGTGACGAACTCTCAGATGAAGTCGTGGTCGGAACTTCTCCGGAAACTGTATAGGAAGCTCCTACCCCTCCTTGTTGCAGGGTCGGCCGCTCTGATAATCAGATGCAATATGAGCTCTGTAGGCTGCAGAATGAAAGAGCAAGTTGAACTCATGGCCTCAGCAGGTCACTCATTGTAAGTCGGGGCATGGATGGGGCAGAAGGGGACCCCAAGACTGGGAATGGGTGGTGCATGGGCAGACGCAAATGCAGGTGGGATGGTTGAATCCACAAATAACCCCAAGACTCCTCTGCCAGCGAAAGCATTCCGCCTGCCGCAGCCCACGTCCAAGGGTACCACCACCCTTCGATTAAATACGCGGAAGTATCCTGATCTGGGACAGTTACCAAGAGCACACCTGGCTCATGGGGCCCCCAGCTCCTGCTGCCCCCAGACTTGCCAGTAGACAGGATCTCGGCAGGTGCCTGGGGGAGTACACGGCCTGGCTCAGGAAGAGGCAGCTTATCTTCTAAGGGAAGTTACAATTTTTGTTAGTTTATATTACAGACACCCAAGATATATATGTAGAAGTGGGTTCTAGGCTATTAGTCCGAAGAGGGGGGCCTACGACACCACCTACAACAGATCGCTGTGTATGAGGCTCTTCACCAGAGATGCCGTGCAGGAGGAGTTAGCCCGTGTGGTTGACGGCGGCTCGAACAGTTTATCAGTGTGTTAACAGAAATCTGATCAACAGCAGCCTGCGTTCAGTGCACTTGGGATATGAGAACTGCTCTGGTGTTTTGGGGACGCCTGGGTGGCTCAGTCAGTGAAGCGTCCGACTCTGGATTTTAGCTCAAGTTGTGATCTCAAGGTGATGGGATCGAGCCCAGGATCCAGGCTCAGTGGGGAGTCTGCTTGAGATTCTCTCTTTCCCTCTCTTCTGCCCCTTCCCCCACCCCTCCCCATGTGCACGTGCACTCACGCGCTCTCCCTCTCTCTCAAATACATAAATAAATCTTTAAAAAAAAAAGAACTCTCCTGGTATTTTATATAGATGTAGTGGGTCAAACGTTTTAGAGGGTACAACGTTGGAAGGGATTTCCTTATGTGCATTGTGTGCGACCACCGAGGAGGACGAAGCCCTCTGAGGGTGCTTCACTAAAGCGTTGAGAAATGCGTCCATGAGGGAAGCAGCATGGTCCTGGCCATCCCTGGAGGCTGGGAACGACAATGGGACGTGTTGTCATTGAGCCCTGCTCCCGTTTGCATTTGGGGGCGGGGTCCTGAGCCACGGAGGCCAATCAGAGTGCTGGGCTGCCAGAAGCAAGGTGGCTGCACTTGCTGGAATGGGCTGCACGGACAAAGTGGCAGTCAGAATGTCTAAGCCACGGGGCGCTTTGGCAGTGTCTCACGGCTCGTGGCATCCCTGGGAATGAAGTGGAGAAGAAGCACCCTGCAATGTTACCTGATTTATAACCACATAACAGGAAGACCCTCAGGCGGGTGGCCAGAAACCAAGTTGAGCTGGTATATGGAGAAGTGCATCCAGTTCCAGAACTAAACTGGTTCACAGGTGCAGAACCTTGAGGAGAAGGGCAGTGCACCTGAGGGGGACCCTACAAGGCGGCCACACTGTTGCCACTGCAAGTCTTCCTCACACCTTGTCCTCAATGGACCTGTAATCACTACCTGAGGTGACTGTGTTCTGGGGGGAAAGTGCCCAGGTGTTTCAGGACTTTCAGATGATGTCTAAGAATTCATGTCATTCCTAGAGATCCCCCCCCCCCCACAGAAGAACTCTGTGTTGTTACCAGGTACAAAGTGGTTAACGGCGGTCAGGTGATAAGCAGTGTTTGGGCCCAAGTTGGAATCACTATGGGCCCAGTGGATTGTATGCTGCCCTGAGATGATTTTCCCAAGTTCTGGAATTCGAAGCTAGAATGGACATAATTGACAACGGAGGGATCCCCATACCAGCCCTGGACCCATGAAGCGAGGGCGATAATGACAGAGATGGACACAACCAGACTATTAAACAGAAGCAGTGAACATCCTTGGGGGGATTATGGATTAGACCCATCATCCAGGACCTGCACGATGCGGAGCGGTCGCAGCCTTCTGCACTTGTACAGCGATCTGTTTTTACATCTGCAGCAGTGGGTGGGGCTGGGGGAGTAACCCTGTGTCATCACCGACTCTGTCGAACGGTGCCTTGAATTGCGTGTGCTGCTCTAGGAGGTTCTTTCGTGGACTAAACCAACACAGCCCGGAACGTGGTGTTAAGTGCTGTTTTCCTCTGCACCATTTTGCAATTGCACTGCCCTGGAAGCCTGGCGTTACCTGGCGGGGACAGCCGTGCACCTGGCGAGTCCTGGCTCACAGCTACATCTTCTCTCTAGTTCTCTGCCAGAAGGTCGTCCTTGGCAATCTGATTATCTGACATTCCAGAGGAGGTCACGCTGGTTCATTAGGAGGTCAAAGTACACTAACGGGACCTGGGGAACAGGAAGAGGTGAGTAGTTTTGATGCCTCAGCAAGACGAGAGGTGAGAGAAAATCCCATGAGGGTGTAGAGGGGAACCACGTGCTGAATGAAGTTTCTGGAAGTCTGGAGCGTGCCAAGAGCCTCCACCAGAAAGAAAGCATGAAGCCAGGGAGGCTGCTTTGGATTCTAGAGGCAATACGCACCACAAACAGAAGCCCACCGTACACCCACACACTCACCCGCTCACTGAACAGCCTGTACGATTGTGTTTGAGCGGAGCAGCACACTGTTTCTGGAGGAGTCCAGGCTCTCGTGCAGACAGGTCTGCCGGAAACAGCAATGCACAGTCTGTCTGTAGCACATAGGACGGCGATCTAGGACCCGCTGCCGTGCACACATGGGAGCGTCAGAGCGGGGACTCTAAGTCAGTGTTTGCAGGTTGGAACAAGTGTGAAAATCACCTGGAAGGCTCTTTTGAACACAGGTTGCTGGGTCCCTCCCCTAAATTTCTGATTCAGTGATCTTCGGTGGGGCCAAGCATTTGCATTTCTTGCAAGGTCTCAGATGCTGCTGCCACTAGGGCCGGCCCCACACGCCGAGAACCCTGCTGTGGTGATTTAGTGGATAGAAAGCTGTTCTTTCTTTTGAAAGTAACTGTTTTCCTTTGGATAAATGCTCTCGCTGTTGTAGGGCTGCCTTAACAAGGGACCACAAATTGGGGGCTTAAAACAAGAGACATTTATTGTCTCCTAGTCTGGAGGCTAGAAGTCAGAAATCAAGATGGCAGCAGGGCTGTCCTCCCTCTGGAACCCACAAGGGAATCCTTCCGGCCTCTTCCTCGCTTCTGGTGGTTTGCTGGCAGCACTGCGCGTTCCTCGGCTTTCAGCTGCACGCTGCAGCCTCTGCCTTCTTTCTCCCTGTGCATGGCCCCACCTTCACAGGGCGATCTCCTTACAAGGATAGGATGGCAGTCATATTGGATTCAGGCCCAGCCCGCCCTCTAGTATGACCTCATCTGCACTGATCACCTCCGCAACTCTGTGTCCAATAAGGTCACGTTCTGACACACTGGGAGTTAAGACTTCAGCACATCTTTCTGGGGAGGAGTTATGCAGGGGCAGACAATTCAACACACACCCTTGCCTCACCATAGGGCACTGAGGGCCATGTGATCTTCACGGCACGTCGTATGCTGTCTGATTCACCGCTCTGTTTGGGACCAAGCAGCTAAAACGCAGGAGGTGGGCATGGGAAATGGGGTCCATGAGACCAAGCTGGTGCAGGCCCAGAAGGTGAGACAAACCTGCACAGAGCGATGGCTTGGGCTCTTTCGATATCTACTCTTGACTGTATTTCTTCCTCTAAGTCGACACAAATAGCTCATGGGAGTTTCTCATGAGCAGGTGATGAGGAAGGAGAGCTCATCCCTGGTTTATAGAGGGTCCTGCATGCAATGCAATAACCCCAACCCAGAAGAGGACTGTCTTACATACAGTCCTCTCTCTGCATAAATTCACACATAGAATTTAGTGTCTGCAGGACATGGTGCAGGAGACCCTCCCAGTGCGTCGACATCTGAGCTCACTGAGTACTGACACGGAGATGTCCCGAAGGACGACTCAGCCCTCATCACGGAACTTGCTAAGGGTTTTCCTGGATGGCCCTGGATCTAGAAAGAATAGAATTGGAATACTGATGATAAGGAGTTTTGGGGAAGAGGCGTGGAGCTGCTATTCTTGGGAAGGACACAGAATGTAAAGATATTTGTGTCCCAAGTGCGTGCTCACAAAAGCATGTCCCCTGCAGAATCGGCTCTCAGCACGTAAGTAGGCCGTGTGACTCATTCCGTTGATCTTAGGGGCCAGAATATTACTGTACAGCGATCATGGTGACAGCGATGGGGGCTAAGACTGGCCCACCAACATGGACGTCCCCTGCTCAGGATGGCCTGGCTAGTGTTGCCAGTGAGTGCCCGACCTGCCAACAGCCCCCGTGGGGCACCAGCTCTTGGAGTGGCTGTGCATTGACTGTAGTAAACCACCTCTACCATAGACAGGTAGAAACTGTCCTCACCAGTACAGACACATCTTCTGTATCTGGGTTTGCATTTCCCGACTGCCACGCTTTCTCCAGCACGCCCAAGTGTGCTGTACTCACCACCACTGTCTCTGCACAAATTTACTTCCATCCTGTGAACTCACTGTGACAATGGACTCCTGTCCCTGGCATTCACAGGGTTTACCACACATGCCATCACCCAGAAGAGTTGGGTCTGTTAGGAAGATTAAGTGAGCAACAAAAAACTCAAAGCATTATTTCCTAGACAATATCCTGAATGGATGGACTTTTATATCACACACACATATATATATATATGATGGTGTGTGTGTGTATATATACATATACTTGCATGTATAATGGCAGTGGAACCATTTCTCCCATAGCCAACATACATTGGTGCAAGAATCAAGCAGTGGAAGTAGAAATACCTCCTTTTGCTGTTATACCTATTAAACTACCTGTAGATTTTTTTCTTTATACTTGTCCCTGTAAATTTGAATCCTGCTTGTTTGGAAGTCTTGAGTCCCCTTGATGAGAAGACTTCGATCAGGGAATATTAACAGTGGTTCCACTGAGTTGGAAGTTGAGACTGCCACCTGACCATTTGGGACTTCCTACAACATCAACGCAACTGGTAACATGGGAAATACTCCCCAAGCTGAGCTGGTTGATACCACCACAGCGGGCAGATTGGGTTGGCTGGTGAACCACGAGCGCAGGGAGTGGTATGCCTGCAATGCAGGGACTTTCCTGGGGCTCCTCTTCGTGCTTAGTTCTGCCCAACAGCAGAAGTTAATGGCAAACTGCAACATGGAAGATGATGAAGAAGTCATGAGTAGGGCCGCTGAACTTTCACGCTCTTCAGGAATGCAGGTTTGCATCACCAGATGGAATAGAGCTCACAGCTCCCAGGTAGTTGATGGGGTGGGAGAGTCATGGAAGGGGAAGTGGAAGAAAAGAAATAATAAACTGCCTCAATCACAGAAAGGGAGACAGTCGACTAGGCATCATATCACCTCTCCTTCTGTAATCAAGCCTCCCTCTACCGCTCTCTTAGAAGCACCCTTGTGATGACGTTGGGCCTGCCTGGGTAATCTGCAATAAGGTCCCCATCCCAAGACTCTGAACTCAGTCACATCTGCAAAGTCCCTTTGCCAGTAAAGAAACACACACAGGTTTCAGGGATTGGCATGTGGACCTCTTCAGGGCTGTTATCCAGCTGACCACACGTGCTCCGAGCCCTAGTTGGCGTGATATGAAAAAGGAATGGAGGTGGCTTCTAAAATTTAAGAAAGGCAAGGAAGCTGGAGTGCCTGGGTGGCTCAGTTGGTTAAGCATCTGCCTTTGGCTCAGGTTGTGATCTCAGGATCGTGGAATCGAATCCCACCTTGGGCTCCCTGCTCAGCAGGGAGTCTGCTCTCCCTCTCCCTGTGCTCACCCTCCCCTTACCACTGCTCATGCTGTTTCTCAAATAATAAAATCTAAAGAAAGAAAGAAAGAAAGAAAGAAAGAAAGAAAGAAAGAAAGAGAAAGAAAGAAAGAAAGAGAAAGAAAGAAAGAAAGGCCAGGAAGCAGATTTTATTCTGCGTCTGTCATCCAGAGGGATGCAGCCTTGCCCACGCCTTGATTTTCGACTCCTGACCTCCAGAACTGTAAGGGAAAGTTGTATTGTTTTAAGCCACTAGGTTGGTGGGTTATTTGATTCAACAGCCACAGAAAACCCATATAGACAGATGGTGAGAATGTCTCCCAGGTGATTCCTGGGACTCCGTGTCCCCTCATTTTGGGACCAGAATAGGAGCATCTTTGTTTGTGTGAAGGTTGGTCACATTTACTAGTAGAAGCTCCCCATTGCTGATGCCGTATGAGGGTTCGAATACGTGTGTAAGAGTAAGCATACTGAACGGTCAAGGGGTGGCTGTGCTGCTTATGGGTTTATGATCTCCCAGCTTCAGATGCACTTCTAAACTGTGCTTTGTGAAGCCCCAGCTGGGACCCTGCATATCACCTTTCTCCTTTGCCAGCTGCTCCCCGCTGAGCACTGAATATGGGGCTGTCTGGGATCTGCGGGCGGGAGGGAAACAAGACATGACCCTTCCCATTTTGCTTCCTGTTGCTGTCCGGCCAGCTCAGCACCGACCTTTCCCCCTGGCAACGGCAGCTAGTTTCATTAGCGACAGTTGGCTCTAGTTTGCTTGTACTATTCCTTCACTCCCAGAACATCCTCCCCATGCAGAGACCCCAGCCCCACTGACAGACCCCCTTAGTTGTTGGAGACTCAGAAACTCGAGCTCCTGGAGCATCAGCACCAGCTGAACGGTACCCACTCTCTGAATATCATCTCCATGGACTTCAAATTTCTGAGTTTGATGACCTGCACATCTTCCCTTCATTCTCCCAGCTCCTGCTGCCTCTTTAGCTGACCCTCCATGACACCTCAGTTTCCTTTTTGCATTTTTAGTTCTCCCAAATCTAGTTTAAAATACTTATTTTAGGGGCACCTGGGTGGCACAGCAGTTAAGCATCTGCTTTCGGCTCAGGGCGTGATCCCGGTGTTATGGGATCGAGCCCCACATCAGGCTCCTCTGCTATAAGCCTGCTTCTTCCTCTCCCACTCCCCCTGCTTGTGTTCCCTCTCTCACTGGCTGTCTCTATCTCTGTTGAATAAATAAATAAAATCTTTTTAAAAAATACTTATTTTATTATTATTTTTTTTAGAGAGAGAAAGCGGGGAGGGGCAGAGGGAGAGAGAATCTCAAGCGGACTCCACGCCCAGCCGAGTCTGACACAGAGCTTGATCTCACGACCTGAGCTGAAATCAAGAGTCGGATGCTTAACCGACTGAGCCATCCAGGCACCCCTAAAAGTATTTAATTTATCTCTACTAAATAGTGGTGTGGCTCCTGTTTTATGACTGGATCCTGACTGAGACACTCCGTGTTCTGCGGTGTCTGTAGTAATGTGCAAGGACACCGGCGGAGAGCCCGTGGGGATGCCGAGTTGGAACAGTTTTCTGTGCAGCGCGTCCCATGGCCACAACAGCTGAAGGCTGTTCACAGCGCACGTTCCTACTAGGGCTGCCAGTCAACATCGGCCCTCGCCATCACTCCTACCAAAGGGCGTGCGTCGTGCATTCACTGGCGGCTGCTAGAGGACCCCAAGCCATCTGTCCATGCGATGAATCCTGGTTATAGTGATGGGCTTCGAGGATACTCATACACCCAGCAGACAATTTCATTAAAGGGAATGGGAGACAGAGTGTTGCATGAGGCAAGACGTGAATATCGTCTTTTGTTCAGTCACGACCAAGAGCAGAGTTAGACAGGGACAACCACTTGGTTTTTGTTTCTGAGCTCAGTCTTCACGACACACTGATACCTAACATCGACCACAGCCATCCTCTCGTCCTACAGCGACTGGGTAGCTGCAGTATCCAACAGCCACAAGAATCCTTAGACGTTTAGTGCTACTTTCAAAAGCAAAGGGAAGTATGTTATTATGTGAAATGCATTCAGGATTCAACTCTCACCATTTAATAAAACGAAATAATTTCCATTAGGTCATAGGCTTTTGATACCTTATAAATATCCTTACACCTGCCAGAGGCAACAATGGCTGATCGCTTTCTGGGAGGAGATGAGTGTCTTTGAAAGAATATCCCTTGGGACAAGAACACACAGGTTCAGTGACACAAACCGTCTGCTGGGTGCAAAGCCTTCACAGCTTCTTAATATTCTTACAAACTGCAGGAAAGAAAAAGTCTCCTGAGTTTGTGAGAGATGAACTTGAGAAATCCCCATGTTATATCACAGAAAATGATCCCGTTACCTCCTTCAGTTGGAGAGGTAGAGAGACTTCTTCTCGTATGTGTTTAGTCTCAAGTCATAACTGGATTATTTGTACCAATTTAAAACAGCCTAAAAGTTAACACTCCACAGATGCATCCCTTTAGAAATCATTTTTTCTACTTCTGTGAGCATGACATGAGACCGAGCATACATTAAACGTGTATTCCATTCTCTTCTTCACTTTGGTGTTGCACTGGGATAATCTCTGCTCCGCCCCAGAGAGAAACAGCCCGGTAGACCTGGAGGAGGAGCCCAGGGGTGGGCTTCTCGCTAGACTCCTGGGCTCATCAGTGGGAGTTTATGTCCTTTCAAAACGGGGCAGCGAGCTTTAAGGTGCAGCCGATTTCCCTCGATAAACACATATCTACTGCAGATACGCGGCTCTCTCCAGATGGATGATGTTTTGCCTTTATCTAAACAGTCTCTATTTAGAAATCTCTTTTATTCAGTTCACTAAGCCGCAGTGTGACTCCCATGCAGGGACGCCAAAGTAAAACCTAACAGGAAAGCAGATATCAACATCCACAGGGACACACCATGCTAATCGCATTTTGTTGAGAACCTCCATCAGAGACATAACATTTTACAGAATTACCAACACCATTAGTAGCATATTAATTAGGAAGTTAAGGAATGTGTGCCGTTGAGTTAGAAAAAACGAGGGTGGTCCTAGACGGAATTCTGGTTTGCACGTCTGGATGTATCGAGTTCCAAGAGCCGCCATTCCTACTGACTGGACATTAGACACCCCATTGCTGTCAGGAGGGTCCAACTGTCTTATTCTTTACATCCATAGCGCTCACCTTCCCTCAACCCCCCTGTGACACCCAAGTGCCTCTCCAACGCTGGGGACGAGGGCGGAGAGATTTGTAAGTGACGGTCATCAGTTACTTGTTCATTTTCATAGCGTCTTTAATGAGCACCTTGTCTCTGTAATGTCGCCTTGATGTTTTCCTCTCCTGTGTTGGAAGCTGCCGTCTTGGATACGAAAACACTGAAACTGATCAATCTCACTTCACATCTAAAACATTCCAAATCTCCAGCAGATCCGTCATCACTCTAATGTTCTTTGTCACAGGCGAAACTTTCTTCTAAGGGGTTTGAACGTTGTTTTTTTCCCTCCCTGCGAAAAGGAAATCTTGATACATCTCAATTTATCCTCCACTGAGGTGTCTGCCTTCACTATCATTCAGGAAACCTTCGTGTCGTATTACTCCAGCTGACTTAGTGACTTACCACCTGCCCCCCAACTTTGTCTGGTCCCGTTGGGGTCCAGGTGAGCAAATTCCCCAGTATGATGGAGAAGCATGGCCATCTCAAGCATGGCTGAGCAGAGGTGGGCAGATGACACCGCGGTGCGGGGAAGCCTCCTGGCTTGCAGCCCAGCAAAGGCTACCTTGTCTTTCTGCCTGGGCATTTGCTCAGATAATTCCACCATCAGGATTCCGCAGAGAACCTGATTTTAACCGTGGTGGACACGAAGAGCTCTTCCATGCCCAGTCGTGGGCACGAAGAGTCCTTCCGTGCTCAGTCCCATCCTTTCCCCGTGACTGTGTGGTTCTTCACCAACAGCCCCGCCCACAATACTCATGGCATCTACAAGCCCCCACCCCTGTGTGCAAGGTGCCCCATCCCGGGTCTGCGCTCAAGTCCCTGAGTCTCGCACATGCTTGATTGTCCCTGGAACGTGCACTGTTGGAAGGATGTGCCCTTCTCCCGTGCTGCCATCGTCCTGGTTCATGACGAGAGCACTGACTTCCCTCGGTCCCTTGGTGGTCTACAGACAGTGAGTGAGCCCTGGAGGGCCTTCCTGGGAGCCGGTGGCTGGACTGAGTGAGCACTGCAGCCAGGACCCTAGGGGGCAGGGCAGGGGACCCTGTAGGCAGGTCTTCACGCCCCCTCGTCCTGCTGGAAACGCTCCCTGTTTCCCCACGGCTGAGCACATGGTTGCCTCCCTGAATCTTTTACTTACTGTGCCGTCTGTGCCTCATACCCAGTGATCCTACTGTTTATTCATCCCGGTGAAGGTGCATCGACCTCAATTGCATTTTATAGATTTTGTTTTAAGATTATATTTAATCATATTCAGTATTTCCCTGATGCCGCAACACGGTTCAGATAGACGCGTTTGTTTTCTTTCTGCTCCCAGGCCATGCCCTTTTTTAGTGAGTGTCGCTAAGAGAGTGACGCGATTTATTTCTCATAGCTTCCGTTTCTTCCCCTGAGCATAACGAATGACCTAATATTTATTGTAAAATTTAGTAAGATGGATAAACAAGCTTCAAATTCCACTTCTCGTGCTTGGAGACAATCATTTGTGACAAACTTCTCTACTCACAAATTGTTTTTTTTCCGTGTTTTCCTATAATCAAATAGTGAGCAATTTCCCAACGCCAACAAGTTATAAGCAGCAATACTTCGGCACAATGAGTAAAGTCATTCAAAGAATCACACAGTTACAGCCAAATATCACCCGTGGCCGTCTGTACCCATTGCACCAAGCTCGTTTGCAGACGCGTTTACAAGGACATTAGCTCACCGTCCAAGGGCTCCTTCAGGTTCACAGGACTGTAATGCCTCGAAGGTGCATGCTGGGAGCCATAATCACTCCCCATCTACTGTCCTGTGAAGCCCTTCCCTTCTTGTCACCTCAAAGAAATAGTATTACAACCGTGTGATTTTGTCCAGTGAGCCCACTTGTTGGAAAAAAGCACTGAGGAAAATACAAGCTCAGTCATGGGTCCTAGCCTGTCTCAAAGACACAGGCGGTGAGGCAGGAGGGGCCCCTGGGTCTTACCTGGATGGACCTCGACCTCAGAGGAGGCCAGAATGGGAGAAGGGGCCTGGCCAAGGTCATCAGGAGAAGCACAGAGACTGAGGCCAAAATTTGGAGGCCCACTGCCCTCTGGAATGGACCCAGGTGTCCCCTGGCCTCCAAGAGGATGGCCATCTGGAAAAGGAGTGCTATAACCTTCTAGATTTCCAAGTCACTCGGGAGCCAGGGGTGGAGGCTGAGGCTAGGGGACCTGGGCTGTAGCTGTCATGTTGGTGCAGTGTCCGTGCACGGGCTTCCTCACCAGGGGTGGAGACCGCAGGCTGTGGGCACCACCACCCGGACAACTGCCGGGATTGTGCATGCAGAGACGGGTTCAGCACGCCCGCCTTTGTCCCCAGCCTCTGTGGGTATGGCCAGAGGCAGTGCTGGTGATGCTGCTGGGCTTCTGGGAGACAATTAAAATGGGCCGCCCAGCAGAGTCTGGGGGCACAGGCTCCGCAGTCAGACATCAGACGGAGGCTGTCCTGGCTCCTCGGAGGGGAATCGTCCGCAGAAGTGAGTGAGGCTCTCAGAGCTTCCTTTCTTGTTTGTCAGGTGCTCGGCACGGGGTCTGGCTAATTAGCTCTCAAACAACATCAATTAGCATGATGATGCTTATGTGGGAGGCTGTTCTGGTGTATTTAGGATGTTCGGGGATTTTCGTTTTAAGAAATTGTAACGTGGATGTGGAAGGAGGGTGGGGAAGGAGAGGGAGACTGCAGGAGCGCTGTGTGGGTGCCAGCCGCTCTGTGCCTCCCCTGAGGGCTGTGCTCCTGGGGGGTCCTCCCTGGGCAGGAGGGGGCAGACTTCGGGGGCTCCCCCAGGGATGCTGCACACCTCTCCTGCCCGCTGGCTCCTCGCAACAGTCCTAGAGAGGAAGGCCAGGGGAGTGTCCCTGGTTCTGTGCCCCTCATCACCTGCTCTTGGTCCCTGTCCCTCGGTGCGGCCTTGAGCACGGTCTCCCTGACCTCTGGGTGCCCGGGACACTGTGTCCCCCCTCAGATGCACTGAATGAAGGGAGAAGTGAATTTTAATGCCGATTTCTGACAAGGAAGGGTCACTTGGGACTGGGGGAGCTCCTGCTGTTTTCTTATGGGCTGTGTGAGGCCAGCCAGGGAACCAGAGGGTTTTAAAACAAACGCACAAGTAAACAAACTATCTGCAAATCAGCATGTCCCCGAACCCAGGTCCGTCTGCCGGATACGCAGGGAAGCCCACCACGGAGAGACCAGGGCTACGGCTAGGGAAGGGTCTAGCCTGGAGCAGCTGGATGAGGAGGGGGCCGGAGCAGTGTTCTGTAGTCACAGGGGCTGAGATTACATACGTGCAGATGAAGGGAGGGGAAACAGGACTGTTGGTGAGGAAAGACGGACACGCACACGACACAAACACACATGCAACATACATTCTGTGTGCACTTTGGGGGCAGACATCAGAACGAGGCAAATCCCCCGACGTCGGGGCTTCCCTAGGGACAAGGAGAAGGGGCCCCGGCACGCTCTGAGGGCTGGTGTAAGCCGGTGGGGTCCTGGGGAGGTTAGCTTGGGTAGGGAATGCAATCCTGGTCCCAGGCTGGAACCCTATCAGCCGACCTCGAGTCCCGCTTCTGCAGGGACAGCGAGGGCGTTTGTTAGCGGGGTCTGCAAAGGCAGGACAGCTGATTCGGGGGAAACAGGTCTCTGGAAAACAAGCTTTAAATGTTCTGCTAGTTCAAGCCTCCTTAACCCAACGGGGCTTCAAGCACTAACTGGGCCAGCTCCAGAGTGGGCTGAGTGGGCTGGGGGGGTGTTGGCTCCGCTGGTTCCTAACGTTTGGTTTTAATTAATAGGCACACTCACGAAACTATCCAGCTCTAAGGAAAGGAGAGAGAAGTTACTATTTGGCTCTTCAGTGGGCCCTGAGCCAGGAATGTAAATAAGTGGAAGGAGAGTTAGGACCAAGGGAAGGAGCAGCAGGTAGAAACAGATCTTCCAGGTGGGGGCCGTCGTCGGGGCGCGTAGACGAGGGGGGAGCCCGGGCTTCCACAGACCCAGACTCACCCAGATGAGTTTGACGCAGGGTGTGCGCCCAGGCCTCTGCTCCAAGCCCCACGCCCTCTCCGCCGGCCGCACCGTCCCCGTCCCCGTCCCCCGCCTGCGTGCGTCTGTGTGTCAGGCTGTGGAAACACTCGACTAGGATCTGAGTCCTGATTCTGTCTTGAATGGCATGGGAGCAGCTGCCCAAACTCAGAGCCTCATTTTGTGAAGTGGGGAACCCATCAGCCCCCCCGAGTTGCTGACGTTAGGTGAGACAGTGCAAGGCAGGTGTCCCCAGCGCCCCTGGTGTTGGCTGGGCCTGGAAACGAGCTTCTTCTCCGTCAGAAAGCCCTGTCTCTGTAGCTACTCACCGTCCAAGCCAGAAGGGAAGGAGGCCTCTCTCCGGAGCCCGTGAAGCTGACCCATGGCACCATTGTAAGACTCTGACGGCCTTTCCCCCATTGGGGAGCTCGTGGGTCTGTCTGTCCTGCTGCACTCACGTGACTCAGCACAAGGGCGGCCGCCACACGTGCCACTCACATCTCATCTCTGCCACGTGGATGCCACGCCAGGTCTGCCGGCCTGCATGGGGGCCTGGATCTGGCCTTGGTTTCCAGGCGCGCTAGCCTCGCTGTAGGGCGAGTAGAAGATGGTAACCGGGAGGGACCAAGGGCTCTGTGTGTGCGGCACGTACCGTGGATCAGAACGTCCCCGTCCTCACTGTTCTCAGGTCAACCGCACACCAGCTGGTCTGAGAAACAGGAGCTGCCAATCCCCCGGGGAGCAGAGTGGCCTTCTTGGCTTTGAGTCACCAGTGTTACTGCCTTTACTTACCTTCTGCTTCTACTGACCAACTTTATTTGTTTCCTGTGTTTGAAATCTGTTTACTAAGTGCCAGGAGCGGTCAGGGGCCAGTCAGGACAGAGGCCTTCGCTGCTATGTGAACCTAGGATTTCGTGTAAAGGGTGCTACGTAGGCTTTGGAGGAGAGGTGCGACAGAGAGCCGGGAGTGCAGGGCTGCCGCAGGAAGCTGCGGTCACCCTCTGGGTGGGGGAGGGGGAAAGAAGGTGGGAGATGACACCGCGGACACGTGGAGGAGCAGCCGACAGAGCTGGCTCTCAGATGTCTCGGGGCAGGTGCCGCGCAGGTCCGCGGGGCCTCTGAGCTCGAGGAGGGGCGTGGGGCCGGGGGCAAGCAGGGCTCCCAGGAGGGCTCCAGCTGGCCTGTGCCGGCGTCGGTAGAGCAGGGACGCTGGTCCCCGGGTGGGAAGGCTGCACCCCGGTGAGCAGAGCTCCTGTGCTGAGGGCCGGCCACGGGGACGTGGGGTCTGCACAGCCCGTGCGCGGCAGGGAGAGAAGAGGCAGCCGAAGCGGAGGGAGGACAGGTGATCATGGGTACGGCCCTCCTGGGAAGTCGCCAGTCCGGACAGTGCCCGGGGTTCTAGACAACAATGAGCCAGTAGTCTGTGCCCCCCCCCCGGCCTCGCTCTCCTTCACCCCAGAGAAAGCTCGTTGTCCCCGCTCTCCTATCTACGTGGGTTCCGTGCACCTGTCCGCGACGCCCGGGCGTGCTTTTGCGTTTGTGCTTTGCTTTTATCGCATGGAAGAAGGAAAGGTGCGGAAAGCAGCCTCGAGCTCGGTATTTTCATTTACTTTCGGTCTCTACAGTTCATCTGCGGCTGCCTACCTCTGGCCACTGTTCGCTGCTCCTTCCTTGCCCCTCTGTCCCTCTCCCTGTCTGATGAGCGTCCTCTGAGTCTCATCTGCCGCCCTCCGTGAGGCTCTGAGGGCGAGTGTGGACCCAGTCTCCCCAGAAGCTTCAGAGCCCTTGGACGCTGGACGCCAAGTGGGAGCACTGCAGGGCGGCCGGCTGTGGACCTCGGTTTCAGGGGGTGAACGCCAGCTGTTTCCAGAGCGGTTGTGCTCACTGACTCTCCTACCAGCATCCCGGAAGACAGCCAGGGGAGCCCCAGCGTCCGAAGCTCAGGGCACTCAGACACCTCATTTCTGCAGTGGGCTGGGTGGAAAACCCTATGGCCTGTGTCTGGTCAGCGTCCCCTGACCCGATGAGGGCAGCAGAGCCTCCCTGACTTGCTCCCACGGCCACTTCCTCTTCTGCTGCGTGTCTGCGCCCACTCTTGTACTGGGCGGGTTGTGCTTTCCTTATTGATCTGTGGGAGTTCCTGACACCAAGCTCTTGTCAGCGTTGTGAATAATCTCTCCCAGGTTGTAGGCTGTCTTTGCTTTTCCTTATTTCGGAAATTTAAAAATCAATTCCATGTGCACTGTAAATTGTATGGGGCTCATTTTATCCGATCCTGGTTCCTGGCAGGAGAGAAGGGAGGTTGCGTGTTTCCCCGCTGCAGCCACGCGAGGCCGGGGAGCACCTTAATGCGGGGGGCTGGGAGCACCTAGCTCTATCACTTCCCTGCGGGCTCTCTGCAGAGGGTGGGGAGGGCAGTCTCGGGGCAAGCATAGGGAGTGGGGACCATGGAGGGAGGGGAGGGGAGGGAAGGGGCAGTGACAGGAGCAGGGACACCGTGGAGGACAAGGGGGCAGTCTCACGCCTGGGTGCTTGAACCCCTCCTGGAGATCATCTCCATCCTCCCCCGGGACCTGGCATCCTCAGCAGCGTGGGTGGCTGCTCCAAGATTGTGGCGCCCACCGCGGGGACCCCCAACGTAGGACACAGTGCAGACTTCTGCAGCAGCGGGTCAGGTCAGAATCACAATCTGTCAGCTGACGTCACACCACGGCCTACGCTCCCAAGACTGACACTCCAGAAGATTCCTGGGACCAGGGCACCTCTCTGTTCACAGAAGGACGCAGGCTGCTTCAGAAGAAGGGCCCCTCAGGACTCCTGAGCCGGCTCACTGGCCCCGAGGTAGAGCAGGAGGCCTGGGGCGCCTCCTTGGCAGTCTGGGGCCGACATTGGGGAGCCTCCTGTTGGGCTGGACACCTCCCTGGGAGAGTGTGCCTACGTGTGTGTGTGCATGCATATGCGTGTGCTTGTGTGCCTGTATACATGTGTGTATGGGTACACATGTGTGTACAGGCTGTGTGCATGCATGCATGTGAACACATGTGTGTGCATATGTGCGTGTGTGTGGTTGTGTGCATGCATGTGTGTAGATGTGCAGGCTGCATGTGTGTGTCCATGCACGCATGTGCATCTGTGCATGTGCGTGTGCATGTTACATGCATGTGTGTACACACACATGGGCACACAGGGTGTATACACGTGTGTGCATGCACACGTGTGGGTGTGTGCATGTGTGTGCACACACATGCTCCATATGTGGGTATGTGCATATGTGCTTACATGTGTGTGGGGGCGTGAGAGCATGTGCACATGTGTACATGCCTGTGCGTGCATGTCATCCCAGATGGGGAGGGGCTCCCAAGGCCAAGATCATCCGGTTCCCAAGCATGAGGAGAAACAAGCTGACATCAGGGAAACCCCCAAGCTGATGAGGCCACGGCCCTGGACGAGCTTAGCCACTGTGTTTCCACCTGCTCTGTGAAGCGGGGCAAGGCAAGGGCGTTTGCCTGCAGTGTGCTGAATCCACAGCTGAGCGCGAACTCCCGGTGCACCCGGCCTGGGGAGCAGTAGCCCTGGGGAGCACCCAGCCTCGGGAACACATCCCCTTGGGAACACCTCCCCTTGGGAGCACCCACCCTCAGGAGTACTGCCCAGGGGAGCACCTACCGTCAGGAGCACCCACCCTTGGGAGCACTAGCCCTTGGGTGCGTCTGCTCTCAGGACCAGAGACCCGCAGGTCTGCTGGGGGCTGAGGAATGCGCACCTGACTGGTGCAGAGGGGCTGGCAGCAGCCCTGCCCCTTCCCCCTGGGTCACCCTCTGCAGAGCCCAAGCCCCAGGCTGGTTTCCTTCTGCCGCCGGGGTCCTGGGCAAGGGATGTGGGGGAAGGGGCTTGGCCTGGAAGCACATGCCTGGTGCTTGGGTGGAATCTGAGATTTCATAATGAAAATATAAGCCAGCCCTTAACTTAAACATCTGTCTAAATAACAGACTAAAAATCATACTAAAGAAGATGTATCTAAATGACTCCTAAGCCATTATAAGTCAAGTAATAACCGTACATTACACACTGACGGGAAATCACACAATCCCACACCCGGTGGCCACTGCGGCTTTTCATTTCTCTTTGTTATTTGCTTCTTGCACAGATAGTTCCCTGTGTATCATGATGGCACCAACCCGGCTGCCACCTCTGGCCCTAGTCCCCTCCTGGAAGCCCAGCAGGTGTGAGAGCCGGGGTTGGGGACACCAATTGCCCTCAACCTGAATTGCCTTATGAAGCCTGAAAATGTCCTGTTGAACCAAAATGACCCAGGGCCCCACTCTCCATACTTGTTTCTCATAGAATTCCTCTTGTCCTTGGCGGTGAGAGAAAGTAGAAAACATCACACCGTGCTCCATCACAGTGTGGCCAAACCCGGGTGGAGGGAGACAGAGAGCAGGGATGGGGAGGGAGGGGAGTGGGCAGACCCAGGTGGAGGGGGACAGAGAACCAGGGAAGCAGGAGGTGTGCTGAGAAGGGTTGGCAAAGACAGGGACAAGGGAGCCACTGTGGAGATGCGCCCAGCGTCCCAGGGAGGGCTTTCTGAATGCTAAAGGAAAGCCCACTTCCGTACCCGCTGTGGCTTCCTGTTCTGACAGTGGGGTCTACTTGGCTCACTCGAAGTGGAAAGTGTCCTGCAAATATGGGTCCCCCTCAGCCTGAGTCTGTGTGGAAGGTTCTGATCACACTGCCCTGCCCTGGCACACCGGTGCTCACATGGCTGGGCATGGTTTGGGGTCTCTGCTCTCATCCCCACACTCAGGCTCACCTGCTCGTCTCCTGGCAGGCCCCTGCCCTGCTGGGTGCCCCTGTGGCCCTGCCAGGTCCTTGGGCCACAGCACCTAGCATTCGCCTGCAGCAGAACTCAACTGACCGTCTACCTCCACTCTGTCAGGTGTGAGCTCCACAAGGATGAGGCTCCTCACAATGGCTCTGGTTGTAGGAGTTCCTGGCATTCTGCCTGGCATGCCGTAGGCAGCCCAATAAAGCATTACTGAATAAATGGCTGAGGGAATGGGTGGATAACTGAACACAAATTCTTATCCGTATTCTACATGGGGGGAAAGGGACACACATGGTCCCATTGGTGAATTAAAGATGGTGGTCAAGCCAGTTGGAGTCGAGGGTGCAGTGTATGGGCTCTCACTCCTCTGGACCCTCTGTGGGGTTCTCGGCTTCACGGAGCTGTGCTTAGGCAGATCCCATCTGAGTCATCTGCAGAATAAAGCACAACGTATGAGGTCCTCCCAGAGCGATGGCTTACACCTGCACACTCCGTTTTCTAGTTGAAGTAGGGATCTCTCAGACTCACAGATAATGTTTTCTGATTTAGTATTGGAATCATGTCATTAGCCTGGATGTGGAAGGTTGCACGGTGTCTGTGTAGGACCGATCATTCCCAGGATGCCTAGAAGTAGCGAGGTTTGGAAGGCAGGTGTTACCATCCAGGCCTGGAGATGCCACAGGTGGATGGGGCTCTGGAAGGCCAGCTCTGTGTCTCACCCCCAGCTGGCTCTCCCCTCCTTGGGCTGATGCACAGATACGGCTGAATGCTCCTCCCCCTCAGCTCCCTGAAGGATCCATGCCCACCTGGGGCAGTGACAGGTGTCAGAGGTCCAGGTCCTGGGGCCAGGTCTACTACTAAGAACGAGTGTGCAGGGGGCGCCTGGGTGGCACAGCGGTTGAGCTTCTGCCTTCGGCTCAGGGCGTGATCCCAGCGTTACGGGATCGAGCCCCACATCAGGCTCCTCTGCTATGAGCCTGCTTCTTCCTCTCCCACTCCCCCTGCTTGTGTTCCCTCTCTCGCTGGCTGTCTCTATCTCTGTCAAATAAATAAATAAATAAAATCTTAAAAAAAAAAAAAAAGAACGAGTGTGCGGGCATGGCAACTGTTGATCGCCCTGCCCATCAGTGTCTGCGTTGAAAGGGGCAACTAGCAGCTCAAAGAGGAAGGATTGGTTGGATTGCCATTGAGGACGTCACACGTGTGTCTCCAGGTGAATTGCTGGGGAGGCCCATACCCCAAATGTATTCACTGAAGGGATAATAGAAATAATCCTTAATGCGACATGGGACCCTGGACTGGATCTTGGAGCAGAAAAAGGACCTTAGTAGACAAACTGATTAAATCCACATCCTATCTGGACTTGAGTAAATGGCAGGGTGTCAGTGCTAACATCTTCGTTTTGACAGATGTTCCGTGGTTACGTAAGTGGTTAGCATTAGGAGAAGAGTAGCATTAGGCTAAGGGTGTACCAGAATTCTCTGTATTATCTTTACAATGTTTGTATAAATTCAGAATTACTCCAAAATAGGAACTCTGTTACAAATAAGAGAATGTGTGAACGAGTCCATGCAGCCTGGGGCCACCTGCAGGCTCCGTGGCAAGCGCTCTCAAGTTCCCAGGGCCCCACACATCCTGCTAAAGTCCTGTAAGTTCAGGGCTCTCAAGGAAAACAGCCTTCAGTTAACGCTCTCACCTGCGGAGTCGAGGAAAGACATCGTCTGCCACTGGCCATAGAAGTTAGTACAGAACCTAGCAACTTAAAATATCCACATACCGATTTCAGCTAAACCATCATAACTTTTGCAGAAACCAAAGGAACTACTCCACACAACAGAAATCACCGCTGCTCTGTTTAAACTTAGTTTCTACTCGTGAGTGTTCCAGCTCAGGAATATTGCTTCTCATATCTGCCACTGGTTAAATAAAGCGTTTTTAAAAGCATTTCAGACTTCTGTTTTAAAGCCGTTCTCTGGCTACGGAATGGCTGTGTTTACATAAAGTGACATTTTTGTAGGTCAGTTCTTAAACTGGACAGATGTCCGGTAGTATTGAGAACCCAGTAAATATTTGCATGATCTGGGTTCTGCAGAGATAGCGTGAGCTAAATGAAAAACTGTATCTTGTAGATTCCAGAAAGAGAGTCAAACCAATCACACTCACTGCCTTCTCTTCTCCTGCCTCTCCCACTGCCATCAGTTAATTTGGGCCGTTTTTGGAAAAAATAAAAAGCAGAATGGGGGAAGGATATTTTTCTTGGCCCAGAGGGGCTGACGGCTGTGGCTGTCTCCTCCCCGATGCTGAGGGCCAGGGGTCCAGGTTTTAGATCACTGACTCATTGCGGAGGCTGGAAAGGAAGATTTTCAGCTTTGGGTGTCAAGGCGACCCCTTGAGGTAGGCAGGCACCAGGGGGAGGTAGGATTATTGTCGTGGCAAAGAAAATGCATGTGTTTTTGGCTCACAAGCTGAGATCATAGGGACAGGAACAAGCCCTCTTCATCCCATCAGGGCAGATAGAGGAAAGGGAAGGAGACACATTAACGAAAAGAACTCCCAGAGCATGGCCAAGCGGCCAGGAAAGTCACCTTTGGTGGGTATCTTTGTCATTTTTGGTCTGGTTGTGGTCTGGGGAGATCCTAACAGCTTCAAGAGGAAAACAATGGATGAAATTACAAATTCAAGAACTGACGGGCCCCTGTGGCTTCGGGGACCAGGACCTTCATGCTGTCTGCTCCTCCGTGCCCTGGACTTCCCTCCTGCTTCCCCTTCCCTGTCATTCCTGGGGCCCCTGATGGGGCCACTGTCCTCAGCCCGTGTCTCTCTCTGCAGCTGTTGTGGCTGCCGGCCCAGGGCTCAGAGCCCTCGGGCTACGGATCAGTGAGCTCAGGACCTTGGGGGCCATGTCTTCAATGGCACACCGGGGTCATGAATCAGACTGATGGGGATGTTTGGGGCTTTTCCACCTGGCCACAATGGCACCAAATAGAGCTCATCTTCCCCAGATCTCCGGTGGTGACTGTCACCTGCAAAGAGGACATGCTGCAGAGGAACAGGGCCACCATCTCCTGTGCGCAATTCAAAGACTCAAAAAGCGAATCCTCCCCCTTTTTATTGTTCTTCATTATGGCCTAAAACTCATTTGGCAGCAAAATCTGATCTAAGTTGATGTGAAGCCATTTATAATCTTTATTTGTTCCTCTTGGTGTGACTAGTCATGCGTTCTCTGCAGACACATCAGTACGTCTGACTGTGCGGGGCCACCCAGACTCTGTTGGAGGCATCACGTGATACACGGAACACGCAACTTTCTACTGCTCCCAGGCTCAAACGTGCATCCTGATTCAATCGCAGGTCAAGAAGCCAGCCTTCCACACTGGCCCGATTTTCTTTTTCATATAAGATGGATATAAGTAATGCAAAAAATTTCCTTCCGTGGGAAGAGAGGTTTTTTAAAACTAAGCCGGAGGTAAAGATCACAGAGTATCCAGCGTGGCAGGACTAAAAATAGGGCCTCACCCTAAAGGAAACAAAGGTCTTTGAAGATTGCGTGGCTCCTGGACGGAGCGTAGGGACCCCCGCAGGGCCCTCTTTTGGCTAATGGACTCTGCTCATCTATGTCGTCCCTCCTGGGGAAGGCCCTGCGTCCTTGGCGACAGCCAGTAAACCATAGATAATTTAATGAGGGCTGGTGGGGGAGCAAACGGATCAGGCAGCAGAGAAACGGTATGGAGGGAAGGTGATTGATACTGTGTTTTCAGTAGCTTAACACCAAGAACCAATTTGCTAGGAAAAAATATTGGGTTATGTAGAAACAACTCACAACTTAGCACTTGGTTCTAAGCCTTTCTTCTCAATGAATACAAGCAAGTTTCCACAGAATCTCAAAACCTACAGCTTTCAGCTTGACACAAGTTTTATATCACCTATTTAAGAAGAAAAAGAGAAAGATCCCCAGCCCTCAACACACCAAAGGACCAAGTGACTGTTCACCGGGGTCCCCGTTATTCCGAAGGAGCTCGAGGCACCGTTCGGTGTCGCACATGGAGGTTTGGAGGCCAAGGCCAGCGTGCAGGGAATTAAGAATGCCTGGTGCTGAAACTTATCATCTATCTTCGATGAAGACACGTCTTTTCAGAGACTAGCTCATTGCCAGGAGCGGTCCGGCGCCTTGGATCCCCTGATGGGATGGGTAACCCGGAGCTGGGTCAAGGCAGGAGAGGTGCGTGTGTTCTAAGAATGTGGTGTGGGCAAACCCCCCAGGCACTGGGGCTGGACGCCAGGGAGAGGTCCTCTCTTCTACTGCTTACGTTCTCATTCTCCCTCCATCAGAGGCTGTCCACGTGGACTGTTACCAATTTCAGGCTTGTGGGGCCTGAGACCACAGGTCACTCGACAGTGGATTCACCGTGTTTGCTAAGCCCAGTGCAGAGTGAGACTATCCCTAGCTCCATGGCCACAGTTTAGTGATAATTTACCGAAGTACTCTGAAAACAACAAGCCGCTCCCTTTGCAGGTGCTCTGTCCACAAACACCTCCCTTCCCCGATGTCACAGCTGCTTCCTGGAAACCTCTGAGCAGTCCGATGAGAGGACAGCAGGTACCGCATTCTGACCCATGGGCAACAGGGGACACATTTCAGGCACAGATGCCAGCAGGAGAACATCCAGGGATGTGGGCATAGGAGCCACTCAACACGCAGTGAGGCATGTCAACTGGAGCCCAGGTATGGGACAAGAGGTGGGGATGAAGGGACATTTGGAGAAATGGACAGAGACATTATATGAGGGGCGGCACAACGGTCCTTTGCTCATGTGGCAGTCGGGGGCCACAGAGAAGCGATGTGCAGAAGCGACGTGCTTGGGTCCAGCTGTGCGTTAGCATACTGCATCTGCGGTCATGGGACAGTGGCACGTCCCTGCCACCTGCTCAGAGAGGGGCTCAGAGCTGACCTTCCTAGTGCCCAGGTCACTCGCCAGAGCAGAATCTCTCTGAGGCATTGCTGCTATGTCAAGTGGTCGCCAGCTCTTGCTGGTTGCTGTACCAGGACGTCTACACCCAGAACCATCGGTCTGTCCCTTGGGCATCCTCCAGTTCAAGAGAGCCTGCCCTCAGAGGCAATTTTTATTTTCAGTCTCAGCACGTGAGCTCATGATAAAAGGCCCTCAGTCTTCTGCTCCACCAGCTCAAATGTGATCCTATTTTTTCATTTTTCTATGTGATGACAAATGCCAATGGTGTGACTTGAGTTACAAAAATGAAGATGTATCTATTAATCGTAATTATTTGTAGGGTCTTAGCACTCTTCGAAAGGGTGGTATGGTTGGCATGCAGAATGGGGCTTCGGATTAAGACACAATGTTTCTCTCTCCTTTCTCTGTCATGCTCAGGAGCACGTGAGACTCTCCTGGTCTTCAGGAAGCGCCTCCCATACGCCCCCTCCAGCTCTGGGGAGTGCTCATGGCCTGCTCAGGGAGCACACAGCTGGGAGGCCCCCCGGGATCCGAGCTGGGGCCAGGAGAGCCTCAGACTGAGAGCAGCGGGTAAGGCCCTATGTAAAGCTGTAGTTGGGCGTGTCTCAAACAGCCTCCTGGAGGTGCCTGAGCCCGGTGGGGTCAGATCCCCGCTGTGCACTCCTGGAGGCAGTCTCTTCCCCACCGTGAGTCTGAACCAACAGCGGGGAGAGAGGAGACACTGGAAAGCAGGCTGCTCGCCTGCTCTCTGTGCTCTCCCCGATACTGGCAGGCCGGCAGGGGGTCGCAGCCCACAGGAGGGCTCTGGTCCAGTGAGGGCTCAGGTCAGTGAAGGGAACCCACCAAGGGGGCGTCCTGGTCAGCAGAGGTCCTGCATGGCAGCTGGTTCTGGCCAGCAAAGAGGGGGTGGGACGACTGAGGACCACCAACTCAGGGGGGTCTCCTTGGCCCCAACCCAGCAGAGCCGCTGCAGCCCCTGCGGACACACGGCCTCTTCATCGACGCTCTTCATGACCCACGGCAACCTTCCTGCTCACGCCCGAAGGTCTGGGCATCCCCTCAACCTGACCAGGGCCTGACCTTGCCCATCGCTGCGTCCTGGATGAGGGTGGGGCCCGCGTGGGGGCCGAGCTGAGTGACCTGGGGCTCCCCACACTGGCCCCTCCAGCCGCATGTGGACGCAGGCAGTCCTGTCTCTAATCTACTCCTGGAGAGCCTCCATAAACCAATGCATTTTCATTCCCTTTCAGTAATAAATCCTAGGGTCCCACCCATGGGGCCAATAGGGTTTCTGTGTTTAGAGTAAGAGGTAAACACATTTGAACAAAGATGTTTCTTTGCTGTTAGGTTTTTTAAAACCATTTTTAGAGCAAAAGTGGTCATGAGTGAGCCTTCTCAAAGGATTTCAAAATTCCAAACAGCTTCGGCTCCCACCGTAGGCAGCCCGCCCGGGAGCCCGCAGGGCAGGCGGCTTTGCTCTGAAGGGGAGGAGAAGGGCCTCAGGGTATGACTTAAGCCAGGGCTCTCAGCTCCAGCTGCATGTCCAAACCGCCCAGCAGCCTTCAAAAAACACCCAGGCCCACCTCCCACCTCTCTTCCGTGTCAATTAAATCCATCCCTGGGGTGAGGCCCGGGCGTCTGGCGGTTTAGAAAGCTCCTCAGCTACGTCTAGTGGACAGCCCGGGTTTAGAACTACAGGAGGGGTGTTCTCTCCCCTGGGGTTCTCAGCCTGGAGGAGAGGGAGGCAGGAGAGGTCAGAGGTCACGTCTGGACGACTGTTAACTCAAGCTCGGATTGACGGAGGTGGTGGAGCGTTGGGGCCGGCCCTCCCTCTTGGGCTGCTGGACGCTGAGGCCCTTTAGGAAAGTCCCAGGAGCGACAAGGCACAGTGGAGGCTGGTTTAGGAATCGCCGAGGAATGTTTCCGAAGACTGAGTTAGTGGCTCTCAGCTTGCTATTCCCCGTGCCTCTGGCAGGAGGGCCTCCGTCATTCCGGCTCCTCACCCGCTGCCTGCAAATGTGGGGGGAATGGGAGCTGGCTGCCATGGAGAGCAGGGGGAGAGACGGCGGGGCAGCCCTGGCAGGGCTGAGACCGGCCCGGTGGGCCAGGACCGCTGCTGACAGGAAAGCACCCTGCCCCGGGGAGAGAGCGGAGCAGGTCCAGCTCGGATGCCGAGGGCTGTGCGGACACACACCAGCCCCGCCTCGTGCTCAGGAGGAACGCATCGGCCCCCACCACGACCCGGTGCCTGGAGCACAGAAGAAATGGCTCTAAAGAAGCAGGACCGACCCCAGAAGCACCCTTCCACGCTGGGAGAATCCCCAACACCTCTTTGGGAAGATTATTTTCCCGTGTGTGTTCCCTCCTGTCATTGGCTGCAGTGGGGGCTCGAGAGCCAGCTGAGAACAGTTACAAGAACAAGGACAGTCGGAGGTCTTTCTCACACCTTCCCACCCACATCGATGGCGTTTCTCACCTGAGTTCTGGGGATCCCGCCCCGCACACCGGCATCAGTGGGCAGGCCGGGTGGATACAGATTCTCAGTGCCAGCCCAGGCCAGGGCCAGGGGACGGGTCTGTCACTCACACCTCAACAGTGTTCGGGTGGGCGGCTTACATATACACCGGTGCATGAGCCCCAACTGCCCCAGGCTGGACTTGCGGGGAGGCTTTGCAACACCCCGTGGGCAGGCTGTGCCTGTGCCCGCGCTGTCAGAACGCTGGGCTGGAACCAGGCACTTCGGGAACTCCCTGGTGAGGGTGTGCAGCCTGGTTGCCAATCAGTGCTCGGCTTTGGGGCAGCTCAGATTCAGTGGGCGCGCAGAGCCCGGCAGGTCCTGATACAGCGCAGAGCCCAGCTCAGAGGGTCTGGGAAGATGGTTCCCCCCAAGCTCAGGGCCACTGCTTCCCTGCGGTTCCTGGGCTGGCGGGCCACCCTCAGCACAGCGGGGCCCCAGCTGGCGGACCCACCGCTTCGGACAGCAAGCTGCTCAGAAAGCCCCACTGAGGAGCTGATCTCAACCCACAGAGGGGGAGCGTCTTTGCAAATATCAAAGACTGGAGGGATGACGAATCAGGATGAGGTCCTCACATCCGGGTTCCAGGGTCTGAGACGGGCCCATGGACGGTCAGGGTCGATGTGCAGCAGGGCACAGCCGCTCTGCGCCCTCCTTTGTGCGAGGAGCAGACGGTGCGGGCCTGTTGCTGGATGAACAAGAACCCAGAACTGGTGTCTATTCGCTCCCTCCCAGAATTCCGTTCTTAGCTTCCCAGGCTCTGAAAATCCTGATTCCCACCGGGGAAAGCCATTCAGATTTTCGGAAAGTCATCAGTGGCCAGTTGTCAGATTCTGTGCATGAAGAATCTTGAATTCTCTTCTGTGCTCAGAGACCCTGCAAACGGGCCTGGTGTTTGCACGCTTGGCAAGGGCTGCTCCTGGAAGTGGGGCTGGTGTTTGCACACTTGGCAAGGGCTGCTCCTGGAAGCAGGTGCCTGTGAGCCCTGTGGTGAGTCAATGCACCCGCAGGGGCACTGAGGGCTCTCGGGGAGCTGGGGACATTGACGAGCCCATGCTGTTACTGAGAGAGGAAGAACGACAGAAAACGGCTTCACAGCCCTTTACGTTGGCATGGACTTTCCGAACAAAGAGTGGTTAGGTCAATGGAGTCCATCTCTTCCAGAGACGTGCTTCATTTTAATGTGACCCCCGTGTATCTGCCCATGTGCCCAGTAGAATTAACTGAGTTAAGAATTCTGCTACGATATCTTGATACCATCAAGTGAAATGGAATTATTTTGCAGGCCGGGCTGCGAGGCGAGCGTCTTTCAGAGCTGGCACGGATCCTTCTGCACCGCCTGCTGTAGTTAACGGCTTCCGTTCAGATTTCTCAGCCCAGGCTGCTCCGATCTCTGAGGGACAGCCCAGCCGTGGAGGAGAATCTTGCTGGGAGGCCGCACGCCAGATGGTCTCGTGGCCTACATGACAGTCGGCACAGGCGTGTCTTCCAAGGTGACACTGGGTCTCCCGCCCCTGCAGGCATAGGAGGAAGCATCTTCCCTGACGTGTGCCAGGTGGGGGGCCCAGGCTGCCCCCAGGAGAACGTAGCTTCTTCCCAGACTGCCGAGCTTACGGGAAAGCCGGTGGATCTGTGGGCTGGGCTCTGTGGAAGGTGACTCTGCTAGGAGGGGACTCATTTTCCTGTCGTTGTGCTCCTTTGGTTTCCCTTAAATGCCTTCTTTCAGGGGGAGCACGTAGGAGTTGCCTCAAGGACGTCCTCCATGTGAAGCGCGTCCTTTCGCCCGCGGCGTGAGTCTGGATCTCCATCACAGGAGATGGGAGAGAATCGGGAAGAGCGGTGTCGTTGACGATAGCTCCTCTGAGCGCCTGGGGGATCTTGTGAGACTGAGGGCCTCCGCGCTGGTGCCTAGAAGATCTCTGAGCAGACGCCAAGGTGGCTTTGCCGGGAGACCCAGGGCCTGCGGCTCAGCCGAGAGCCGGCCGGGTCTGCCCGCGGCCTCTGGGAAAGACTCTTTCCGATCAGCCCGGTGACTGGCTGGTGAACAGAGAAGCCCTGGTGCAAATTCTGTAGCTTCTCTCGCGCTGAGACCACTCCCTGGGTTCAACTCCTCCCTAAGGCCATGTACGCTTTGCGTAACAGGGGGAGATAGAAATGATTTTTCCAAAGGGCATGTTCAGATTTTTGCAATTTCTCTAGACTGGCAGGAATGAGGGAAGCTAAGGAGGAAGTGATGATGTGTGGAGGACAACGGCTTTATGATTTTGGAGGCAGGGTGCTGGACTAAACCACTTTCCCCTGCAAAGTCACAGACGTGTGACTCCCGTGACGCTTACTGACAGCTCCCTTATTGGAAGTTACCTTGCTCAAAGCCCTGACCCGGAGGGACCTACAGACCAGTGGCCGTGGTGCGGAGACCCAGCCCGACCTCCGCCATGTCCTCTCCCTGTTCTCGAGGTCGCATCTTTCGGGGATCTGCTCTTTGCTGGGATTTCCAGCACTTTTCCCGGCTTTACCTGAATCAGAAAAAGGAAGCAGAGATCACTTTTGGCAGCCGTTTTCGACGGGGGGTTTAAGCCCTGAACCCACCCAAGCCGAAACAAGCCGGTCTGTAGTGGGATTTGGGAGATTTGTGAGTATGAGTCAGCTATTTACCCACGAGCTCCTGAGGGCCGACGAGCCAGAAAGCATGAAGTTTGCAGACTTTCATTTTACTGCTCAAAGGGCTGTTTTTCTGACGCTGCACCAGTGCCATTCTGTGATAAATCAGCTTCAGGTCACAGTCGGTGAAGAATCTTCAGCGGCTGAGTGGGGAGAATGTTTGTATTTGAAGAGAAGGCTTTAACTCACCCTTCACGAGACCACTCATGGTCTTCAGTAAGTGATGGTCATCATCACCCTCCAGGAGCTGACTTGTCCAGATGGCAGAGCCCAGAGGGCGGGGACCCCGCCCCCGTGGAACTCACGTCTGATGGGGTGGCAAGACCCTTGGCCCTCAGGCCCCACGAGACGTGAGCCTCCTTTGTGGGGAGGGCCCGGGGACCTGAGGGATAGGCGGATGTCGCAGGGAATCTGGCAGGAATGGCTGAGCCCCCGGGGAGAGCCCGGCTCCCAGGATAAGGGCTTCTGCTCTGGCTTCAGAGCCCAGGACCCTGAGAAGCAGCTTCTGCGCCGACAGATGCTGTGCTTTTGGGTCAATAGCTCTGCCCCCGGCTCTTCACATCCTTTAAAGCCGGGCTTAGGCTTGTATTTCTTTCCCTGATGTTGCTAACTCCTCCTGGACGACTTCAAGTGCTTCAGCCTGAAGCCAGAGGCATTTTATTGGCACTTTTCATGGTTTCAAAGTAAACTGTTAAACTGGGGACAGAATATCCTGGGGCAGGACCAGTGCTCCCTCTGCCCTGGCTCCAAACCCAGAGCAAATGTCTAGCCGCTGGACCATGGGCTCCCCGAGCAGCTGTGGCCACTTCCCAGCCATTCTTCTCCATGGTGACCATGCTGGGCTGCACCCCCTGGGTTCATGGGCTGGGGGACCCCCTTGTTCCATGGAATGTAACCCTAGCCCATTCTGTCCCTTGGGAGCCTCTCCTGCACACTGCTCATTGCAGAGGCCAGAGCAGGGCAGAGCCTGCTCCCCTGCAGATGTCTTGTGAGGATGGTGCTGCAAGGCGGGTCAGGGAAGGACAGGGGAGGGGGGACAGTGGGGAGACCCCCAGTCTAATTCTAACAGTGCCTCTTCCTGGCCAGTGAGGCTTCTGCAGCCTGGCCTGGTCCTGCTGGGGGTACCCCCTTCCTCTCTACACTGTCTGCTCTTGCATCTGCCACCCTCACCCCTGCTGGGGGGCCCTGGCTGCAGACTCACCCCAGAAGCCATCCCATACCATCTACCACGGCTCCTCTGTCTGGCTCGGTGACTCTCCACCACAGGGGGAGTCTGACTGCCACACCCAGAGAGACCCCGATTCTCTATCCACAGGAAACGGAAGCTCAGAGTAAAACAGGTTCACGGGGTGGCTGATGTCACAGACCCTCATGCTCTGCGTCCTCGGGTCAAAGGGACCCTGAACCTGCCCTGCAGCTTCTGGAGGACAAACCAGGGTGGGGTGTCTTGTCCACAATGTTTCCATCAGTATCAAGAGTTAGCCGTGGCAGGGACTGCATCCAGGACGTGGAACAGGACCCCGAGGCCGAGGCCAGGTAGCCCTCGCTGTGGTTCTGGCTGACCTACGTGGCGCGAAGCTGCCAGCACTTGGTGAACAGAAGTGCCCCACCCCCTGCCAGGGGAGCAGCAGCCGGGCGGGTGCTCCCATGGCCCAGAGCCAGCCCGTGGCCCTGCCGGGAAGGTGTGCGTGCGTGTCCTAAAGACGGTCTGATCTTTTCAGGTTTCATTTTCAGGACGAGGGTGCCCTGGGGTCTGCTTGTAAAGCCCAGGACCTGGCCTTTCCTGTCAAACCCTTCTGGGTCTGTGTCTACACTCTGTCCTGACTCAGTCAATCTTCATGACGTTGAGGGGGGATCTCTACTGCTTGGTGCCAACTGATTACTTTAGGAAATCTATTTTCCAGAAAGTCTGACCCTGAGAAAGGCAGCCCACTGCCCAGTATTTCCACTTTAACTTTTTGCTGTGTTTCTTCTGTGCCAAGTTTTTATTTGGCTAATTAGCTTGATGGAAAGAACGGTATTTTAGGGCAGTTACGTTGTGTTTCTTCTCCTCTTTCTTCCAGTTAGATCTATTGACATATTTTTTTGCATCCAGTCAAGTCCACAGTCCGTACAGGTCCATGAGAGTTCACACGTGTGTCTTGTCATGACCACGTCCCCCCACATCCTCCTCTTTCTGTCATCAGCCTCTCTCCTCACCTGTCACCCTGGAAACTACTGATTTCTGTCCTCATGTTCTCCCTTTCCGGAATGTCCTATCAGTGGAATCTATGTAATATTTTGTGTTTGGCTTCTTTCACTTTGCAAAACGTGCTTGAGTTTCATCCCTGTGTTTGATTCTACCGCTGGTTCGTTCCTTCTCAGTGGTGGGTGGTGTCACGTAGGGACGGCCTGTGGCACGGGCTATTTCCGGCTTGGCGTGACTGCAGATAAAACCGCTGTGAATTCCACGTAGAGGTTTTGCGTGAACGTGCATTTTCATTTCTCTCGAGTAAACCTCTACAAGTGGGATTTCTGGGTCTCATGGTAAGGGTATGGTTAACTTTGTAAGAAACCGCCATCCACTTTTCTTTATTACGATATTTGTGCAAACTTTTAAATTGGACACAAATTTCTCTATAATCAATAAGCTGATTTATCCCTTAAGCATTGGATGCGGGGAGGCTAATGAAGACTTGATTGTCATCCAGGTTCTACCCTGGAGCTGTGTTTTGGTTCATCTTTCTCTCACCGTCCCTAAGAACCCCCCTTCACTCCCAGCTGAGCTCCGCTTTCAGTCCCGGTCGGGCACAGGCAAGCTCAGCCCTCCCCTCCCGCACCCGGCCCGCCACGATTCCAGCAAGTCGTGAGCAATAGTTTCCTTCCAAAAACCACGTTAGCTTCACCCCCATGAGTTCTGGCGTGCTGTGTTTTCATTCTTACTCACTGCAAAATAGTTTCTAATTTCTCATGTGGTTTCTTCCTGACCCATGGGTTGTTTATGAGTGTGTGACCTAACTCCCACCCCTTTGTAAATTTACTACATTTCCCTCTGTTATTGATTTCCAATTCCAGTATATTGTAGTTGGAAAACATATTTGTATGATTTAATTCCTTATCAATTTGTTAAGGGTTCCTTTATGTGCTGGCACTCTCTATCTTGACCAGTCTTCCATGTGGACTTTAGATTTAATAAATTTCCTTGGATAAATATTTCTCCATTTGCTATATGCCCCTAGGGCAATTCCCAGAGACTTTAAATGGTTATTTTAGAAATGATCTCCCAAATTGTGATTGTCTTACTGGGGAAGGTTTTTCTGTTTCACAAACTCAGTTTTTATCATTCTTTGCCGTAAGATCTGTCATGGCTTCCCGTTAACGGAGGACATTCTAGCATGGCCTTGGACTCGGTTGCTTCTGTCAGAATTTGTTTCAAAATTTCTGATGCTCTAGCAGCATGAACTTGTCCCATTTTATACCGTTTCTGTAGGTTTCATGCCGTTGCATGCTCTGGGGTCAGTCCTATCTCCTGGCAGTTGACAAGGAAAGCCCCGATATGCCGGAGGCTGTGCAGTGAGTGTTCTGCTATCATATTCCCTCTGTCTTACATAATTTATGCCCCAAACTGTTGTCCAAGCAGCCCGGCAGAGTTGCCAGAACATTGAGTTGGATAAGTGAGTAAGTGGGTCCTACTCCCAGCTCTCTCCTCTAAATCTGTGTGCTGTGTGCCCCTGTCCAGCACACCTGGCCTCCTCGTGGAATGTGAGCTCCATGCAAGAAGGGATCTGTCTGCTTTGCTCACTGCTCTATCCCAACACATAATGAGTCCCCCTTGAGTAGCGACCATGAGCATGTAGGTATAGACATCATGGCTCTTCATTTCAATATTCTAGCCTTTCAAATATTTGAGCCTTGCTGGGCGAATAACACTACGTCCTTTGTTCTTTTGTTGCCTGGGAGCCTGAGACTCCACTGACATCACTCTCTGGGAACTGGCAGCTGCTGAACTCACTCAGACCTGGGTCCCCAGCTCTGAGCCCAGTACTTCCCTCATGGGGAGGCAACCTCCCACAGAGGGACTGTTTGCTTGCTCAACTTCTTGCGCGGATTCTGATGGCCTCACAATGGGAGCCTCTCACGTGGGTGTGTGCACGGTGAGGTCTGAGAGCACCTGATGGAGACGTAGACTCTTCTTGTTCTTGGTGTTTCCTCCCCATCCCAAACCACCCCTTTCCAGTCACTTCCGCCACTCCTGCTGCAAATGAGCCCATACAGAGGGCTCTTCAGCATATGGGGGGACACAGTAATTGGACACTGAAGACAATGTCCATGGGTGTTTCCAGACATGGTAGCAGGGCAGGCGTGGGCTGTGGGGTGAGCAGTTCCCCCGCACTCCTGCCTCTGTTCTTTCTCTCCCATCAAGGGCGCCATGAGAATCTGAGCTGCCTCAGTTTATTCCAGCTTCCCAGGTAGCCTGGAGTGAAACAAAGTTGGAGTGAATTGTGCGGAAGCTCTTTGTGTTCTTAAGCAGAAACTTACCAAAGGGGTCATTTTTTTTTTATTGATGATGTCAAATTGCCTATTCCCGGTCCATCTCTTCCCGTGAAATCCCCTCTTCCCACCTTTTAGGGTCGCCTCCCACCCATGGCTTAGTTTTCTTTCATTATCCCCTCTTTCTGATTATACTGTTTATGGATCTTCTCAAAAATTAAGGTGTGTGCCTGTTTTTGTTTGTGGGATGCATGTATTCATTTTATTTAATATTTTTATAGAAGCAGTTCACCTCCTCAACCAGAAAGGTTGGTGAAGGCACATGCCTTGTCCGATTTACCCTCAAGCCCGTAGTTCCCAGGATGGCACCTGGTACATAGTCACATGTAAAGCACAGTAGTCAAATGAATGAACGAGCGAATTAATTACAAGTTGCATGAACATGGCAGCTGGATGTCGGCAGGAGTGACGAGGGGACTTCAAGTTTCATGTTGAGAATGGTTGAGGATGCCTACAACTTAGACAGATTAATTAGTGGTACAGACCCTAAAATATCAAGAACTCCTCAGAAGAAAAACTTCAGAAATGCCAAGCATCAAGATGTGTTCCAAGACGGGCTGTCTCAGTGACCTGGGGGGTGGAGATTGCACTATGATTAGGGACACAGGACCTGGATGTGACCCTGATATACGGACAGTGGTTCATCATTGTACTTTCATGCATATTCTCTCCCTTCTTGAGCTGGGCTGGAGGCCTGTGGGGCCATGGGATTGAGGTGTGCTGAACTTTCCTCAAGTTGCCAAAGAATTTGCCTTCAGCACATAACACTGGGCTCCCAGGATGCTTGACCCAGAGAAAAGCCCTGACACAATGAGACCTCGGCACCACCTTTTTGGTCTGTCCAGTGGGTAGCCCTAGTGAAAGAACCATGCGCCCAACAGTCAGTACCCGCTCTGGACTGGGGTCCATGTGGAACGTAGTGTGAGCTTTGTGAATGGGAGCTGCATGAGTGCTGAGCCCCTGTGGGCAGACCGGGCAACAAGCAGGACCCACACTGATCTGCGGGTTACTGTGTTGTTAGGGCCCTAGTCTCCTCAGAAAGCCCAGCCCAGGAAGTTTCCCACGCATTCCTGCCTTGGATATCTTGAACCAGGTACCCTGGGAGCTGGCCTTGCCCTCCTCGGATGCGATGTGTGAATGACACCCCAGGCTTTACCACCATCCCCATGGCCACTTTTAGACTTGAGAAAAGTAAGCAAATCCATCAGAAACGTTCTCAATGCTCTACCCCCATCAGGCATGTGAACCCAGAGGCACAACCGAGATGATTTATGGTCCAGATCAAATATGGACCTGAAAGCTTTCCATGTAGAAAGGCTTTTTTGATCAAGTACAATGCACCTGCAGCACCATAAAAAATACTGTCTCTCCCAACCGTTGAGATGTTTCATCAAAATGGCACAATTTATTTGATTTTCCTCACATGTGGAAGCTATATCTCTGCCTTCTTGATTTTTTTTTTGCCATATTCAACATCATTTTTTCCTGTTTCATTGTGGAGATGGCAGCTCCTTTGGCTCAGGCTCAGGGGATGCTTATTGAATCAAACCTTTGCGCTTTATCTTCCAGTGGAATTAACCCTCCCTGGACATGCTGCTTGTAGCTGGACATCACCCTCGCTCCATTCAACCCAAACGTATGGTGGATGGCGGACAGGGCTGTGGCCCTCACCTGACCCTTTGCCTTGTCTCTGTCTGATCCCTCCAGGTCCTCTCATTATCCCAGGACCTGGCAGACTCCAGGCTCTCAACAAATGACTCATGAAGGGATAAAAAAGCCAGAGACCCAATGCCTGAATACATTGGAGGGCGGGGTCCCTTACATAATGATGACCTGGATACATGGAGTCCTTGCGGGATGTGGAGCCGTGTAAGTGCCTTGGCAGAACGTCCTGGTGGGTGGGTGCAACACCATCATGAGGAACAACAGAGCCCCCTCATGCTGCTGAATCGAGGAGAAAATTCTGAACCCCGGTGATCATAATGAAAGAGCGGCCCAAAATGGTACAGGAGATCTTCCTACCTGCCTGCCTCCTCCCTGGCACGCACACAAAGAAGTCACCAACATCCTCAAGGACACCTTCCATCATGTCCCTGAGCAGCGGGAAGAGAACAGGAAGTCAAGCCAGAGGTCAAGCACCTCCCTGCAGACCCGCAACCCAGGGCTGGCCCGGATGCCTCTCGTCCTCCAGAGTCATGCAGATGACAGGCTCGTGGCAAATACTGAAGAGAGCACATGGCTTACGCTGAATTCTCTGAGGCCCAGCTGCATATATCAAACTAGTTGCAAGCTTCATGGTCTTCGTAATGCAAGGGAAAAAAAAACTTTGAGATGCATCGAAAACTTTATATATGCACACATCTGTGCTGTGCTCCTTACTTACATTAATTCCCACACCAACTCTGTGAGGTTGCATTTCACAGAGAGGCAGTGGAGCTCAAAGAATTCTGGTGTTGCATGGCCAGTAGGAGGCTGAGTTGCAGGTGGGCTTGGGGCCCACCCTCAAGTCTGCTGTGAATAAGCGGACTCCCTCCCTCGCTCTGAGCTCAGCGACTCCATCGGCAGAGGGAAGTGTCCTTGCACAGAGATGCACAGAATTGCAGGAGAAGGATGGAGGGAGTCCCAGAGAGTGCACCTGTCTGATTCAGAACATTCTGGAACTCCTAGTGCTGCTCGGCTCTGGATGACCTTTAGGTGACCTAATCCTGTTTATAGGATAGGAAGGTTCGTTGCCTGTGTCCAAATCTGATGGGAAAAGAAGAGCTTCACAGTACTAATCATCCCCGAACAGGCTTCCCATGCCGGGGCGACCCGCAGACAGGCTCAAGCTTTCTGCCTGGTTTCATGACGGTTTCCCTCCCAGCAACATGCACGTTTCAGAAAGCAATTCCTACACCCATATCAAAATCCGGAGTTGATTTGTTTCAGAACAAACTGAAGCAGAAGCAAACCAGGAGGCTTTGCTTCTGAAGATCGCCTGAGTGACAGCCATTCCCTCACATCCCTCCATCCTGACGACAAAGAGAACACACGAGAGCACAGACATGTGTTTCTCTGGTGCAGAGGACACAATTGGCGGGGACTCCTTCCTCGTTTCTGTTAATGTTGAAATAAATAGACTTTACTTTGTAAAACCGTTTCCGATTATCACGAGTCCCACCACATACCATGTACACAGGTCCACAACACATTTGTAGCAACTAGTGAAAACATGTCAAAAATGTATTATTAACTAAAATTTGTTCTGATTTCCTGAGTCTTTGCCTGATGTATGCCTCCATGACTCCATAATCTGCTCTGTTATTGTGTTTGACCTTGACAATCTGGAGAAGTACTGATAAGGTGTTTTTCGTGTGCCCCTCTATTAGGATCTGTCTGGTATTTTTGGAATGATGAGAATGGGGTTATGAGTTTGGGGGGAGATCACGGAGACAAGTGCCACTTTCATCACAGCACGTTAAGGGCACATACTGTCAGCGTGATCCACGACTGTCGCTGTCGCCTGCTCCCCTGGCTGGGCTCGGGTTTGTCAGGCTTCCCACCGTAAAGTCACCTGTCCCTCCTTCCCACGCTGTGCTCTTTGGGCGGAAGTCACTACGGGCAGCCTGCCCTTAAGGAGCAGGGGACGGGGCAGCTGTGTGCAGGAGATGGTCATGCAATGACCGTGCCGGGGCACATTTGTAGGTGCTGGCCTCGAAGGCTGTGGGGAGGCCACCCGCTGGTCACTGGCAGCCGCTAGGAGCGGGAGGAGGCTGTCCCTGGAGCCTCTGCAGACAGAGTGGCCCGACCACACCATGGGCTCAGCCCAGTGGCCCGGATTTCAGACCTCGGGCCTCCAGAACCATGAGAGAATGCATTTCTCTGTTCCAAGCCACCAAGTTTGTGGTCATTTGTTGCAATGGCCGCTGAACACTGTTCCTCATTTATTTACATTGGTATGAACACACAAATATTTTATTTTATAGTATGGGTTATAATCCAGTACTGCTTAGTTTTGCTGCTTCCATTATTCTAGCACTGGACATGGAGACCTCTTTCGCTTGGCGCCTGGGTCCCTTTGGCCAACCCCACTGTCTTAGTCCACTAGGGCTGCTCTACCAGGACTGCTGTCCACTGGGCAGCTCGAACGCAGTGCTGGAGTCTGGGAGTCCAGGACACAGGTGCCGCACGTCTGCTGTCTGACGATGAGCGCCCTTCCTGGTTCACAGATGGTCATCCTGCTGGTTCTTCACGTGGTGGAAAGCTCTCCACGCTTCCTCCTGTAAGGGCACTAATCCCGTCATGAGGGCTCCACCCTCATGACCTCATCCCTTTCCAAACCCTGCCTCCAATACTATTGTATTGGGGGTATTTCAATGTGTGAATTTAGAGGGCACATAAGCATTTGGTCCATAACACCAGTCCATGTGAATTTTTTCCAACCCCCTCCTTACATTTGGCACTACAAGATGCTTCCAGCAGTTCCCATAAAATCATTCATTTCTCCAAAGAGCTCTGGTTCTTTTCAATGGATTATGTTACTAGAAACAAACATTCAGGTTCTGGGTGTGCTCGCTGCTCCTGGGGAATGTCGTTTCTTTTAGGGCGCCCAGCTGACCGAGCAAGGACATAGACGCATGTATACTCACTCACGTGTACTCGTCTACAAATATTATATCCATCTGCATCCATGTTAGACTGAACATGTGTTCTGCTGATGTCCATGACTTCACCAATCATTCCGGCCATCCCCTTGCTTCTCTGGAAGTTCCCCCCCCCACAAAGGGAAGCCACGCTCCCACCGCTATCACTGATTTACTTAATCGTTCAATCCCACTAGGCACGGGGAACATCACCTAAATGGTCAGCGAGTGTCCTTGGGGACACAACCTCAAGCAGAGCACAGAGCTGGTGTGCAGTTGGCTCCTTTGTCCGTGGTCTCACAGACTCCACTCACCCCCCAAGTCGCTACGTCCACACCTCCCTGCCCACCTTCAGGGAGCTCGTTTCCTGTATGTGCAACACAGGTAGACTCTTTTGTCCATCTGTGCCCCTTCCTGGGATCCCTACGTCATGGTTTTAACTTGCACACATTAAGGACACTCTCTGTTCTGCAAAGTTCTGTGGGTTTGACCCAGGTATCCATTAGAGTATCATATAGAACATTTCACCACCCTCAAAATCCCGTGTTTCACTCAGTCTGCTCCCCTTCCCCAAACTCTGGCAACCACTGACATTTCTTTCCTGTCTCTCTAGTTTTGTCTTTTGCAGAATGTCATATAATTGGAATGATGCAGTAGGTAGCCTTTTCTTACTGACTTCTTTCACTCGGCAATATGCATTTAGGGTTCCTCCATGTCCTCTGTGTTAGACATTCTAACGCATTTAGCGATACCTCACTGTTGTTTTAATTTGTCATTTGCTAATGGCAAATGGGGAGCATCTTTTCATAGGCGTATCTGCCATCCGCAGTTCTGCTTTGGTGAGCTGTCTGCGTAGATCCTTCCCTCATGATGGGGAGGTTTACTTATTGTTGAGTTTTTAGAGTTCTTTGCATATTTTGGACCCCAGTCCTTTACTAGATATGTGTTGCAAATATTTCCCCCCAGTCTGGTTTGTCTCTTCATTATCTCTAGAGTGTCTTTCAAGGAACAGAATTCTTAAATTTTAATAAAGTCTAACTTAATTGTTCACTTTCATGAGTCATGCTTCTGGTGTTGTTAAAACCTGCAGCTAAACTGAAGGTCACGTAGGTTTTCTTATATGTCTTACTCCCTATTTTATAGTATTGTCCTTTGTATCTACTTCTATCGTACATTTTGAGTTATGTTTGTAAAGTCATGAAGTCTACATCTAGGTTGTTATTTAAGAAAGATTTAATTATTTATTTGACAGAGAGAAAGGGAGCACAAGCAGAGGGAGAAGCAGGCTTCCCGCTGAGCAGGGAGCCCAACATGGGACTCGATCCCAGGACCCCAGGATCCTGACCTGAGCCGAAGGCAGACGCTTCACCGACTGAGCCACGCAGGCGTCCCTAGATTCTTTTTCGATGTTCGGTTCCAGCACCATTGGTTGAGAAGACTACCCGTCCTCTGTTGAATCGTCTTCTCCCCCTTGTCAAAGACCAGTTGACTGTATTTGTGTGGATTTGTTTCTGGGCTTTCTATTCTGCTCCATCCATCTGTGTCTCCGTTTCTCGCCTGCTGTCTTGATTAGTCTTGTCAGACACCTTCCCATTTCTTCTTCCGCAGCATTGTGTTGACTAGTGTTGATCTTCTCATATCACCTTTAGATCCAGTTTACCAATATCCACAAAACAGTAGGCTGGTGTGCTGAGTGAGACTGTGCTTTCTCTATGGATCGCTTGGGGGAAGAACGGGCATCACAGCCCTACTGAGCCATCTCATCCGTAAACAGGGGTATTTCTCCATTTATTTCATCTTCTCTGATTTTATTCATCATTGCTGTTGTCTGCATACAAATGTTGTGCACATTTTGTTAGCGTGATTAACTCTTTGTGGGGTTTGCAGCAGCACACCACCTGTGCGGGACTCTCAGGGGTTGGGAGCCCACTTTCCCTCCCCACTGTGTCCTGGCTGAGACAGCAACCCTCTGGACAACCGTCCTCACCTCCAGGACATTCCCTCCTGCCCTCGGCACCTGATTCAAACCCTTGGGTGCGGGCATAAATCACAGGAGAACGCACTTACTTTTGTTTATCTGTTAGTCTAAATGACAGCCTTGGGCTTTTTGAGAAGAGTGACTTTGTCAAGTCCATTTCCACACCCCAACGGCCACATCGGACCTGATGCAGAGTGTGGGTCACTCTGCCCCCTGCAAATCTCAAGAACCTCTGGAAACTTCTGCTCCCTATCTCAGGCCACCACAGGGCATGTGCAAGAAACTCAACTAGAGTTGCTAAGAACCTCACATGCATGCATGTCCTGTGTGCAACTGCCTTTGGAGAAAAATGCCTCTCCTCTTACCGCATCTTGCAGATCTCTTGCTGATGCTTCTCTTTGGATGGTGCTAGTCCAGGACCGTGCCAAGAAGGGACTCCTGGGATATTCATGCAGTTTCTGGCTTTTATTGCATTGGAGAGGCAATCTTTTAGAATGGATGGCAGCAATGTCACCTTGACAAGAGAATCCTGCACATTAGGGCCATTCCGTTAAGCCGTGGCTGTGTCTCCAGATGGTCTCTGCTGAAAGGCACACCTCTCACTTGCAAAGAGAGGCGCCAAAGACTGGCAGGGCCACCAGAGCTGTGCGGGCTTTGAAAGTGAAGCTTCTGGGCTGAAACAAGCCCCCATTAGCTGCTCTCCACCACGCATCTTCTTCCTACTGCCTACTCCACAAATGGAAATGCTGGATGGTGACATTTTACATCGTGTGATAAGTGCTGTATTTAATGGCAAAGTTTTTGCTCTGAAAATTATTACTAAAAGCTATGTATGTCAAAGGCAGATTCCGTGTAAAATTTTCTAAACTATTAGACCATTGGATTTTCAGCAAAAGCAACGATTTTTAACTCTTTCTCCCTTCAGAGAGCACCATCAGTTTCATATAGAAAAAAAAATCCCACTTTGCTTATGGATATCCCTCCTTTTATTGCCTTTTAGTTTTAAGTAGACACGTTTCTTACCTTCTAACCAGACTGTAAAGGTATTGGAAATTGAGTGAATATTAGCGGTGCAATACCTGGAAATCAGGATAAAGCTGACCAAGTTCTTGGAAAACGTGGTTCCCTGTGCAACACCATTGTCAGTAAGGGTAGCCCAGACTTCAGAAACACATAATATGATAAAAGCCTCTACATGGCTTCCTAGGTAGCTGTTCTCTGAGGAAGTCTACACTTGAGATGGAATGTGGGCTCAAGAAAATCCCATGGAAAATTCTACCTACTCTGTGTAGTGCTCAGGGGGCATATTTCTCCCCTCCATGCACAATGGAGGACGGGGCCAGGTCGACCCAAACTTCCAGGCACTCTGCTGGATAGTTACTGTTTTCCGTTAAGAGTTAGGGAGGCTGGTAAGGTCATCTCACGTCGGTTGTACAGGGAAGACGTTTCTATCAATGGGTTTGGAGGAAGGCTTCCACCCCTGCGAACCCCTGGCCTTCCTGCAGCGCACCACACGTGACGTGGCACCGGAATCCAAATATGTGGAACATCAGAAGCACATTAGTAAAGTCTGATTTTAAAAACACTTCTTGAGTTTGGGAGGCTGAGCTCCTGATAACTTGTCCCATTGCACCGGGCACCCTGACACTAGACGCGGCCAGTCTGACGGGCACCGGCAGGAGGTCAGCGTGGAGGGTGGAAACGTGTGGTACACATGGCTCCTGGAGAGAGAGCAGGTTGCCGTGGACACCGCACAAGGAACAGAAGGACCAAGCTAAGAAGAGGGCAAGCGTGTCTCAGCACGTCCCAAACTCAGCCCTCGCGCTAGCAGACTGCCCTGATTCCTGCTGTTGTCTGGTACGTGGCACCTGCTGACACCGTGGTATTGGCAGAAACATCCAGACAGAAAGTTTGCAGTAAAAGGAGCATAGGGACAAGTCTCCCAATACCTGACGGCCCCATACCTGAACCGAGTCTGTTCCAGTGCAGACAGGATGCAAGCATCTGCAGAAGCAGGCTGACAAGACAAGGTTTTGGATAAATCCTGGGATAAACAGAGCTCAGTCCACTCCTTTACACACTCGCTGGCCTCCCCTTGCCCAAATTTGTCATGTTCTACGTGGAAACCGTTCTCAGAGTCCGCCCTGGCAGGGACAGACCTCCTGGCTCAGTCCACCTGCGGGAGATGTCTTGGTGTGGGGGTCACATCTTCAGCGGTTTCTGACTTACCGTGACAGGGACAGACGATACGGGGGAGGTGTCAGGATTCGTGAGAGCAAACTGCTGCACTGATTTCTCACGGTTTCTATAGCTCACACTTCCACACCCAGCTGGGCGGCCTTCCCGAGCGAGGGGTGCTTGCCAAAATCTCTCTCAGACAGGATTTGGTAATGGTGGGCGACACTGGTGTTGGGGTCTCCGGGGAGCGCGTGTGCTGTGAGGCAGAGACCCGCCTCCAGGACCGTGTTCACCGCACCTTCTGTGGCCGCTCGGTGCTGGCAGCCCTGTTGGCCCTGGGGAGGCCGAGGACCCTACCAGATGCTTCTTTTCTGGAAGACGCTCTGTGGTTTCAACCCCACTTCCAGGTGCTTTCCTTCCTCCTCTCACACAGAAGCTATGTTGGGAATAACTGTTCATGGCTCCCGCTCTCGCCCTCCTTAGGTATCTGCTGATCAACCCGGACACGTAAATACACACCTCGTATGAGCCACTCACAGTCGTGCAGAGGAGTAAGCCGCACAGGCAGATATCTTACATGTGTGATGGGAGCGTGAGGGACAGAGAGGTCCGGGAAGCCCTCTGGAGTGGGCGGCACACGCGTGGGGATGTAAGAAGAGGACAAAAGCGCATCAGGATATTGCATGAGGAAATTCCTACTGAATGAGCTGGCTTTCCAGAGGGGGCTCCTCCCACCGCGCTGTGCAGTGCCACACAGGCGCCCGGCACGCTGGACGCGGGCACGTGGCGTGTGTTCCCGGGGTTGGCTACACGCACGGTAGTCATCGTTCCAGTACATTTTGTCCTTTAGGGTGGCCACGGAGCTGATTGTACCTTCTCATGTCCAGCATATTTCTGGTACTTTCCTTTGGCCAAGGCCTCTAATCCCTGAATAACTGAAAACATTCAATGAAATTAATCCCAAGTGGCATCCTGACCAAGCACTTCCGAATATCCTCCCCTCAGCCTATGACTTCTTAGCCAGTTCCAGCGAGGTTCTGGTGCAGTGGTAAATTTCCCCGGAATTTCAGTGACTTAACTCAGTAGAGATGGAGTTGTTTCTCGTGCTTCATGCCTCACGCTCTGGAGGGAGGGTCTTTCTTCACTTGGTCACTCAGGGACTGAGGCCTCAGCATCGAGATGGCACTGGTCACTCCAACTGTGGAAAGGGCCCATGGAAGACCCACTGCCTCTTTTCTATGCCTCAATCTGGACATGATCGCTGGCCAGAACACATCCATGCCCCATCTAACTACAAGGCAGCTGAGAAAATGCAGAGGCTCCTGGAGAGCATGAATGCCTCTGCTACTCACAGTCTGAGCGGTTCTTGCAAGGAAGGGTGATTTTTCATCTACTCTTGGCCAACAAAAGTTTCTCCTTTACCTGAGAATGGCTCTTCCTGCCGCGTGCAGGTTTTGGTGGGGTGGCTCATGGACAGGAGAAGCGTGCGTTTCCAGCCACCCAGATTGGCTTGCTCCTGCCTTAAATTCCCTGGGACTTGCAGTCATCGAGTGGCCAAGTCTCCTTCAATTTTGCCTCACGATGGCAGAGTTGTTTCCCAAAATGAGATTCACCCCAAAGCAGCAGGGTCCAAGAAGGAAACGGAAGACACACTGACCTGGAATTTTGAAGAGAATTTGATGAATGAACTATTTGGAGAAGTGAGAACAGGGTTAAGGGAACCAATAAGAAATTTTGAAGCCCCCAGGATTTGGCAAATGAAGGAACCTGTTACTTCTTCCAAATTGGAAGGGAACGGAAGAGGATGCTGGTAATTACTAGAAGTCAGTGACTACTGAAGCCATGGACGAGGGAGCCTGGTCACAGGGGTGCAGAGCAGAGTCGTAGCCATGTGACAAGACATCTCCTTCCCTTCTCCAGGCAACGTGAGCAGCCGGTGAGTGGAGCCAGGAACCTGGTGCTTGGCAAGGCCTCAGGAGCATCGGCTGCTCCTACTGTCACGGTCACGGTCATGGTCACGTTGTTGTGGTCAACGTGCGTGGGCACTTGTCTGTGCTAGGTGCTGCGCATGCCCAGGTGAGGAGCCTGTGCTCCTATATGAATAATGAGAAGCACACACTTGGTCTTTGTCTCGGGTTCCTCGCACGGAGCTCATAAAACCTTTGGAATCTCTGGAGTGTCTTCTGTGTGCTGGGGCGAAGTCTGAAGCTTCTCGACAGGTTCAGGATGGGAGCTGGTGATCAGCAGAACCAAACAAGTGATTAGTGTTGGCTCCTTTAGCTCTACCCCCAACCCACAGGGAGGGGAGAAAGGCTGGAGATGGAGTGACTCGCTAATGGCCAATGATTTTATCAATCATGGTGGTGTCACGGAACCTCTCTAAAACCCCTAAACAACGGCACTCAGAGAGTTTCCAGGCCGGGGAGCGCATGGACATGTCGGGAAGGAGGTGCGCCCAGAGGCTCTGCCCCTCCCGCCTCGCCCTGTGCGTGTCTTCCACTAGACTCTTCCGGAATTATACCCTTTCTAGTGAGGCGGTAACAGCAAGTAAAGTGCTTTCAGATTCTACGAGACATTCTAGAAGATTACCGCACCTGAGGACGGGAGAGTGGGAACCCTCAACTTCGTAGCTGAGTGGGTGCCCCACACGTGTGATGGGCATCTGATGCGGGGGCAGTTTTGTGGGACTGAGCACCTGTGGGGTCTGACACTAACGTTGAGTACTTAGTGTCAGAACCGAATTGAACTGTAGGACTCCCAGCTGGTGTCCGTAGAGTTGGAGACCTGGTTGTTGGTGTGGAAAACCTCACACGCCCAGTGTCAGAGCTGTTGGGAGGGAAAGCAGTCCCCAGCTCCCCCTGGGGTAGCAGGAGGGCCAGGGTGGAGATGCACAGGAGGCCGGGGCATGGGCTCTGCCCCAGGCGGGTGCCTTCCCCAGCCTCGCACACGCGGCCTCAGCTCTGGAGGAAGGTCTGGGAGAGGAACCCCAGGCCCCAGTGGAGACGCTGCGGGAGGACACAGGGATCCAGAAGGGGTGAGCCCAGCACACAGCTCCGCGGGCCTGGCAGTCACTCTCATTCAGTCACAACCTTTCCTAAAATACGAGGCGTAAATGCTACGGAAGTTTTGAACAACGTTTCGGCAGCTGCTGACAAGCGTGTCCGTCCAGGGCTCCCCCCTCGGGTGGTGGGTTGGATTTGGTGGCTGTAGGACGACAGCTGAGGGGGCTCTGGCTTAGGAGGCTGGGCGATTCCGACACAAAGAGAAGCTGCCCGGTGGGTTCCTGGACCTGGGCCAGGTGCTGCCTGTGTTCCACTCCAAGGACGCTTGCCGCTGACAGCGGGGGCCACGAGGGGACGGGCCAGGCAGCCAGCACTGGGGCGAGTAAGGACTAAGTGGGAGGAAGAGGGAAATCGCTCACGGCTCCTGGGCCTACGAGAGAGACAGAAAGGATTCGGGTACACACTTCTGTGTCGGATATAAACCCTGAGGCTCTTGAGGCAGCGGACAGACACCGGAGCGCAGACCTCTGCCAGCCAAGCCCAGCCTCCCGCTGCCCTCGAAGGGGCCTGGAGGGAGGAGCTGTCCCTACAGACGGCGCGGGAAGTCGTGGCCCCACAGGGCTTCGGCCTCGGGAGGGAGGTGGGGGCTCTGTCCACGGAGTCCACGGAACACAGTCGGTTCATGCTCCGCGGAGGCCGGACGGGGATGCGCACACGGCGGATAATAGTTTTAAAACACAGACTAAAAATACGAGTCGCTGGATTTTCTATAGTTAATCTGTAACTAAGGGTTTCTAGGCATAAAAATAATGCTTCTACTATCGCTACAATTTAATTTTACTTACGGCACGTTCGTAATTCTCAGGCATCTTTACAGCGTTACTTTTACAAGTCTGCATTCATTTTCACAGCTCCGTGTGTGAAACTGTTCTGAAGATGGAAAGCACCATATAAGATGTAAGTATTATTATTTTTTCTTTAGAAATGAAGCTTCTAATATGCTCACTTGAGGTGTGGAAGCCCTGAGACCCCCACAGTGAAGGAGGCCGCCACATGGGCGTCAGCCGCTCCTTCTCAGCCAAAAAGGAGGGAGAGGAGGCAGGACGTCGAATGCTCACACCGGTCTCGGGCTGAGGTCTAGCTGTCTGCCGGGACCTCTGTGGGCTCCCCACACCAGCCCCCCGGCCTTTTGACTGCAAGGCGTATAGACCGTGAGTGGTCAACCTTCCTGCTCTAAAATGCACGTTTTTCTAAATATGACCATTCTGGAAGGTGCTTCCACTGGGCTTGCAGACCTAGTGAGGGAGCACAGCGTAAATCATAGTGCCGGGTCCCCTGGGATGAAGGTCTGAGGAGAGTAACACCACACCCAATGACAAAACCTTGACAATGTGAACACTGGCCTCAACTCATCGGTTGTCTCTGAATTAACCCAGTGCCACTTAGCAAGAAGTCGTAGCACAGTAGAGCCCAAGTGGAATGGAATCAATTCTGGTGTGCATGGATGTCGTGATGGCTGCTGCCTCTCTCCCCAGATGGCCTTGCAATGCCGATTACTTAGGGTGATAGATACACCCCCACGCACAGGCATCGGCACATGGTGGGTCTGATAAGACATGGGGCTGTCTGGGTCGGAGTCATTCTAATTCAGCCACAATCGTTTCTAAAAGCAAAGGCGCAGTGATTCGTTTCTGAAACCTAGTGGAAGACATAGGTGTTTGAATAACTTTCTGGTAACTAACACGAGTACTAACTGTAGGAACCCATGGTGCATTGGATTTGATGACAGATATGGGAAGGGGCCATTAGACAAGCCCAAGGTGGCTCTGAGGTCAATAGGCTTGGGGAGGATGAGGGCAGGAATGCAGGCAGGGAGACTGGGAGGGGAACGGCTGTGGAGTCAAGGTCAACATGGAAATGTACGTCCTGTCGTTGGGACACAGAGTGAGCATATGGGGTTCTGGGGCTGGAGCTCCCATCGGGTCCAAGAGGTTTCAATGAGATTGGGGTGTTCTGAGGTGGGAAGTGGATAGTCCCAGCTCTCCTTGGGAGTGTGTGCAGGGTGCCAGACCAGGGAGAGGGGCTGGAACAAGGGCTGGTTGGAGAAGGAGTGGGTGACACCGAGCCCCTGCGGGGAGGTGTGAGGTCTAGAAAATTACTGTTTGCATGGGAGAAAATGGGAGGGGTGCTATGTAGACCATGCCACCACGGCAGGCACTGCGTGACTCAGACAGGAGGAGATGCCTTTACCAGGGACCGACGGCCTCTCTGCCAGACCTAGTCTACAATCAAAACAGTATTGCTACATGAGCCCTGACTCCAGGGGCTGACCACATCCTGCTCGGATTGCAATCATGACCGCTGTGCTGTGGCTACACTGGCAGACTGGTGCCTCCCTCTTCTCCCTGAGAACCGAGCTGGAACATTTCTGGACCCTGGCACCCATGTGACTGGTTCTCAGCATCGGAGTGTGAACTGACAGGAAGGTGGTCTAGGGTGTGCCCAAGTGGTTCAGCACAGGTAGACTGTGTACACCTGTCTGTCCTCACCTGCTGGCGGGCACAGAGGCTACAGTGGGGATCACATGGCCCAGGGCCTCGAGAGCACATATTAGACTGTAGTTTGAGCAGGAACGAAGCCTTGTGGTATTAGTTACCAGGGTGTGGGGTGAACTGAGCCTCTCTGACTAATGCACAAAGACACACATGCCCACTGGAGTGGACTTACCAAATAAAACTGCAGGTCCTGAACCACAGTGCTCCCAACTTTGGGAAAGCCTACCCTTCTTTAGTTCTCTGGGAGTCTGGCACACACGGGGGCCGACCCTGCAGGTGCACGTCATGTGTGACATCTAGTGAGAGGGCTGTATCTTTGGTGTGTGGCGACCACAGCCAGAGGTGGGTGCGGAGGGGAGGAGAGCCAGAAGCTGGTAAGGGTGGTGAAGACGGATTTCACCTGGCACTATTGCAACAGGGGAGAGAGGCTTCAGTAGGACTGAGCTCAACACCAAACACAGGAAACACAACTGGGGACTGACAGCAGGACCAGAGTGGGGTCAGTGGATGGAAAACAACTGGGAAGAGCCACCACGGTGGGGAGAATCTTGCTGAGCCAACCTAACAGGACTGTTGCAGGGGGCAGACCAAGGGCACCAAGGCTGGGATGAGGAGCCCCATCGGATGGCAAAGGTGAACAGACATCAAAGGTGGGGCTTCTCGCTAAACTGACTTAGCAGGATTCTTGCTAAGACAGGACAATGTGGGCCAAGGACAGGGCCTGAGGCTGAGCCCGGGTGGAAAGAGGGCTCCCAGGAGCCTGTCCACAGTTTGTCAAAGACAGAGTCTTTGCCATGAGGAAGCGCACACGGAGGAACGGATGCAGAGGCCTTGCCGTCAGACCCCAGAACTTCTACAGGGAGCTCCTCCGACCTGTTGACGAGTACTCACTGGCAGGACGGATCGTTGTCTGCTATGCAGTGCGCCGAGCCTTGGGGGGATACAGCTTCTAGTTGCGTTGCCTCATTTGTGATGTGATTGAAATATGAAAATAATTGTCTCTGCATACATAGCCTCAATATATTGATATTAACTATAAAAACAAATTCCTTCCATAGGCCAAACAAGCAGATGGGTTGTGAGCATTTTACGAATATAAAGAGGTCACTTAGCATGTGATAGTTCAGATAAGCACCGAGCCCGTCAGGCTGTGCAAGGCAGCCCACGGATGCTTCTCTGCTCCCTGCCCTCGTTCTGCTGGAGGCCTGGGAGCTGAGTCCTCTCTCACCTTCCTTCTGTTTACCTGGGGCCGTGGTCTGAGACCTGCGTGCGCCTCTGTGTCTCCCGAGGGGCTTGCTATGCCCCGCATTGCTGCCCACCCTCCCCAGTTACTGATGCATTGCTCTGGGGTGGGCCCTAGAGGTTGTTTTCCTAACACAGACATACACACACGCATGCACAGACCAGTGTGCACAGACAGATGCATACACACACATGTACAGACAGACACACATGTACACACACCAACACTCACATTCACAGATGCACATATACACATACACCTGTACACATGCATACACACATGTACACACACAATACACACATGTACACATACGGATACACACGTGTACACACATGCAAACACAGACACATGCATGTACACAGACACACATGTACGTGCAGACACACATGTACACACATACATGTGTGCACACACCCACATGTACACATATACGTGTACACATACGGACAGAAAGACACACATATACACTCATGTACACACATTAAGTGTGCATATACAATACATGCATACACACATACAGATACAGACACAGATACACAGATACATATACACACGTTCACATGTACACACATGCATGCATGCACGGATACACATACACACGTACACACAGACACACATACACACATATGCATACGTTTATAGACAGACACATTCATACACACAGGCTCACAGATACACACAGACACACATGCACACACACAGACTGACTTTTGCATGTACTTTCAGGGGTTTGTGAATTTCCCACACCCCAGGTAACAACTCTTAATACTGTAAAAATAAGCAAACAGGGGAGATGTGAACAGGTTTCTGAGATAAAAATGCACTAATAATTTGGAAGTGACTTTCCCTTGAAGCTCCTCATTGCACAGGGTAGGTAAGAGAAGAAGTGGTCAGACTGGTTTGTGGCTGGTGTCCCCCTGCAGTGTGGGCCATGAGGACTGGGACTGGGGCCCATGGACAGAGTGGAGCAGGTCCCTGGCCGCGGGAGGTCCCAATGCCCTGAGGCAGCTGTCCACGGGGAGCCTGCAGGTGGGGACAGAGCTGGCTTTCTGTGGTGGTTGCAGGGCTGCCTCTTGCTTCCTCCCCACAGCGAGCCTGGAGCTGTGCTCCAACCCCATGGGCCTCATCCAGCACCCCGCAGATGCCCTCCCCGGGCTGGGCTGGCTGTCCCGTCCACGGCCTCCCTTCCTTGTCCAAGCCCCTGCCCTGGACCTGACGTGCCTTCTCCCTGGAGAGCAGTGAGGAGACCATCCCCTCCACCTCCCGTGCCTGCAGCTTTGGGTGCCTTCCGTGTTCTCTCCTCCTCTGGCCTTGGTAACGGCTGTCCGGGGAAAGTAACAGAGATGCTGCGTGCAGCCACTCGCCTGTCTTGTCCACCTGCCAGTAGCAGGCTCGCTAGTTCCGTGCCTGGGGAGAATTAGCAATGGCTTTATCATTCAACAGATCTGAGATAAAATCCCACCTCTGCAAATCACCAACTGTGTGACTGCGGACAAGTTACTCATCTTGTCTGAGACTGTCTTCCCGTGTGTAAAGTGGGGGGCAAGGCCCTCTCTGAGAGTTCCTGTGAGTGTTTGCTAAAATGCAATGCAAATCACTCATCTCGGTGACTGGCATACAGTAGACGCTTAGTGCATGCTCTCCTCCTTCCCCTTCCACTTTGCTCCCAATGTTGGGAATAAAGGTAAACAACTTCGTCATCAGCCACAGCATATGGGGCCATGAGAATCATCATAAAGCTGTCAGACGAGATGCGTACTGTAGCTCAAATTAAAATATCTCTGTTCACTCGCATCTTCGTGCCGAAGGCATTCTCAGTTGACATATGTCTGCAGTACAACATTTGCAAGTAGAATGACACTTTAAAAAACTTTGCAATAAATATTTTGCTTTTGGTTACTGCACAGGATATATTATTCCCGCTCTCTCGTGTCTGTGCCGCATTGATTATCATTAGGACGGTTCACACTAAGTGTTTCATTACACTCGAAAAGACTTCCATGTATGACGGATGTTACTCTGTTCATTTCAAGCAGGTAAAAGGATCCCATAGGCCTCAGAGTAGCTTGGGGTCAGGAGGGGGACATTGAGGCAGAGAGGCTAATGGCCATAAATGTTCATCTAACTGCCACTATATGTTGGGCACTATGTGGAACAGGGGGCAGGATGGAGGCAAAGGGACAGAGAGCCCCTGGCTTTCAGATGCTCACAGCTGGTGTTGAAGGACACCTCCAAGGTCATTAATGGAGAGCAATGAGCATATGATAACCTGGATTGGAGCCCCGCTGGGTGCTCTGCTTCCCAGGGCCACAATTAGCCCCAGATAGCATAGCCCCGTGACTGTGCTTCACGTGGACACATGCTATCCCACCCCCTCTGAGACCACTGTTGATGGCGGGAGTGGGAGAACAGGGTTTGATCACAGAAGCAGGATGCTGGCTGTGATGCAGAGAAGAAGCACGTAAGGACCGGGCCCTCCATAATGGTGGCCACAGGGGGGGAGGCAGCTCAAGGCTGTGACCCTGCATCTGGTTTGGACCCTAAGTCACTTTAAATCCTCAGGCCAGAAGTTCGGAAGGAAAGGTAGACTGAAATGGGACAAGCAAGGACAAATGAGACCCCATTAGGAAGAACTGGACCCCCTCCAGCCTCCATGACACAGACCCCAGATGGGAAGCTTGGGTCCTGTGCCGAGGAGCTGCACACACAGGCTCTGGACTCCGAACAGCTGAAGGAGAGGGCCTGGGACCCCAGGGGTATCTGGGCCGGGGCTGCGTGCACCAGCTCCCCAAGACAGCCATCCGGGTGCTGATACAGTGGCCTCCTTGTCTGCAAGGCCTCGTGCAATTTTCTCCTGCGGCCATCCTCACCTAACAACCAGAGAACATTCTAGAATGCAGTCAGCAGGCAGCATAGGAGACAAACACTGGTCAAACACCATAAACAGTTCCAAATAGGGCTGGGAGTTTAAGTCGATAGAACAGTTTGGAAAATGACTTGAAAACTGGACAAAGAACCTTAGAACATTCATACTGCTTTACCAATTAATTGCACTATTGTAAATCCAGGTTAGAAAAGAATTCTAAATAATGAAAAATGCAACTGTTTTATCTGAGTTCAATAATGGAAGAACAGTTAAATACGTGAATGAATAATGCAACCCCCTGAATGAAACAGGAAGGCATTGCACACATTCTACAGAGTGCAGCGATGTGAACAAAAATGCTTGTTTCGGACTGAAGTCACGCACACACGTGATCTCACGCGAGGTCGCGGAACACGGCTCTGTAGGAAGGGGACTACAAAAAAAGAGAAAGGTGCATTCTGGTTCCAAAACGGCAATAGCAGATGCTTAGCCTTGTGTGTGTGCACGCACCCAAAATCCCCCGCGTGTGGAGGGGCCGCGCAGCCCCCCGCCCGCAGGACGGGGCGGAACACGAGCGTGTCCACAACCTGATGAGTGTGGAGATAAACACCCACATCCTGGAGCCCTCCCTGAGCATGCTTGGAGTCAGGCGGACTCTGTCGGAAATGAGGGCAAGCCAGAAAGAGAGGCCCCACTGGGTGGAGAAAAGCTGAGGATGCGGGGGGGTCTGGTGAGCCTGAACACCAGCTACTCAGGGAGCCAAAGAAAGGGGCTTGGGGTTGTGTGGGGCACAAGCACCAGGCCTGGAGCCACCGGTCCTCAGGGAGAGGGTGATGACTCAGGAAGAGGACACAGGTGCTGAGGGGCAGTGACGTCACGTTGTGTGCTGTGGAGGGGAAGACAAGACAAAGATGGACGTGGTTTTAGAAATGGGGGGAGCCACCAAACCCTACCTCTGTACCTTCTAGAAGAAAGAGCATCATGGATTAGAAGCCACGTACTTCTTTACGCATGGAGAAGCAGGTACTCCTGCCCTAAGAAAGCCATGGAGACCCCAGAACCTTCCCCCCTCATACCATCCCCCCGCCTCCCGTGAGCCTCCCACGCTCGGCTAGAAACTCCGACGCGCCAGCGTAGAACGGAGTGGACAGCAGGCATATGAGCGAGCGCTCTCCGAGTCCAAATACACACAGCCCAGTGAGGCCTATACGGGAGTCAGCCTGAACGGTTTATTCCCACAGGAGCATAAGATGAGGAGAAAGCACGCGCTGAGTCACGATTTCAGAAACTCAGAAGACAAACGGACAAAACCCGGAGATGCGGGAAGTGAGAGCTGACTGAGCACGAGGTGACGTCAAAGACGAGAGCCGTCAGCCTAACGGTGGAGGCAAAATCACACAGTGCCCGAGGGGGGTGCATTTGCTTTAAAAGGTAATAAATAAGGGGTAATGAGCAAAGTCCTGAAAACAGACAAGAACTGGACTGAAAATGAACAGGAAAAAAGAGAAAAATGTCACAGACGTAAAAGATGTGCAGCAAGAAAATGCAGCATACGTCTAACTGGAGTTCCTCAGGGTGACAGAGCACGTGAGTGCAAACAGGACGCGTTTCAGCCGTCGTGGGGAGAGGCCTCCTGCTGCCGGCACCTCCCCGCGCGCCCGGGACACTCACTGGCCTGAGGTCAGCTCCAGGGTGAGTCTCCAAGACGTCCTTCCATTTCAAGGAGAAACACACAGCTTGCCAAAGCCTCGGGGCAAGAGGACAGGGAATCTCAACTGTGAAACAGCCCCGATAGCGTCCGAGGCCACAGCCGGACCCCACATTTAGGAAAGATGGTGAGGTCGTGTGCGCTAGGGCAGTCCCAACAGCCAGGTGCTCGGAGGACTTTAGGAGAGACACTGCGCCCTGGGCCACTGGGGGCACCCATTAGGGGAGAGGCTCTACCAGCTGGGGAGTAGCTGGGAGACATCTGCTGAGGGGCTGGCGGGGCGTGCTGAGTACATGGCCATACACCTGAGACCACAGGCAAAGTGGGAATGGTGGTAAAAGGTGGTATGTGAACGTTCGTGTTCTGGAAACATAGAAATCATACAGATCAGAAGAGACAAGGGAGACAGGATAGTTCACTGATTGTCACACAATTTTAAAAGGGACCCGCCAAATATGGAAGCCTGTGGAAGGTGAAGGAGGACCATGGGCATTAACAAGGGTATTAGGGTAAAGTCTATCTCAGAAGAAAAGCACAGACTGCCCTAAATACCAAAATAGGTATATTTCAAATGAAAAAGAAAATTGGCCACATACAGAAAGAAACCTGGTAAGTACCTCGTGAGACGCTATTTACGTTTCCAAGATACGATCAAACATGTCAATCATTCAACAAATGCAATGGGGATTATTTCACCTGCTGACGACATTCAGATTGGCCACGAGACAAAAACACAGCTCTGTGTGGAACACAAGCAAGATCTCCAACGGAACTGGGAGAGGCTGCACTAAACCCAACGACAGCAGAAGCAGCAGCAGAGCCCGGAGAGAGAAGCACACAGGCAGGGGAGATGGGGAGGAGCGGGAAAGCCGGATTGCGATCCCGGTATTTGACAAGGTGGCAGTGAGGCCCCCGAGTGAAACACCACAATGAACATCCATGCCGTGAAGGCTGCTGCTGCAGACGGACCGGCAGCGGCTGTAAATCCACCCACCCTCACACGGCAGGACTGCAGGTGGTGGGAGGACAGATGGAAACGAGGCACAGCAGGAACGGGACAGCTCAGGCTCGGGGTCAGTGGACAGACAGTGCAAACGCCAGCGTAACCCACAGGGCAGCGTTCGTGAATACACTCGAAGACACACAACTTCCTAACAGAGCACACCCTCTCCTCACTGCTCCTGGGACATTGGCAACAATCTGGCCGATGTGGGGTCACAAAGGAATCGCCCAGTGGGTCCTCAGGAGAACGATGGGGGCGGCATCCGCTGATCGCAGTGCAATACCACCAGGAGTTAACGACACGCTTGTCACACAGATTTTCCCCTATGCTTTTTAAAGATTTTTTGTTCATTTATTTAAGAGAGAGAGAGAGAATGAGACAGAAAGAGTGAGTGTAAGCGGAGGAAGGAGCGAAGGAGAGGGACAAGCAGACTCCATGCTGAGCACAGAGCCCGATGCGGGGCTCGATCCCACAACCCTAAGATCACGGCCTGAGCCAAAGCCAAGAGTCATGGACTGAGCCACCCAGGCACCCCATGTTTTAAAACTCTCTATAAAACAATTTTTGGCAGAAGAGAAATACAATCCAAGATTGCAGAACTTCTGAAAAATAAAGATAATAAAATCACTGCATATCAGAATATCTGGACTACAGTGAAAACAGCGATCGGAAGAAAATTCATAGTCTTCAAGGTGAATTATAAAAAAACAACAAAAATAAAGGAACTTCCCACCTCAAAATACTGGAAATGGAACAACAAAGTTCACCAAAAGAAGGAAGTAATAAAGATAAAAGCATAAATTAATAAAGTAAAAAAACAAAAACATGTAGAATTTATAAATAAAAATGCTAGTTCTTTGACGAAAGTAACAGTAAATCTACCCAATAACCTAATTTAAAAAAGACGAAGTGAAGGTGTGTGAAGGAAGAGAGGCAGAGCTCAGGGCCCGGGCGCACGGGGGACCTGTGGCCCTTGCTCGCTGGGGCACCATTTCCTGACCCTCCTCCGTGCCCGCACCCTCGAGCAGCCCCAGCGCGCCCTGCCCCTGCCCGGGGCTCTTCCTGACGCCGTCTTGCAGGAACACAACGAGATGCTTCTGGTCACGTGAGAAAGGCTGCTGTTTGCTTTTCCCAGGCCAAACGTCAGGACCGAACGGGCCAGATGTGCAGCTTCTCCCCTGCCACCCTGTGCACCTGCGAGGAGTGGCCGCAGGTGCGTGGCCCACGTCATCAGCACCCCCAGGTCGTGGGCCCCGATGCCGTGTGTGCTCGGCGTCGTACACTCCAGATGTATTTACACACGCACGCGGGATCATGGCGCACAGAGAATGGATCTCAGCAGGTGCGTGTGGCCACAGTTCCACACACTCCAGAATACACAGTAAAAGACAATCTCTGGCCATTGGCGAGAGGCTGGGTGGGGATGTCCCAGCACACCCACGCTGCTTTTCACACTCCCCGTTGAAAGTGTATAGTATTTTAGAGACTTTCACCTTCATCAAATATATGGAAATAACGTATGCACCACGGGTGGTCCTTTATGTGGAAAGACTGTTTGACCTTTTAATGTTTCACTGAATTTTATGGAATCCTAGAAATAGGCACAACAATTATACCTAGCTGCCTGATAACCCATTAAAAATCATCTTTCTATGAGAAAGCAGTTAACCCACTTTATGGGAACATAATCTATGGACTTTGAGGCGTGTTGCATTCTGTCTGTAATTCTGGCTGCAGGTGCTTAGAACACGGGGAAGGGGCAGCACACAGAGGAGCCACAGGGACCAGAAGTCAGGGGACCAGGGTCTCCTCAGGTTCCACCAGCAGCTGGTCTCAGCTCCCTGGGCCGTGGCTCTCCAATTACAAAAGAAAGAATCTCGCTAGATTTTCTCCGTGTTTCCAGCTCTAATATTCTGTGCTTCTTCAAATCTCAGGACTACAGAGGATTAGAGTAAAAGCTGTTGACTGACTTAAATAAAAAATCCTGCTTTCTGGTTCCAAGCTTTGAGCAGGCAGACTGTCCTGGAGCCCAGCTTCGGGCTGGGGAGGTGGTGACATGCGTTGTGCCGGGACTTCCCGGTCCTTTGAGCCTCAGAGATGGTGGGGTGACAGACCCTCGCCGTTTGCCCAGGACATACCTGGCCTTAGCGTGGACAAACCTGAGAGCCAGGAGACGCCGTGACACACCAGGACGGCTGTCCCCTGGATCACGCTGGGGGCTCACATGCATGTAGGCCAGTTCCGGTCCACTGGACACACATGTGTGAGCCCCGCTGCACAGGAAGCCCCCTGGAAGTGCACATGTGTGTGGTCACAGCCCTCAAGGGCTTTTTTTTTTTTTTTAAGATTTTATTCATTTATTTGACAGAGATAGAGACAGCCAGCGAGAGAGGGAACACAAGTGGGGGGAGTGGGAGAGGAAGAAGCAAGCTCCCAGTGGAGGAGCCTGATATGGGGCTCGATCCCAGAACACCGGGATCACACCCTGAGCCGAAGGCAGACGCTTAATGACTGAGCCACCCAGGCGCCCCCCTCATGGGCTTTTAATCCAGGGCAGTCTTCATATTCCTGGTACTGGGGAGCTCCCCTGACGAAGGGTGTGACAGGCCAAGTGGGGCTGCGGACCCTCACCCCGATTATGATGGGGGCTACATTTTCCCCTGATTAGAAACAGCCGGAAAACCACTGGCATAGCTAAGTCCTATTTGACCAGCCTTTGGCATGTACCCCACATCTTCATTTCTGCTACGAAAGCTCAGGTGAGATTTCCTCTCTCCCTGGGACTGGCCCAGACAGCCCTGGAATCCGGGACTCGGTTTGTCCTCACTATGCTGCATTCCTCTTGTGGCAGCAGGCGTCACCATCCCAGGTGACATTCCTGAATATTCAGGAGCGCTGGGATGACCCCTGTGAGAGGGACACAGCAAGGAGCGGGAGGGAGAAGATGAATGGCTGTGAGGTCCCCACAGAGCTACAGCCAACCCTCCAGGGAGCTCTGGAGCAGGGGGACCCTCCGCAGAGGCTGGGCTCTGGGGGCCATCCTGGAGGGAGGTGTCATCTTGGGCAAGGCAGCTGTCTTCAGCCTGGGCAGCCCCTAAATAGGGCTGACAACTTAGAGTCGGCTGTTGGCAGCACTGACAGCCCCTGCCGGAATCAAGGGAGCTCCAGGTGGCACGTCACTGTGCCCACTGGAGTTACTTCTTGAAGCATGAATCAGATCCTGTTTTCAGTTGAATAGAGCTCAAACTTCATACCATGGCCCATGAGGCTCCCAGTGCCCCAGGCCCCACCTGACACTGCGGCCTCATCCCGTTCTACTCTGCACGAACTCTCCAGGCTCCGGCCCTACTGCGCACACTCGGGAAAACGAGGAACCCTCTGTTGCCCTAGAGCCTTTGTGCTTGCTGTTCCCTGCAGCTGGAATGCTGTCCCCTCACCTGTGTGCACGGCCAATCCCATCTGCTTCTCTCAAGTGTGTCCCCAGTGGGTTCCCCAAGCAGCCTGCCTGGAGCGGTGTCCGCATGTGCACTCCACCCCCACCCCTGCCCCGCCGTGCTGGGCGCACTCACCTTCTGATGCTGTTTGGTGTTTATCGCAGGTGCACCGGCGTTCTGGTCTGGGCTCGTGTCCTCACGTGGGGACGTGACTCTAGACCGTGATTGTGGGGGTCTTTTCTGTCCATTGCAGCATCGTGTTCACAGCAGCTGCCCCCACGCTGAGCTTGGGAGGCTCCCTGTAAGCAGGCATTGAATGAAAGAGTTGGCTTAGTCACTTCTCCAATGTGGCAACATCTTTGCAAAGCCTCCTGGGTCAATCGTATTCCTTTGCCGGGAGCATCTGTGGCTAAGGGCTGGACTAGTGTGAACCACCTGGTGATATTGTCTAGACGCTATGCCAGGGGACCCTGTCTGTCACCAAGACCTTGACCCATTCAGCACACCCTCGTTTCTGCAGAACTAAGGATTTGTAAATAATGCTATTCATTGAGAAGAGCCCAAAGACCACCAGGGCCGCAAAGTACCACCAAATGCTCCTGGTGTCTTCCATAGCTTACAAAATCCTTTAGAAGCAGAGCAAAAGGCTCTGGCGGGGGTGACCGTACCATCCCCAAGTGCTGAAGCGGGGGTCACAGCACTGAGGGAGCCCACAGCCGAGCACATAGCCCCAGGTTCAGGGCGCTATGCCCTAGCTCAGCTGTGAATTATGTTCAGGTTTTTTAATGGTTAAAATAGTTTTACGAGCCTAATAATGGGATCTGCTTCATGACTGGACCCTCCTCATAAGAGGGAAAGGTTGGCAAACACGCCAACCCTGCTGAGTGGCTGGAGTTAGACCTCACTCTCGGGTCTGCTCCCGTCCTTGGGCCTCAGGCTTGTCCTTGACTGGCAGCACCCCTCCCCACGCACATGTCCGAGATCACCCACCGTGGCAGACATTGGGACACCTCTGTGTTCCTGTGAACCACCAACGTGGAAGTCTGCTTGGAAGGACGGGTCTTTCCACAGTGGCCCCCGGCGTCCTCGGGCACACATGCCTGGTCTTCCGCGTTTGCCTTCGGAAGCCTCTCGCCACGTCTTTCATAGCTCTGTTTGCCTAAGGGTGATGGCCAAAGAACAACAAAGCCGCCAAGAATGTAAGCCTCTCGAGAGCTCTGCCATCTTCGGACTTGCCCCTGTGCCCGGTTACACTGCGCAGAATTATCAGACCGCACGGCTGCCTGAGAGCACCCCACCCCCAGCCTGTTCTGCCTCCATCCACGTCCGATCCGCTTACGGTGCTCGCTAATGAGACTCTGTTACCGTGGAAATCAGACGGATGAACTCTGTGGCGGAGTGACTTTTCATCACATTTCCTCTATTTTTTTTTTAGCAATGAAAGTAGGTACTTTTCTCTATAGAGCAAAATCTGAAAAGTGAGACCGTCCAAGAGTGAGTAAATCCAAGCCAGATGAGTGTTCTCTCGCCTCCTCTCCTTGCTCATGATTCCCACGGACGGGAGACGTCGCATCAGGATTTTGAGGCATTAACTCCAACCCCACTCGTCTCGCATTGAGAGGACAGGTTTTGGCTGCATGGGGTTCTACTGAGCCTTTTTTTTTTTTTTTTTTTTTGGTAATGTGAGAATATTCTTGACAGTAACTTGCTTTATCCAGATATTTAAGAATAGAAACCTACATCAAATGCATTGGTAAGACGTTGTAAGAAGGTATCCAAAAATGGTAGACATTCTCAACCAACACCAGTTCATTTCAGCTCAGAAATTGAGCAAGGGTTGCACAAAGTGGGTCTGCCAGGAAAAGGATTATAAGCCCAGCCCCCAGGGGGGAACGGGCATGTTTCTCATCTACTCCTGGGTGGTCTGTGGGGAAGGCCGCAGTTTGGGAGGATGCCTAACGGACATGCATGGTGTTGAAGGTCAGCTCCCTGTTTCTGAGGAGTCGGGTCTCTCCAGGCCTGGGGGTGGGTGACGCAGGAGAGCACATCATGGATGTGGGCGAGAAGCCTGGCACCAGGCAGGCTTCCAGTGTTATTGGGGTTGATCCTACGAGTCCCTCCCCCAGGTTTTCTCCTGCTTATCTCCCAGCTTTTTCAGGGTGTGTGAGTGAAGTGTTTTCCTGTTACTGATCCTTTTCAATGAAAAGGGCTTTAATAACTTCTAACACCAGGAGTGAATTTCTGAGAAATGCCAGAGCTGATGTATGAACCATATATTGCTTTATTTATGTGCGAATATGAAAGACAGAATGATGAAAGATAGAACGTGACTCCCTCTGCAGCCCCCACCTTGGTGATGAGTGAAGATGTATTTCGTTCTTACCTCTAACTGTGCATGGCTTTTATTTCTACACTGTGGAATGTTTTTAATAACTTTATCTTACTTTATATCTGTGCGGAAGGGGTTGGTCTGAACTATTCCTGCACCTTGTCCTTAATCCAAGCAATTAACGGACAGCCGTGAAAACCAACGCCGTGAGGCCCTGTGTGGAAGGAGGGGCTTGCACCGCCCCTGAGCTCGGCCTCTCCGGGCTTCTGTCATTCCAGAGGTGAAATGAGACCTGCACATCTGGCTTCTCCCTTCTCACTCCTCCCAGGCATGGCGATGGGCTATGTGGAGTTGGAGAGAACGAGCTGGGTCTTGTCTTCATTCTGGTGAAGGACATAACAAAACCAGGGTGAGAAGCTGAGCTCTGCCAAGTACATACTCCGTGTTCTGAAGTGTCCGAAAGACGGTCCTCTTTCGAAGGAAAGGGAGACACTGTCTGAAAGTCAACTTTGTGCTGATGTCAGAACACATTACAGACTTGCCCCCCGTGAAGCCCACCAAGCTCTGTGGGCAGACCACACTATGTCCACTGCACGGAGGGAGACACTGAGGTTTGGAGACGTTCAGAGACATCCTCAGACTGGTAGGTGTTAGAGCTGACATGAAAATCCACGTCCCTTCCCCTCTACCCCCGTGACGGGAGAGGAGGTGGAAACGGCACGCTTAAGAAGAGCCGGGAGCCCAGGATGAGCAGCCGGGATGATCCGGGGACACAGGGCCCCCGACGGAACTCTGCTCTAACCCAGCAGGATCTCATCTGCAACAGTGAGGGGAATTTGAGGAGGTGTGCTTGACGTAATAAAAGATGCTAGACCACTCAAGACGGCAAATGGCGTCATGTTGAAAAGGGGTGACTGTCACTGCCAAAGGCAATCAGCTGTGGGAGGCCAATATCCATTCTGGGTACAAATCTGCAATAAAGTTTTAAAAGTAGGAGTTATAATGCCTATCAAAAAGGAATAAAATGCATTCACTAAATACAAGTCAAACCGGATGTAACTTCTTTCTTGGGAGAAAAGGGCACTGAGCCCCTGGGTCCCCAATGAGGACATGGGAGTTCACTTCCCACATACTGGTTAGGCATCCGCCCGCCAGTATTACCAGACTTTTTCCCTCTGAAGAGCAGATGGGAGGACCAAGGGTGTATAACTAGGAGAGAGACAACGGAAGAAGCTCCAAGACCTGACTTCAAAAATTGAAAAGGTTGCCATCTGGGAAAAAATATCAGGTCACTCCTCAGAGCCCATTGACCAATGGATGGAAATGAATAAATTTCCACCTAACTGAAGAAATAGTTTTCTAGCAAACTTCCCACTTCCCCAGTCAGTGTCCTTTGGACTTTGGGAATGATTCTCATGACGTCTTGAATCCCGGGCCTTACTTGTTCGCGTTGACAAGCAACATCTATTCACGTGTTTATTCACCCATTTTTCCCTCTCCTCCTCACTGGTTTTTTAAAGAGCATTTAACTCCTGCCGTACCTCACAGTTCACTCAATGGTCCTTACTCTTCATTTGCAGTCATACAGAAGCTTCCCCAGGGCAGGATCTCTGTTGATTTGTCAAGTGTGGTCTCCCCAGTGCCAAGAGCGGGGAATGGAACACAGTAGGTGCTCAGTAAATCAACAGATGAGTGATGGATTCATTGAGAAGCAAGGCGTGTGGAAGTGGGTATGGTACACTCTCAGTTGCGTGGAAAGAGGGGGGATATTTTAATATTTTCTTATGTATGCATGACACCTCTAGAAACATCCTGGAGAGTCATCAGTGGTGGGTGTTGGGGGGACCTGAGTGGGAGACCTGGTCATCAGAGACAAGGTGGGAGGGAGGCTTCTCCTTACTACATATCCTTCTGAGTTTTCATTTTTCGACCATGTGAGTCTATTACCTAAACACAAAATTACATGTATTTTAAGAAGGAAAAAATAAAGCTTGTTTTGGGGGAAACACATGGTTACTAATTAATGAACTATCAGTTGCTTGAACGCAGAGCATTTTACAATGATACTGATGTTGACCATTATCCTAATGACCCTGCTTCTATCAACAAATAGCCTATTAACTTTTTGAGGACAGGGAGCGGGCCCAGAATCTATTTCTCCCAGGGCCTAGCATCAAGTCCAGGCTTCTGAAACATTTGTGCTGGTGGTGATTATGATGACACAAACCAATTTGTATGAGAAAGTGCACGGCCTCTTACTAGAATGTCACAGAACGGTGCTTGGGGCAGCAGGCCGCGGCTCCGGGACAAGCCCACACGTGGAGAGCCGTGGTCTCTGGCTTGCCACCCAGGGGCCTCCCGTGCCCTCTAAGGTTGGGATGCAACTGGCTAGAAACTGAGGGATTCCCAGAATCTATTATAACAGAATTCCAGGCACTTCAAGGCTCTATCACTTATAGCCTCCAAATAAAACCAAACCTGGATCAAAATTTATTTTATGTCAAAATTTTATCATAGTTATAAACCCTATCAGGGCTTGAAAGCACTGTGACATTAAATTTATCCACACTGCAAGATGGAACATCAGGAAGGGGTTGAGTCACATTTGCTAGTTTTATTTTATCACTGGTACACTGAGAAATCAAATAATCCTCGTTTCCTAAATGTGCCAGAATACACGTTTAATTTTGTCCTCTCACTTGGGCCCACCAGGACCGTGAACTTCAATATTTTTTCCAGAGCATTTTGAGTTATCAGTCAACGGCCTAAACTTTTCTTGGTTTGGATGTTATTTTTTAACTTGAATCCAAATTAAAAGGCTACCCGTGAGCGACCTGTCCCTAGGGGATGTTCTCCCCTGGCTGCGTACGGCGCTTTTAAAGCACTGATGGCTCATTCCCCTCCCTGAGCAACAGGAAGCAGAGCTCTCTGACAGGTACAAGTGTGGGGCTTTAAAAACCATCTCCCAAGTGATCCTGCAGCCCAGACAGTCTACCACAACCCCAGACCTGAGCCAGCGCTTCCTGCAGAAAATGGGCTCGCGGTTACGTGGGGACCTGCCCAGGGCGCATTCTGGGTCAATAAGTCAGGGTGGGGCTTGAGATTCCGCACGGCCCCCTAGCCTCGCAGGGATGTCCCCGTGCTCCTCCAAGACGCACCGAGTAGCAAGGGGCCTCCCCACTGATGGAGGGTCTTGTCACGCTTCCTGAGGGCACGGGCGGCCACACACGATCTGCCCTGAGCACGCCTCTCTCCCCACGACCGCAGCGTCTGTCCCTGCGGAGACACCCAGTTGAGAAGACAAGGCTCTGCCGTGCCCCCGGCTCCTACGTCAGTGTGTGTATTTCAGTGACTTTGGGATCTTGTGTATGACCTGTACACACCGACTGGGAAAGCTACAAGACACGGTTGGAAAAACTATGTAATAATGATGGTTATGACCCTGAATCATGCTGGACAGGTGAAACTCCCCTTCCTCCCCCCGCCCCTGGGCTTCACCAGACTTTTCACTGGGACTCCCACAGGACTCACCCCCGGTAACAAGCGGCTGGATGATCAGCTTGAGAACCTGATAAGAAAAATTACATCTTAGAACGCCTCGGCCAGCACGTAATTACAGGGTATTTAACAACTCAATGGGGCTGATAAAAGCAGCGGCCGTGAAGCCGGTTAAACTCTGGTCGTAAGAGCAGGACCGACTGGATACCACCATACAGAGGAAAATCGGGCGTTTTCCAGTCTTATCCCACCCTGCCAGCTCTGCAAACTTCACCAAGTGTTTGCAGAGAGCACTTAATTAAATAATCTTGAGAACTTATGGGCAAAATGGAGGGGGAATAGGATCGGAACCACAGGCATATCAGCTGTGTTCTCTAGGGTGGCATGAGTGAGAAAGCCCCAGCATTTCGGCTGAAGACAGTCAAGGATGGTGGTTGGAGGGGGGGGGGGACATGTACCCCATCCTGGTCCTCCCCTGATGGTCACCACCTGCAGCCACGACCCCATGGTGCTGCGTCGAGCTCCATAGCCGTGCAGCCTCCAGCACGGCTTGAAGGCCACAGAGGGGCTTCCAATCCTGCAAGAACCCTCCTCTGATTAGCAAACTACCACCGTGTGAGCTCCCAGGGAGGACAGGGATGTCGAAGATAAGGTCTTCAAAAGAAAACCAAGTACTACGAAAGCTCATTATTTTTTCATAGAAAATGTTCACCTCTTATTTCAATATTGTCAAGTGAAGAAGAGCAGCAAAATAAAATAAATAATGATATGAAAATGAAACTTGCACCCACATCGCCAGCAGGACTCTCTGAGCAGTGCGTCCTTTCACCTCTGTCTTCTCAGCGAGAGGTCCTGGCGGGCAGCGGGCGTGCTGGGTCTCGTCAGGCTGCCCACAGCCCAGGGCGGGCGTGTGGTCTGGGACGGGCTGAAGCAGGACACACAGGTCTCTGCCCCCTCCTGGAGAAGAGGGGGGCTTTCCCAAGGGCAATGGCACGGAAGAGTCGTGGAAGGCGGTGAGGATTTTTCCAGGCGTAGAGAAGAGTGAAGTCATTTCCAATTTGGAGCTGTCATCCTGAGGAAGAATCTGGAACAGTGTCAGCATAGAGTGGGTGCTCAGTCAGTGTTTGGGGAAAAATAAAGGAGTAACTATCTTCCGGAAAATAATTTGAAGTGTGAATCATGAGCTTTTGACCAAAGAAGTCTATCCAAAGGGAGGGGGGATTCCTGAAAGTCAAAGTATTTGATTCATCAAGATGTTGTTAAGAGCCTTATTTTTGAAGCTAAGGTTTAAAAATAAATATTTGACAACATATAATGGAAAACACATTCAGTGAAATAGGCATGGTCTTTAATAATGTTGTTTATTGAACATTACTTATTTTCTGTTGATGGGACCGTAAATTGTGAAAAAAAAAATCAGGAGGGTAATTTGGCAACTAGCATCAAAGAACTTCAAACATGTTCAAAAGCATTTCACCCTTAGGAATCTATCCTAAATATGTAATCAGATAAGGACCTAAGACGATCTGTGCAAGGATGCTGACTACAGAGTCATTGATAATGCCAACGTTGGTGGAAACTGATATGCAGAGTCCGTTAGATAGAGAGCCGAAGTTTCCTGGTGAAATTAGGGGCTCTGGAAGCAAGTAGCACTGACACGTTTTGAGACCTGGTTGAGGAATCTAGTGGCCTGTGTTTCCTGTCGTCCTCCATACAATGAGGTTAAGGGCGGTGCCTACTTCCCAGGATTGTTATTAGATTTAATGGGGCCGAGCATGGAAAGTGCTAGGCAAGTGCCTGCCTTAGGGGACCTTATGATAAGCTGTTCCTCATCCACGGGAGGCAGACAAGGGGTGAGATCGCACTTATTCTAAAAAAGGATGTACTTTGCAGGAGAACCCAGCAGGATCTAGGTCAGGTGAACAGCTTTCCTCTTATTCCAAGGCAGACACCAGGCTTACACTTTGCAAATGGTACCTCGGGTAGTCTTCACAAGAGTTCCTTTATATAGAATTCCATTTCCAGGTGAAGACTCTGAGGTCAGGAGAGGTTAAACAGCCCCCTGCATTCACACAGAAGGTAATGACCAGAGCTAGGATCTGAATCCAGTCCAGGCTGCATTCACTCAACAAGTATTCACTGAAAGTGGCTTTGTGCCAAAGGCTGCTATAAACCCTTGAGAATCATGAATGCACCCAAACCTCTAGAGAGCTTATCTCTATCAGAAGACAGACAATGAACAACAAACACATTAAATATGCAAATTATAAATTATGTTAGAAGGTGACAAATCCTGGGTGGGGAGAAAAACAGAGCAAGAGAGAGAGGTTAAGTAGAGGCATGAAGATAGACCTCATCGAGAAGCTGACATTTGAAAAACACTTGATGGTGATAATGATCTGAGCCAAGGAATGCAAAGAGGAAGGTTATCTCAGGCAGAGGGATGCCCAGAGCAAAGGCCGAAGCTGGAGTGAGCCTGGTTTGTTTGAGAAAAAGCAGGGGGTCATTGTGGCCAGAGCCACGAGAGAAATGAGGACGGCGGTGCAGGGGGCAGGAGGGAAGTAACAGATCGCTGAAGGACCTTGTAGATATTTGCAGACTTTGACTTTCACTTTGAGTAAAGCAAGGAGCTCATCATAGGCTTAAGGCATCTTAGTGACATAATTTGACTTTGCTAAAAATCTTTCTGGCTCCTGTGTGGAGACTCTATCACGCAGGGGCAAGGGGTAGCAACTGGCGTAGTAAGAAGTGACAGCTTGTGATACATTTTGAAGGGAGAGCAAGTATAATTTGCAGATGGGTTAGATGTGGGTGTGGGAGAAAGCAAAGAGTCAAAGATGACTGCCAGGTTCTGTCCAGAGCAAGTGGAAGGGTGAGTGCGGCTGGGCTGAGTTTGATCTGTCAGACACCGGAGTAGAAATGTTAAGCTGACCCTTGGATGTATGAGTTGGAAGTAGTGTAGACAGAAAAGAGGTCTGAAAACTCAGCCCTAGTGCGCTCTGGCCTCAGGAGGTCAGAAACAAGAAGAGTAATCCACAAAAGACAGTGGGAAGAAGGAGCAAGGGGGGAAATCCAAGCAGAAACACGAGGTAGCATTAGCTGGGCTGCAAGCCAGGAGCCTTCCCCGCACTGCGCTGTCATCTGCCCACCTCTGCTCAGCCATGCTTGAGATGGCCATGCTTCTCCATCAAACTGGGGAATTTGCTCACCCAGACCCCAAGGGGACCAGACAAAGTTGGGGGGCAGGTGGTAAGTCACTAAGTCAGCTGGAGTAATACGACACGAAGGTTTCCTGAATGATAGTGAAGGCAGACACCTCAGTGGAGGATAGTTTGAAATGTATCAAACTTCCTTTTTTTACACAGAGAAAAAAAGAATCTTTAAATCCCTTAGAAAAAAGTTTTGCCTGTGGCAAAGAACATTTTGTACATGTTCACTCTGCCAGAAATTTAGATTGTTTTAGATGTGAAATGTAATTTATCAGCTTCAGTGTTTTCGTATCCAAGACAACAGCCTCCAATACAGGAGAGGAAAACATCAAGGCAACATTACCAAGACAATGTGCTCATTAAAGAAAGCTATAAAAGTGAACAAGTAAATAACGATGATTAGCTACAAGTCTTTCTACCCTTATCCCCCAGCATAGGAAATGCACTTATGTATGGTAAAGCGGGTGAGTCCAAAAAAAAAAAAAAAATTAGTTTTTCAATGTCCATAAAATAACATGCTTAAGTCTTTATTACAATTGCATTGAATCTATAGATCAAGTTGGAAGAACTGACATTTTGACAATACCTAGGCTTCCCCTCCGTGAACACGGAATCTCTTCCATTTATTTAGTTCTTCTTTGATTTTGTTCATCAATTTTATAATTTTCCTCATAAAATTTTGTACATGTTTTGTTAGATTTATACCTAAATATTTCATTTTTTAAAAGTGCTAATGTAAATGTTGTGGTTTTAATTTCAGTATACACATATTCATTGATGATATATAGGAAAGCAATTGACTCTTGTATGCTAACCTTGTATCCTTAAAACTTGCTATATTTACTTACTAATTCCAGGAGGGTTTTTGTTGTTAATTCTTTTAGGTTATGTATGTGGATGATCACATCACCTGCAAATAAAGACAATTTTATGTCTTCATTCACAATCTATATACTTTTTATTTCCTTTTCTTGCCTTATTGCATTAGCAAAGACTCTAGTATAATGTGGAAAAGCAATGGTGAGAGGGATTGTTCCTGATCTTAGTGGGAGAACTCTGAGTTCCTCACCATTAAGTATGATGTTGGCTGTAGGTTGTTTTGGATATTTTTAAAATCAAGTTCAGAAAATTCCCCTTCATTCCTAGTTTACTGAGAGATTTAATAATGAATGGGTGTTAGATTATGTGAAATACTTTCTCTGCATTTATTGATAAGATCATGAGCTTTTTCTTTTTTCACCTGTTAATGCGATGGATTACATTTAAGTGATTTTTCAGTGTTGACCCAGACCATCATACCTGTGATAAATCACACTTGGTCATGGTGTATAATTCTTTTTATGCATTGTTGGATTTGATTCACTAATATTTGTTGAGTTTTTGTGTCTATGTTCATGAGAGATACTGGTCTGTCATTTTTGTAATGTTTTTGATTTTCGTATAAGAACAGAATGAATTAGGTAGTATTCCCTCTGTTTCTATCCTCTGAAACACATTGTAAAAAATTGGTGCAATTCCTACCTTAGATTTTTGGCAGAATTTAATAACGAACCCATCTGGGCCGGAAGCTTTCTGTTTTGTAAGGCAATTAGTTTTTGATTCAATTTCTTTGATAGATATAGGCCTATTTAGGTCATCTATTTCTTCTTGTGTGAATTTTGCCAGATTGTGTCTTTCAAGAAATTGCTTCATTTCAAGTAGGTTATCAAATTTGTGGGGAAAGAATTTTTTATAATATCCCTGAACATCCTTTTAATTTCCATGGGCTCTGTAGTGATGTCCTCCCTTTTAGTTTTGATATTAGTGATTTATGTTCTCTTTCTCTTTTTTTCTTAGTCTGGCTAGAAGGTTATTGATTGTATTGATCTCTTCAATAAACCATGTCTGGTTCAGATGTTTACTCTGACTCTTCAAATTGTGTTTTTGCTTTCTCCTGTGCCTTGTAATTTTTCTTGATAGCAGAACATGATGTACCAGGGGAAAAGAAGCTGCTGCAAATAGGCCATTAGTGATGTGGTGGTCAGACCAGTGGGAGGGAAGTGTTCCATAACACCATGATTAGGTCTCAGGCTTTTAGTGAGTGTCTGCCTCTGGACGGAGACCTTCACAAGTGTTTCTAATTTTCTTCTTCTGAGACAGGTTGGCTAGGTTGGGCTGGACTTGGTGATTTCCCTTCCTCGGGTCAGTTAGGCTCTGGTTAGCTAGTTTCTTTTGAGAGCAGGTCTCGTGGAGAACAGAGTGCTCTCACATTTTAGAATGGTTCCATTTCTCCTCCCGATGCTGGAAGCCTGAAGGGATTTTCGCTGGTATTGACTGTCAGAATGTGGCGGAGCTCCTGGAGGTACATTTCACAATCTACAGGGGCCCTCCTCGGACTGGGTCCCCCCAGAGTTCTTCACTTGCAGAGTTGTCCGCACTTTGCCTCCAGCAATTCATCAATTACAGCTGAGTTATTTCATGCAATTTTAAAGTTATTTTTCTATAATTACTACAAATTTCTTATCTACTACAATTGGAAAATGCTATAAACGCAAATAAAGTAGAAGGTGTTTCCGGCACACATGATCAGCGTATCCTCCATTGAAGGCGTGGCAGCATGTTGTTGGGGCCCAAACTTCTTCCAGCTAACTGAAGACCTTTGTCCAACATTCCAGACCAGTCAGGACAGGAGTGGGGCCATGACCTGGGCCTTGGAATGAAAATACAGTGAGATTTGGGCAGCATGAGCTGGGCTGGGCACGACACGGTGTGGCTACAAGAAGTGAGGAAGCAGCAGCTCCTCTGGGGCCATTTTCGGCACCAGGGTGGTGGGCCAAAGGCTCTGAGGATGTGGGGGAGATGACAATGGGGGGAAGAGGGACAGTCCTCCCGGGAGGACTCCCTGAGCAGAGCTCATGCCCTCCTGCACTACAGAAGTCCCAGGCTTTGGGAGTTCAAAGTACAGTCCAGTTAAAGAAAAACAATGAGGACCCACATATTTCCAGTGCTTTTGTTAAGTGTCATTGAGAGATGACATTACAAGATGGCGTGTTATTATAGAAAAATTTAGATGCACCCTATATGCACCATAAAATATATCCTCACACAATACAATTTTATGTATTGGTTTCTTGAAATTACTTTGTGAGGATCTATTTTGGAGAGTGAAGCCAGAGTGAAGCCCAAATATCTGATTTCTCTGGCATGTCTGGTCATTAATGTCAAAAACACAGCATCAGGTGGGTTTGTGATGAGTGAGACGTCTTTAACCTCATGAATGCTTCTTCGCTCACTTAGCAACATACTGATAACCGGGAGACACTCGGGAGCCACAGTACCCAGGCCTCAGGTAGAAAGTGTAAGGTGGATTCTTCTCACCCCCCCCCAGCCTTATGGAGCCAGGAACGAGGCCAGGCTTGATCAGCAGGTTGCACATCCAGCTAGTGAGGGCACCGGGGAGGAGGCAACAGGACCCACACCCCCTAGACTGTCCCTCTCGCTGAGCTGCTCCACCCTGGCCCTCGTCATCCTATGTGAAATTGCCAAGACGTATCTGACAAGCACAACCTAGACCTGAGAAACTGTGGAGCCATTTTTGCCCCTCTGCTCTCAGAACCCCCCGCAACTCCAGTTGGATTTCTTTTATCGTTTTAAACACGCTGATCTGGAGTGATCCAACTCTGATTCCCTCACTGGACGTGAACCTCTGTTACCTATGTGTCCATCACAGCACCCAGAACAGACGTTCTGGACATAGACGTTGTTCGACAGGAATTTGTGGAATGAATCAAAGTGGTGAGACTGTCGTTGGCAGCATCAGCCCCCGACCAGACTACTGAGGGGGACATTAACCCAGTGTCCCAGCATCGGCACCCACAACTGGTATCAGAATATAAAGAAAGAGAAGGCAGATAATAAGAAATGCTCTACAGACCAAACCCAGGGCCATGGAAGTGGAAAACCGATGAGAGACCAACCAGGTGATGGAAAAACCCAAGACCCCTGCCCAGGCAGCTGGTGGCTGAACCGCCATCGCCCCACAAGGTCGTCAAGGCAGCTCCTCTTCCCAGAAGGGACCTCTTAGCAATTCACTATCCATGCTAAACACAGGCTGAGTCTCCACCACGTGTCGGAAGTGAAGCTCCATGGAGCTATCCTGATGCTCCCCAGACATTCCTCCGTAACATTCGCAGCTCCCAACAAAAACAACGAAAGAAAAAATACTGCCTTATAAATAAATCAGTCAGAAGAATTGCCAGCTCTGTTTTATATTCAAAGAGCTTTCTGCAATATTTAAAAATAGACCGCTCCCTGTAATGAGAGCAATGACGATTTCACGAAGGTTAGCAACTCCAGGCCCATAAATCCAGGGACAGCTAAACGCACCGTGCCAAGTCTCCCTGTCCGTGAAAGCTTCCCTTCCTCCATTATGCCGCGGACTGGGTCCCAAAGCCGCCCATCAGCTCGCCAGCTGGATCGGGCAGCCCGGAGCTTGGAATGATCGATAGCAGCCCTGCCGGGGGGCTCATCTTCTTTCCTGGGGCGCATTCTGGGGAGGATATCTGGTGAGCCTGTCTAGGCCCACAATAATTAAGCACTTAGTAATTTTCTTTGGAAAGATGGATGTAGTAGATGCCCTTAGAGTTATTGGGGGGGCTTTCAGCGAGCGGTGCTTCGTGAATCAGTCAGGCCGGGGGACAGGAGCAAAGGACAGAGTGATGGCAGCTAATCCCTAATTAAATTAGAGAAGGAGAAATGCAGTTATCCTAATAGTTATTGAATACTGTTTGATGTATCACACACAGGCACACACGCGCACACACACACACACACACACACACACACACACACACACTTCTCAGGAAGCTGGAGGACTCACGGAAGCCACTGTCCCACTTTCCTGAGGATCATGTGACCCAGGAAGGCTGCGCGGGGAAGCTAGCATGGTGCTGGCAGGGAAGTCTCCCAGGGAAAGCTGCTCCGTCCGAATCCCACCCACGCGAGCCAACACGTGGGCAGCCGTGCTCGGCCGACCTGGTTCCTGCTGTCCAGAGCAGAGAGTTTGTTGCTGGGCTCCGGCCAGACCTTGCTCCTGGGTGGAGCTCCCGACCCCTTACTGTCCAGCTGAGGTGGGAAACAAAGACAGAAGGAAATGGAGATAAAATTAAATGTCCTTTATAACCTGCAGCCCGTTGACAAGTACTTGAGGCTGGCAGAGTGCAACCTTCCTCCAGGAAGCTCCCAACTGTTCCCATGTTAGTGCCGCGCTAGAGGGAAAAACCGCCTTAGCTTGACAAGAGCCAGGCCTCGGGTATCCAGTCAGTCTCCTTTAGCAGGTGAAAGTCCTTTTAGAACTTCCCTTCCCTTTACTTCCCTCAGCCCCAAAGTGTATAATCGGTCACTCCTCACAATCCCAGGAGTGGGGTGGGGTGGGGTGGGCAGCACCTCTTTCTGCCCACAGGTCCCAAGCCCGAGCTTTAATAAAACCACCATTCTGCACCAAAGATGTGTCAAGAATTCTTTCTTGGCTGTTGCCTCTGGACCCCAACTGATGAGGGAACGCAAGGCAAGCTGAGGACAAAGCAGAAACTGACACCCCGCACCCCACCCCATGGGAGGTACGTGACATTCCTCAGGCACTCCTGGCTGCCCTAAAGGACAAAGAAACAGCTAACCTATAGAGACCACAATCCTGCAAGACTTGAGTCTCCCTCAGTTTACAAATGTCTCAGCAGTTTACAGGAACAAAGCATTTCTATCACTAACCCAGCTTCCAGAAGGAAATGTAGATACAATTAAATGTCCTTAGAATCGCAGCCTCCAGGAAGTTCCCAACTACCTTTATGTTAATGTCTTACTAGAGGGAAAAACAGCCTTAACTTGACAATGCCAAGGCCTCCTGCATCCTGTGAGTCTTTAACATATGAAAGTACTTTCTCAACCTCCCTGTTTCCTTACTTCCCCCAACCCCATAGCTTGTAACAGCCACCCTCACAACCCGGGCAGCAGCTCTTTCTGCCCACGGGTCCCGTCCCCGAGCTTTCATAAACCACCATTTTGCACCAAAGACGTCTCAAGAATTCTCTCTTGGTCGTCGGCTCTGGACTCCACCCCACGGAACCTCACCCAGATCCCACGACCCCATCACGACAACCTCACCTACGTTCCAAAAACGACATCACAGCAAGCCCCTCAAACCCAGCAAGCCTGCCACAGACGGGACCCCCCGTGCGTGGGTTCCTTCCCTTTGCCTTGCCCTCGCCCCGGCTGCCCCCCGTCAGTGCTGCCCGCTTCCACTGTCCCTCATCAAGTGCTCGCCCCACCACCCACCATGTAACTCAAGACCCAAGTTAACGCGGCTTTGGCTCCTCCCTGTCCAACAGTCCCTCAAATTGAATCAGTTGCCACATTCTGCCGATTCTTTTTTTTTTTTTAAAGATTTTATTTATTTATTTGACAGAGACAGACAGCCAGCGAGAGAGAACACAAGCAGGGGGAGTGGGAGAGGAAGAAGCAGGCTCCCAGTGGAAGAGCCTGATGTGGGGCTCGATCCTGGAACACCGGGATCACACCCTGGACTGAAGGCAGACTCTTAATGACTGTGCCACCCGGGCGCCCCACATTCTGCCAATTCTTAATCCAAACAGAGGTTCATTGCAGTCCGTCCCCAGTGCAGCATGTGGCCCTGTCTTGTGGTCACAGCAGCTGCCGCTCCGCTAGCTTCCCCTCACCCACTCCCGCCGCAGCAGCAAGGTCACACCAAAATACCGACGTGGGCACGTCATCTCCTTCACTGGATTCTCTTTACACACCATGAGACAAAGCAAAGCTCCCTCTCGTGGGCTACAGCGCTGTGGTCGCCACAGTGGTCGACATCTTGGTCATGGAGCATCCTCTGTGGTCACGCGCTGGTGACACTGTGACGCATCATCTCATCTCACCTGCACGACCGTCTGGTGAGACAAGGGCTGATGATGTCACTGTTTGCAGGTCAGGGGCCTGAGGATCAGGGAAATCAGCACCATACCTGCTCTGACTCTGGCCATTCTCTGAACCAGAAAGCCCACCTGAGCTGTTTCCCATTCCAGCGTCACGGCAGAGACACCTTGCGTGAATCACCTCATGCCCTCATCACAGCCATCTCCACAGCTGGCCATGCTCCCTCTGGCTTCTGGCGCTTTGGTCTGGAACTCTGCCCACAGTGTCCCCTTTGTTTGCTTGGAGAACTTGTATCTATCCATTTGCTCCCAGCTCGGCATCACCTCCTCCAGGAAGCTTTCCCGGATCCCCTAGCATGCTTCAGTAGCACTACCTGGCACTCGCTATCTTACGATGGGTCACTGCACAGCAGGATCCTCTGTAAATGCACCCAGTGGGTGAGGATTGTCTCATTTGTGGACTGTCATCTTGGCAGACGAGATGAATGGTACTGACGACAATTGGGTCCTCCATTCAGTTTGTCATGAAAACTCAGATGCCCGTCAGATCAGGGCTGCAGGAGGAGGGGGTGCGCTGGAGAGGGGTGAAAGCCAGACATGACCCTACATCCCACAGCATTTCATTAAAATGTGGAGGTGTGCCAACCGTTAGGACCTCAGGTGAGTCTGCTCGGTGGCAGGATTAGGAAGGCCTGGCCACCTGCATATGCCCCCCTTTCACCTGGGGAGATGCCACCTGGGGAGGGGTGGGCAGTTGTTGTCCTTTGCTTGTCTAACCTTCTGTACAGGAACTGAACAAAGGTCTTTCGCCTGGGGCCCCAGGATGTTTCCAAGGCTGTTCCTGGGTCTCTGCCCACAACCTAAGGCCGTGCGCGGCTGGGGGCCGGGAAGGCGGGGGACAGGTGCGCCAGCTTCTGGGAGGCCTTCCAAGAGCTCACTTACCTTAACTCACTGCGTGCTGCTCCCGTGTTGTGTCTGGGCAGTTCCATCTGACTAAGTTTCTGCTAAGGTCCAATCTTCAGCCGAAACCCCCTCGTCTTCTCCAGAATAAGACAGACCCCCGGGACCCTCTTCTCTGAGGGCATTCTCACGGAAGACAGCCCGGGCCCCCCTGCAGCCTGCCATCTGTAGGCAAACGCATGGAGCCCCTGATAATCAGTTTTTAAATATTCATAAAGTTGGGGAGCATTTCAGACTTTGCAGTGGACCAGACAGCTGCTGGCCATGGCATCTGGCTTTACCGTGAGCTTACAGCTCGTCTCCACGTCGCTCAGCAGAGGTGAGGCCGACTCAGCCACCGTCTCTCCGCTAACGTCTCACGCTCGTCCATGAGCTGGAAGCCAACTGGTACCTGAAGGGCTGACTCAGCTTTTCTGTGTGTGCGGCCTCGTCTGTGCCTTCACGCAAGCCTGCTGCGATGCTCAAATGTGTTTGATTTTTACTGCTGTCACTCTGGGGTGACCAAAAGGCCTGAGTCCCACCTTGCCTTACCCAACGGCATCCTTTCGGCACCATCAAAGTCTGCCCGTCCGCCCTTCCGGAATATCTCCTTTGCACGTCGCCGGGTTAGGTCATTCCCAGCGCCATCCTCAAGCGACAGGCTACAACGTGCAGGCACCAAAGAGGAGCTTTATGTCCCCCCGGCCCCGTCTCCAGCGTCTCCCGTCGGTGGAACGTGGACACAGCACCTGCCTTCGGCCCCCCCTGACGTCCCCTTCTAGGATGCAGGCGTTCCAATGGCGGGAAAACAGGCTGATGGAAGCCCACATCTGTGAAGCCCCAGCTGAGCGTGTTGCTCACGGTAGCAGCTGGCTGAGTCTTATTTAAATCACATTTACACAAAAAATCATTTTTGAATTAACCAATTTCAGAAAGAAGAGCATAGCTACATAGATGATTCTAAATACTTCGGTTCTTCAGCATCTCTGCAAAATGTTCTTGGACGGTTTGGAAGGTACAGGAATGCTCACACCACCGAATGTTTTCTGCAAGCGTTTTGTTTTCTTACTGTCTCTTTTTCTACCAGAGGGAAATGGCAGGGGGCCCAAAACACTTCTTAGAGTGAGCTGGCAATTTTCTTTTAAAATTTTTGTTTTGAATTATTTGTACATTCAAGAAGATACACCTCAACTATCTAAGGCATGAAGAACAGCATAATTAACAGCAATGTGCCCGTCACCTTCCTTATGGAATAGAAGTTTGGGGGCAGCGCCTGACTATCCATCCTGGACACATCTTCCCTGCCGTCCCCCCCGCCTCCCTGAATTTTGTGTTCATCATTCTGTCCATGGCCTTACTAAACACATTTCCATACGTAAACAATTATTGTTTTTATAAAGATTTTTATTTTATTATTTTATTTTTTTGTCATAGAGAGAGAGCACAAGCAGGGGGAGCGGCAGGCAGAGGGAGAGGGAGACTCCCCACTGAGCAGGGAGCCCAACGTGGGACTCGATCCCAGGACCCCAGGATCACGACCTGAGCTGAAGGCAGACACTTCACCGACTGAGCCACCTAGGCGTGCCTCATAAGTAAAAGATTTTTGATAATTTTATGGTTTTAAGTGAAACATGGAGTAAAAATGTAGCTAGTTTCCTATAATGGCTGAGAGGGAATTTCAACTTTTAAAAACCATGTGGGACCATTTGCTCAGGACACGTTTCCTGGGACACCTGGGTGGCTCGGCGGATTAAGCATCCGGCGCAGTTTCCGTGGATGTGTGGGGTGCTTCCTGCTGCTTCCTCCCGGGGGCGCCATCCCTCCGCGCACCAGCTCCGCACTGTCCTGTCTACCCTGGGGTAAGACTCCTGCTGTGTGACCGGAGGCCCCTGTGCTGGTTCTTCCTCCAGAGGTTTTAGCTATTCTTTGCTTTCCCTTATGAATTTCAGATTCAGTTCATGAAGCTGTATGAAAAATTCCAAGATTTTGATTAGAATTGTAACAAAAATCAGATCAGTTTGAGGCAATTTCTCAGTTTGCAATGCCGAGTTTTATTACCCATGAACTTGTGATCTCTTCTACTTACTCATGTCTTCTTTATGGCCTTTAAGTATAGTAGTTTTCTTTTAAGCGAAGGTTCATTTCCTTGGTTACCATAATTCAGGGCATTTATGTGTTTAGTGCTAGTGTGAATACTGTTGGCGTTGGTCAGGGCAGTGTTATACTGTATGGAAACAAACAACCCCAAATCTCTGGGGGGCTGAACAGAAAGAAGGCTTAATCCTCATTCAAATGACACGTGCACAAAAGATTATCTACGGACTCTTTTCTTTAAAAATACAAATACCCCCTTATAGTTCGTTCTTCGAAGACCTCACAGCAGTCTTAACACGGAGCCTCCCGTGGCAGGGTGTCCCCTTGCTCATTCTGAATCAAAAGACCAGAGACTTCAATGCCTTTTTTGTATTTGCTAATGTAATCCCACCTGAGCCACCAAGACGCCATCCATTTCAATGGACATTTGTCCCTTTCAGAAGGAGCCCATTTGCTGAAACAGCCCTCACCAGTGGCATGGAAATACGCTTGAGTAGGAGGCCTTCGCACACGTTTTGTTTTTCTGTGGCCGGAATGGACATAAGGGTCCAGAAACCAAGGCAGAGGGTGGACAGAGTTTTGACTGAGCTCCAGCCAAGGCCCTCCGATAATGATTTTTTCTGGACCCAGGGACCTGGGCTGGGCTCGCCCCGAAATGCCTGTGCGTGTTCTCTAGCGAGGAACCAGCTCCTGCCAGAGAGGTTCTCCTGTCAGGGAACCCCAGGGCCAGAAAGCCCGTCTCTTCCGGAAAGCCTGTGACGACTCTGGTCTCTGGGGACACGGCCAGGACTGGCCTCCTGAGACGCTAAACGCACTTTCCCGAGGGACGAAGCACGTGAGAATGAGGACATTTACTCCTGCCACCTAACTCAGCAGATTATGGCGGCACCAAAAGGAGTTATGAAGGACAAGAAACCTTACAGGTTAAACGCAAGGGTGCGTACAACGCAGCCACTCCGCTCCTTGAGACCTGCTGAAGAGAAACGGGAACAGGCGTCCATGTAAAGGCTTGTGTGCAGGTGTGGACGGCAGCATTATTCGTAAGGGCCCAGCACTGGAAAATCCAAATGTCCATCGACTGGCGATAGCTAGCCTAAACCGTCCACACCACGGAGCCCTACTCCATGGTAAGAAGGAAGAAAGTTCTGGTAAGGGCCACAACAGGGATGAATTTCAAAAACCCACTACAGGAAAGAAACCACATGCAAAAGCCACACACGGTACGATGCTACTTAGAAGGAAGGTCCAGAAAAGGTCCATTTACAGACACAGAGAGCAGAGCAGGGTTTGCTCAGGGCAGGAGGGGGAGCAGAGATGTCCCCACGCACGGGCAGCGGGAGCTCAAGGGGAGGGAGATGTCCCGAACCCGGACCGTGGGGATGGCAGCATCACTCCCCCACTGGAGTGAGACACGGCTGTGCCGGCCTCCTGCACTGGGCACATCTTACTGTAGGCAAACTCTACCGAAATAAGCTGTGAAACATATACGTACATGCACACAGCCCATCAATCTCACGCCTACGTAGTTGTCCAGGAGAAATGAAAGGATAGAAGGAAACGTTTGTGCAAAGACCCACTTGCGAATGCTTATAGCAGCTTTATTCACAGTAGCCCCAAGCTGGGACAACCCAGATATCCTTGGCGGGAAAATCCGTGATCGAAGTGCACAGCGGTCTCCTCTGCACGCGAGTGGCAACTGCCACCGTACGCTGACATCTCGAGCACGTGCCAAGGGCAAGCGCTGCCTCGTGGCCTGGTGTGTGACGCCACCAATGAGACCTTCTGGACGGGACCCGGCCCTGGGGGCAGACTCAGTGGGGGTGGGGCTGCACAGGGTGCAGACAGGGCGTCGGGCTTTGGGTCCACGGGAACCTTCTGCATCTCGTCTGTGCTGGTGACGGCTCACAGCTGTGTGCCTTTGTCCGAACTCCTCTAACTGAGCATTTCAAAGGGTGAATTCCAATGTCTATAGTGAGCCCGGAATAGACCTGACTTTAAAAGCAGAATATGCAGTTATGTTTAAGTGCATTAAGAGCCTGAGGACTCTGACCTGAGAGAGCGAGTTTCCACCCTGGGGGGGGGGGGTGCAGAGGCTCCCGGGGATGGTGCACAGCCTGATGCTGTGGGGCCAGGGGCCTTGGTCCCCAGTCTGCTCCGCCAGCTGGCCCCTCCTATTCCGTCTGTGACCTGGAGGTCCTATACTCTTGCTGGGCCGCTGTTCTGTCACCAGCACCAAGGAGCCTGGCAGGACCCACACTAGAGGCTGTCAGTCACAGAGTGGGGGTTGGGGAGGCAGGGAAGCACCTCCAGCGGTAACACTTCTTCCCAAGTCACTGCCTCTGGGAGCACAGCTGGCTCCTGCAGGTGTGGTCTGGCAAGGTGCAAGCCAGAGGACAGATGGGAGGCTAGGCTCCTGCTGGATGGGGGGCAGACAGGGCGAGACTCCCCAGTCTGCCCGTCCTGCTGCATGGGCCTAGGGCCCCCAGGATGGGCGCGCTGCCTCCTGGCCCGCCAGAGCATGCCGGCGGCCAGGCTGGTTCCACCGGGCTCCAGGAGACCCACGGCCTCTGCTCTGTCTCTCGGGCCATTTTTCCTGGGAGCCCTGAGGCGCCACAGAGAAGCCTTCTAGCCGAAACACCCGCCCTGGCCACCAGGGCCATTGCGGGCACCCTGCAGCGACAGCTGGCCCAAGAGCAAGGCCCACCATGAGGGAGTGCCTCCGAGGACCCCCAGCTGTCACAGCACCAAAGCCCCCTCTGCAGCTTTGCCCTGTTTGCTCCCTGGTCCCAAAACCATGAGCACTGATAAAATGCCCGGGGCTTTCAGACTGAGCTTTGAGGGTGGCCTGTGGCCCCGGAATAGGACAGAATCCTTTGTCTTGCCACCCTGGGGTGCATCCTTCTGCACACACACTGGCTGTCAGAGCTGGTGCCCCTGAAGGCAGCGGAGGCTGGGCCAGGCCCCTCATGGGCAGGGGAGGCCTGGTGACCCTTTTTCCCAGCGTAACTATCGCTAGCTCCCTCTTGTGCCGTCAGAAGTACGTGGTGAGTGATAAGTTACACGGTCACCCTCCTCGGGGGTCTCAGACGTGGCGCATGAGCTTCTGTGCACCTGCCAAATGCATGGCCCAGGGCTGCTCTGGAAGGACAGCCTCAGGCTGCTGTAAGCCCAGCAAGTGGCCTTTGCCCCTGGCCGTGCCCGGGGGCCAAGGAGGCACCTCACCCCTCCCCGCAGCCCGCTGGCCGGGCCCCTGCAGCACTGCCCACCCCTGTGTTCCAGGTTGTGGCTCCTGGAGGACCCCCCCAGGACCAGAGCTGGCGAGGACCCAGCCTGACCCCTGCACTGCCCTCGTGCATTTCCGTGTTGCTCCTGAGGAAGCTCGGACCCCATTTGACCGGCGCCGTCTACACAGAAGGCACATCAAATCGCAATCCAGTCACATTTTTCAAGCCGTACCAGGTGTGGGGTGAGGGAGGCAGAGGGGCAGATTTCATGAATCCTTGGTCTGCAGCCAGGACACGTGCAAATGGCAAAAGTGGCAGAATAAAAAAGTCACCATATAAAAATAATTTACTGAGCCATATGTATGCAGCTGCTCAGAAAGAGATATTGAACTGTGGTCTCCACTTGTATACTTTCCTCCAGATGCTGTTGGACACAGAACCAGTGGAATGCAGACACAACTTACCCATAAAATGATTTCTGTACATGACAGAGTCTCCATTCTGCAGCCACCTAGCCCGTGGGTGTGTGTTTTTGGAAGACCTGGGTCCTGTGTTTTATCTTTTTCTCAAATGAGACATGAGGCACATTGCTGGTTTGTGTATGGGAGGGTGTGCTTCCCATATTGGACACACAGGAACAGACGGACATAATTCGGATGCACGCAGTGTCACAAGTTCGCTTTCAGCGTGAGGAGAGGGGACGTGCCTTATGGACTGTCTGTACGTAGTGCTGAGCGGAGACCGTCAGCGACACGCGTCCACCATATTTGTCAGCGCTTTGGGGACTCACACATTTGTACAGATTGAATCTCGGTAAAACGTTTATCCAAAGATAAAGTGACAATACTACATTTATATATTTATTTCTGGATAAAATAAAACTGATCAAACAAAGCCGATGTCTTCACCACATGGTGGTAGTTTTCATCAGGGAAATAAGCCATGTATGGGGTGTTCTTGGAAAATCACACACTAAGCTGTCTCAAAAAGAGGCCAAAAGAATAATTACTTTTCGTCCCAAACAAAATACATCTCTTACCCTTACTGGTTCAAGTTCTGTTTAACAAACATTTATTTCACAATCCCTCACTCATTTTAAGGGATTCAGGAACCTTAAGTTCTTGACACAGACATTCATATGGGTGCCTTCTGCCCAATGTCCCAGGAATCAATAATTTGCCTCCTACTTAAAGTTATCCAGAAGAGGAATACCATAGAATATTATCTTATTTCTTTTTATGTTTTTGAATTTTATTTATTATTTGACATATATTTATCAAGAACCTATCACGTGCCATATATTCTTCTAGGCAAGGGGTAGAACATAGAATGAGAAGCACAAATCACTGTCCTCATGGAGACTGGCTTCCAGGGGAAGATAGGGGGCAGCAGTCAAATACGTTAATCTGTGCATCGAATGATAAGAACTAGGGAGACAAATATGGTGGAAGGATGGCCATGGATGTGGGGAGTGGGAGCTCTGACCCTGAATAGGAAGATGAAAGAAACATGGGGGTACGTAAGAGTCACCACCATGGATGACTGTCCAGGTTAACACGTGTCACTGTTCAATTTCGTTAAGAAAGAATTAGACTGAGTTAAAGCCATTGCCCTCCCTGACCTCTGCCCTCATATTACTTGCCTCTCTCCCTTGGGGTGGGACACTCTCTGAATTCCTGTGGTTCTTTTCCACAGAGATTTTAATACTCTTATTATGAAGGTAGGTGCTCATGAAATATGTATAGGCTCCTGCTGAACATTTAAAACCTTCAGTGTGTTGTTTGATTGGAAATCATCATTGTATTTTCTATAAACATTTATTAGGATTTAATTTGTAAGCATATACTTCACTCACTGAAAGTGCACGATTCAATGGTTTTTGAAGCATAGTCAGAGCTGTATAACCATCAACCCCGTCTACTTCTACGGTTTCATCACTCCAGTGAGAAACCCAGTGCCTATCAGCCATCACTCCCCAGCCTTTGACAACCATTGACCTAATTTTTGTCACAATTCTGAACACTTTGCATAAATAAAATCTTACAATATGTAGTCTTCTGTGACTCTCTTCCTCCACATAGCATGTTTTCCAAGCTTCCTCCATGTGGCAACACATGTCAAAACTTCATCCCTTTTCTCAGCTGAATAATATTCCGTTGTCTGGATGTATTGCATCTGTTTACCCATACATCAGTTCATGGGCGTTTGGGTTGTTCCCACCGTCGGCTTTTCTAAACAGTGCTGCTGTATAGGTTCATAGAATTGACCCTTGATCGATGTGGGTCTGAACTGCACAGATCCACTTACAGGTGGATTTTTTATGGTACACTACTGTCAGCGTATTTTCTCTGCCTTGCGGTTTTCTTAATGTTTTCTTTTCTCTCGCTGACTTTGTTGTAAGAATACGGTATATAATAATACATGCAACATACAAACTATGTGTTAACCAACTGTTTATGTTTTTGGTGAGGCTTCTGGTCAACAGCAGGTTGATAGTAGTTAGGTTTTGGGGGAGTCAAAATTATACATGGATCTTTTACTGGATGGGGGGGTCTATGACCCTAGCTCCTGCATTGTTCATGGGTCAACCGTATACAAGTTTTTGTGTGGACATGTTTTCATTTCTCTTGGAGAAGTTGCTGGGTCATATGATAACTCTATGTTTAACATTTTGAGGGGATGCCAGAGTGTTTTCCATAGCAGGGGCAACATTTTATATTCCTGCCAACAGTGCATGCGGGCTCCAGTTTCTCCACACCCTCACCAATGTTGATTATTTTTGTCTTTCAGATTGTAGCCATCCTCGTGGATATGTGGGGGACCTCCTTATGGTTTTGATTCGATAATAATTAATGATGTTGGGGAATTTGTATGTGATTTTTGGTCATTTCTGTGTCTTGTTTGGAGAGCAGTTTATTCAGATTCTGTGATCGATTTTTAATTGTGTTGTTTATCTTTTGATTATTGAGTTGTAAGAGTTCATTATGTATTGTGCATATAAATCCTTACCAGAGATATGATCTACTAATTTTCGCCTTTCCATAGGCTGTCTTTTCACTTTCTTAATGGTGTAATTTTCAGCACACAACCCTTTAATTTTAATAAAGTCCAATTTATGTTTTACCTTCAGTTGCTTCTGGTTTGTTGGCATATTTAAGAGGGCCATTCCTCGTCCCTTGCATTTCCACAGAAATGAGTTTTTCAACTGATGCATAAACAAAACAAAAGAAAACAAACAAAGCAAAACAAACCCAGCTAGTATTTTGATAGATATGGTGTTGAATTTGTAGTTTAATTTAGAGAGTATTTTAATAGTAGTATTGAATAGTAATTTAATTTAGAGAGTATTACTTCCTTCTGATCCATGAACATGGGGCATCTCTTCATTCATTTTAGATCATCTTTAATTTATTTCAAGCATAGTTTTCAGAGTATGTGTTATGCTTAGCTTATTAAATTAATTCTTACTAATATTTTATTCTTTTTCATACTATTATAAATAGAATTGTTTTATTAAATTCATTTTTAATTGCCTGCTGTTAGTGACTAAAAATACAAATAGATTTTATATATTGCTTTCATGTCCTGCAAGGTTGCTAAACTTGTTTATTAGTTTTAACAGGTTTTATTAGCAGACTCCCTGGAATTTTTAATATAAATTATCTTATATAAAATAGAGTTATGGATGGCTTTTATTTCATTTTCTTGCATGATTGTCTTTTTTTTTTTTTAAGATTTTATTTATTTATGTGACAGAGAGACAGCCAGTGAGAGAGGGAACACAGCAGGGGGAGTGGGAGAGGAAGAAGCAGGCTCCTAGCGGAGGAGCCTGATGTGGGACTCGATCCCGGTACGCCAGGATCACGCCCTGAGCCGAAGGCAGACGCTTTAACGACTGTGCTACCCAGGCGCCCCTGCATGATTGTCTTGGATAGAACTTGCAATAGAATAGAATAGAACAGAATAGAATAGAATAGAACAAAAGAGGAGAGGCAAGAACAGACTTCCTTGTCTTGTTGAAGGCCTTACAGGAAAAGCATTCTGTACAAATCCCACTTAGTCATAATGTCTAATTCTTTTTATGTGTTGCTAGATTAAGTTTGCTATTATCTTATTACAAATTTTTGTGTCATTAGTCATAGGGCATATTCGGTATTTTTTATTTCTTTCACATATTTGTCTGGTTTTGGAATCAAGGTCATGTTAACCTTATTGAATGAGTTGAGAAGTCCTTTTATTCCTATTTTTTGGAAAAGCATGAGGATTGATGATAATTCTTTAACTATTTGATAAAATTCATTAGTGAGGTCATCTATATTGAGGTTTTTTTTGTGTGTGTGGAAATATCTCAGTTGCTAATTCAATAATTTACCTGTTATAGGTCTGTTCAGATTTTCTTTCTTCTTCAGCCTGTCTCAGTTTGTATCTTTTTTTTCCTTTCCTTTTTTTTTTTTTTTAAGTTGCTTCTTATTTTTAAATAGAGCATATCAGGCTCCTTGATCACTTTAGGAAGTGTATTTTATGTTGAGCTTACCTTTTTTAAAGTTTTTTTTTAAATTTTTAAGTAATCTCTACTCTATCTTTATAGGAATGCATTTCATCTGAGTTCTCTAACTTACTGACATACAGCTTTTCATAGTCTTTAGTCTAATCTTTGTTAGCACTGTGAGGTCAGTAATGGAGCGCTCTCTTTCATTCCTGTCTTCTGGACTGCACTTACTCAGGGTCAAACTTTAATCACACTGGGGGGGAGGTGGGTGTGAGTGTGGTTCGAATGCCCTAAACTCACTGTTCACACTGAACCTAGCAGATTTCCTCAAAGAGATAGTCCACCATTTGCTAAATGCTCTTGGGAAATTTCCAGAAACTACAAATGTTTTTGTTGCTGCTTTTGTTTGGTTTGATTTTTGATTTTTAATAGTTTGTAGTCAAGTGGTTTTTACATGGAGAAGAAAGAACACTGCATGGCTTCTTGCCATTCCGGAAGTCCCACTTCAGTCACCATTATATTTAGAATTTATTCATTTTGGCACATGCAGCTCATTCATTTCAATAGTATAGAGTATTGGAAATATATGAAAAAAATATTTTTACCTTGCTGATAAACACTGAAATTGTGCCCCTTTTCCTCCATACAATAATGTTATAAATACTCCTATATGAGTATCTGAATTTTTCTTAAATACAGACTTAGCGATGAAATTGCAGAAAATGGAGGATTTGCGTCTCTTGATTATATATTGTCTGTTTGGTTACACCAATTTAACCTATGACCACATTTATTGCTTTATAGTTTTATTAACACTTGATATAGTGAGACCTTAGAGTTTTTCAATCTGAGGCGAGTTTTTGTTTTCTTTTTGATTGTAATTTTGTTTTTCTCTGATTGCTAGTGAGATTATGAATCATTTCCTATTTTGGGTCTTTGGATTTCCTTTCACATGAATTTTTTGTACATATTATTTGCCTATTTTTCTATTGTGTTGGTTTTCTTTAAAAAATACTTTCAGAAGTTATTTACTCTGGATTCTGTTATCCTGTATTTATATATATCTTTTCTCAGTCTGTGACAAGCCTCTTTACTTTCTATATCATTTATTCCAGATTTTTTAAAAAGATTTTAGTGGAATTAAATTAATCCTTTTCAAAATTTCTGTTCTTTTTGCCTTATTTTTAAGAATTCTTCCCTATTTTCAAATCATCATGGAATTATACATTTTCTACTGAAAGTTTTGGTTTCATTTTTCACATTTAGTCTTTAATTTACCTGGAATTTATTTTATCAATTATCCCTGAATCATTAACTAAACAGTGCATTCTACTCTCACTAATTTTCAAAGTCTTCTTGGCCAGAAGTGAAAGAATTTGTATTTGGACCTCAGAGATGTCTGTGTGATCTATTTGTCTATTTCTGCACCAATATCACATGTTTTAATTATAAAAAGTCTTAGTAGCTCCTAGAGGTATGTTCTAATCCTTCCTTTATTGTTTGAAGTTGTTTGGGAATTTTTCCCCTTTATACCTACACATGAATTTTTAGCATTAGTTTGTCTAGATCTGTATCTCTGCCTATTTAAGCTGACTTTTATATTATTTAAAAAGAGCTTTAATTTTTTTCACAAGATCTTTTTTGTTAGATTTATTATTAGCTACTTTATTTTCTGCGTTATTATGTGACAAGATCATCTTTGAAACTTTTTTTTCTAATTGATGTTGCTGTATCTAGGAGAACCTCAGATCTTTGTGTTTTATCTTGTATCTAGCAACCTCGGTGAACTCTCCTATTCATTTGAAAACTTCGTCTGCAGAATCTCTTAAATCTGCTTTACTGAGAAATGTATTTCATCCTTTATCAAAAGGATAAAAGGCCTTGAAACTTATTTTTCTTACTTCACTTTCCTCTCTAGAAACTCTAATATAATGCTGAATAGCATTGAGTGATGACAGCTATTCTTTTCTTATTCTTGACAAAAAAAGAGTATTTTGAGTCTTTAAATATCATATTTAGTATTTAGTAGATGCTATGTATTGTGCATAGTGTCACAGGTTGAAAGTAGATGCTAAGATGGAGTTTTGGTGAGGGATGAGTATGAGAGATCATAACCTGTAAAGGGGAGAGAGTAATGATTGGGCAGAGGGAGAAACTGAACTGTGATCAGGCCCAGTAAGTTTGGTTAGCCTGGTGGGTGAACTCTAGGGTGAGTTGTTTCTTGTCAGCCCCAGATGGCCAAGATGTTAACTGTCCTCCCAACTCAGTTACCAGATGAGATTTTCCCCAAACTGTCATAATCTCAGAGAGAGACACCTCTGCTGTTGAGGCTGAATGTGAAGGGCCAGACAGCAAGAGGCTCCATGCTGACCGTACTCATGCAGCTGGGCAGGAACTCTTTCCTTGTAGGAGAGGAACAAGGACACCTCTTACATAGGGCACCTCTCCTTCCACCATAATTAGGATGTGTCCTCTTAAATGTTTTCCCTGCAGCTATTGAAAAATATCCCCCTGATTTAGTCTGCTGTAAGAAATTACACTTCAAAAAATTCAGTGGTACCTTATCTCTAAATATGTTGGATAAATTCTAATTGGATAGGACACACTTTTTTTTTGTGCCATGTACCTTAACGGGTTGGGTTTATAATATATTACATATATTTTATGGAAATTCTGGCTCCATTCTCACAAATGAAACTGGACTGAATATTCCCTTTCTTCCCCTTTCTTTTTCTTATTTGATATCTTGGCTCTTGTTTAAACAAACAAACAAAAAAAAACAAAACCCCAAAAACAAAAAACTGGGTCAGATGTGTTTCCCTGTTTTATTTATTTATTTTGTAGACTATGAGTCAATTTATATAAGATTAAGATTATTTTGTTTCTGAAGGTTGGCTAGAGATTTTATGTAATACTACGTGGACCTACCAAAGTTTTCTTTGGTGATAAAGTGATAGTGAAGAACAGAAGAGATCTTTGTTGTATGTTTGACTTAAGATTTCATTTTGTGGTTTTCATTTTGTGGTTCATTTAGTGGTGTTAGGTCTAACTAATGCAGCCACCAAACCCCATTCATTCCCCATACCTTTACCTATTATGTTTGTTGTATATAATTTATCATTGTCTTAAAATTTTACTCATTTGCCTATTTATCCTCTGTCTTCCCCAACCAGAATATAAGTTAATTAGAGAATTTTCCCATTTGCTACTATATTTCTAAATAATAGAAAAGTCCTACTACCTAATAGGCACTCACTGAAAATTTGAATGATTGCATGACACCGTATATCTAGAATATTGAGCTCCTCCTAAGAAAACTGATATCAGTTAATATTCTCCTTTATTGCATAACACTGTTATATCAAAGTAAACGTAAGGTCATCTCTACAGAAAACAAAATATATTCAGGTACTAAATATTCTTTTCTTAAAATGAACAAAAATTTTTATAATGGTAGATACTACCAAGGAATATAGTGTTGCAAATACGGTCCTGGGTATGTTTGTGTTGGATACATAAATATTCTTAAACTATGAAATCGCTCCAGTTCATAAGCTAGTAGCTGGAAGGTGAACATGACCCAATATCTTTGCTGGTGGCCTTACAATTAGACACCCACAGCCACCTAAATGCAAACGTTGCATAGCAGTATGGCTAGTTCTCTTAAATGAGTTGGCACTTAAGGGCCAAGAAAGGTTTTCCTTATTAGGTATCTAAACTCTTAATTAAAATGTGTATCAAATAAGAAAAGTATACTTAAGATGAACACTTTTCTATACTGATTTCACAGAGCTATGAAGCGTGAAGATGGAATAAAAGTATAGAGAATGCACTTCCTCTGAATTTATTTGGTTGTGTGACTTCTTTTTATGCAGAATACCTAAAAAATATATTTCAAAAATGAAGAAGAAATAAATGCATTTTCAGACATACAAAAGCTGAAATAATTCAGCACCATAGTCCTGAACTCTCAACATAAATCATACATCATTTCCCTGTTTTAAAGCCATCAGTGGGTTCCCATGGCACTAAAAAAGTAATGGTAAGATAGATAGATAGATAGATAGATGATAGATGTAAGGATAGATAGATGTAAGGATAGATAGATGTAAGGATAGACAGACGTAGGGGTGGATAGAAGTAAGGGTGGATGGATGGATGGATAAATAAGTAGGAAGAAAGAAAAAGAAAGAAAGGAAAGAAAGAAAGAAAGAAAGAAAGAAAGAAAGAAAGAAAGAAAGAAAGAAAGAAAGAAAGAAATTGATAGACGGACAGACTCAAACCTTTAGTGTCTGGCCATAATTTTACTGGGTATGGAATTCTAGATTGCCAGGTTTTCCTCAACACCCTCCATTTACAGTCCTTTATCAATGTTGCCCTACTGCCTTCTAGCCTACATTTTTCCAACAGGAAAGATTCCATTGTTGTTATTTATTTTGTTTTATTATTATTTTTTTGTGTGTGCACATGTCTTTTCCTCCATTTCTAGAATTTTCTCTTTATGATTGATTTTGAGCAATTTGATCATGCTGCATTTCAGTGTAGTTCTTGTCACACTTATTGTGCATAGGGTTTGTTCAGCTTCTTAGATCTATGGGTTTCTAGTTTGTAAAGTTTTGGTCCATTATTTCTTTAAATGTTATTTCTGCCGCATTCCCTCTACTCCCCTTTTGGGTATCCAATTACATGTATATTAAACTACTGGAAGTTGTCCCATGGCTACTAATGCTCTTTCCAATTTTCTTCCCCCTCTGTGTGCCTTATTTTTGGATAATGCTATCACTATGTCTTCAAGTTAACTGCAATGTCTAATCTGCCATTAATCCCATGAACCTCAAACATTGCAGTTTTCATGTCCAGAAGTTTGATTGGGATTTTTTTCTATTTATAATGCTTCTACTTAACATGTTCCATCTTTCCTCTAGCTTTCCAAACATATAGAACACAGTTATAATAGCTATTTTAATATTTTTATCTATTTAATATTCTGTATCAGTCGTGAGTTAGTTTGGGTTGATTAATTTTTTGTCTAGTATGAGTTGGTTGTATTTTCTTGTTTCTTCGTATGTATCACAATTTTTTATTGGATGCAGCTATTGTAAAATTGCATGGGTGTTGATATTTTTGAGCTTAGTTCTGGGATGCAGTCAGTTTATTAGAAACCGTGTTTGTCTTGCAGGTCTTGGTTTTCAGTTTTCTTGGTTAAGGTCAGAGCCACCTGTCATCTAAGGCTAATTATTCCTCATTCCAGAGGCACGAATCTTCTGAGTATTCTACCTGCTGCCCCAGCAATTATAAAGTTTTTCCATTCTGGTTGTTTGGGACAGGCACTGAAAATAAAAATTGGGTGGATGTAATGCTCCAGAAGCCAAGAGAAGAAAGTGTTTCAAGGAGGAAGAGGTCAACTGGGAAGACTATTGTTGAGATACTGAGCAAGGTGGTGAGTGTTTTCTGTATTTGGTAACCTCCAATTAGCTGGTGACCCTAGCACATGTCATGTCAAGGATAAAGCAAGAATCTGGATTATGGTCAGTTGAGAAGAGAATGTGGGAGAAGGAAGTAGGGCTTGTAGCCACCTGTGGCTCTTTCCAAAGTCTTGCTATAGTGGGGGTCAGAGAGATAGAGCGATGGCCCCCTTTGGTGTGGGTAAGAATGAGGGCCAATGTGAATCAAAGAAAAGTGGATGGAGAAGATGACACTTAACTGGGTCTCCAAGAGCAATATGGATGTTCCTAGACAGAAAGGGCAGGGGAGGTGGCTGTTTCAGGGGATGGGATTATGGGGGTGTCTGTGGGGTGGGGGTAAAGCAGGCCTGGGTGCAGGGGAGGTGGCTGTTTCAGGGGGATGGGATTATGGGGGTGTCTGTGGGGTGGGGTTAAAGCAGGCCTGGGTGGCGAGCCCGTCTGTAGCGTTGTGCACATGTCTGGCAGCACAGACTCTATCAGGTACTCTATCATTTTTTCCTGTCATTTTCTCTAAGATAAGTAAAGACCCCGGAGTCCCACTGGGCTCATTGGAGCCTCCCTTCTGAGCCTTTGTGCCCTATGTACCTGCTCCCTGAACACTTCTAAATGTCCCCCCACAGAAGATTGCCAGGTGCCCTGGAACACACGACAACCCCAGCTTCCCTGGCTCTGCTCCTGCCCGATGTGGAATGCCCCCAACAAGGAGGGTGTGACAGAGTTCAGGCCTCTTGGAGTGACCTTGAGAGGAAGATGCTCTGGCTGGCCCTCCCACTCACTGCAGTGCTTTTGCTCACCTCCTGGGCCACTCCCCTCTCTTGCTCACCTCTCCCACTGCTGAGGTTTCCATAGGGATACCTTTCCTGACCACCCTCCAGCCCTGTTCCTTTCCTCCTCTGGATTCTCCTGCTGCCCTGAGGGAGCTTCATCCTGCTGCCATGCCTCCCGGACCACAAAACCAGGAGGTGAATACTTCCGGTTTTACTTACAGTGAGACCTCTGCTTCTAGCATAGCCCCTGGCAGATGATAGGCGTTCAGAACACCTGCCTACAAAGCTTGCATTATTTGGAAGCAGAAGCCAGCTCTCACTATGCCTTTTCAGAGGTTCAGCACCCAATTATGGGGGCCATGGGATCAAGAAGAGTGGCTGGGTGCTCATCCCATGCACAGGGAGACACAGCTGGGGCCAAGAGGAGGTTGAGTTCATGGTACTGATACTGTGCAAGGACCCACAGGCACTCTTCACTTACCCTCCTGGGAAGCCCCTCATTCCTGCCCCGGGGACAATGCAGGACTGGCAAGTTACAGGTGGGATGCCACCTGTGCCCTTTAGGATGTCCATGCCATGGTTTTGCTAGGGGAAAGCAAACCACTGGCCTGCTTCCAGATAGGAGCTCAATACTCATCTCTTTCCATACCTGTTAATTCTGGAGCTTTTAATTGCATTTCAAGTGGCTGAGTCTGGCACTTGATAAATATGTCTTGAAGAACCTTAGAGAAGCCAGAGTGAATAAAACTGACAGTGCATGTGGGGCATTGGGGTATTTTTCCAGAGAAGCATTAATCACTGGCAACATGGACCTCTCATCCTTCCTCTGGACTAGTGTTTAGGGAACACTGCGCAGCCCCTCCCATTAGCTTCCTACCAAGACGCCCACTTGCAATTACTCTAAGTGAGTATGGGAGCCAGCCCCAGCTTCTGGTTTCCCTAATGTGCCCTGAAACCAGGATCTGCCTTCAAACCTGCACGTCAGTGCACACCACACCACGGCATCTGGATCAAAAGTGAAGACAGCGACCCCCTGACTGGTTTGATCTCTTCCTCATGAAATGATGGATTGGCTGTAAGCATTCGTAGCAGAATTATCTCATTTTGGAGAGGGTCTTCCCAGCTTTTCTGCTGCTCTGGCCCGGCAGAGTGGTGCAGGAGATGGGTTTATAATCCTGTTCCAGCCATCATCCCCATGACAAATGGGCTGTGTTAGCAGTCCACTGGGGAAAAAAGGTGATCATATTTCGTCATTTATAGGATACCTGGAGAAAATATGATTCACAGTGGTATGGAATCAAGGAGGATAAAAAAATCCATTTATTATTTCAGCTGTTCCCGAACATCACTTTTTAGCTGTCTTCAGGCCTGTGATATTCTGAGAAGCAGAAGATTGCTCAATAAAAAATCTTACGACACGCTTTTGCAAAGCGAGGCATCTCCTCTCCCTCCCCTGGCAAATGATTCGGTGAACAGCACAGGCGAGGTAGTGAGTGATGGTGTATGAAGCACGCCTCTAAATCAGGCCAGTCTGGCTGGGCACATGCCAGTCTTGCATGTTTATAACCAACACGCTCTGCCCTCTGTGGCCCGCCCTCACGCAGGCAGGGATGACTGACCCATCAGGACACTGCAAGTGTTGGGACGCCCATCCTGGTCTGGCCACAAGCTCGGTCTTCCCAGGGTTCCCAACTGGCCTGTGATCAGGAGCTGAGACCAGCACCTGCATCGCCAGCAAGTTCGGATCAATCAGTTCCTGGGATTTGCAGGGTCTCCACAAACTTTCATGAAGGCAAAACATCACCCTGGAGGCCAGGGAGCACCAGCGTCTGAGTCCAGGACAAGAAAGTCACCGGAACCTCCCAAGCCTTGGATAAGGAAGGATCCCAGGACTACTCCTCCGGTCTCGAAGAGCCTTTCCCATTTTGAATTAACGCCCCATCTTCTATCCCAAAAGCTCTGCTCTTTGGCTGCTTTGCGTGGTTCCTTTGTGTCCTTTAGAAGTAAGAAAGCACTTCGGGACTGTTGCTACTTTGATCTTCCCACACAGGAGTTACAGCGGTCTACCCTGGAGCCGCGAAGGAGGCCAGGCGGTGGGACTCAGGGCTGAGAACACTGAAAGGGACATTTATAGGAGCGAGTTGAGGGCACCCCACACAAGAGCCTCTTGGAGGGACAGTGCCAAGGCCCGGGTGTCCCAGAATGCCTGACCCACTCCCTCTAACCACGTCACTTTGCCCTTCCCGGTCTTGCTGACTCCATTTTCCTTGGAAATCTGCTCCCCCACACGCTGTCCATTCTCCCTCCTTGTTTCCTTTCCTGCCTCTCTGGCTCTCTGGACTCGTGTTCAACATGAGAGCACTGATAAGCGTTCCTTGTGAAATCCACTTGTACAATCTAGGAGTTCTCAGTGCTGCTCCCAGGGCTCTTCGGAGGCCGCAGTCAGGTCATCACAAGACAGGCTCAGGAGCGGGTTCCCGGGGGCCTGGGTGGTCTCCCGGGCCTGGGGCCAGGGTGAGACTGGAGCCCGAGCCAGCCAAGTGATGTCGATGCCTGAGCACGGAAGGGGGCTGTAGTTAGACCACGCCGGAATGCCCACAGCGGCCACTCTGTGGTTTTGTTCATCTGTCTTTCCAGCCTTTCTTGTTTCCACATGGAAGTACTCCGGTTGCTATGGAAATGATGGGATCCTATGGGCTTGCTTAAGGTTACCCACAAAGGGGGATAGATCTCCATCCCCGGTGGAAGGCACAGCCCAGCATTCGTGGTAGAAAATGCACGGGACTACCTCCACTCTTCTGCTTCGCTCTGCGTGGCAGGGACACTGGCCCCGCGTGTCCAGGAGCTCAGACACCACGTCACGCTGTCCCCTGACTCACAGGCAATCTTAGAATTGAGGACCCACGGCTGCATGGTGTTACAGCTGCAGGGAAACGTCAGCTTTGATATGTGTCCCCTGCTCCTTGGTGCCCAGGGTGATGTCACTGGGCCCTTTTTCCATTGGTAGGCACCTCTGATTCCCTGGCTGGGGAGGAACCATCAGACTCACCTTCATGGCCTCAAACTCTGCTCACACAGGGGGCCCTCTCTTCCCCGGCCTTCGGCTCCCTTGTGTGGCGCAGCCTTGTAGCCCCTTGCGTCCCTGCTCCAGGGTCCCAGGCTGGCTCAGCCACCCCACGAAAATGTCTTCTTTAGGGAAGCTTCCAAAGACTGGTCTGGGACAGATTTGTCTTCGCAGACACCAAAGAACATGGAGCCACGCCTGCCTGGGTCCCCTGCCACCTCTCTGAGGATTCAGTGTGCTCCTGGGGGTGGGGGTGGGGCAGAAACCCACATTCTTCTCTGAACACCCTCCATGGATACTGGAGCAGCCCCGTTTCCCCAGGGCCTGGGGCTCTTTCTGACTCCAGCGTCGGGGTTCTTCAAACCCCTTCTTGCCACGTCTGGGCCCTGCCCATCATGGCTGTTCTGGACTTTCAGGGCTCCTGGGCCACAAACGCTGGCTGGTGGTCAGACAGCGACCGGGGCTCCTCGCTTGTGCCAACACAGAGAGTGCTGCCTCCTCCAGCAAGCTCCCATCTCCCTCACCAGTAGGCACCTGCCACCCTCAAGATCCAGGCAGCACCCCCAAGCCCACTCACTCTCCCGCCCCCGAGAGGCTGACATTTCATACATCCCAGGGTTTCCTTTCCTCGAACCCTTACAGCGGCACTGAATTACCAGGCCCAGCGACTTCTGTGGCCTGGGGCCTCCAAGCAAGGTGAGCAGGGAGCACACAGAACACAGGCCTGACTCACCCACACTGGTGGGAGGGGCCTGAGCTCCGGGGATGGGGTCCCCGCATGTCCCAGGGCAGCTGGAGACCCTTCCAGAAGGATGCAGACCCATCACACGCACTCGTTTATTACGAAGTGCCCAGCAAACTGCAGAGTGCTATAGAGGGATGACTGCGTGTGTGCACACGTGTGGATGTGTGCACATGTGTGTGTGCGTGTGCTCACGCACATGTGGAGAGAAGGCGAGAGCACGTGCACCAATATACTGATGCTTTGGGGGAGGGGCTTTCCATGCTCTATAGTGCATTTCCTATATTTCTCTAGTGCTTGAAGTCTATATGACATGCATAGACTGTCTCTGACATCAGGGAAGGACAGCCCGTATACCCGTGTGCAGAAGGGTCTGAGACGGCGAGGTCCGTGTGGAGTGGAGGCGCGCGCTGCTGCTCCGTCCGTCTCCCTCTGCGTGCACACGGTCTGTGCATTCTCGTCCATTCACAAAGGCACACCTCACGGAAACGACCCCGGCCTGCTGCCTCTGCTGACCCCACGGTGCCCCCAGGACATCGCAGGTGCCGAAGGCACACGGGAGGTGCGGGCCCCTGCAAAGCTGCTAATGTGGGAAGGGGGGTTGCACGCCCAGCCTAATCCAAGAACAAGGGTCTGGGTGTTTCCCTGATGGGCTAGTGGGTGTGCTCAAGCAAGATAAAGGAAGAGTGTCCCAGACCCAGGAGCTTGCTGAGTAACTGGCAAGGGCAGGACAGACGCGCTGCTCATGCTGCCACTTCTCAGCTGCCCTTTCGCTGCATGAGGCCGGCATTCTGCAAACTTCTGGTCTTCCTCCCTCCCTTTAAGGCCAGACAGTAGAGCCGAAATTCAGTCTACCTGGGAGTCCTTTTCTGGGAAATCGTTAGCTACATCTGAAGCCAAACGAGTGATATTTACATCACCCACTGGCCCTGCATTCGTGCAGAGAACCAACGGACCGAGTGCTGAGCGGACAGGACTAACAGGCTGCTGGACAGACTGGCGTGGGCAAGGCTCCATGCGAGGAAAGTGTGGATTCCAGACACTGGGAATCCTTGTCAACAGCCCTGGCCAAGCAAAGAAGAGTCAACTCAATGTGCCAATCAGGACTCTGCACTCGGGGGCCCTGGTGCTGCCCGATGTGTCTGCAGCCTCCTTGTTCCAGAATTTCCCCTCACAATCTGGGCTCTGGACCAGCCAAACCCAGAACAAGCTGTTCACCAGGCGGAGAAGCTGGTAAACAACCTCCCCCCGCTCACTTAGGGATTTGGGGGGACATTTGCATGAGGTTGTGCGTGTGGATGGAAACGCAAGCTGCTGCCTTGCCAACATGTGTGGCTATCACGGGGTGATGCTGGGCCCCGAGGTGAGCTGGGACAGAGCTCAGAGGGGCCTGCCAGCCCACAGAAGGAGGCCCTGGAGCCTCCCCTCACTTCACAGCAGCTTCCTTGCTCCCCTCCCTGGCCCCTGCCCCCTTCCTCCCTCCTCCTGGGACAGAATTTACCAAAAAGACTCTGGCTTGTCAAACACTGGGGAATGCCTTTTAGAATGGCAAGCTGTTTATCCAAAGACCCGATTCCCAGCTTCTCCCAGCTTTAATTAAAAACATTTGTAAACAAGCTGATGATTGTCACACAAGTCCTATCTATGAAACGACAAGAACAGGAACAGTCCTCTCAACATATAATTGGAAAATAGTTTTCTTTTGAACTTTCCAGATGGGATTGGGATATGCAGTTTAATAGGAGATTATGGGCTGCTTTACCCATTGAATACACAAATATATGTCTTCTGTATTCAGAAGGCGCTGTGGGGAGTCATTTTTCAATGCTGTGTCCTACAGCAACTAGTCAGGATCTGGTGCCAACAGATATATAAGCCAATTAATTCTGGACACATTTAAAAAACAAATACCAGCTGACCACCTGTTTTCTGGTGACAGCTTTATGCCACTTCACTGGTTTATAAACAGGCCAGCAAAACATCTCCAGGATTCTGCACAGCACAGAGCAAGGCCGGCTCATTACCCTTCTAGGCCAGCCTCGTCCCCAGGCAAGCAGCCCACCCAGGGCTGTCAACATAAAGCAATGGCTAGCTTTAAAAGCTTTGCCAATGTACATCGGAAACCGGGGATGTACTGTATGGTGACTAACATAATATAATAAAAAAATAATTAAAAAAAAATAAAAAAATAAAAGCTTTGCCAATTGGGGAGAAACTTCCAAAAGTACTCCCTTTTGGTGAACAGAAATTTGCAGGAAACAAAATCAAAATCAAAAGCTTTTTAAGGAGAAAAAAAAAATCCCAGGACACCAGGAGCCATCCACAGTGGATGTCACAGTGATGTCAAAGTTCACGTCTATAGAAACAGCACTTGATTCACGCGGTCCCGCTTGCAACGTTCACGAACAGATCTTTCTATTAGGTTTACCCGGAGGGTGAAGACTTCTGTCCTCTCAGTACAGGTGAGCACTTGGACCATCAATAGCAGTGGCTACGGAGTCCATTACGCCTGCAAGAAGACCAAGGGGACGTTCGAGTGCAGACCAGAGCTGCCCAGAATAGCTCCTCAAACTTGGTCAGACAAGATCCGAGCTTGCATAAAAGGGATGATTCTGTTGATATAAACAGAAAAGAACGAAATCCCAGAATTGTCTAGTACTTCATGGGGAGACCTCAGCAGAGCCACGAAGATTAAATTACGGGTATGTTACATACTCTTCTCCACGCACCTGCTATGCAATGTGCCTGGAGTGACACGAGCGCACTCCCGGAGGACCAGATCCCACGCGGGACGTATGGATGTGTGAGTTAGAAGGGGCTCAAGCCACGTGTCAGCGGGACAATTCCTGTTCCTTATTGCATGTGGACATGAAATACTGTACAATTGTATGTTTTCTGCATATGCGTGTAGAACCGCACATAATATACTTGTGCATGTATGTTTGTATATGCATATATGTGTCTATACACAACTCCGTGTATGCACAGCTGTATCTACATATATATTAATAAGCATTAATGCTGTGTGTTTGGTGGGCAGAGAGAGAGGACGTCCCGGGAAATATCACACACATGGTTCTTACGGCCCCAGGAAAGCAGGAGAGCCCACGGTACAGTTCAATCGTGTCCTTCACCTTCCAGGGACCAGTTTCCAATCCCTTATGGATGAGCAAACTGAGGGGCATGTCCAGGTGAGCACAGCGTCGGCAGGTGGGGAGGACAGGGCTCACCTGGGACACCTTCCCCTTGGCTAGCTGGAGGACGCTGACCAAGGGGCCAACAGGTGGCCTCTGTGATCCCCTTCCTTTGATCTTAAATTGTGTTTCTTCCTAATGAAACTGATGGCATTTGAGGTGGAGGGCACAGGGTGAATTTGGAGTGTATTCTGTGCTTAGACAAGATGCCGAAGACATTTTATATTTAGTATTTTCACTGGTCAAGAAAAAGGCAAATAATACCTTCCCCACCCATCGCCCCATCTCAGGGACGCTGCTCCACAGTAATGTAGCTGATGGTTTAAAACTGATGTGCGTTCAGATGACCCGAGCCGACAGTTTTAGTATTTTGTCAATTCTATTCCCGGATTTAATGGCCTCGTAAATAGGGGGTGTTCAAGTTCAGCCGCTCACCAAATTATTCTATGCCGTAAAGGGGATTCTTTCCCCTTACATATGACTGTCTACAAGAAGCTCAAAAGGGAGAGTGGCCCACACTTTACCAAATTCCAGCAGGTGTTTCTTCATTCCAATTCCTGTTAGCTTTGGGAAATAGATTTTATTCCTTCTAAATGCCCATTAATCACACTCTCACTTAAACCTCAAACTTGCTCTCACTTAGAAATTAATCTGAGGGGCGCCTGGGTGGCGTAGTCGTTAAGCGTCTGCCTTCGGCTCAGGGCGTGATCCCGGCATTATGGGATCGAGCCCCACATTAGGCTCCTCCACTGGAAGCCTGCTTCTTCCTCTCCCACTCCCCCTGCTTGTGTTCCCTCTCTCTCTGGCTGTCTATCTCTGTCAAATAAATAAAAAATCTTTTTTAAAAAAAAAGAAAAAAAGAAATTAATCTGATATTTCACACCAGCTTGAGCAGTCTCGTCGAAGTGACTGGCTCTTGCACCCCTGTGGGACAGCTCTTCAAGAACTGCATTTTCTAGTCCATCCGTCACGTGTGGTAAGTGACGCTGTCACTCAAGGTCATCTACAGATCACACTGGCATGAAAGAGCACCTGCGCCTCCCTGTCACCCACATCCGTGAGTGATCAGATGGGACCTCTGCTCTGTGTTGTCTCTGCTTAAAGACCCCAGCTGACGAAGGTCTTACCTTCCTGTTTCCCAGTTGTTGAGACAGGAAAAGGAGAACATGGCAAATTGGCCACTGGCTCTTCACATTGTTGCCCAGAGGTGACATATGTCACTGCTGATCACACCTCATTGGTTAAAGCAAGCTCGAGGTCATGCTTCGTGTCTTCAAGGCCAGGAGCCTAGAAGGTAGAGAGCTAGGGGTATTGGCTAAACTGCGAGTCATGCTGGAGGTTAAAACAGACCCTGCAGACATGTTTAACCAAGGTTGACCCCTCCTGAAGATGGAAGCTGAAGAGTGAGTCTTCCTCGTTCTAGAAGCCAAGCCTCCCCAGACGTTCCTCGTCACTGCTGGAAGTGGACTGGTGGGAGGAAGGCCAGAGCAGGTCGCAGCTCCCCTCCACAGATATCCTTCTCCTCTGGGAGCCACCCGAAATGTCCTGCTCACCACTGCCCGTTTTCCCTAAACCCCCACCACGGGCACTCTGCAGTCGCGACCTTTGAACCCCCCACTAGACAATACTGGGATGAGTACCTCTCCGCTGGGCAGGCTACGCCTCTGACCGCAGAGTTCCTGGCAGAGCCGAGCCTGGTCTCACAAACTGGGTGGACGCTGGGTATAAGTCCTTACCTTGGCTTTCTCTCCTCTCTCTCTTATGGGGATACCTGTCTTTGGGTTAGGGGGCCATCCTAAAAGCAGGCTGATCTCATCTCAAGACCCTCAATTTCATCTGCGAAGACCCTATTTCCACATAAAGCCACGTTCAAGGGCTTGGGGGTTATGAGGCAGGCATATCTTCCAGGGCACTGTTGAACCCAGTCGGCACCTGTGCCCTCTGCTGCTGAACGTGGCTGGGATGTGACAGCCGAGGCCGCCCGTGGCCCTGAGTCTGCGTGAGAGGAGGCAGAACAGAACTCGCCGAGTCAGACCCTAGTTAGAGACGGGGAGTTTACCCCTCCGCGGCTGGAGTGAGCCCCGGGCCAGCAGAGAGGCTGCTGTGGGTGGGGGTCGGGCTGCAGGAAGGCAGGGCGCTCCTCTGACAGCCCAAGTCAGGGAGGATGGGGGGCCAGGTCAGCAGGAGGAGGGCCGGCCTCTGGAAGGTGCCCTGTGTGGACACGGCCTGCTAAGGAAGCACTTTCCTTGAATCTCTCAGCGCCCCGCCGGGCTTTAGAATGCCAACAGCACGGCTCCCATGAAGGGATGAGCTGCTACATGAATGAATCGAGTCAATAATTTATACTCCGAGGATTTGCGTATTCCCCTCAACGTCCCATTCGTTAAATTTTTAAATGAGAACAAAACACCAGAAATGAAACCGTTTCCCTGTTCTAATCACAAATGCATGTTCCTCTTACCACCTGGTAGAAGGATGGGGTGCGTGCTTTCCTGAGGACTCGGACTGCCGTTCAGGTTCTCAAGCTCACAGTTAAGCGCCCGGAAAGGAAGATAACCTGGGGTTGTAAAAGCCGGGGGTCATTTCCAGGCAGGACTCTCCCACAGCCTGGCCAAGCGGCGCTGTGGGTCGGGGACGTTTGTGGTCCCAGCCCCGCGTGGCCAGAGCCTGCGTTAGCCTCGCGTCTCGCCCGTGAGACTCCAGAGGCAGTGCTCCGATGCTCAGGACAGACTCAAGGTGCCCGGTGGAAAATGTTTCTAACGAGGTGCCAGGCAAGAAACAGAATAAATACTGACGGAGAACCTACCACGTGTCAGTCGTTGTAATGGATGCTGTTCTGGGTGGTTCAGTCCCCGCGTTGTCAGCCGCAGAGGGTTGCGGTTTGTCTGTCTCCCTCGAGCTCTGCCGGTTTCCGCAGCACATGTTTTGGAGTCCGTCAAGGGGCACGCACATTTATAATTGTTAAGTCCTCCTGATGCGTTAATCTTTTTATCATGGAATGTTATTTGACCTTCAGTTGTTCTTGTTCTAAGATTTAATCTGCATGATACTGATAATACAGCCCCTTCTACTTTCTTACGATTCGTGTTTGCAGTAAACATAATTTATAATGTACACATATATAATTTACATGTATAAATTATACATAAACACACATATTTACTTTTTTATTGTGGTAAAATATATATAACATAAAATTTTCCCTTTTAACAATTTTCGAGCATACGATTCTGCACCATCAATTATATTTGCAATGTTTTGTGGCCATTACCACACTTGATCACCCCAAACAAAAGCTGTGTACCCATTAAAACAATAACTCCCCTCCCCCTGGCCGCTGGTAGCCTCTAATCTATTTCTGACCCTATATTTGCCGACTCCAGATATTTCATAGCAGTGACGTACTGGGTAGATACCTAAAATAATTGAAAATGGATCCGAGCAGATACTTGGGCACCCGAGTTCACAGCAGCCAAAGCTGGAGACAACCCAGGGGTCCACCAACGGGGGATGGACAAACAACGTGGTCTCTCCATTCGGTGCAACCTGATCCGGTTACAGAAAGGAGTGTGTGCTGTGTATTCTTCCTTCCTTTGTTTCTATCCTAATTTTGCCTTTGTTTTTAAAATATATTTTTTCCCCAAGAGCATCTGGTTGGGTCTTGCTTTTAAAAGGGAGTCTGACAGTCTGCCTTTCAGGCGAAGTGTTCATTTACATGAAGTCATGACTGATATGTTAGACGTAGGCGAGCCAACTTGCTACCTGTTTGCTAGTTTTCTCCTCTATTTCTGTTCCCCTACTTCTCTTTTCCCGCCTGCTTTTGGATTAATGGAATATATTTTAGTATTTCATTTCGAGTTGTCTGGTGACTTGGGAGCTAGACCACTATCGTGCATATGGCTCCGTGGCTGCTCTTCAGATTATAACTCGTCTTTCATTTTCACAGCAGTTAAAATGTCCTGCTTCCTAGCAGGCAAGAACCTGTAACCGTGGGGCTCTGTTTACCTGCCGCTCTCCTCATGCACGAGCCCGCAATGATGCCCTCCTGCTTGGTTTGCTGTGAGTCACGTTTATCTGTATAATCACTACATCTGGGGCTCTTTGTCATGGTTTCTGCTTATTTCCCTTCATCCTAAAGACTTTCTTCAGCAGTCTGCTGCTGACAAATTCTCTTAATTTTTATTTACCCGAAGAGTCTTCATTTTACCAGTATGTTTGACGGGTCATTTCACCGGTTGTGGAATTCTGGTTTGACTTTTTATTCCTTTCAGCCTCCTGTTGTCCTTCTCACCTTCACTGTTTCTGGTGGGAAGTCCACCTCCATCTGTATAATTGTTTCCCTTATTCCTGGTGTGCTGTATTTCTTCGAAGGCTTTTACAGATTTTCTCTTTCTCTTTGGATTGGAGCAATTTGACCACGATGTACCTGGGTACAGTGATTGATTGATTGATTGATTGATTTTATTTACCCTGCTTAGCATTTCTTGATCTTCATGGATCTATAAATCAGTGTTTTTCACTACCTTTGGAAAATTTTTGCTATTATTTCCTCAAATATTTTTTCTACACCATTCTCTTTCTTCTTTTTTTTAGAGCTTCAATATTATATATGCTGGTATGCTTGATATTTCCATACATGCCTTTGAGAATCTGTTTTATACTTTGTTTTGTTTTGTCTTTGTTATATTTTTAATCTCTTTTGTTTTATTCTTCAGATTGGGTTATTTCTGCCCATCTAGCTTTAAGTCTGCTCCATTTTACTCTCCAATCTTATGCTTTCCTATTATTAATTTCTGTACATCTTCAGCTCTCACTTTTCCACTTTTTAAAATGCTGTCTCTATGTCTGCTGAGATTCTCTGTTTATACATTGTGTATATGTTTTCCTTCAAGTCTTTGAACGTGTCGACATGTTCAAAGTTATTGTCTGCTAATTGCAACATGGGGGCATCTCCATGTCAATTTCTATGGTGTTTTTTCTCTCTTGAGGTTGGTTCACAGTTTTTGTGTAGTTATTATTATGGTTACATGCTGGACATTCGTTATTTTGTAGGGACCCTGACCTTTATAATGTTACCCTGAAGAGTAAATCGTTTTGTTGTAGGAGACAAACTTACTTGGAATCAAACCACAATCTCTGATCCCCAACGGTGGGAAATAGCTGAAATTTCAACTCAGTTATTTCAGGACTTAATCTCTGTCCCTCCACATGCAGAGCAGTGGTTGGTTTGGTGGTAACCAGGGCTTTGGCAGACCTTACACACAGTTTGGAGACAGGGGTTCACGCTTACCTCTGACTCCTTCTCTGCCTGTATTTTCGCAGTGACGTTATGGATGCTGTGCCAGCTCACGTTCTGTTCAGACTCACTGTCTTACTGGGCTGAGTGGTCCCTCTGCCTCCCCAGGTGCCACAAACTGTAGCTTTTCCTCAGTCAAAAACCTACAGACTCACAAACCTCACCCACAGCAGTTCAGTGTTCAATCACAGAGTTCCCTCCACCTTATGCTTGCCTTACCTCTTTCCCCATTGCTGCAAAGAGTTAGATTCTTTAAAAAGTATTTTTAGTCCAAATTTTGTGATTATCATCTGTGAGCAAGTTAGTTTGGGTAATCTCACTAACCTCTAATAGACTTTTGCTAAAGATCTGATTAAGTAACACTGATAGTGGATTCTTAAAGAAGAATACTTAAAATGCTATATTTGGGGTCTAGGCAAACCTAGAAACTCAGTGTGATGGTTATGATAGGCTTAATCACTTCCTCTACTTGTCAGGTTAAAAATCATTCTGTGACTAAATTATGAGCTACTAAAATTGGACTATAATTATTTTACCCACAAAAGACTGTTAAGGTTTTTGTACAGTTCCCTGGGGTTTCAATCAAACTGTGTCAGAGACCATTCAATCCATTATTTTGGTACTTGGGTTCCTTGATATATGTTACCTAGTGAGCTAGTCAATTGCTCTTAGGGGTCCAGATACTGCCTTCATGAATCACACGGTGATCCCAAACTGTGCGTGCCTGGGAGCTCCTTCCTGGGACAGCAGAGAATTCTGGGCAATAAGCACCCTCTGTTTATGGGACACTAGTTGGGCCAATGGCACACAACAGTAGGAGGGGCCGCTATCTGACTTCAGCCAGATGAGAATGTGAGCAAACTGCATACCTAGCTGAGGATGTGGGATTTCATCTTGATGGCTGAGAAACCTCCACCACAGTCAGTGATAAGGAACAATTAGCAGATGGAAAGATTTGTATTTTTGCTTGTTTCCTTACTCTCTGTGTCTACCCTTCCAAAAATGGGAAAGATGCTACTTTAGATGCTGAGCAGGATGACATGAAAGGAGCACTTAGTGATAAATGAGTAAACATTGAGACCGGCTCTGGGAAGGGGTTTGGGAGGGTGGGATTCAGAGCTTGGATAGAACATTGGCCCCTAAGTGGGATGAGGGCTTTGCTCCATGTCAGTGGAGGTGGAATATGGGGGGAGGGATGCAAATGGAGATGCTAGCAGGTGAGAAGCGGGTTCCTGCTTCGTGTGTGATTGGCAGCAGCAGGTCTTCAGCATGGGTTATTGGGAAGGTAGAGAAGATGTCTGCCTTTGGTTTTTGTTGCTAGAGGTTAGAACAGGACCACGAGAAAGGTCCAGAGCAAGTCCCCAAGCTGGAATTAAGGCGTGTAGTGGTGCAGCGAGATGCCCTCCAAGGTGATTCAAGGTACAAGGTGAATGGACTTAATGGAAGGAGAGAGACAACAAGACTCTCACCAAGCTAAGCCTCTCTTACATTCCGTGGGTGAATGGTGTTGTGCCCCATTCAGGCAGGGATGACCAAGGCACACAGTGGCAGTGGGCACCCATCGTTGACTGCCAGGGAGCTCAGATCCTGCTCAGTTTGGGCAAAGCTGCACACGGTTCCTCAGAGCTGTCCTGGGCTTCCAGACAAGGAGACCTGAGCTGAGACAGTAGATGCTCTGTTATTCTGCTGACCCTTGACTCATGACCCACCTGGGATTCCCTTCCCTTCCAGGAGGCACTCCCTCCTAGCAAGGCTACACAAGGCTCTGGGGGCTTTGTCTCAAACAGATCTGTCATTACGACTCAGTTGTAGGCTGTCTCAGGCTCATTCCCAGATGTGTGTAATGGGCTGGACTCTGTCCAGCTGTCCAGCTGTCCATCTGGGAACCATTCACCACCCTCGCTAAATCAGCCCCACTCTCCCCTAAGATGAAAGCCTCCTGCCTGGTAAGCTCAGGTTTTCTTCCTTCTGATTGTTCAACTGTCAGCACTAGAATCTAAGAACATCTCTATTCAAACCCGACGAGCTTTATCTTTCCCCATCATTGCTTATCCCCTTTCTCAAAAGGCAGGCTTCAATTTCTCCCCTGTCTAAAAACAACATTCCAAGTCTTTTTCCGGATTATTTAAAGGAACACTGTCATTGTCATAGGGACACAGATAAACATTTTCTCTTTTTCCTCTTCCTGAGAGAAGAAGTCTTTCAAGAGGCAAGATTCATTTTCAAAGAGACCACAGAAGACATCATGAAGAGGAACAGGGGTTTGGGACCAAGCAGGCAGCAGGATGATGCTGGGGAGAGTTCTGGAGGAGCTGGCACCTGTACAATGCAGACCTGCCTTCAGGGTGGGGACTGCAGGTGCCCAGGGGCCTGTGAATGGACATATGTTGGCCAGGGACAGGCTGTGGTTTTTTAACGAGGGCCATGTCCTCTCTCTGTGCTCAGAATTAATCTTTGGTCTGGGCATGGTTGGGTGGGGTCCTCCCTTTGAAGAGTGGACAGGACTGTGCTCCCTCGTTCCCTTCCATCCCCCTCCCCATGTCTTCTCACTGATGTGTTTGAGCAGGTGAAGTCCAGCCATGGGCCCTGGGTCTCTGGCTCTTACTCTCCTGCCTCATGGCCGTGCCTCATCCTTTGTTCCCATGCCCTGAATCCTGCCAGCCTCTGGGTCTCCTCTGCTTTTCCCCATTTCAGACGCAGGCCTCATTGGGTCCAAGACTTGTTTCCACTGCCTTCCAGGTGGGACCTAAGGACTCATACTCATGTTGTGCCGAGCATCCTCACCCAGCAGGACACCCACCTGGGTGGCATTCTCTCTGGTTCAGAGCCATGGTCAGATGCATGGGCAGGCTTCGCTGGTACCCACTGTGAAAGGTGAGGTGCAGAACAGGAGGTCTGCTGAGGTGCTGCCCACCCCCCGGGGGCAGTGCCCGCAGGCTGGTTGACTGTCCATTTCCTCAGTAAGTTGCACCCTCCTGCCCCAGACTCCTCGCCCTGTGGGAGAAGCCATGTATCGTGTGACTTAATACTGCCTTAAACTGTAGTGCACTGTTTCTTAGGTCACTGATAACCAGAATGTCTTCCTAATGAAGCTTTGCCAAGTGTCTGGGCCAGTTCAGATGCCGAAGAAGTCAAGTGTTCTGGTCACTAGTGAGTCCGCTCGTCTACACCTCATTTAAAGAACAGAGCCGCCTGCTGGTTTAGATTGTGCGTGACCATCAATTCTGACCGTGTAAGAAAAATGCTGGAAGCCGTGATGGCCCTGTTGCGAAAATATGGAGTTCACCTTCATTAACTGGGGATTAATAGGACCCTAACACCTTTCCCTGCCTGTCTCAGCCTCCTGCTCCCGAAAGCTAAGGGCTAAGCCAGTGAGACACGTGGCGTGTCTGGGGGAGGGTTCCACGTCGAGCTGTGCATTTCCTGAGTTTCTCTTTCCCCTCATCTGCTGATCCTCCCCATGTCTGTGTTGACTTGGTAAGAAGTTGCAACATGCAGAAGAGAGGGGCTGGCGATGGGTTGGGAAGGAGCCTTGTACCTGCAGATAACATCCTCACGGAGGTAGGACGATGTCCAGTGACATGCTGGATGGCTTCATCAACGGGTTCTATAGGGCTGAGTAGTCAGAGAGCCAGGAGCCAGAATGAGAGGAGATACGCGTTTCCCCCAGGAAGCTACCCTGCCAATGAATAACTGCTGATATGGGGATTGGGTGGAAGTTGTGCACGCCTCTCAACACCCAGGTGCAATCTCAAAGGACAGGTTTAATCAATGAGCAGAGGAGCAGAGAACATAGACAGCGTGTGCTCCTTCTTCCTCTCTGTGGACTAGACTGCACCTAATGGGCCCCGTGCGAGAGTGATGGATACGAGGAGCGCTGAGTAAACGGGCAGCACTCACCCAAGCAGGACGGCCCTAGACAAAAGTCCTGAGAGCTTAGGCAACAATCCAGCCCTTAAGATTGTTTGACCGCCTCCGTTAGACGCACACGCGCACAGAAACACACGCAAGCGTACGTGCGCAGATGCGCGTACGAGCACGCGCACACACAATATAGGGATTTTTGAAACAAGACTGAAGGAAAAAACCCAGAGAGGCTGCTGCTAACTGGAAGGGAAGAGAAAAAAGAGCAGGAGGAGGCACCCATTTCACACTGAGCAGCAAGATTTACACACATGTTGGGACGAGAGCAGCTTCCTCGACAAGAGAGAACCACAGTGGCGTGTGTCTGAGACTCAGCTGACACAGAGGAAAGCGGCGGCATCACAAATGAGGGGCACATTCTCAGTGCAAAACACGGTGTTTGCATGACGGACTTGCGTGTGCTAAGAAAATGCAGGAAAGGAGAACTTGATCTAGAAATGCTCTGGCTTGTGTGTGCATGTGCGTGTGATAAAAAAGACAAAATCCACAGGTCTCTAGATGGCAGTCCGGACATGAAATCTCAAGAAGCACACGTTGGAGCTGGCCTCAGTCTTCTACGTTTCCACTCTGCCAGAAGTGAGTTCAGATTTTCTACCCAACTCCATCAGGGGGAAATGCTGTGTCCCACATCCTTGATTTCTAGTCCAGACATCCTGTATGCATGAAACAAAGACAAAGCTCGGAGAATAACCCACCGACGTCCTCTGCTTGTAGAGTTTACTCGGAGATGTACCCTGGGCAGCCGACAGAGGGATCGAGTGTGATGGGCTGATGTGGGTCTGGTTGGGCAGTGAGCCCGCAGGCTCCCCACACCGTCCCTGGCCTCAGCCTCCAGGGCTCAGCTAGACCCTGGGGGTGGCCTGCGGGTTCCCTCTTCAAAGCACCTTCCCTCAGCCAGTCCTGTTTACCTCTGTTTCTTCTCAGACCCCAGACATCTGCTTCTTAAGGACCATTGTACTCCCGCCACTATGGGTTCAACTCTGTGCTCGTGAGATTCCCCATGTAAGTGAGATCCTACCGTATCTGTCTTTGTCTAACTTCCTTCTCTCAGCACAATGCCCTCAGGGTCCATCTATGTCATTGCAAATGGCAATATTTCCTTCTTTTTTATGGATGAATAATATTCCACTGTACGTAAATACCACTTCTTCTGTATCCATTCATCCATCAGTGGACACTTGGGTTGTTTCCATGTCTTGGCTGTTGGCAGTATGGTACGTGGAACACGGGAGTGGAGATATCTCTTCCAGATAACGGAATTTGTTTCCTTTGGGGGCATACCCAGGAGTGCGATTGCTGGATCATACGGGAGATTGATTTTTATTTTGGGAAACTCCATGCTGTTTTGTGTTTGGCTCTTCCAGGAAGTCTGTTTCTAGAGGTGCCCTGCCCTGTCTATGCCATGACTCATGGGGACTCCCTCACCTGGCTGGTTGGCTGCCGAAAACAAGAGCTCAGCATTTGACCTCATGTTTCTCAGTCTTGGCTACACATTGTACCCCCTGCCCTGGGACTTTACAAAATGGTGATACCCAGGCCCCTCCAGAGTTTCTGATGCAATTGGTTTGGGGTGTAGTCTTTGGGACATGGGGCACTTCTCAGGCTCCCATGGGATGTGACCTCTTGCCACCCCCTTCTCCTCTAGCTGCAGAATTTCTAGATGCACACGTTTGATCATTAATCACAGAGCCCTGTGCACCATCAAAAGGAATCCTTAATTCTGTTGTTTCCCTGCCTTCTGGGGCAGATCTCATCTCCTCTGTTTCGGGCACAGCAGCGAAGAACTCCCCCTCTCGGAAACTCATACTTCCCAAAGCATCATAACATGATGTCCTCCCCAATAAAGACATGCTTCTCTCCCCTGAAATTACTGTGGCTGGAAGGGCTTTGATGCATTCATCAAGGCTTTGAAGCCTCTGATTCCCGGCTGCCTGCAGTGGCCCCTCTGCTTGAATCTTCACATCCTTCCTGGGGCTGCTGGACCCAGCGGCTCAGAGCTGGCTGGAGGTGCTTGTGTGGGCGGATGGTGGGGGAGGGGTGGGGGAGGGGTCCCCTTTCCCCCCTCCCAGCGCTGCTCTGCACAGAGTTGCACAGAGCCCCCTGCACACAGAGCACCTCCATGGAACCCGCAGGGCCCGGCGCTGCTCGGAGAGCCTCTCTGCTCTCCTCCGAGGGCTGTGGTCTGTGTGGTCCTGGAGTGAACCCCACACCTGACATGAAGGTTTACTCAGTATTCAGAATATAAAGCCGTATCCTCGCTGCCTTTGTAAGAAAAAGAAAAGAATAACGCGAGCATTCTTGTTTTCACCTATTGAACACAAGACAGGGAGTGAATTCCGGAGAAGCATTCGGTGGAAGCACTTACTCCACCTGTTAAGCTATTCGAGTCCAAGAGATTTGTAGCAGTGGCTTTTTTCTCTCTCAGGAAGGCCTCCAGGAGCCCTCTGGGGCCACAGCACGGCCGTTGGCGTCCCGGCTTTGCACACTCACGCAGTCTGGTCTCACGGTCAGGTTTGAAGGAAGTACATTGAATTGAAAACCTTTTTAGTCGGAGTAGCTCGGCTAGTGGTCACTTACCTCTGTGTCCTCGTGGCCGAGCAGCACTGTGGGTGCAGCACAAGGAAAGGCAGGTCTCTGCCCCCCATGCCAGGCCCTCCTCCCCGCGTGTCCAGGTGTCTCCAGGCCCTGTTTGGGGCTAGTTAAGGTCTCTGAGGGACTTGGGGCGACCCACATGTGGTGACGGGAAGAAGGCTGAACACAAAGGGTCAGGACGCCCATCTCAGAGCCCCTCTTCCTTGCCTACTCCGCGTGGTCACGGAAGGTTGACTTTCAGATCATGTCACTCTGCAGGGGGCCTGAGAGAGTTTCCTAGAGCAACCATCTCGGTTCTAAGTGGTTCTGCGTCCTAGACCATCAGCTGGGCCCTGGGTTTGAGGACCATGAGGTCGAGACCAAACAGAAGCCCCGGAGTCTCTGTGCTTCCCGTACCCGTCATCCCTCTGGGAGGATTCTCGCCTGGGCAATTGGTGGTAAAAGATCTTTCCATTAACTACCCTTTCCTCCTGCTGGTCCCATTCTCCGCCAGCCTAACAGGAAATCCCATGCACACTGGCCATCTATCCCGATGAAATAAGAGCCTGTTCTGAGAAAGATTGTTTTCTTTGTGTTAATCAATATGTTGTTTAGTTATGAAGTTAAATTACCTGTACATTGACCTTGAGGTGCTGAAATATGGATAGTTTGTATACGCTGAAAACGAAACACATACAGACTCAAGAGTAACACGTCTGAATCAGAAGGCCTGTGATAAATGAAGAGAACAAAATTAATTCGATATTTATGGCTATTAAGGGTTGTTTTGTGCTGCCAGCCACGAGGAGGGAAATCAGATTTACGCTCTGGAGGAAGAGCGCTAGGCCCGCCAAGACCTGGAAGACGTCACGTTCCATTCTCACGGAAGGAGGGGCTCTCACGGGCACAGCGAGCAGACACTTCCCGGGCCCCACGCTCCGCCTGCACAGGACCGTCTGCCCTGGACGCACGGGGCACTGGGCGTCAGGGCAACGGGGCGACAGCAGCTTCATCCAGCGCGTGCTCTCGCCGCTGACCCAAACCTGTTGTTACAAAGCGTGGAGCAAAGCGCAGGTTAGCCGCGCCCTTCCTGCTGCAGTCGACGTTAACGGAGGAATGGTGTTGGGGCGGGAGCTGCATTCACGAAGCACGTTGTCCTCTGTGACCTCATCTGGTTCTCTAGCAGCAGGAAGAGCAGTATGACACGGAGAGAGGGTAAACTGAGTCTGGGAGGTGTTCAGAGTGGTGGGGCTAGACCCTGCAGCCAGCCTCACCAGTCACAGATCCTGTCCACACTGCCTGAGGGTTTGTTGAATCCCAGGAATGGCTTCAGAGTTTGACGCATGGAGCAAAAGGTGAACTAGATTGTGACGCTGTGAGGGGCTGGGGAACGTGAGGCCTTCCCATAGGGCGCACTGCAAAATTCCACACACTATTCATTTTGTGTGTTGCTCAGAACCCTGTTAAAAGCCCTTTTTGTTTGCACTGGTGGGCGGCCTCCCAGTGCGCCCAGCCGGCCACCAGAGCTGTTTCGCCTCCAGAGAGATGCAGAGCGTGTGGTCCCTGCCCACCTTCCCGGATGGGAGAGGCTCCCGGGCTGATAAACGCAGGAGAAGAGGCGCCACACTGGGCAGGGGTGGAAGGAGTCGGGGCCCCAGGATCTCCTGCCTGTTGCTGGCGGAGTATTAATTACTATGATTATTTTGGAAAGCAGTTTGGCATTATCTCCTAAAGTCAAACATTCACGTGCTCTCCTCTGCACACATTTTCCTCCTAGACAAATGCCCACGGGGAAGTCTTGTCTGTGAACACCTGCACACACACCAGTACGCTCTCGGCAGCACTGTGCACAACCACAAACCCTGCACGTGAGCCCCATGCCCATCGGTGGGAAAGGACGAGCGGGCTGCGGGACAGGCCCCCAGCGAGACGCTTTCTAACAGGCGGGGGGACACGCGCAGTCGTGCCACCCAGCACGGCTGGATCTTAGCAGTGCAGTGGTAAGGGAACCGTGAGGTCCCCAAAGTTACATGCAGGAAAATGCCATTTTTATAAAGTTAAAAATAATGAAGACAAAACACATAATTTTAGGGGAAATATAGAAATTGTAAAACAAGAATGATGAATTTGGGATTGATGGTCACTGTCGGTGGACGAACCCAAGGAGGGAACGAAGACACTATAGGTTAAATGTATATTTTTTTGTTTTGAATAGTGGATTTACAGGTGTTTAAAATACTACACAACTACATAAAAATATAACTGAAGGAAAGGGCTACATGTCCTGATAAAAGCTAACGCTCACAGGGCCTCGTTTGTACTATGTACAAGGCCGTACTTAAGAAATAATGTACTTAAGGGGCGCCTGGGTAGCGCAGTCATTAAAGCGTCTGCCTTCGGCTCAGGGCGTGATCCTGGCGTTCCGGGATTGAGTCCCACATCGGGCTCCTCCGCTGGGAGCCTGTTTCTTCCTCTCCCGCTCCCCCTGCTGTGTTCCCTCTCTAGCTGGCTGTCTCTCTGTCACATAAATAAATAAAATCTTAAAAAAAAAAAAAGAAATAATGTACTTAAGGGGCGCCTGGGGGGCTCAGTCGGTGAAGCACCAGCCTTCGGCTCAGGTTATGATCCCAGGGTCCAGGGACGAGTCCCACGTAGGGCTCCCTGATCAGCGGGGAGTCTGCTTCTCCCTCTGCCTATGCTCCCCCTGCGTGTGCTCATTCTCTCTCTCTGACAAATAAATAATTAAAATCTTCTAAAAAAGAAAGCACCACTTTAAAAAAATACCACCACTTTCTTATATGGTAAACAGTCTAAATTCCAACGAGGAAGCGGGGCACGGACTGACCACCGGCCACCCAGAACACAGAACCTGAGACACTACACACATCTCCTCCATAGCTGAGGGCGTCATCCCAGGACAGAGATGGGGGAAACTGGAAAACAAGAAGAAGCAACCAACAGAGCGTTCAGTACGGCCCGGCCTTGACACGGGTGGGTTTTGCTTGTAGGTGGAGTGTAGCTGGTCCATCCACAGAGAAGGCAGAACGAACGTGGGGCAGCACCGGGGGTGCGTTTAACGCAGGCGTGAGGTCACAGAGCTAGTCAAGTGGCAGAGGCAGGACTTGAACCCAGGCTCTCTGGCTCAAGAGCCCACAGCCTTCCCCACTACACCACTTCACCTCTGGGATGAGATAGGATCTTCTTCTGCTGTCAAGTCAATGACTCCATCAGGGGGGAGCTGATGGTGTGGCCAGCGAGGTGAAGAGCCTCTCTGAGAAAGAATCGTGCCCCTTTCCCTGATTCCTTGGCATGACGATGTGATAGAGTTCTCCCTGCCACTGCAGTCCTAGCTTGGCTCTGGTTTGCGTTGTTTTCCCAGCACTCAGTACACCTTTTTAGCCATCCCAAAGCAGCACTACAATGATCTATTTTTCTTTTTTCTCCAGTAGACCAGACACCGTGGCTCCATTTTGCATGCATAGTGGGGTGTTCACAGGTGAAGAAGAAATGAACACAGACGTTTGTGCATGAGATCAGGACACCAGGTGCAGCAGCAGATAGCGGGGGACAGCGATGGTTCCAGAGGTGATCACGCCACCACCAGGGAGGATCACCGTCCAGCTGCCCAAGAGGAGATGTCTCAGGCTCTTTAAGTCCACACCGAACAGGACAGGAACACAGGGGTCCACGCAGAACGAGGACGAGTGCACACACGTCCACACAGACCGAGCAGAAGCGTGCGTGGGCCCATCTGGCTGCAGTGGGTAGTCTGGTGATTCTGAACACCTCTTCCACGTCAATACCACTAACCACGTGGGACAACAGATAGATCAACAGCTCTTCCTATGCCCGTCCCTGGTTGCCAAAGAAGTAAAGAAAATCCTCAGAGGCAGACACCAAAGGAAGCACGAAATCAGAGAAATAAGTCAACTTTGAGGCTACAGCTGCCAGGCAACATCGGCCAGCCCTGGTGACCTTGAACACAGGAGACAGAGGACAGAGCGCAGGGCCCAACCCACGGGACCAGTTCCATAGGAGCCTCCTTCAGAAAGCCAGGAACTATGAAGGCTACACGCTCTGTAGAAGAATTCTCTAGAAAAAAACTATTCACTCTTGCAGGAAAGAATACGAGACATCTGCAGTGGCCACAACGCTTGCACATAAGTTCCTGGCCTGAATTGACACTATTAGGGATGGTCCAAAAAATCTCAAGCTAAAAATCGGCTCAAAAGCAGTTGTAGGCTAGTGGCGCTCCCGCGTGCCTGTCAGTAACAGACGCGAACTGTCTGGGGCAACGTGCCTTTGATCCCGGCCTCTGAGGGTTCTCACTGTAGCCTCCATCAAACACGAGCTTATACTCAGAAAGTAGAAGTGAGAAACTGCACGCAGGAACAAGGCGTGAGGAGCCGGAACTTACAAATGAGCAAGAGCAGAGAAGTGCGTCTGCAAAGCTTGCCGATGTTGGGATTATCGAAAACAAGGTGAAACTTGGTGTGTTTTACCTGTTTAAAATAGTAAAAATAAAGAAAGCAAGTACTGAATACAAGAGCAAGAAATCGTAAAAAATTAACGATGAGGCAAGTTTGAAAACTAGCTAAACAGACTTCAAGTGATTTTTAAAATGCCGAATATTGAAAACTCAGCAAGTGAATTGAATAGTAAAATGGAAGCGGCTACAGAGAAATTTTAGTAACCTGGAGAAAGGATCCAAGAAGTTATACGATTGTTCGTGGGAGACACGGGGCCAGAAAGTACGGAAAAAGGAGACTTACCGTGGGAATTTGGAAACAGGCGTAGGCACTCAGAGATCCACAGGGGAGTGAGTGACAGAATGCGGGAGAGCATTTGGGAGATGATAGTAGTATTACCTGGTACTAATTAGATAACAGCTAGTATTTTCATCAAACTATTATGAAATCATGGGACTCGGGTATTTTCAAAGCAGGGTAACTGGAACATTATATATATGATATGATATGATATGATATGATATAATATAATATAATATAATATAATATAATATAATATAATATAATATAATATATCTCCCCACCAGGTCACAGCTGAGTGAAGCCACAGCACAGTAATCAAAGAGCAAATCTTAAAAACAGTCAGAGAAACACTACAAAGGCAAAACAGTAGGATTGACAGCAGTCTTCACAATAGCAAAAATGGAATCCAGAAGACAGTGGGAGATGTCCTCAAAGTGTTGAGAAAAAGAACCCTAATCAATTAAAAATTGTAGACACAGCAAATTCCTTATTTTGAAAAACCACACTGAAATAACAAGTGTTTTCAGAGGAAAAGAACCAGGAAATTCTCCCCCTGAGAGCCGTGCAGTAGGCAATTTTGAGACAGGTGCTTCCAGGGGAAGGACCACGTGACCTCAGAAGGAGGGTCTGGGACGCAGCAAGCAATGCTGTGCATTAGACCCGTGAATGTGGTTAGAGCTAAATAAACATGAACGGTGTAGAAATCACAGAAGTGCCTGGTGTCTGGCCTGGAGAACAGCAGCAGCATGTAAATGGGGCAGTGATCGGAGTTCAAGAGTTTTATGGACTCTGCGTGGTTCGGGCAGAAGATAAAACCATTGATTAACTTGAGTCCTTGTTCAGTGTGTAAGGTGAGATTTCCCAGACAGCCATGAAGGGACAGCGGTGGTGTGTTGGTGAGGCTGGGCACCGCGGGGTGGCCCGAGGGCCAGGAGGGGGGCTCTGCACGCGCAGCTGCCCTGCTGTTCTGGGGTCCCCTGCAGAGTGAAGCCGTGGACGGGCTGAAGACCCCGGACCAGACTGGGGTTCTGCATCTCTCAAGCTGTTGGATAAGCAGTTCCAGCACCCATGAGGGGAGAGCAAGGAGAATGGCCTTCCAGAAGGGTCTGCTGGTCAGGAGTGCAGGCGTGGCCCGGGGGCCTCCATGTATGTGTGCGGGAGGAAGCCTACACTCTGGGCACAGGAAACACGCACCTCTCCAGGCAGACACGCTTTTGGCATCTCGAAGAGTTGTTTTCCTCACCTTAAGCATACAGCTGGATTCTCTTTTCTCACGGAAGGGTGACGGTGATGGGTGATTCTGTAAGCACATCACCAGTCCCTGAGCTTGAAGACAAAGTGCTCCGAAATCCAAAGTTCTGCTTCCGCCCCAAAATACACGAGTGCAGACCCTCTTTTTGACTTTTGTGTTGGTCACGAATGCTGCAGGGAACGGAGCAGAGTTATGTTCTCCGGGCTTGTACACGGACAGTCTGTCTGTCCTTCTAGCTGTTGGCACCGTCAGCAGTGAGGAGGAAGAGAGAAGATTTGACACAATGATAATCTTCCACTGACCACCGATAGCAATGCTGGAAAAGGCTTATTTTTGTTGTTGGGTTTTTATTTCTGTCATTGGAATGAGTCTTCTTCAGTGTTTTGGACCCCGAAGTCCTTCATCAAAACCTCACGATGGCATTCTGGGGAAGGTGAACCTCTTTCGTATCAAAACAGGAGCTAATCCTCTTTAATAGTTTTCAAAATTAATTTTCTCGCTAAGAATATGATTTATTTCTTCATATCAAGCTGTCAATACAAGTGATTTGGAAACGGGAGGACTCGAGGAGTCTTGGCTTGGGGGGGAAGAGAAATGGGATGTTGGGACGGTGGTGTGACTTTTGCGTGCGTCCGTGCACACATCGCAATGGCAAACAAAATGGGGACGAGTTTCCGAGAAGTGTTTTCTCTGGTCAGAAATGGTGTTTTTACCTCTGCCACTGAGGTGCTGTCTACAACCACTTACCCGCTGGAGAACAGACTCTTGTTGGTAAGATCAGGAGAACGCTACTAACACCCAAGAATCTTGTCCTGGACATGAGCTAGGTGGATGGAAAACATGTGGATTCGAAGTAACTGATGATACTTATAATCAATTTGTTTTGAAAATTTTTAACAATCATTTTCAGTATCCAAACTCAAGCCTGTTAAGTCTTTGATTTTAATCACTCCTACGGATCAAACCGTCCTTCGGTTCTGAGCAGGGCTTCCTTTGCTGTCGGAGCGAACTCTGAGTGGGTGACCCTGCTCCTGGGGGCTCAGTGGTTGAGCTCTACCTGCTGGGGCCTCATGTGTATGTCCCCTCAAAATCCCTGTGCTGAACGCCTCCCCCAAATGATGGTGTCAGGAGCTGGGCCTCTGGGGGGTGATTTGGTCTTGAGTGTGGAGCCCGGACGATAGGATTACTGTCTTTATAAGAGAGGCCCCAGAGAGCTCCCCCAGCCCTCCCTCCACAGGAGGACTCTGCAAAGAGCAGCCAGCGTGAATCAGGAAGGGGTCCTCCCCCGACCATGCCAGTGCCTTGGTCTTGGACGTCCAGCCTCCGGAACTGGGAACAATACATGTATGTTGTTTACAAGCACCCAGTCTTGGTGTTTCACTGTAGCAACTGAAACACCCTGAGCCACTGCCCATGCTGAAGCTTCCGAGCCTCGTCTCTGCACAGACCTGTGTCCGTTGGCCGGCCTGGCCTGTGGAAGCTCCTTCCATCAGGATGCACTGCCCCCGGGCTGCCAGCACCTGCCCACTCCATGACTTGGGACCACAGTGCTGTCTGCGCACCCTGATGCTGCTAACGGGGCTACATACATGTCGATGTCTGTCCCCGAGCTGCTCCGCTCCTGCGTCTCGTGTGCCCTGGGGTCCAGGACAGGATGGATCCAGCATCTCGGAGCCCACACTGAGGCCCTGTCGGGTGAGTGGACGCTGCCATGTGGCAACCGGGGGCAGTGGCTGCCTTCAACTCATCAGCAGGAGATTAATTCGATCCACTGTACTCCAAAAGCAAATGATACAATTCAGTTTTCTTTTCATTTACAAAAATAATTTTATATCTTTAAATCACATAATCACTTAAATTCTATTAACTGATTCTACAGGCAATTTTATTTTATAAATGTAGCAATTACTTTATACAGGAAAGTCAGGAAATATTCTAAAATGATATACATTCAGAAATTACTTAAATGGTACAAGTGAGCCTTTTTAAAGTTCATATTTTATAAATGTTAAGGGATATGGTCTATCACGTTTTTCTGATTTAACAAATGAGTATTTCAAAAAGGGACTCGTTTGGCTGTGGTTCAAGGTAATGCAGATGATGGAGAAATCTTGACAGTGGGGTGAGGTTTCTTTGCTTGGAAGCAGTGGAATCTTCTGGATCCTTGAAAAGGAAAGGCGTAGAGTAGATCCCAGCAGCTCACTGCATATGCAAAGGACCGCGACAGGCCCACAGCCGATTCAGACAAACCATCAGGAACAGGTGAGGATGTAGGAAACGATTCGTTCTTCCACAAATTTCAAATAGAATTATAAAGTGTAGTGTGAAACTATTTCTACTACAGAACATATGCTTGGTATAATCATGAACGTCATTTGGGGTGATGCAATTTTCTTAGTTGTTTGATAATTTTCTTACCTTGGATTCTCATATTCTTCCCTAAATTGTCACCTGGATAAGCTGGGACTTTGTGATATTAGAAGACAGATTGTGAAAAACTCAACCCGATGTTTAGAAGAGATAAGCTCTGTGAAGATGTGCCTAGAAAGATTCTCTGAGCACAGTTCTCGCATCTAACCAGTCAGCTTGTTCACTCGATAGGCATTTTCTTGGGAGTCCCACCTGCGGAGGGTGAGACAATGATTTACGAGATTTGGATCTATTTACATGGCATTCATCTACCTACCTGCCCACTGTCAGCCTCCCTGACTTCTGGGTGACCCCCTGTCGGCACCAGACCCGCACCTGTCAATCCCAATGCAGGGTGGGCTGAGCAGGTCCCAGGGGCGGAGGAAAATGGCAAACACAACAGAAGCTGGCAGAAAGCAGGGAGTCCTCCCCCCACGTGGTCTGGAGCCGAGGTAGAGAAGACTCAGAACAGGAAGGACAAGGAGGATTTAGCCGCACAGAAGGGAGAAGGGAAAGCAGAGGGTGGGCACAGCATGAACTGTGGCTTTGATGTGTGTGGAAGACAGAGGAGGCCTGTCTGGCTGGAGTCTTGCCTCTGTGTTGACCTCCAAGGGGACCCAATCATTTATCCGAGGAGTCCCAGTGGCTCCAACGGGCAGGCCCCAAAGAGCATGGAAATTTGCCCAGCGGGAGAGTGTCTGAAAGAGCTTTTGTTTCAGGATTCAGGCTTAGAAGAAGGGGAAGCGGGAGAGGAAATCAAGGCAAGCACAGCCGTCTCGCGTCTCTGTAGGTAGAGCCCCAGTGGCCCAGAGCCATGGCGACAGGCAGGCCATCTGGTCCAGCGGCCTCCCTGCCAGAAGGAGGCTTTTACGGTCCCTAAAGTATTTGTGTGTGAGTAACTGTACATTTATTAGATTTCTCCAGTGAAAAATCCGTGTTTACACGATGTGCTCATTCTCAAAGTTTCTTTCACGTAAGTGGAGAACTGCTTCCCCTAACAAAACATGTATGATCATACCAACTCTATTTGTCGTCCGGTCAGGAAACAGTTTCCCACCAGCAGGAACTGGTCAGCCCCCTTTCTCAGGAACATTCGCTGCTCCTTTCATTCCCCAGTGTTCTCAGAGGACGGTTTCTGCCGGGTCTGGTTCTAACCGAGGCCCGGGTGAACCTTGACGGCCGTGCCACAGAGGCCGTGGCTGCGGGGCCGGAGCCACTGAGGACGCATGTGGCCGCCCCGGGAAAGAGCGCCACGACCGCGTGCTAATGGCATAGAGCTGGCGAGTCTACAGGCAAACGGCAGACACGGAAAACTGGAATAAACGTGCTTTAGTACAATTAGCTGAAGACAGTAGTGTTTCACACTCCGTCTTCATTTAAAAACTAGAGGTCGTCAAACGGTGCCCAGAAATGCTCACTGACATCGAAGCCACGTGCGTGTGATGCGATGGGCGTGTGCACAGGGGCCCATCTTCAGCAAACACGAAGACACGTGGACAATGAAGAGGTAACGGGCACTGTCTATCTTCAGCTGGTGGCCAGAGCTTTGAAGCTGTGATGTTCGTGGACAGTGTCCCTCCACCTGCGGCCACAGCCAGCCAGACAGCCAGCAGGCATAGCTTCCCTCGCTGTAAGCAAGGAGGCCAGCTCTCCTTTCACTGAAGCCCTGTCATTTCCGACCGTGGAGCCAAGACCCCTGTTTCCACGGGACTGTGGATTACGAATCCTACAGTACTCAGACCAGTGGGAAGTGCCCTCAGCCCATGGCATCCACATCACCATGGCCAGAACATCTCTGGGACAAGTCTGATGTCCAGTACGGAGAGGAGCTCAGACCACTTTGAGCAACAGGAAACTTTTGAGCAGAAAATGAGGGAGCCCGCAGCCTCTGCTGCAGACTGGGGGAATAGGCTTAGACCCTGGGGGGGCGCCAAAGTCAGTCTGCAGGCCGGGTGTGGGGGAAGTGAGGGTCTCCTGGCAGGAAGGGGTGGATGAGTACCCCACTGCCTGATGATAGACTGACAGTCTTCTTGTCCTTGTTGGTAGCTTAGGTCCACAGTTCAGGGGTACAGTGTCCAGCAGCCCAAGGGAGGAGGGAGGTGGGAGGGAGCTGATCCTATGGCCCCTTTGGCTACCAGCTTTGCTGGTGGCAGAAACTGCCAAGCAGAGAAACCACCTTTCCAGCAAGATGGCTCACAGTGGAAGGGGTTCCAGAACACTGTGAGGGTGTTGTGAGAAAGGGACAACCCTCTTGGATAGCCAGAAAGGGACAATGTCCTCTGCTTGGGGGGAGAACTACAGAGTAACTTCTGAAACTTCCACGATGAACCTAAACGCCTTCAGAGGTCAGTAGGTGTTCATAAACACACCAGATTCCGGACTCCCACTCAAGCCAGAGTCCCCTGTCCGGAGCAGATGGTGTGGCAGGCAGACTCTAGCATGGCCCCATGACCCTGCCTCCTGGGGCTCCCCCTTGTGTGATCCCTGCCCTGGGGCATGGGCAGGACAGGTGACCTCTTCCTAACCACGGAGTGTGGCAAAGGCAACAGGGATGTGCGTGAGCGATTGGCTGTAATACCCCCTCTTCACGGCTCTCTCCCTCACTGGCTTCGGGCAGATAAGGCGTCGTGTGGTGAGCCACCTGTGAGAACTACCTGCTCAGCCAGCAAAGCCCTGGGCTCCGTGGCCACATGGGACTGAACGCTGCCGACCAGTGAGGAGCTCAGAGCATGTCCTTCCCCAGTCCAGCCGCAGATGAGACCCCAGCCCCCAGACGACCCAGCTGAGCTGCCCTCGGACTCCTGACCCACAGAAACTGGGAGATGATCATGGTACCATCTTCCGCACTGAGTGTGTGGGGACTACTCCACGGCAGCAGATCACGTGGGCTGGTCGTTCGTCACCCTGTGCTGCCAGTGGCATAACAACAGCATAGAACCAGCAGCGTCTCCTGCGTCCCCTCTCGTCTGCCATGACTGACTGCTCGGGGGCTGTCCTTGGCAGGTGGAAGTGATGGTCAGGTGAAGCCAGCGGCACGTGGCCCCCCAAACGTCCCGCCACGCCGTGTGACTGTCTGGTTGTCCGACAACTCGTGGTGTTTTTAGCCAGCCTCCTCAAGACCGGTCTGTATGGAAGGAACTTGAGTGACAGACTTAACGGCAGAAAAAACGCCCCAAGCACCCTCCAAATTATGTATTTATGTGGCCATACAGTCATGTCTATCTTCAGAGATCTGCGGATCTCTCTGGTACGCCACTGCGCGGTCGATAAACGGGTCGTGTCTGCAGCAAGGTGAGAACTGAGAACTGGCTTTGACGACCAAGCGTCGGAGCAGGAGGCTCGTCCGTGGTCCTCGGTCTGCTGCCCCACCTCCCGGGCAGGAAGCATCCTGGGACCAGGGAGGCAGATGAGGCCTCCAGGTCCAGGCCCCGAGCCTGCATGGCGTGAAGGTCGTGAAGGTCACAAAGGTCACAGTGCAGAATCCAGCTTCCTGGTTTACAGTTGGTTCTTATTCGTGTTTTTTTTTTTCCCCTGGGCTGTGAACTTTAGTGAGTTTGTAAGAAAATCCCACCAGTTAAAATGAATAAACAAGCAGGAGTTTGCAGCCAATAGGCCCCAATTCTGTGACCGTTCTACCCCGTGCTTGCTGTTCAGCAAAAGGCCCCAAATTGTTGCTTTGTCATTTCTCAAACCACAGTAGGTTCCTGTTTCTCGTACGAGAGATAATGCGTTCCCACTGTCTCCTTTGAGAGGTGTCCCCAAGAGACCGGGAACCAGGGCTCAGGAGCGAATGTTTAATTTCCACTGACAGCGACACTTAGCAAACTGGCAGCTTCTCCCACGTCCTGGGAGTGGGCGTGCGACGACGAAAGAGCAGAGCAACTGGGGGACGGGCAGGCCCCTGATGTGCTCCCCACAGCCTCCCCAGGGTGCAGGCCCATGTTTCACCCCCTCCCCCCAGCTGGGCGCTGCGTTCCCTTGGTCCCCATGCACACACGGGTCCACTGAGACCTGAGGGGCCGGCAGTCCAGCAGTCTCGGGCAGGACATTTGAAGATGTGTGGTTCGGTGCAGTCAGCTGGGGCGTGGTGGCCCCGACAGGGACCCAGGACACTCAGGAGAGGCCAAGTGTGTCTGTTCTCATTCTGAAGCTGGTCCAGGGCGGGGGTGGTGCACCTGGATGGGGCGTGGACCCAGGTCCTGAGGTGGTCGCCGAAGGAAAGGCAGCTCCCTGTCTTGCCAGGACTCGTTTACGCCTGTAGGGCTTAGGTCAGGACACACTGCACACTCAGGCCCACGTTCCCGACCCCGAGAGGCCTGAGAGGAAGTCCTTTGGGAAGGAGCCCCTGGAGCTGGGCTGGCCTCCAAGGGGACGCTGGGTTTATCTGAGTTACTAGAGGAGCACGTGGGGGTCTCTGGGGAAGAACATAGAGCCCTTGCTACGGTTTACGCTGTTCAGTGATCTTGAATTTGATGATTCTGTCCTCCTGGCTGTTGTGTTACAAAAGCAATTGACATATTGCACAATAGCCATTTTCCTCCCATCAGGAAACCAAAGCACGTCTCCCACATCAGGCTTCGCTCCCTGGCACACTGTCCACAGCCGCGGTCACGCTTCCCCACACTGCGCGCTCCCTGTTCCCTCCGCTGTTTCTCCCGGGTCAGGGCCGCTCCTTGTGCGTCTGTGGCCGAAGGATTCGAGGCCCCCGGGGTGCTGCACCCCAGTCCTCGTCTGGGTCCAGGAGCCACGTCCTGCTGTCCTGTCCTGGACCAGCTCCTCTGCTCAGAGGCCCTGCTGCCTCCACCCGTGAGCCCCTTCGTTTTGGCTGTGACTGTTCGAGGACAAACCTCGAGTCCCAGAGTGCCCTTGCTTTGCCATCACGTAACCCTGACGTTGGTCAGCAGGTCCTCGTGTGCCTGAGTCTCTCCAATTCAGTCTCCTCTCAGCCAAGGAACCCACAGGTTTCTCCCTCCCTTGCTCATTCTCAACCCCAAAGAGACATCCTGGCCATTTCCCTGACAGAGCTCCGGACAAACGTGGTGTATCTGTGTGCATGCTCTGGCTATCTGCGCCACGTGGGACAAGAAAAGAATTTTCTTCCCCCCAAGACCCCGTCACCCCCTTTGGGATTGCACAGTGGGACCAAATATGGTGTCAGCAATGGGCTGTGTTGATGTGGGCAGGACAGGACTGGTGAGGCCCAAGGAAGTCGTGAGGGCCCTGAGTCCCCTCAGCACAAAGGCACCAGAGGATGAGTCCAGGTGACACTGGCCAGGAGCGCTCAGTCTCAGGGACGTGGAGGCCGTCCCCAAACCCAGCCACGATGAGAACACCGGCTCAGCAGCCTGACCCCGGACAAACAGCGGGCTCCCTCCTCTCCTAGCCGGTCCTCTGTCTCTGTTGGACAGGCCAGCCTTCTGCGGTGGGAGCCCCATGAGGAAGATGGGGGGTGGGCAGGAACCAGGAGGAGATTCTCTGCTCTCCCATTGTCAGCCAGCTGACAAGACGGTCCCTTCTGGTTCCCCATCAGCCAGTCATTCATGCCGGTCGGTCGGGACCACCAGGCCTGTCTGTGCAGCCTCCTGCCACCTGCTCTGGACCTGCCACACCCCATTTGCTGTGAACTCGGCCCAGGGAACCCTCCTCCGCCCCGTTCCTGCTGTGCGAGCGCCCTCTCCTCCTCTGGGAATACGCCTTCCTGAAGAGCACGGCTCCGTCTGAGTCTGCCTCAGAGGCCAGTTCACAGCGAACCCACGCCACCCTGGTGCTCTGGAATGTTCTTCTTACCACCCTGCATGCGCCGGGGGCTGTGCCCGTCCTACACTCTGTGCTCTCTGCAGTGGGTTGGGAGCTGGGGGGGTACAAATGGTGAGTCTGCACCAGCCTGAGGCATGGGTGGTGGGATGAGAAGGTGGCCCCCCAGGCCTCTCTCCTGGCAGAGCCCTACTTTAGGACACAAACACAGTACCAGGGGCCCCCGACAGGAATCGCTTCAGTCTACGCATAGCACAGACGGTGTGATTTTGCTTCCTGGCAGCCCAGAGGCCTCAGAGCTGGGTCCTGACCCGGCCGGGTGTGTCCCCGGACTCCCAGGTGGTCTGTCCTCTCTGCCTGTGGTGACGGGAGGTGGGCACATCAGAGTGTTGTTTGCAGAGTGAGTGCCTGTGCCAATGCAATGATGGTGTGGAATCCCCCTGATTCTCAGCACCATCCCATTCGCTTTCTCGGACCAGGCAGCCTCCAAACTTGACTGTCTGGAGCCTGCATGGGGCAGCCTGACGGGAACACTTTTTCTGAGCTGCCCCATCAGCCGGAGCCGGCCCTTCAGGCCATCCCTGTGCTGGAGACACTTGCTTTAGGAGGGTCCTTCTGAACCAACACAAAGGGCTAGAGGGAAAGCGTCCAGTTACCAGTTCCCCGGATTGGCCCACCTCCCCACTCCTGTGAAGACAAGGAGAGTCTCTGCAGAGCACAGGACCAGTTCAAGGGGAGGAGGGCCCCTCGGATGCAGGGAGGGTGCTGGTGCCGCCGTTCACCGAGGACGAAGCTGGACATTCCTAAGAGACAGAGGGGAAGTAGATGTCCTGTAAATCAGCACATGCATTTCACACAGTGGCCCGTGTGAGAAAAGACCACCCAGGACAGCATAGCCCGGGCCCCAAGGAGCCACGTGACTCGGGGCCAGTGCTTTCTGGAACCTGCAGGGCAGAGGTGAGGAAGTTCATGGCTCCCCCAGGACAAGGCAGGATACAGCAGAGGTCCTGGGCCGATCACAGAAAGTGCAGGGGACTCTAAGGGATAGCAGAAAGCATCCCTGCAGGTGGGATCCTCGGAGGAATGCCCCAGGGCAGCTGCAGAGAGCTGCTCTGTTCTGGACCCCCAATTGCTCTCCGCCCTGGAGCTGGGGAGCGATTTGCCCAGAGAATGAGAACGTATTCTCCAGAAGGTAGTGGCCAGTAAGCAGGGACCCGGCAACACCGTCTGGAGGGTCAGAACGGTGAATGGAGCCACAAAGGGGCACCGGACAGAGAAAGCGCTGGCCATGATTTCTTCCCCCCGCATTGCTGTCCCCATGGCCCGATGAGGGTGCAGCCCCGGGGTCCTGGGCCACTCTGAGGACGAGGTTCAGCCACAGGACGGCCCCTCACCTGTGCCCAGCTTCACGCTGGGCACCTTCTCTGTGCCCTGGTGGCACAGCCGCTGCAGCTGGCTGCCCTGTGACTCAGAACACTGTATGCAGCACCTGTCAGATCCAACAATTCTTAAGGCTCATTGGATGACACTAATCCCCAAAATATCATTTTTTAAAACTTGGCACAAAACGCTGTCAATCTTTCTGCTTGCATTCCTCCCCCGCCCACGGCCGATCATTTACGAAGCATTTCGGGGGAAGGATGGGATTCAGACACCCTTACCCTGCATTAGTGTAATGTTGAAACATGAGCCTTAATAGCACATAATGGAATACAACCGCCCACGCAAGGAAACAGCAGCTGCAGGTGCGGCGTCCCCCTGGCGGTGCGCCTGCCCCCACACCCCGAGTGCGGGAGGGGGAGGTTCCTGGGGGCAGGCGGCGGTGAGGCGGGGGGGGGGGGTGGCATCTCCCACCCTGTCGCCTGGCAGCATCGGAAAGACGGTCCGGGAGACGCAGATGGGATGAGACCAGGAGCCTCTTGTCCAGGGAGGGGCTGCAATGCCCCTGAGACGGGACTGACCCCACAGCCACACGGGGAGTTTCTCCGGCGCTCACCGGCTCAGAACCTCCCCTGAGGGCTCCGGGTGCTGGGCAGGGAGCGCACCCCCGTGAAGACGGCGTGTGGGGCTCTGTCGGCTGCTCTTGGGGAACGCTGGGGCAGAGGCTGTGCCTGGCCGTTGGGCAGCCTTGGCTGGGTGGACAGAGAAATCAGCCACACTCTGAAAGTTTTCCTGCTGGAGAGACACGTCCTATAAACCGATCTGAGAGCCCAGTGCATCAGACTTGGCAGTCTGTGTAGGTAAAGAGGGCAAATTCGAGCTATCTATAGATTTCTTTTAAGGACAATGGAGTGTATGGAAAGTGATTCTGCTGGCAGAGATTCAAAGCTGCAGGGGTCCCCTCCTGCCGCAGCCCACCCCCAGGGCACACAGGTTCTATGGGCTGGCAGGCAAAGCAGGGGCCAGCCTGGCGTCCACGGCCCTTTGGGATTTTCCACACAGGCTGACTTACAGGAAGCTGAGTAGAAGCAGCCTGGGGTTTTGGATTTCTTTCTCAAACTTTACAGCTGCTCTGCCCTCCTGCCTGCCATCTGCCTTGTTTCCAGGGGCACCCCAGAGGCTGGATGGCAGGAGCCACTACGTGGGTCACCGCCCCACCCACCCCAACCCCCCAGGCGCCCCGGGGCCAGGGCGCGGGCTGGGGCTTTGTGACAGGCTGGCTTCCAGGGAGGCTCCGCGTTCACGTCCAGCGTGCCGTCTCCCCTCTGGGTAGCAGGGATGGTCGCCTGCTCCGTTGCGGTTGGGCGCCACGTTACAGCCTGGCATCAGATTGAATCGGGAGCTCGTGTGGCTAAAAAGGCGAGATGAGGCGCGGGGCAGAGGCTGCCTGTCCCCCGCCCCCCTCGCGGCTGCTGGAGGAGGGCGGTTTATTCCACGCGCCTCACCTTCCCCCCGCGCTCCCACGATCTAAAGCAGTCAGAGCCCCGACCGCTCATGGCAGCTCGCACTTCGTAAGACACCCGCTTCTCGCTCGTGGGTGCCGGCCCACCAGACATGCCGACGGGTCACAGGGGCATCTCGGCAATTCTCAGGGACATCTGCGGCCAGGCCGGGGGCGCCATGTGGCTTCTGAGGTTGGGGTTTCTCTTGGGAAACGGAAGTGACACACACGGGAGCCCCAGGATGGCCTGGGAACTCGGTGGGCCGGCCGAGGACCTGCCGCCGGCTTTTCGCCCACTGTCAGGCATGAAGAAAGCTAACGGTTGTCGAGAACAGCCTTGACTTAATATCACCTCACTGATTTCTCAAAGCAGCCCCTGGGGGTAGGTCTCCCTCTCCCCCTTCACGGAGACACAGAGGCAACAAGTGATCTCCCAAGGACACAGAGCTGGCGTGACCCAACCCACCCTGTTCCCCTTCAAGGCACAACCTTGTGACCTGAGGTCGCAGGACATGTCCGCACTCTTCCTGGGACAAGTCCAAGAGCTAGAGCGGGAGCGGACCCAGTAGGCTTCTCCGTGCCTGCCAGGCAGGTGCAGACAAGCCGGGGAGGCCCCTGACCGGGGCAGGGAGGAGGGGCTGGGCATGGGGAGCAGTTGGGCAGGAGAAACTTCCCCTGAAAGACAGTATGCCCGTGCAGCTGGGGCAGAGAAGACGGTAAAGGAGGTTTGCAGGTGACAGGTTTTCTCTGCTCCCCCAGACATACCCGAGCACAGAGGACATCGTCAGGATGGTGCAGAGCCGTCCCTCCTCCAAAGTTGCTGGTCACTGAGGTGAGAGGGAACAGGTAGAATGAGTCAGCAGCAAGCTATGGCGTCGACACTCTAGGCAGCCCCTCAGGACACGGGTGGCAGGGAGGCCAGCTCCCAGCAGACACGAGCCGGGGGCCTGGGCTGGGATCCGTTTCCATGCCCGGAGAGGCAATGCCGTGGCCCCTGTGCCCCAGGTCTCTGGGCAGGCAAGAGGCACTGACGGGGGACATCGCCCGGAGGCTCAGGTCAGGCGGAGGCCAAACCCCCGGGGGTGGGGGAGGCTGGGTCACAGTGCTTAGCCTTACATGTTTTGTTCGCCTGTGAAATATCTTTAAAATGAATGCAGGAGCATGGAGAACATCGACTGGAGACGTAGGGCCCTATTCCCCAGCTCTAACAAATCCTAACCCTTTGGCATCCTTTTTTCAGATTTTTTTTTAAAGGTGGGTATCATTGAGGCCCCTGGTCCCCTCCCTACAGCCTCCTTCCACTGTTTCCCTCCCAGGGGCTCCGCGGGTCCTGGGTGCTTCTCCACAGGTGTCATATCAGGTGTGGCCGAGGACACCGCCAGGCTGAGCAGAGGCCACACGGAGCCCGTGCCCAAGAGCCCTGCACGTCCCCCCGGGAGGAGCCGCTCCCCACACACACTTCCAGCTGAAGGGGTGCCTTGCTCTATTATCCGCGTGTGGATATAATATATATTATTGGATATAATAGAATAGAAAAAGCCTTGAGATTTGCATATAAATCCAGAAGCAACGTTTACATCGTAAAATTTTATGCAAACATCACCGTGCACCTCGGCTTTGCTCTGGAGAGTCAGATGTCTGACACTTGCGGCTCCCGGTCACATATCGAAACTGCTGCGTGGGGGGCACCCTATGAACCGACCGTGATCTATCAACCTGTTTTCTCATTCATGGAAATTCAATTGTTCTCAGTTTTTCACATCACCACACGTCCTGATGTGTGTTCCCATGTGCACGTGGAAGGGGTTCTTTGTAACAGATATTTGCTCAGAAATACAATTTCGGGCATCTCCAACTTTCCTGGTCTTTGTTAAGTTGCCCCAGGATGGGCTGCACATTTACCCACCGCCCCCCCCCCCCCAGCGCGTGACGGCTTCTGTCACAGACCGCTCCCGTCAGACGTTCATTCGGACCCGCGTGGTTGGCTTCTTAACTGAGCGCGCGTTTCCCGGGTTCCTGGGAGGCTCAGAAACTCCTCGCGGGGTTTTGGCCGCTCGCGGTTCCTCATCTGTAAGTTATCGGTTTGACTATGAGGCTTTGCCCTTTTTTCACACTGAATTGTCAAGCCTTGGGCATCGGTCATGTGTGCGACAGACACGCCTGTGGCTCCTGGCACTTGAGTTTGTTCACAGGACTGTCTGTTGTTGGAAACACTGCGATGCTACCGCGGTGACCTTCCCGTCTCTGATTTTTGTTTGGTACGTCGGGTCCAGGATACTCTCCTAAAAATTCTTCTCAAGCCTTTGCAAGTGTGTCTGTCACGTCTGTTTCTGTTCCATCTCCAACACAGGGAAACGGATTACCATCGTCTCTGGGCCTCGCTGTTTCTCCGGCTTCCTTTCTCCAGGTTGTACGTATCACTGATGTGCGCGGGAGGCTGGGGCAGCGCGAGCCCTCGGAAGCCCCTTCCTGTTCAGAATCCTTCGAGCCTCTGGAGACGGCGCGAGAGGTGGGGGTAGGGGGCCCCCGACCTCAGACAGAGAGCCTTCAACCCACAGGTAACGCTTCTGAAGTCGGCAGGAGCAGCGGGCGTCTGCCCGGGGCCTCTCCCTCGGCGGGCAGCAGGGCAGCGCCCTGAGCTTTCTCTGGTGGGGAAGTGGCCTCTGTCAGCATTCACGGTGCAATTTCTCCACGCATTCTCGGCGGCCCCGTCTTTAAAATGAAGGTCCTGGGCCTGAAGGCAGCTGGAGGGGCCCCAGGCAGACGGCCTGCGCTCCGTGCGCCTCCCCGCAGCTTCTGCCGCACGAGCCATTCCGCGGGTGATCCCCCACCTCCCAAGGTCACCCCAACACCACGCGCCACGGCCTGCATCACGGCATTCAGACACGCTCTCCTGTCTGTGCATGGGGCCCTGACTCTGTGCTTGTCCCAGGAGCGACCTGAGCTCCCTGTGTGCACCAGGCACGGCCGGGCTGTGGGCCCGGGGTCCTCCTTGGTGAGCGTTGTGCCCAGTACGTCACGGTTTCTCTAAACTGCTCTCCTCAAAGGGGACTGGCGTTATTTCTTGCCAGGAAGCCCTGTCCCTATCACACTTGAGCTCAGGCAGACGGGAATGGGGAGGGACAGCTGGCATATCTCGGAGCTCACGGTGGCCTCGTCCTCAAAGGTAAGGCAGATGCAGCCACCGTCCTGGCTCCAGACATTTCCGGGGTCACCTGCCCCAGCACTGGTCGACGCCCCTGACTTTCATGTCAGTGCCGAGCTGACTTGGGGCATATGGTGGCGGTGGCTCCTTGGGTCTAATCTGCTTCCTTTCCATCAGGGACCCCCCCCCCCTTGGTGATGTCTTTCCCAGGTGTCCCTGCCTGGTGATGCCCCCACGCCCCCACTCCTAACACGTCAGTCCCACGTCACACTCACCCCACCTTCCTGCTGTGCGGTCCTGCTCAAGCCATCTCGGTGGTTATTTATCTTGCTCACGGACTAGGAGGTGGACTTCATGAAGGCATGTCTCCTCCAAGCCTCCGTTTGTCTGTCTTGCTCGCCACAGTCGCCAACACCTAGCCCAGCGGCTGCCCGTGGAGACGACACTCAGTAAATGCTGAGTGATGCACGAATGTGGTTCCAGTGGGTCCTCACGGGCCCCAGCTCATGACTTCAGTCTGTCCAGAGGACGCAAACCTGGCCCTTCGGAGCTCGTGCTGGGCAGTGTGCGGCACTCCTCTCCCTTGTGGGTCACAATCCACAAGGATGTAGACTTCGGGCTGCCAGCAACCATCTTTCCCTCCACGTGGAGAAAGCTTGAAGACAGAAGCAGAACCGAAGATGAGTAGGGAGGAGGAAGAAAGAGACAGAGAGACAGAGACAGACTATGAGACAGACGGAGACACACAGAGAGAGAACATAGTTTGAGCCCCTGAATCCAGCTATGCCTGAAGCTGCCCTTAGAATTTTGAGTTCCCTGGTTTTCGCCTTGGCTGGGAAGTTGGCCTGGCCCCGGGCTGGCTCTAGAGAGCTAACGGAGCCCACCCCCACGGTGGACAAAGGCAGAGCTGCACACAACGACTGACTTTGTGCTGAAGGAACGAGGTCGTTTCAGGCAGAGCTCTTCCCCCCAGAAGGGCGGTTAGATGGGGGCGCTGGTCCCCAGCCTTCCCCTTCCATCCACCGGACTCTGTCTCAGGCGTCTTGCACCCACACGACGTGAAGTCCCTGGGCCCCTCTTTCTTGTCACATAACCCTGATGGGGTTCGGACAGCAACACGCCTGCTTGGAGATCAAACTGGGGTCTGTTCATGCTGACCCTGTGGTCTGCCTCCTCCAGCCCCGAGATGGCGCTGAGACAGCATATGACCCAGTTCCAGCAAATGAGAAGCCGAAGTCTGTGGAATGCTAGTTTTAAATATGCAGAATTAAACTTTGACATGGCTTCAGACTGACACGAAGTTGCCACAATCACAGGATGAGCTCCTGAATACCCCTCCCCCTCGTCCCGAGGGTGGGTCTTACACAATCTCCCTGCGTCTGTCAAAACCAGGCAGCTGGCATTGGTCTAGCACGGTGGACTCAAATACAGTTCAGACTTGGGTTTATCAGTTTTTACGTAGACCCTCCCTTTTTTTAAGTGTCTGGCATATCGTCCTCTGAAGACGTCTCACATCCCAGGTTCAAGTCACCGTCGGCGCGGCCAGGATGCGGGGCTATTTCCACCGCCCCGCAGACGCTCCCCTGAACGGCCACGCTGACCCCCAGCCGCCGCTGTCCGTTCTCCAGGCCGCACCGCGGTCACCTCTGGAATATGGTAGAAATGGAATTGTAGGGTGCGCAACCGCCTGAGGAGCGCGGGAGCCCGTCCGTGTTGTGCGCCCTAGCTCGTCCGTCTTCCTGTCGCGGGGCCGCAGTCCACTGCGCGGGTCTACCCGCTTAGTCGGCCGTTCACCTCCCGGAGAGCGTGTGGGTTGTTCCAGATTTGGGGCAACTACAAATAAAACTGCCATGAACATCTGGGAACAGGTTTTTGTATGAACATGAGCTTTCATGTTTCCAAGGTAAACGCCTAGGAGTGTGATTGCTGGGCCGCAAACCCATGTCTGTCTACCTTCATGGGAAACCACCCAACAATTTCCAGAACAGAGGCACCATTTTGCGTTCCCCCCAGCAGCATACGGGAACTCTAGCTTTCACATCCGCGTCAGCATGTGCTGTTCCCAGCAGTGGTTATTTTGTCCGTCCTAACAGGTGGGAAAGTGCGTTCGTCCTGGAGGTAAGTTGCATATTGCTCACGATTAATCATGTGAAACACCTTTCCATCTGTTTATTCAACATCCGCTCTTTAGAGAAGGGGCGTCTGTGAGTCTTTGGTCAAGTGTTTGCTCAAGTTTTTTGCCCAATTTCTGCTTGGATTGCTTGATTTCTCATTGTTGTGTTTAGAGGATTATTTATAAATTCTAGATACAGTCTTGTCAGATACGCAACTTGAAAGTGTTTCCTCCCAGGCTGTGGCTTCTGTTTCTACTCTCTTATCAATCTCTCACAGAGCCAACATTTTTGATGAAGTTCCACTTATCAGTTTTTCTACGGATTGTGCCTTCGGGGTCATGCCTAGCACTGGGTCAAGAAGAATTTCTCTTACGTTTTCTTCTAAAAAAGTTGTAGTTTTCCATTCTCCATTCAGACTTATTACCCATTTTGCTTGTATTTTTATATAAGGTGTAAGCTACTGGCTGTTTTCAGATTTGCCTCCCTGCTATATTCAAGAACTACCACTACCTGGCCGGTTCCCATTTCCCTTTCTTTACCAGATTTGGATATTACTATGAAGATCTGATGGCAGGAGATATGGCAGCTGTTTTGGGATCATGAGGGGAAATGTTTCACAGAACAATACCAAGGCAAGAATGGTGGAGAAAAGAACAGGAAAGCTACCAAACCCAAGCTGGGACCTGGTACCTCCAGATTTCTTGTTAAAGTAAATGTCCTCCTAATTTAAGACATTATTTGAGTTTTCTTCCACTTACATTTTAGTGTGTCCTGACAGGTGCCCGTGCTGGCCAGTGAGGTGCTTGGTGCACATGAATTAGTCACCACCTTTCAGTCCAAAAGTTCACATTCATAAGCCCAATAGAAAATGCTTGTCCTAAGAAAACCCAGCTGTGTGTGCCTTCCTGATGGTGAATGAAGGAAGGAAGGGCTTCAAAGGCCACAGCGATCAATTGTGAACCCGATACTACCCAACATTTCTAAATAAGAATAACAGATACTTCAAGGGATGGAGGTGAGATGCTGGAGCTGTGCTTGCAGAGGGACACACAGAGTCCCTCTAAGTGACAAAGCAGAAGACTGGGGCGGTCCCCTGGGCAGGACTTCTTCTGCCTACGGCTGAGTGTCAGTCTGCCCAGCTAGGGACCATAATAAAGTTCCAGTTCTGAATTCCTCACCAGCTCTTCTTGGGACCAGAATTGGGGCCAACCCTGGGTCACTCGGGTGTCCCCCCAGGTACAAAGCCCTCGAGTTGAGTAAATTTTGCAGAGGGGCTGCTGCTGAAATCCCCCCCCCCCATCTTTCAGGAGGGTATTTGTAATGGATTTGAAAGGATCCAGTGTGAGTGCAGTGTTTGTAAACCAGGCTGCAGCTCCAGAGACGCCGATCTGAGTTCACCGTGTGGTTAATTGTGGCTAACAGGAGAGTGGTGGACAGAGGCCAGTACTTATGCAAACAGCAAAGCTGCCGGGGGGGGGGGGGAGGGGGTGCCCTGGGGAGGTTAGCTCCACATGGCCGTCTTCCAAAGACACAGGCACTGCTTTCACAGGGCAATTTAGATTACTTTGCAGATTGGATGGAAATGCATTTTGAATATTAATGCTAATGGTGTCAAAGGTTCATAATCAGACTCCAGGGTCCTAATTTTAGACCCACTCGTGCATCCGGGTGAGAGAACAGGTTGGGAGTGTCTATAGCCGTCGTTCATCATGGTGGGGGCCTAATAGCTCAGCTGTTCACCTTTCTGGCACCAGGAGAGCTTTGTACAGAGCACTGAGATGTGAGAACCTCAAACGCTTACGATACAATCGAAGAAATCCTCTAAAGACCCAGAGCCTGTAAAATCAGCCTAGCGGCTGCCGGCCCACAAAAACAGCCCTGGAGACAAGATCCGGAGTCAGCTGGTGTATTGTGCACATCCCTCTTGAGACATGGGGGTGGGGGCAGAGGACGGGGCAGGAGGGAAGCTAAGCAAGGCTGGTCTCTGCTGGAGAACAGCTTCCTTGCAGTGAACCCTAGCAGCAACCGGGGGAGCGGGCCCCTGCCCGGAGTGACGCCTGGAGCCTGCACTGTGGTCCATGCCTCGCCCGGCCCTCCTCTCGCGCCTCCCATTCGCGCATCCCAGGCCCAGCTTCTGCAGGATTCTCGTGGGTTGCATTTCAGGGAGGCTTATTCAGAAGAGCGCTGAAAGCTGCGCTTGGACTAAGGCCATCATGGGTCCTCCTCATCACCCTCCTCTTCCCATCAGGCTCTTCTTCTTCTTGGCTAGCTCTCTTCCTGGGGTCTGCTTGGTGGGGTCACTGGTGGTCATTCCTGAGGGGTCTGAGCCTGGGGTTACCAGGCCTTTTTCAGGCCACGGATGCCGTAGTGTCCACGTAGAGTTTAAAGGGGGTATAGGGTAGATACGTGCTCCAGGGCTCACCTGCGTGCCAGCGTTTCTCTCTGTTCCCATTACAGGCTCTGGGGTGTCTCTGGGACAGACGGGAAGCAGCTGTCCATGCTGGCTGAAGCCGGCCATGCCGGGAGTGTCTCCTTATCTGAATGGATTTGCTCCAGGTAGACGCTGGAAGGGAAACCAGCTTGCAGAGTTTGAGAAATGATAGCAGGTAAGAAAGATAAACGATTATGACTCATTTTTTAATGGAAGAATGAAAAGGGGATTTGGGAGTCCTACTGTTCGATGTCCTGGGAAGGAGCTGAAACTTCACCTTCCCGCACGCCAGCCTCCCATAAGCCGCTGTGCCCCTCGGTGCCCTGGAAGCCTCTTTCAGATCAAGAAAGAGATGGAAAAGCTGTTTCCTGCCTCTCCCTGACATACAGCCAGCCGATGGTGACTCCATTCGGACGTGCTGGGAGATTTGCAGCCTCCAGCTCTTGAGGACACCCCAGAGGACAGTGGGCTATGGATGGGAAGGCACAGAGATGGGGAGCAGGGAGCAGGTGGAGGGAAGGTCAGAGTCTGAGGTACGAGGGCAGCTGGGATGGGGTCTCCCACGCAGGGCACTTGGAAGCCACCGCCCCTCACTGGGTGGGCGGGTGAACTGGAATCTCTTTGCCTTGGCAACGCTAGTCCACGAGAAGCTACGCAAGAGTGCTGGTCCTGGAACAGTCTGAAGGATGCCTTAGAAGACTAACGAGATGCTGGTACAGAAGGGACACTGGGTTCCCCAGGAAGTGACCCAGCCTCCCCTGTGGCCGCCCCCAGGGCAGCGCTGCTCACCCTGCACGTGCTGGGAGGAGTCTGGGCGGGCTTGCACCTGTCCCGGCCGCGCTGCCATCCCCAGGGAGCCACAGGCCACCCCAGCTTACGGGGACCCATAAGGCACAACAAGAAGCTCACATTGTCCCCCCTTTCCTGCAGTCGCCATGGCAACAAGAACAGATGTTTTCATCCCCCTTCTTCACCTGCCAGAGCACCTGAGTGGGGGCCGCTGAGCGTCTCCAGATCACCTACCTGGAATGGTGCACTAATTATAGTCACAGAAAGGGATCGCAGGGCAGGAGGAGGAAAGCCGACATCTGTGGAGAGAGAGTCCGGTATGAGCCAGGCCTGCCGCTGGTTCTCACGACCCATGTCCTCGGACGCACAGCAGGTGACCCGGCTCCAGGAAAGGCTTTTCCTGTAGCTCCGAGGCCCGCGATGGGTGGGTCTGTCCCCCTCCTGTGCCCTGGGGGAGCCTGTCTGGGGCCAGAGCAGGCCAGGGTGCCGGCAGGGAGACAGCAGGCGGGTCCCCTGCGAGCTGGTGAAGGCCTGTTCCAGCCCGTGTTGTGCCGGTGGCCTATGGCAAAGTCAGCCACAACCTACGGTGTAGGGAAGGGTCACCTCGTCTGTCCTTAGGTGTCTCCTTGGGATTGGGATTGGGATTGGGATTGAGAGGGAGGGAGAGAGGGAGGCGGGGAAGGGGGAGCAGGAGGAGTGGGAAAGGGAGGGATCTCTAGCTTGAAGTTTCTAGCTTTCAGCTTCCGGTGTGGCCGTCCTGGAGGCGCAGCTTGTGACCGCGGAAGACTCCGCAAGCAATCCTCAAATAAGGAAAACGGGTAAAGCTCGTACTTCACGTGTGACCAGGAACACAGAACAGATTTTCTATTTTTTAAAACAAGTATGTATTTGGAGCCTGCTCTGTGCCTGGCACGTGCAGACCGTCTCCAGGGGTGAAGGGCTACCGGAGAAAATGCGTTTCAACTCCTCCGCCTTCCGACTGTATGAACTCTGGCCGAGAGGGATGCACTTTAACCATAAAATATACGTTCAACTAATTAGTGATCGGATAAAATTATGCAAATGGCCAGTTTGGCTAGAATTCTTTTTTTTTTCTTATTTAGTTTTTTTCCTGTTAAACACCATGATCAGTCACAGATTAGATCCAAGTTTCTGTGATGCCTGAAGAAGTCTGTCTTTTTCCTGCTTGCTTTAAGGCCCATCTCAATCTGATTACATCTGAAAGAAACAAATGTGACCCCAAAAGCCTTCAAGTCCAGAATGCATATTCATGGAAGGCTTTCTTCTGGGGGCACGAAGATAAACTACGCTGTGTGTCACCAGTGAGATTTCCCCCACTTCCCTGTCATTCATCTGCCCACAGTCCCCAGCGATACGGGCCGGTGACCCAGATCCGAGTCACTAGAAACGTGCCTCTCAATAACATGTCCCCGACCGCTGCCTCCTCGTCGCCCCAGGCCTCCCGGCAGCTCCACAAACACGCAGAGCCAGAGCGCGGTCTGTTATCGTCACAGCGGGTCTGCGCTCTGATTCCTGGGGTCCCTGGGGACACGGGACATCGAGAGCCCAGCAGAACACTTCCCAGGGCTGCCAGGCTCCCGGAACGTCCCCTTGAGGGATGGACGTCCTGTGCCCGGACCCTCTGTCACCTGGGAAGGCCGCCTGGTGGGGGTGGGCGCTCTCACAGCGGCCCTGACACTGGGTCCGATGGAGGCCAGACACAGCTGCCTCGTCCATAGGGAGCCACCTCGTTCCTGGCTGACAGGAGCCATGCGGCAGAAACAATGAGGCGAATTGCGAGGACTCGCCCGCCAGAGAAGGAGAAATGAGAGAACATGGGATGATGGGCGTCGAGAAAGGGGCTGCCAGAGGAGGATGGGAAGGCATCTGTAGGACACCGTGCCGGGGCTGGGAGTGTCCCCCATCCCTGCGGAGGGGCTGACGTGTCGCAGGCGCTGGGCCCAGCCATCGTCCCCAACAACCGGAGGGGCTGCGAGAGTATATACATAATTTACGCTTAATCTGCATCCAAGAGTTAATTTGCAGTGAATTACAGGAGGGGCCCCACGCACAGAAAGGCAGGAGGAGCACAAGAACAAACAGAGCAACGAAAGCAGGAAGGAAAAACATATTAAACACCCAAGATAATTTGATTATTGTAAACAGCCCTGTATTTTGTCCTGGGTGCTGCAAGTGTTCACGGTCACCCCACTTTGAGGACGGTGTTTGGCTGGGGCTCTGTGAAGGGTCCACGGTGAACGTCAATCCTCTTGCAGGTGTCAACCTGAGGTCTGTGCAGGGACGGACTGCCTAACGCAAGAATTATCTTCCAGGAGGCTTGTTTCTGCGGGAAAGGAGAAGGGCGAGGGGAATCAGAGCCGGGCGCCGCTGCGGGAAGGAGTCTGTGGACAGAGGTGCGGGGCAGGAATGACAATGGGGAGATGCTGCCGTCCCTGGAGCACAACCGGAGCAGGCTCGGGATGGGAAGGACGAGGCTCGCCCAGAAGGAGGGGGCAGAGGGCCCGGCAGGAGGGCCTGCGGTTAGATGCCAGGACACTGAGGGTCCCCAGAAGGAGCCCCATGAAGCCACACTTGCATTCATCATCCCACAGCCTGGCGGGGGGGGACCCCAGCGGTATGCTCACATGCTCACGTCCTTTTTGTAAAATTTGTAAAAGTTCTGCCGCTTTCCCCGTGCCGTGTGTCAGTGGTGGGTCAGATGTGCAGACTGCGGGATCCAGCTAAGGAAGAGTGAAATTGGAAATCACTAGCTTAATGAGGCATATTTGTGGACTTACAGTTAGCTTCTGTCCTGGTGCCCGGATGGCTTTGAGGAAGTGGACCTTTCCATGTAACGAGTGCTCAGGTACGCGGACACCAAGGTGCAGGGCCGGGGTTCAGGGCAGCGTCAACATGGCTCATGGCACCCAGCGCTGGCAGTCTGGTTCGTGGGAGAGGGGAAGATTAGAAATGTACAGAGACAGAAGCTGGTCTGGGGGTAAATCCCCCAACCACCATATGGGTAAAACTCTTAAGGTGAGAATCAGTTTTCATAGACACCTAGTGAAGAGGGGAGTTGTGTCTTGTCAGATTATCTTCACTCATTGAGCACACACAGTAAGAGTGTGCCGTAGAGATGTGTTCTCTATGGATGGATGGATGGATGGATGGATGGATGGATGGATGGATGGATAGATGGATGCATGGATGGATGGATGGATAGATGGATGGATAGATGGATGGATGGATGGATGGATGGATGGATGGATGGATGGATGAATAGATGGATGGATGGATGGATGGATGGATGGATGGATGGATGGATGGATGAATATATGGATGGATGGATGGATAGATGGATGGATGGATAGATAGACTATATTTACTCTCTGTACGTATTCCATTTCATATAATTTCAATAAAAATAATTATGTACATAGTAGATATATACAAACCTATGTATGAATAGAAAAGTATAATTACTTTTGACTGAAATAACATGAAATATAATTTTTTTAAAGATTTTTATTTATTTATTTGACAGAGATAGAGACAGCCAGCGAGAGAGGGAACACAAGCAGGGGGAGTGGGAGAGGAAGAAGCAGGCTCATAGCAGAGGAGCCTGACGTGGGGCTCGATCCCATAACGCCGGGATCACGCCCTGAGCCGAAGGCAGAGGCTTAACCGCTGTGCCACCCAGGCGCCCCAACATGAAATATAATTTATCAAAATTCCGATTCTACAGGACATGAATTAGCAGGACTACACTCTACTTGTATAAAGCCTCATTGTCAACCTAATACGTTATATTCATGCAGTCGTATAAAACCACTGGGAAAATAGTTATGTTCTCTGCTTATTGGACAATGGAAGGTTTATATCGGTGGAGAAAACATAAGACCCCGGCCACAGGAGTCAGTGACACACCAGCCAACAGTGTCAGTGGGTACTTGAGATTAGTGGCTGCGTGGGACGTGTGAATGCCCCAAAGTACCACAGTCTGCATGTGAAAGAAGCCTAAGGAGACTCCCTAATTGAACAACGGTCCTAAAAATGTACATGGCATCCCCAAGAAGTTGAGAAGCTCAAAGTAATGTTTCTAAACTACCATAAAAAAAGAAACAACAACTTTTGATCCACTGTGCGAGAGAGAAGACAGATTCATTTTTCTATTTCCGTAGAGAATGTCTTGTAAAGGCACGTCAGCTGACACGCAGGACTACGCACCAGAAATGCAGCGAAACTAAGAAGGACCATGTAGGTGTCAGGCAGCTAACACACGCATGACGGATATTTGGGGGAGAGCGTGGTGTTTGTGTTGTTACTGTTTTTAGATTTGTGATCTGTTGCCATTTGTCATTATACATACGCACTTCGGTACACACCTTCTATTTGTAATTTATTGTCTTTCTAAAAGGCCTTTCTTTTTCCTCCCCTCCCCACTGCCTGGCAGGTGATATAGGGGCCAAGAAAGGACACAGCTTTTCCTGGGCAGTGAAAGGGCAGGACGCGTGGCTCAGACAAAGTGACGTGTTGCTGGTCCCGACTGGGTGGGGAAGGAGGTGAAGACCAGCAGAAGGATGGAGGACCGCTGGCCCCAGTGGGACCCCAAGGGCAGGGTGGGAGCAAGGGCAAGCAGACAGAGCTGCTAGGACGTGTGGGGCTCAGATTTCAGAGCTGCCAGTCCCCCCGAGACAGAAGTGGGTGCAGGTGGCTCGCGTGTGATGGATGGGACCATGGACAAGGCGCTGGGGCCAGGGTTAGGATGGCTCCCTCATAGGGACGGGGGCCCCCCGGATAAAGGTTGGAATTATGGCCAAGAAGAACAATGTCAGCCAAATTCTAAGGTCTTCAAGGTGACTGTGAGGAAGGGTGAAGCTTCTCATACGAGAACCTGAGATTCAAGCGGGCAGCAGAATTTTGTGGTTGCGTGACGTGGGAGAGCTGTCAGGAAGGAAACCAGACATTGTCTTCCCTCCTCTGAACTTGGACAAGCAGTGAAGGACTGTGGGAGATGCGCTGGTGTCGAGTCACCTGCTGGCAGCCCTACCGCGATTTTGGCCCTAGCAGTGGAGGGCAGGCGGTGCACGTGGTGAGGGAGGCTCATTCGCGCCCTGAAGCACCGGGCACAGCGGTGGCTGAGGCCCCGGCATCAAGGGGACATCACTTCCGCTCCCCCCGAAGGGCAACCCCCCTCTGCTGGGTTCTTTCAACCCATGCACAGGGCCCTGCACTGCAGAACTGACCCCAGCACAGTCCACATCTCCCCGTCACTCTGCGGCATGGGGCGGACCCTGGATATGAGGCCGGTCCTAAGGACGGCCCAGCGCCTCTTGTCGGGCTCCCTGCCTGCATTTGCGCAACAGGAAGGACACACCTGTTTTCACTTTAAGGAAAAGCAGGAACTTTAGATAAGGGTAAATTATCTTCCTGAAGAGTTTGTGTTCCATCTGCTTGTTGGAAAAGCCTGCTTCTGCTCCCTGAGCTGAGACAGAGCATTGCCAGGCCAGCCCCATGGTAATTCCGGTAATTCCATTAGCATCACACACACGGTAATGAGGCAGCTCCTGTCCCGGGTTGCGCCCCCACTGAGTTAATCTGCTCTCCTGCCAATAGAAGGACACAGCCAATGGGCCCAGCGGGGCTCAGGGGAAGGAGGGTGGGAAATAACCCTATTTCTTGATGACTTATCCCTTGTGCTTGGATGACTCCGGCTAAAGAGACCCTGTGGGTGCTGCCCTGAGCTGTGTGGGGGCCTGGTCTCCCCTTCCAGGGCTTTCCTCTGGCTCCTTTCTCAGAGCCTCTCCTGGTCTGATTTTTCGTAGCACTTCACAGAACAAAAGAAATTGGACACAATAGAAACAGCACGATATCTCGCACTTGGGATGTGATGATGTGTAGGGGCCCCGGGCGGGCGGCCCCAGCACCGGCCACTTGGGCAGGAAGACGATCCAGCAGCCGCAGGACCAGCTCTTTACCTCCCCCTCAACCGCCTAAGAAGAATTCCGATAGAGGACCTGCTCCGGGAGGAGTGTGGCTGGCGTGGGTGACCCGCACTGTGACGGGAACCAGGTCGGGGGGACGGGGTGTACCTAGGGCCTGTTGGATCCCAGTCCTCAGGGTCCCATGGCGTCTCGGCGGCCGCAGATGTCTGTGAACCAAACACTGACTTTCTCACCCTCCTGGGCATTGCGTTCCTTCCCTCTGACGTCCCAGACCTGCAGTCCCTTCTCCTGAGCTCACGATGACACAGGGACCTCCTCGTGCCCGCGTGTCTCTGGAATTTCCACGTGTGTATGGGTTCCCCACACTCATGCCATTACATTTGATTTCCTCCTGTGAATCTGTCTCATGTCAGTGTGACTCTAGTCTGGCCAGAAGGACCTAGAAGGGGACGGGGAGTCTTGCTCCCTGACAGATGCAAAACAGATACATCATTTTTTTAACATTTCTAATAGCCACTTAAAAAAAAAAGGAAAAAGAAATAGGGGAAACCAATTTCAATAATACTTAGTCCAGTTTATCTAGAATGTTCTTGTTAAAACACGTAATCAATATAAAAGTCACTAATAAAATGCTTTCCATGATTTTCATACAGAGCCTTTGGACTCTAACATGCATTCGAATTCCCTAATGCATCTCTGCCTCCCCTCCCTGCCCTGTCCCAGTGCCCCGCAGCCTCAGGTCAAGGCCTCACTCACCATGACCCTGTCCTCCGGAACCACTGACGCATCTTTCCCTCCTCAGAGTTCAGAGGGTAGATTGTGGGGTCAGAGCACCCAGGTCACACCCTCCCCTCCTCCTCATTGGCGGGTGACTTTGGGAAAGCTCCAAGGCTTGGTTTCTTCATCCATAAAAATAATGTCTCAGTAGTATTTCCTTCACGGGTACAACAGGTCATGGTACTTCTCAGAAGTGCTGAGTGAACACTCCCAGAGATCATGGTGTGTGGACACGTCTTGGGGTGGGGACTTCAGGACAGAGCCTTGTCTGGCCCCACACCCTAAACATCAGCACCACCTGCTACTTCTCTCCCTCCCACCCCACCCCCTCAGCCATCTTTCTCACCTGCTGGTCTCCTTCTCCACCAGCATGATCTTTCCGTTTCTGCCCAAACCTCTCCTGAGCTTTCTGTCACCATATTGAATTCCTACAATTTTCCTTACTACCTCCTTATTAAGGTGCTCACTATAGCACCAAAAAGATCTTCCTCTTTTCTGAATTGCTCTGAAACTTGTTGATGGGATCCCACCACCAAATATTGAATCGTCTGTGCCACATTCTCTGTGTATTTTAAACACACGCATCTATTTCCAACAAGAGTGAAGGGTTCGCTACCTTCCGTATGTTCCAAGGACTCTAGCGGGTTCCACGTTACCAATTACTGAGGGGTAGAATGGATGATGTACACAGGGCTTGGCATCATGGTTTCATAAGTGTTTATTGTTCGGGAGAGATCTGGATCCCACGCTTTAGTCACTTGGAGCACATGAATCCAGACAACTGCTTCATTGGAGACAAAAATCGTCACAGGCGGATGCACGCTGCGGTTCTGGGGCTAGCAGTCTAGGGTTAGTGCAGGTGAAGGGCACGGTGCCCTTGCTTCAGATGCCAGCTGCAAGTTTAGGGGTCCCCAAAGCCCACCTGTATGTCCAACCAACAGGCTACAAATCTGAGTGTTTCATTACCTTCTCTGTTGCAATAATTCACTAGAGTGTCTGACTTGAAGAACTCAAGCAGGTGCCACGCGGATGATCAGGTTTTGTTATAAAGGATACAGATCAGGAGCAGCGTCCTGAAGAGACACATGGACAAGGTCCGTCAAGGCCCCAAGCATGGAGCTCATCCCATGGAATCAGGACATGCCAGCTTCCTGTCTGGTGATGAGGGTGGTGAGTTCACCAACCAGGAAACTCCCCTCAGCCCAGGTATCCAGAGTTTTTATTGGGGTTTTGTCACAGAGGCATGATTGGTTGAAACACTGGGCACAGGATGGAACCCCATCTCCAGAGCCCCTCCTTCTGCCCACATGGGGCAGCTGTCACTGGGTAGGAGCCCCAACCCTATCTTCATGTACTTGGTCTTCCAGCAGGGCCAGCCCCACCCCGAGACTATCCAGGTCCCACCCCGAGTCACCTGGTTAGCAGGTGCTCAGATGTAGTCCCAGAGCCACCATGAATATCAAAGATGTCCACGCCTACCACTCAGAAACCCAAAGTGTCTGAAGCTCCCTCCCCACGCCCGGGGATAAAGAGCAGACCCATTATTTATTATGAACAGTCTCTTATTCAAAATGCATGAAAATTGATTTCTTGTTCACTGTCATTTCTACTAAATCAAGAATTATTAAGTTCTCGGTTCTCTCTAAAATTATGAAATAAGTTTTCCACAGGAACCCACACTTCGTACGTATTAACGGCGATACTCCCAGAGTCACGGGGTGAGCGCAGTCCGCACAAGGCAATGGAAGGAGAGAATGCTGCACCGCTGACGCAGGTGAAAATAAGGAAACCCACACGCACGCTTGTTTACAACAAACACAATTAATCTGATACAGAAAATCCTCTCTGTGGATATATATTTTCCAGCCTGAAAGTACTAATTTTTCCCCGAACCGTGTGTCAGCCTGGGGAGAAGACGCGTCGGGACCGAAGGTAAGTAAGACTGTTCTCGCGGATTAGCGGGTGAGGTGGTGAGTCGGGAGGTCGCGGTGCTGTCTTTTCTCACCGCGACCACATTACAAGAAACGTGAAGGAGGGAAGAATGTGTGCTGGAAGTCTGCAGCTTTCCCCCAGATCGCTGCCATTTATGGTCTTCTTGTTATTAGGATGGAAGGTTGAGTCAAAAATCCTCTGTAACCTGGAGGCTTCCTGGCAGGGCGGGAGACTTCAGACCTGATGACTGTGATTCACGTGCGGAACGTCGGACGTGCTCCACAACCGCCTTCGCTTCTGCCCGAGGCTTCTGTTGACCACGTCCGGGACACAACACGGGGTTTTCAGGTTCTGTGACACAGCCCTCTCCATTCACAACTTCTGCTTTGGGAGAAAATAAATAAGTCGCTTTCTGGAGGCTTCCATTGATTCGAGCTCTGTTTCAGGCAAGTTTATCGAGGTGTACCAGCATCACGCAAAAGAGGAAAATGGGGGTGTCTGGGGGCTCAGTTGGACAAGTGTCTGCCTTCGGCTCAAGTCGTGATCTCAGGATTCTGGGAACGAGCCCCAGGTCAGGTATCAGATGACACTCAAACCCCATCAATAAGCTGGAAAATGTCTCGTCTGCGACCGTGGAATTATCACATTCATAAGAGGTAGACGTGGAGTACCACCTTTCAAAAGAGTTTTGACGAGACGTGGAGGTAGGACATGAGATTTTCCTCCATGGAAATCCTCTGCTTCTTGGAGAATCTAGGCTTCACAGGAAGCTTCGCATCGGGGAGAAGGAGGCGCAGGCCCCAGGGGCCATGTGACAGGGAAGATGTCCCTCATGGCTCAGCTCCGCCACTGGGTCTTGCTGACATGTGGGCAAGGCGAGCCCTGTGACTAGAGGCCCTACTGTCCCTGTGTTGGGTGCAGCTGGAGAGCTTTCTGGGGAAGAGAGGCTCGTCCTGCCGTGGACACCTCGGGGCTGCCTCTCACGCATTCCTGCAGGTGGAGTCCGGTGGAAACCAGTGGAAAGAGTTCTTTCTATTTCTCTTTGAAAAGGAATCTGAGGCCTCTTCCTGCACGATGGAGTCGTCGTACTCTTCCCCGCACATCCTCCAAATACGACTAACAACCCAGACGCTATTTATGTTGCCCACAGGGAAGACTCTCCAGGAAAGAGAGGAAGGTGCCCTGGCCAGGACTCTCAGGACCTAGGAAGCAGACAGTGCTGAGCACTCTGGGGTTGCTTTCAGCCTCACACACTCCCACTTGGAGCTGAAGAAGCCGGGGTCCCACTTCTGCTTCCAGGCCAGGTGGGGAGCCTAGACGTCCATCCTCGCTTGGCTGCAGGGAGGCTCCCCAGCCCCACCAGGGGTGTTACAGAAGGCCGAGTGGGGAGCCAGACTTCCAGCTCATGGGGCTGTCCCCAAGCCTGCCCCTCCGTAAGGTGTCAGCGGAGGCCATGCCTGGTTGCACCCCTTCCCGGTCCCTCCTCACTGGAGTGGTGCGGGAGGAGGTGTGCTGGGGAGGCAGGACTTTAGCCCCCACCAAAGTGTGGTCAGTGGGGGTCATGAGGATTCATCACAAGGGATTCCTCCCCCTCCCAGCCACGGAGGAACCGTGAAGACCCAGCAGGAGCCAGAATCCCACGCCCTTCCAAGCCGTGGTAAGGACCCCACCTTGTGCATGGATGGAGCCTGATGGGAAATGGACTTCGGTCCCCACCTGGCATGAACGAGCTGGTATCGCCTCCTTCTTAGCTGCTCGGGCAATGTCGGTGGAAACCAGCCAACGCGGAATATTTAAATAGTATCCAGAATCTCAAACATAATAGCCCAGTGGCCAGGCTCCAGTAGAAAACCGTTCATCATACCAAGACCCAGGGATCTCTCAAACTGAATGAGAACACAAAATCAATAGATGCTGAGATTGAGGGGAGCGATGTTCGCGTTATCGAAGATTTTCAGTCAGTTGTCGCAAATAGGCCTCGATGAGCTATTAGGAGCACACCTCAAACAAATGAAAGAAGAGAACATTTCAGCAAAGAAATGGGTGATTTATGGAAGAAACAAAGGGAAATTCTAGGACTGAAAAATACGAGACAAAGTGAAACTCTCAGCAGCATCAGGGAGGGGACGGACGGACCATCAGGTTCTATCGTACCTAGAAGGTTCTGTGCAACGCGAAAGCAAAACAGTGCAATCATCTACAGTGAATGACAGAGAGAAAAGAGACAGGAGCCTTGCGCCTCGGGGCTCAGGACAGTAACAAAGCACCAGCTCGGGGAGGGCGAGCTGGAGAGGCGCTCAAAGGAAACAGGGCTGAAACTTCTCTAATCTGTCAAAAGACAAAACTGGAGATTTAAAACCCGAGCACATCTTGAATGGGAAAAACTGAAAGAAATACGCATCAAGACACGTCCTGGTCCAACTCAGCAAAATTGAAGGCCGTATTTTGGAAGCAGGGAAGGCCGGTGGACATTTTACACAGGAGGGCGGGGGAAGCCACTGGGATGAGCAGGGTTTTCCTCCAGAAGCACCGAGGCCACAGGACGTGGGTGTTAAGTTTTCCAAACCCGACAAGAAAGAACGGCCCACGCAGAATCCACTTCCAGCAAAAACATCCTTCGAGAATGAAAGGCAATGAGCACCTGTCCGTCCCAGGTGGTGGGACACGGAGAGTGTCACCCCAGCAGAAGGACTCAGCGGCGTCCTCTAAACAGAAAGGGGATGACAAGAGAAGAGCGTGGGGTCCGGGGAAGGAGTCAGAACACGGCAGGGAGCATATCCGCACAGATGGCGGACTGTTGGGCAGTTTCTCTGTTATAAAAAGGAAGGCGAGAACTAAGTGTGTAGCTCCCACGTGACCCAGCGATTTCGCTCGGGGATATCAATCCCAGAGGTCCCCGTGTAAGGCTGCACACGCACGTCCGTGGTTTCCCGACACGGACCCAGACAGGGGGCAGCCAGATGTGCCGGGTGGGCGAACCGCGGACACACCGTCCCCTCCGCACGCCGGGCACGTCAGCAGGGAGCTAGAATGCACTTTGCTGCACACAGCGGCCAGCGTGAATCCCCAGGAAATCCCGCTGAGTGGGAAAAGAACACCGACCCCCAAGGGCAGGTGCCAAGTGGTGCAGATTCTGGGCGGGGGGTTGCCAGGGGCTCGGGAGGGGCGTGTGGGGTTTGAAAGCCTCACGTGAGCTGGATCTTTATGGTGCAGGAACCGCTCTGCGTCTCAACTCCATCCACACTGGTGTCAATTATAATTGTGCAAGATGGGGGCTTTGGGAGAAACAGGCCCTCTGCGTATTCAATCTACCACGGCCTCGAATTAGAAAGTGGAACTGAACTCAGGGGAGTCTGCGTTATTCTGCTGAGCTCGGGCGAGGACCGTCCGCTGGCTCGCACACCCTCCCTCTGTGCGCGCTTCTGAGACGTGGGTCCCCAGCCTCGCGCCGGCCAGGGAGGTGTCCTCACTGGTGAGCTCACTGACCGGTCCCCGCACTCAACTCCAGGAGCTCCCTGGCTCCTTGACAACAATAGCCAAAATTAAATTCTGGAAATGTATCACGAGTGGAGGTTTTCGAGAATCAGCGTTTTTAGCATTTACTGCTGTAAGATGAGAGGCCACAACAGCTGGATATCCGAAATGACAGGTCACCGTGCCCACGTGCTGCCTCCTGTCCGAGCCACGGGAGCCCAGCCGGGGGCCTTCTCATCCATGCCTCCTGCCGGGCACGCTTAACGTTCGCTTTCCTCTGTGATTTGCCCAACTAAGATTTGTGTCAGTTATTTTGCGTGAATTGGAAGTCCGTCTTGGCATGAGAAAACCGAGGCTTAAGGACATTCCGTACACGATGTCACCATTTGTCTTTATCATCAGGTCCATTTCCAGTACGACCAGGCACAACCGTGTGCAGACCACTCTGGGCGTGAGTCAGGGGACCAGGCATTCAGCCCGGTCTCAGACGCCCGCGCCAAGCAGAAGTGACTGGAGGACCACTGAACTCTGGGGCTGGAATGACGTCTTTTCTCAGATTTCCAAAAAGGAATTCTCTGTAGAGGATTTTTTAGACTTGCCTGAGTGTGATGTGCTTGGAAGGGAAAGGGGGCGAAGTGCTGACGCCCTTGGAGAACAGAAGCTATGTGTCGGGTTTGGGGCAAGTTTGTGCCCGGAGGCCCAGGCATCCCCACTCACTGTGTCCCTAAGGCGCTGCCCTGGTCCCCAGCACTTCCTGGCCCACACGCGGCTCTCCGAGAAGCCCGCATTAGTCTCCCTGTAAAGTGACCCAGCTGTAAAATGACAGGAACTGGAATGGGGCATCTGGGCGGCACTGTGGGTTAAGCGCCAAATCTTGATGCTGGCTCAGGTCATGGTCTCAGGGTCGTGGAATCAAGCCCTGCGTCGGGCTCCATGCCCAGCAAGGAGTGGACTTGAGATTCCCTCTCCCTCTGCCCTCCCTCCCCCAGCCTGACCCTGGGCACTCAGGGTGCCCTCTCCTCCTCCAGCTTGGTGGCCCCTTTCTGAGATCTCTGCTTCCATGTGTGGGAACACATGGTGCAGCCCACAGCAGCCCATGTCTCTGTCCATGCTTCTTGCTCTGCCTGGGACTCTGGCCTACTTCTTGTCCACCAGGAAAACTCCTATGCATACCTCAAGACCCGCTGCAAACACAGAAAGCTTTCCTAGATTTCCTCAGTGCCTTGGTGTCCTCCTCCTCTAGTATAGGGCACGTGGCTCACACCCTCACAAAGAACATTCTTGAAGACAAATATCTCTGAGCATCCTGACTCTCCCTGTGAGAGGGCCTCTGGGGGAGGGCCCCCAGCAGCTGGCGTCTGGCCCCTCCACAGGAGGGATGTGGAGTGCTCTACAAAGGAAGGAGGAAGGAGTGGAGCGTGGCTGGAGGCCACTGTCCACATCACAGGGACCAAACACAGAACAACAGTGGCCAGCACAGGCAATGCCACTTAGGCTGGGGACAGTGACCGACGCTTCGGCAGCTGGAGGCACCCCATGCTGGAGAATGCACAACCTTGCACCCACTCCTTGGTTCCAGGAGGACCCCCACCTTCTGCCTGTCAGAGCCACGGTGCAGATCACAGCTGTGGGAGGTCCCGGCCTTGTGGCTGGCCCCTCCTGGTCATCTGCTCCCCCTGCAGACGGGGAGTGAGGGCCCTGGGGGCCCTGAGGTCGTGGGGACAGGAGGGAGTAGCATGGGCTGACGGCAGTCCAGCTGGAGGGGTCCAGAAGCAGGGTGGGCCCCTGGGAATCAGTTTCTGGCCTTCCAGAGAGGTAGCTGGCCTAGGCCCCCTCCCTGCTCCCCCCATGCCCCGGCCTCCCGGGAGAGGGCCTGCTGCAGGGTTCAGCAGGCCGGATGATCACAAGTCTCTTTCAGGAGCCAGCCCCCAGGGTCCTTGTCCTGAGAGGTGTCTCTCTCCAAAGGTCACACAGAAGCCTCCAGACCCAAAGAGCTCGTTCCCCTAGTAAGTCAGAGCGGAGTGTCCGTCATCCCTCGGCTGGACATGTGCGCTGCATGCAGGAGTCAACGGGCAGCTTCGATTTTGTTCCCCAGAACAAATCACAGTGGCCTCATTTTGGTCTCCACTGGAGCCACTGGGACACCATCTGGAATCCCAGCAGCCACACTTCAGAGATTACAAACCACGTCCCATCCATGACCTAAGTAATCTTCCTGGCCATTCTCTGCACTTCACAGGTGGAAACGGCGGCTCTCGGCCACTGTCCCAGCCCCACAATTGGCTGTCCCTTATCTGGATCCGGGCATGGCTGGCAGGTGCTGGCAGGTGCACGGAGCAGGGGGCACTCCCTCTTCTGGACGCACCCAGGCCCTGGGTTCTCAGGAAGCACAGTGCGAGCCCCCAGAGGGCCAGGATCAAAGCCCCCTCGTGGGACAGGACTGAGTCTCTCCTTCCTCCAGAATTGCCCCTCGCGAGATTCCATGGGCCCCGTCTGCCTAGTGGCTGATAACACGTCATTTCTACGGAGAAAAAAAAAAAAAATGCCCACAATTGTGTTTCGATCATAAACATAAAATAAACTTAAAGGGGGAAAACTGCCCGGAAAATTAAGATCTATAAATGTGTAATGTTGTATGATGAGAAGCTTCTATAGTCAGCAGAGAACAGGACAGAAATACTTGATTTTTGCGGGAGGCTGATGACGGCTGCTCGTCGGGGGGGCCCATTTGCAGGGTGACTTTGGGGGTTTGAAGCTCGGGCAGGCTCCCTAGCTCAGCCGTGGAGCCCTCCGCTCTCCATGGGAGGCGCTCACTGGCTTTCTCTGCCGTCCTATTATTTTTGGAAAGTGATACACACTCGTGAGAAAATATAAAGAAGAAACATGTTTCAAAGACCTGCGGTGCCGTAAGCCAGGGGCAAGCACTGTTCGGCTCATCTGCATTTTCTTCTGGTCTTATGCACATATATTTACATAATGGAGATTATACTGCATGTGCAATTTTATATCCTGATTTTTTCCACTTAATATTGCGTAGTAAAATTTTTTACGAGGCGTTGACAATTTTCAAGAATTATTTTCGTGGTTATGTAATTATCTATTGTATGATCTGGCACACTTTAATTATTCCCCTATTGTGGGACATAGGCTTTTTGCGTTTTTTCACTGTGAGGATAACATTGTGATGAGCACCTTGTGAAGAGGTGTTTGAGGGTCACGAAGTCGGCTTCCTGAGAGCAGATCCTGAGACCAGGAACCTCCGAGCCACATGGGCTAAGTCAAGGAACATGGCCAATGAGGACTCCCTGCACGCTTCCCTCAGGGTCGTGACTATTCCCACTATTTGTAAACTTTACTAATTCAGTAAGTAACAAATGTCTCGCTCTTGGGATGAACTGTCTCTCCCTATTCACCAGCAAATTTAAATAATTTTTACGTGTGTTTCTCAGCAATCTCCTTGTAAGTAATCTACTCATTTCCTCCGGCTACTTTGCGGTCGAGGAACACGAGAGACGTTTAATTTGTTAATTGCTCAGGAGTTTTTGACTCTTGGAAAAGTGACCACTGTCTGTGTTTTTGCAGATCTCCTCCCCGAGCCCTGCCCCCGGGATTGCAAATCATTTAATATGCTTTTAAAATAATGTTTTAAATATTCATTTAGTCATACCCAGAAGCAAATAATTCTCTTATGATTTTTTTTATTGTTTACATACTTCAACCAAACACACATCGAGCAACAACTTCCTACCACCCAGGTCTCAATCTCCTGGAGCTCCTTTCTTTTCCTTTCCTCTGGGCTGTGTGTCTACGTTTCACCCAGTGGAGCATTTATGTTCTATGACCACAGAGTGTAAGAACCCAAAGGACCTTTGTTTTCTTTTTTTCTTCTCTTTTTCTTTTCTTTTCCTTTCCTTTCTTTTCTTTTTTTCTCTTTTTTTCTTCTTTCTTTCTTTCTTTCTTTCTTTCTTTCTTTTTTTTTTTTTTTTTTCAGAATAAGGAATTGCTTGGTGGGGTACCTGACAAATGCATCCCTTCCCAACTGATTGGTGGTTCCCACTGCATCTGGAGCCCTGAAACAGCTGGGTCTTTTTTTTTTTTTTAAGGTTTTATTTATTTATTTGACAGAGATAGAGACAGCCAGCGAGAGAGGGAACACAGGCTGGGGGAGTGGGAGAGGAAGAAGCAGGCTCCCAGCAGAGGAGCCTGATGTGGGGCTCGATCCCAGAACGCCGGGATCACGCCCTGAGCCGAAGGCAGACGCTTAACTACTGTGCCACCCAGGTGCCCCTGAAACAGCTGGGTCTTAACCTGTTTCACTGACACACCAGTTCTTTCAAAAACATCACACTCTACGAATCATTACAAAATTATGACATCTGAAGATCTTCTCCCCAGTGGTCCCAGCTCTTTTCACTTTTTGATTGTATTCAAACTCGTATTGTCTGGCAACCAGGTCTAAGTAACTATCTGGGGTTGGGGTTGGGCGAGAACAAGAAACGAGCGTTGCCCCTCCCCTCGCCTGGATGGCACTTCACGGTGCACTCAGTCACATGGAGTGCGGTGTCGGATGTGGGCACGTCTGTCCAGCTCTTAGACCACACCCCACTCGAAGCTGCAGACTCGCCCCTGCCCTGCCTGTCTGCCCTCTGCCTGAGAAGGGCACCGTCCGTGGACACTCTCTCGGGGACCCAGGTCTGCTCTCCTCCCCTGGGGCTCCCCCATGCATCTGCCCACGAGCCCTGGAGTGACTGGGGCAAGGCAATGCCGCCTCTCTGAGGACATCTCTGAATCTAGGGAACCAGGTCTGAGAGTCACAGTTTGTGGGACAGAAGCTGTCCAGGTGTGAGATCTCTGCTGCTGGACAATCTTTTTGCTTCTTGGGCCTTCGATGTTGGGTCCCTGAGGGTGCCTTCCAAGGACCGGAATCAGACTTAGAGCACCTTTCTTAATCTAGCCAGTGCACGGCATGAGTCCGGACAGTGAGAAATGTTATTTCTGATACAGAAAGCAGTGAGAGTGAGAACACACATGCAGAAATCGTGCTAAGGATTGCTGAAGTGTGGATCTTCATCGAGAAACCTGGACACTCTGAAGAAATCAGCAGTGACGTACACCCTTCTTCTGTGCCCTGGCTTCCGGTCACGATGCGAACACGATAACGCCAAAGACTAGCAAACATGCAGATAAAAGGTGGCCAGTTTAAAAAAAATAGGAAAGAGATTGTATATTGTATGTGTGCCCTGAACTGAGTTCACAAGAGGAAACTTCAGGCTCGAGCAGTGATAACACATTGAAGAAACTTTGTTGAGAGTTTTAAAGCAAACCTTCTGAGAGGAACACAGGAGTCAGAGTGTGTTAACAACTCAGAATAAAACTGTACCGACTTCCTTCCGAGGTAGTGCATGGCTCTGGTCAGTGGGAACCCCCGATTCTACTATGCGAAGGAGCAGAAGAGATGAGCCCTTACCTAATTCAGATTGCTGTGTACAGAAGAGGCGTGTTGCTTACTTGCTGGGCTCCCCAGCAGAAAGGGGGGTGTCTGCTATTCCACACAAGTTAGGGATGGAGAAGCCAACCACATCTCCATGAACGACCCCCCAGAACCCGCAGGGCTCCCCAACCCCCAGGACCTCCCTGGGTTGTGGGAAGACACCTGGGAAAGGGGTGTCTGGGTGCCAGCGGCTGTGTGGGGTTCCCAGTACTTGGAATTCCACCTCTCAGTGTCCATAGAGCCGTGGGGCCAACCTTGAGACCCCACCGAGGCGAGCCCCTGACATGTGGCTGTCTTGTGGGTCCTGTCCCGTTCCTCTGAACCACAGTTGCTGAGGCCGTGTCAGCACAGGACAGTCTTCTCTCCAGGTTTCAGTGGATGGGGATGCTGGTCAGACGAGGAATGGTGCTTCCTGAAAGGTCCCCCGGACGCTCGCAGCCCCTAAAGGGCAGGTGCAGGTCAAGAGTGCCAGGGACACTTTCTGGGCACTCCCTAACCCACTCTTGCCACAAGCACCTGCTGTAAGAACAGTGGGTCCAGGAAGGAAGGTGAGCTTGCCGTAACACAAAACCAGTGTGCGGCACCGAACCTGGGAATTAACAACATAGCTTCTGAAGAGCTTAACCCCGACCCCCAGTGAGTGAAGCTGGAGCTTAGGCTCACCGGGCATAAGCCTGAGGGCGATGCACACCGGGGGACGTGGCACCCGAGACCTCCTCCCATCAAAAGTCTCTGTAGGACCTGTGCGTCCCTGGGACACGCTTCCATCCGAGCGTGTCCACCGGCCATGGGCAGGGCCCACGTGCATGTAGGACACAGACAAGCTGCCGTCAGTTCCTGCAATCTTGTACCGCTTTCCACCAGGTGGGCCCAGGCCCCCAGGACCAGTTCATGATCGACGCAGCAACAAAAAAAATGCTCAATTCAATAGGAATTGGTGGTAATATCCTGACATGATCAACTATCCTGCAGTCCCACAGCCACGCTCAGTCTAACGAGGGCACCTGCTAAGACAGGTGTGCCCCGCGCCCTCGCCTGGGGGGCCCGGCGCCAGCCCGAGGGTCAGGAGGGAGCCACGGAGGCATAGGAAGGAACCTCCGTCTGCAGCAACCAGACAGAATCCCTGGGAACCCCAGCAGAATCGAAAACGAAGTTGAAGTCACCAACACTAAGCTAAAGCCAAAACGTACAAAAGCAAACAAATTAAATAGTAGCGAAGTTTCAGGATATAAAATTAAAATAATAAATAGCCTTCACAGATACAATGACTACATAGAAAAGACAGTGGATACGAAATCATTTAAATAGTAATAAAAAGAGAAAAAAATACATAAAAATAAACTTAACAGAGCTGTGAACTTATAGGAGAAAAACTTTTATATGTCTCTTAAACGATAAAGTTAGACTTACCTACATAGAGAGACACCCTTGTTCTTGGGCAGGACTATTCAAAGTTATGAAGACACCTGTTTCCTCAGGTTAACATATAAATTACTGGGATACCAATAAAAATGCTAATTAGGTTTTTTTCTGAAACCAAACAAGTGGATTCTAAACTTCACACGGAACGCAAAAGATCTGAAAAAAAAAATTAAAAACAGAGCAATGAAGGGAGACTTATTAGGTATTAAAAATATGATAAAGCCTCTGTGATTTAAACAGTGTAATACTGGGACATAAATCAACAGACCAATAGAAGAAAACAGAAATCCATAAATAAACCCAATTACACGAGGAAATGGAGCGTGTACCAATGGCAGCATCTCCAAAAGCCCTGGGGAAAATATAGGTGTTTTTCGGGGTGCGAGGGACCTGAGACCCCCTTGGGGAATGGGCTGGTTCCTGCAGGACGGTCCGACAGTAAAAATGGATCCATGGAGTGTGAGGAGAGAGTGGGGTGAACTCCTTTTTAGCCTGGAGGTCAGAGAAGCTTTTGTACTTGAAACTCAAGATGCAGAGGCAGCGAAACAGAAGATTGAGAAATGCACTGGCGGACTTCTCCGTTCTGTAAAATCGCTACAAAAAAATTCAAGGTAAATAGGAAATATTCACAACTTTACTCATAATGGAGAGTAACGCCGTAAAACCACAGGCCACCCCATTCGTCACCCCACAGAGTGACCCTCCGGGTGGCAAGTTGGCGGCTGGAGCACCGACTGTGGCCTCCCCGGGGAGGGGGGCACTCACACTTTGGGCCAGAGACGCACTTGTAGGAATTCCCCTCAAAGAGCAACGTCCTCTCAGGGGAGCCGCACCTGCACGAGGTGGGGACTACGGGAGGCACCCCGGGCCCAAGGCCACGCGCAGGGACCGTGGTGCTGATTGCGGACCGTGACGAGGACCCTCTCTCCACCCCCACTGGGGATGACCCGCTTTACTTTTAAGGGAGGAAAACGACGTGCGAAAGAGCGTGCATGGTGTGCAACTGCGTCCTCGTACAGACGGACCCGCGGAAAGCATGGGGCGTGAGGAGCGTGCAAATCGGTGGCAGGTGGGGCTGAAGTGGGGCTTCTCCGCTCAATCTGTGCTGCGGTTTTGGAACTGTGTCAATAGTGCACACATGCAGGAAACGGTAATCAAGAACGAATGGGGGGGTGCTGGGCGGCTCAGTCGGGTGACGGCCTGACTCTTGAGCTCAGCTCAGGTCTTGGTCTGAGGTTGTGAGTTCGAGCCCCACATTGGGCTCCGCTTTAAAAAAAAAGAGAGAGAATGAGAGAAAAAAGCAAGCCATAAAACTGAATTCAAAGGGAACTACATGGACCCCAGTGTATATCAAATCCATGAGGAAAGTTACACAGAAAAGTCACATAATGCCTGTTAAATTGCGTGCTCTGTTTGCTCCTAGCGGGACATAGTCTGGGAACAGCAGCAACAAAGTCTTGGATTTTAACGAGATTTGTTGTTGAAGGGCCAGTGGTGTTACGTGGTATGTGTGGCATTGTGCGATGACCTGGGAAAGGGGGCGCTTGCTGGGGGGAAGGGAGATGAAACGTGGATGGTGGAGGTCTGGTGTGAACCCGCCCTCGGAACACAGGGATCAGTGTGAACCATGATTTTAAAGATACACTTTTGAATTAAAAAGATACATATGGGGCGCCTGGGTGGCACAGCGGTTAAGCGTCTGCCTTCAGCTCAGGGTGTGATCCCGGCGTTATGGGATCGAGCCCCACATCAGGCTCCTCCGCTATGAGCCTGCTTCTTCCTCTCCCACTCCCCCTGCTTGTGTTCGCTCTCTCGCTGGCTGTCTCTATCTCTGTCAAATAAATAAATAAATAAAATCTTATAAAAAAATAAAAATAAATAAAAACATACATATGAAATTCCATAATTAGCTAAAGGAATTGCATGTATGTCCACACAATCCCCTCTATCTGCACAGTAAAAGGAATCAGGGTTCCTGGCTCCCAGCCGTGAGGGCCTTGGGTGAAGCCGAGACTTCTCATTATTCCCGAAAAACCATGACACATGGCGAGAAGACACAGATGGCCACCCCGAGAGCCTCCCACTGGTCAAATCTGGGACAATCTGAACACCACAAGGAATGCTGGTGACAGTGGCCGAGGCCACAGATGGACGGGCCTGGAACTGCCCCGGGCTCCGCGGGACCTGGAGTCTCTCTGGGCACTTCGCCGAAGGCCGTGTCCTCTGCTGGTCGGTGCGGCGTCTCGTGTCCCCATCGCGCCTGCCCGCGTGCCGTCCGCTTGCCCCTCTGTCCCCGGCCATGCTTTTTCTTCAGTGCCCAGTAGGGGACTCTTCAGAAACATTCACCTCCTAAGCCCAGTCCCTTGGGAACATATGCTGGTAATATTGTTCAGCGCGGATCCACGGCTCAGGACCCCATTTACACAGCAGCTACACGATGTTCCATGTTTATGTGCTCATTACATAAAACATTATGGCAAAATAAAATTAATATTTTAAAAGGACATTATGCATTTAATAATTTCTGTGCACAAATGATCTCACACGCATTTTCCAGCATGTGTAGGTGTGCAGAAACTACGGGGGCTCTTGTTGCACGAACACATGCCCAGGCCCTGCCACGCCACTGCCTGCCGTCCGGTCTTGTAACCTGGTCCTGGACAGATCGCCTGCCCTGCGGCACCCTTGTTCCTTCCACGCACTGATCTCCGTAGCTCAGACCGTGCCGTGAGTCGCCACAGCCTCTGTGCTTTCAGATCATGAGAATTCAAAGCACCTGGACCCAGGTCCTTTGTGCCAGTGGGACAGTGGTCCCTGCACCCAGACAGCCTACACCCAGCTCGAGCTGCCTCCACCCGAATCCACCCAGCCCAGTGCCCATTGCGGCCCACTTGTCTAGGCTACACTTGTTCAATGCCGTCCAGGTAGTTGAGGAAAGCAGAGGAAGATGGCAGGGATATGGGGCTCATGGCAACAAGGCACGAGCGCCCCAGAGCAACAGGTCCTCAAGGACAGAAATGGCCCTGACCTTGTGGGACAGGTCCCGTGGGTGAAGTTCTGGGGAAGTGGGGCCTCAGAGCCCCACGGAGCAGGTGCCCTGCCTGTGGCCTCGGCCTCCAGTGACTCTCTTGGAAGGGGAAGGGTGCCCCTGCATGTGTCCCTGCAAGACAAAAGAGACCCCTGTGGCCTCCGAGGACTGGCTCCCAGGCTGTCCATACCAAAGGAGGAGGGAGCCCAGAGACAAAGATTCCACCTGGAACCAGGCTGGTCCCCTGCATGCTCTGGGAGAGGCCGGGGCAGCCTCAGAGTCCATGTCTGTCCATGCATGGGACCCCTGTCTCCAGACCACACCCTCTGGCTTTACTCTGTTCTCAGAGCATTTCCAGCTCCTTCTTTCCAAATTCCACAGCCAGCTTCTGTCCTGACGGAGAGACAACTCTGAGCACTTGCTAACAAGAGACCCTGGTCACAGGGAGTGAGGGCTGGCATTACTGCAGATATCGAAGGCTCCTCACGGCTGGCGCTGGGCACCCACCTCCGGAACCCTCCCCCAACCCCGACAACAGGCGGATGCAGCCCTGACCACAGCGCTGGCACATGCAGGCCCCGGGGTGACCTGGGAGGCAGCCTCCGCTCATGTCCAAGTGCAGCCCTGTGGGCTCTGAAGGGCCGAGCCATCACAGGGGCTCAGCAAACCCTGGATGCAGAATGATCTACCCCATAGTCCACTGGAGACGAGAGCTCTTGTGTCCAGGGGTTTCAGACTACGCTCTTCCTGCGTTCCTAACTCCGGGCTGACCGAGAGAGCTCTCGATGCATTTCTCGTGCAGAAAAAAAAAAAATCTTTCAATCAATCAATATTTTGTATGATGACTCTGCTGAGGTTATCAATAAGCATGTCTGAAGATGTGAATTCTGTCCTAATTTCATTATTGGACTTTCATCACAAATTCATATTTTGAGTATCTGATTCTAAAATGAGGAAAACCACAGGAAGGCTGGCTGACCTTGAATGGCGCAGGTCAGGACCCACATGGCCAGGCGGCGTCTGCACCTGCTGAGTCTCGTCTTCCCAGGGTCCCAGGTGGCGGTTTCCCACCAGACTTCACCTTGATGACAGCTAGTCTACACCGCACAAGAGATCTGCAGGAAGGAAGGTGAGCCAGCCCTTGCATGAGGACCCGGCCTGCCCAGCACGATGGGTTTCTGATGAGCTGTCTCAGACGCCAGCTGGGCCCAGCAACCATGTGCACGGCTTTGCACATGGTTAGCCCTGTGACTTCTCTGAGCGAAAGTGATGTCTGGGCTTTGGCACCCAGGACACGACGCCTGTCCCCAGAGCAGCTCCCAGGTCCTGCAGCTCCTCGCGGCCGGTGCAGCAGGGCGAGGCAGCAGGACCCTCCCCCTTTATGTTGGGTCCCCTGTGGACAGGCTTCTCCACTCTGAGACTCCAGCAGGCACCAGGGAGCTAGAGCCACAGCCTGAGTCACGCCCCGGACTGTGACCATGGTGCCTCTCATGAGCTCAGTGGCGTTCTTCTGTTAGCACTGACCCTAGAATCCAACGGCTGGGGGTCTGAGGTCCCGGACCGCACAGGGAGGGGAGTACTCGCGGGACCCAGCTTTAGAGTCTGGTGGCTCCTGATGGAGGCTTGGGTGTCTAGGGGTCATTATTCTCGGTCCACTCTCCCATGTGTTTGAAAAACTCCATCTGAAGGCCCTGATTCATCGTTGGCCAGAATCCCACACCCCCACCTAAGTACACCGGAGCGCTGTTGCTCTGAGGAGCAAAGGATAAAGGTCCCCGCGCCCGGGTGTCCCCGCCCCTTGCATCCCTCCCCCCAGTCTGGCTCCTGCATGAAGCCCCTCATAGGTGGGCAGAGACTACAGGAAATGCACGGTCCGGGCGGCTCCATCAATCACAGGGCTGGCCGACAGTGTCCCCTCGTCCCTTTACTGCTCTGTTTGGTGCCGGGACGGCTGGGAAGGCAATTCATGCATGAAATTCACAGAGGCTTCATCAAGCCCCAGGACTGTCGTGGGGTGGAGACCTCATCTGCTCCCCCAGAGTGTTGCTCAGGGCCCCACGGACACACGCCACAGCATGACACCCACAAGGACCTTGGGATCTTGGCCACCTGTGGAGCTCCAGGTGCAGCTGGGCTCGGCTGTGCCCAGTCCTGCCTGCGATGGTCACCTTGCCTCGCTGGGCCTCCTCTGCAGACCAGGGTAGGGACTAAATCAACACAAAACAAAACCAAATGAGGGGACAGTGAGGGAGAGGTGGGGTGGCCTCCGTGTAGGGCCCAGAGCCAGGTCGCCATCCAGGGATCTGAGTTTAGGGCCCGGCCTGGACAGAGGTGGTGCAGACAGTGGGTCCGGCTCTCCACACCCGCTCCCAGGCCCAGGGGAGCTCAGGATGGGGCCACTGCTACGTGGCTGGGAGGGATGTGGGTTGGCACCATAGACGGCCAGTCCTGGCTGGCTGTGGGGTCAGCCAGCGCTGAGGCTTCTGCGGTGCCCCTGTGACCCAGGGGAGGCCAAAGCCGGGGACATGTGTGAGTCAGGCTCAGCCAACACAGGTGGAGCCTCTGGAAGTGACAGGGGGGAGCATTTCTTACAGGAGGTTGACCCCACAGCCGGGGAGGCTAGGCAGCGGGGCAGGGAAGGTGGGCAGTGGGGCAAGCAGATGCCCGGGACAGGCCGTCTCTCCACCTCCAAGCCCCCGACCTGGACAGCAAGTGAGCGCACGGTGTGGAGGAGCTGGAGGAAGGAGCCCGTGTGAGCCGGGAGTCCTCAAGGTAAGCCAGCAGGAGCCTGAGCCCCAAGCCGCCAGGGGCCCGTGCAGGCACCTCCTTCTCTGAGGGGACCCCAGGGACGCTCTTCCAGCCCAGCCATTGGCACAGTCACTCTCCCCACATCACTGGCTTTGACCTTGGCAGAGAATTCTGGAATTCAGAGCGGGGGGCTTAGAATGATGGAATACAGACCCTCACCCACCGGTGCCCTCCAAGGAGAATGGGGTGCTGCTGGCCTGTGCGCTGGTGTGCAGGGGGCTGGAGAGGCCGAGCACGCCCGCGCTGCCCACAGCCACCAACACCCCGTGATTCGCCACGTCTAAGGAGCCCACCCTGTAACCAGCCTGCTTTCTCAGCCTGTGGCCAAAAGGGACTTTTAAATCCTAAATATTTTCATGTAAATTTGTCTTTAGACTTAAGCTAAAAATACAATGATGTTGGAAGGGAACACAAAGCTAAGAGGCTGATTTTTTTTTCCTGAAGATATTTTCATTATTTGATAAGGATTTAAATGGATTTTAACGACCTCCCCAGATAGTTCTTTTTAAATGTTTTAATTTTAAGACCTCCCCGGCTTAATACATTATATGGTGCATAATCAGGTTATATATTCTCCATCCTATCTCAGCCTGAATAATAGGAAAATGGGATTATATGAATACCTCTGCAGGGGCAATTACATGCGGCAATCACTCTGTCCCCCTCGACTCGCCGTCTCCCTGCGTCCCCCATTCCCCCTCCACCTCCATGGGCGCAGGGCACCAGCCAACCCAGGACAGCCCAGAGCTGAGAGCCCTTTCCCGGGAACAAGGGTGTCAGGAGCGAACAAACACTTTCCCGCCGTGCAGGTGGGGTGGCTCGAGCCCGTTCTGTGCAGCCGTCCACACCCGCAGCTCCTCTTGCCCTGAGGGTTCCCACAAGAGGGGAGATGCTGTTTTGCAGCAATGAGCTTCTGAGAACTTCAACAGCCGGCCCAAGCTCACCTGCTGATCCCCAGACTCTGACCCCACGGGTTCTATTTAAACAACGCTGACCATCCGTCAGCCCTGGAGGGAAACTGAGGTCAGGCGTGGGCTAGATCTGCGGCTCTGAGCAGACTTCTCCTGCCTGAGGATATCCTGAGGGTCTTATGGGTGCTGGAGAAGACATGGCAGGTAGGTGGCTGGAGCTCTTAGCTCAGAGCCTCTGCTGATGTCACCTGACATCCTTACTGCTGGGGTCCCATTGAGCAGTGGCTAGACACTGGACTTTGAGGCAGCCTGCCAGCGCCCCTGTCCCAGGCAAAGCGCTCACTGCTTCTCTGACTCAGTTTGTTCATCTATAAAATGAGGGCAATGGTCTTGCTTCTTCCATGGGTCCATGTAAGGATTACACGAGTTGGTGCCTTGAAGCAAAATGCTTGGCAAGAGTCTGCAGTGAAGACGTGGGACCTACACTGTCGCCTTGAGTGTCATCCCACCCCAGAGCTTGATGCGCTGGGCCAGCCTGGTTACCTTCCCTACTGCTGCCTGAGCGCCACCGTGAGCTCCTGAGCGGGCAGGGGCTCTGTCTGCCCGTTCCTTCCCCCGGGACATAACTTAGTAGGTACTCAGTATTTGTCATTCCACATCCCGATGTGTGACTTGCTAGTTCTACCGTCCATGGGTAGAGACAAGGGGTGCTGGTGGGGTGTTCAGCAGCCCGTGACCCCACCGAGCCAGGAGCCCAGGATTTGCTGCCCTGACCTCATGGGAGAGCCCCTCGGCCACCAGGGTTCAGGCCGGCTGAGGAAGTGTGAGTTTAATGAATCAGCACGAGAAACAATTTACTGCAAGCTGCCCGCGCCCGAGGCTGCCAAGCAGGGGCAGAGCATGTCGGTCCTGCTTCCCAGTCACTGGGCGATGTTGATGCGTTCATAGCAGAAGCGCTAGGGCCTTTATGGGCCATTTCCATTTCTAAAATATGGCTTAAGTTGCAAAGTGATAATGCATGTGGCAAAAAATATTTATTATGTGTAGGACTGTGATAAATATTTCTTTTATATCCTAAATAAAACCCCCAAATCCTGAGTGTTTAGTGGCCCTCTTTTATGTCTTCCCATTATGGCCCTGGCCCTGTGATTTAGCCAAAATTTAGTGGCGCGAACATGAGCTATGTGGAGCTCTCTCCGACCCTGGCAGTCGTCAGCCCTCCGTGCCAAGAGCCGGCTCTCCCGCCTTTGTCTGGAAGGAAGCCCGGCTCGAACGGGAAAGTGTCGGCCGCAGCACAGGGGAACAGCCTCACCAAACCCGGGGCGCTGGCCACGCCGTGTGACGCGCCGCACTGTGCACTCAGGACCTGCCCCACAGTCCGCCTCTTCTCCTGTCTTGGAAGGCAGTGTAGTAAGCTGTAGTGTATAAAACCGAGAGCAGGTGAGGGCCGTAGGTTTGCAAATCCATTTGGATCCAGAGGGCATTTCAATTCTGTTAGTCTGAGCTGCAGAAACCGGGGGCCGTGGATTTGACGCTGGTGTTCAATGTGTGTGGGGGGAGGTCGAGGACATCCCAAGGGCAGTAAAAGTGACTCATTGCTCGACACAGCTTGCCCGCAGATGCACTGAAAGCAGCACGTGGGAGCCCCCATTTGGAGACTCGTGGACAGAATCAGAGGACTGAACAGAGAGACTGTCTCGGATGGACGTGGTGTTGAATCAAGCGACATCACCACGGACGCCAACGCCACACTCTCTGAAAGAATGGGAAAGTCATCTGTCCTCTCCGGGGAATGGCCAACCTATGCTTCCGTCCCCTCGAGGTAGTGGTCACCTTCCAAATGACAGTCCACATAGGCCCAAGACCAGGTCCCACATCCAGAGAAGGGCACCATGGAGAATCAGAAATGTGGATGTTCTCCAGCGTTTTATGGAGACACTCACGGTCCCACGGCCTCCGAGGGCAAGGCCGTCTGTGTGGGGGTGAGCGGGTGACAGAAGGTGTGGACAGAGGGAGACTGTTTCAGGCCGCACTCTTCACCAGACACACGTGTGGGGACCCACGTGCTTTCACAGCACACACACGCGTGTACACACACGTGCCTCGGTGCTGGCCCCGGTGGGGCAGGACGGAGCAGCTGTGCCCACTGGCTTATCACCGTGTTCCTGAGGCCGTCGGGTTAGTTCCGAACTCCCCCATCGGGCCCTGCACACCCACACAGCTCGGTCCCAGCCCCTGTCTCAATACCCATCAAATGCCAGGGGGACGTCGTCTTGAGAATTCGGCCTGACTCTACTGAAATGGAAACATTTAGATTTCTTTGCACCGCAACTGGCCTGCTGGACCTCACTTTGCCTCCTCTTAGACGCACACCCGGCTCCCCATTCCAGGACGGGGGAAAGAACATGGAAGCAGGTGGTGAGGAAGTCTTCCCCCGGCGCCGAGCATGTCCAGCGAGCTCCCCTACTAGCGGCAACTACGTCACAGGGGAGCTGGCCGGGCAGCAGAAGCAGAGAAAACAAAAGGCCACAATGAAAAGACAAGACTCCCTTCCGAGGGAGCCCCGAACTGGCCAATCCGCACGAGGCGCGTGCGCACAGCATGAGGGGAGCAGGGGGCTCGGTGAAGGAGGGCATTTGGGGATGCCAGAAATGAGGACTGGGGCCCCACAGAGGCTCTCCCAGTGTGGCAGCTGGAACCTGACACGGAGGCCGTTGGCTTGGCCTGGCAGTGGTGTCCACGGAGGGCAAGGCTGCCAACGTAACCCCTGCCGTCCTTGTGGCATTGCCCAGCCTGGGAATAAATTCGGGATTGTAAGGACGGGGGCAAAGTGGAAAAATACCGTTGTTCTGGTTTAGGCCCAACTTGCTAATGCAGGAGCGCCCACGTGGTCCCTAGACCCTGCCTCAGCTCCCCCCACACCAGCAGTAACCTGGGCCAGTTCTAGAAGCCTGTGCTCGGGCTTCAGAGCAGCTGCCCAGACAGCCCATCCAGACGAAGCAGCACGGGGCCCCATCCCAGCTCTGCGGGGGCGGGGGTGGCACGGAGGTGGGGCTCCGTTTCTCTATTTCTGCACAACTTCTGTCTGCCGACGATTCCGGCAGCACCCGGAGCCAAATGCCTGCATCGGGCTTTGAAGGGAATGAGTTGGCAACGTCATCGGATCACAAACTTTTATGTGTGGAAGAGAGGCAGCCCCAGAGCCCGAGAGCAGCTGTTTTCACTTGTGGTTTGCAAACTGGGGTCACAACAGGCTGAAGCATTGGGGCGAGGCGACGGGGCTGGAAGGAACGTTTCATTTCAGGCTGGTCTCGGCCACGCTGCAAATTCACACACCGCCTGACACAAATCGCATCTGGAAAGTCCAGGGCCTGCGTGCGAGGCTGCAGGGAGACTGTCCCGCGAATGGGCTTCGCGTTGCGGCCCCGCTGGGGGCCCGGCTTGCTCGGACCAGGAAAGGAGTTCAGCCGCGCAGCGGGGCCCGATCCTGGGCGGTGGAGGGCAGGCAGAGGACACATGTGGCCTCACACACATGAGGGGTCAGAAATGAGATGTCGGGGTCACCGCCCGAGAGGTGATCTGGAAGGCGTGGCTCCCGCGTGCTGGAGGTGTCCCCGCTTCTCGAGAACAAGGGCTGAGGTGAAGTTCGGCAGATTTGGGCCGAAACGGAGCCCACCCAGATGTGCTCATTAACTCTGTCCAGTGGAGAGACAGAGGCCCAGGGCCCGTGGAGAGGGATGCCGTCGCAAAGGTGAGCAAGGCGGCCCAGTGTGCCCCGGGCTGACCGCGCAGCTAGAGGGGCCCTTTGCTCCAGGCCACACCTGCCAGAGAGCGCTGGGTTTGCTCTGTCTTCCCAAAACCTGCCATAGCAGGTGAACGGGCGTCCTGCCCCGCAGAGCCCTGGTCCCGGGTGGGCCCCGCCCTTCCTGCGCTGACAGCCCCACCTCCGAGGACTGTCCTCAGGGCACACATTCCTGGACCCTCTGCTCTGGCCACTGTCCCCTTGGTGACACTCCCCAGACTGACCGTGCCATTTGCACGTTTCTGCTGGTCTGCCTTCCCTGTGCCAACATCCAGCTCCCAGGGGCAAGGGCCCGTCTGTGTGGCTGCCTGTTGTGTCCTCGGAGGGGATGACCGTGCCTGGCACTTCCTGGGAGCTCAGCAATAGCCGTCAGACAAATGCCTGCAATCGTTTACAAATGTTACCTTACTCTCCACGGACACCCGCCTGACAGACTGCCCAGAAGCCCCCGGGGTCTGCATCACTGTTCCAGCCACTCAGCGTTTGTGCCTCCAAGGCAGAGCGGGGTGTGGGTCTTCTCCGGGGAACACGACCCTGGAGCAGGTCCCTGTCTGTTGGGACGTTGCTGGCCGTTCCCTGGGCACATCTCCCTCCCTGTCCTCTGAGCCTCCACGCATACTGTTCCCCCTGCCTGCACACTCCCACCCTGGGCGCCCCCAACCCGGGCCCCCCACTCCAGCTCAGCCTCCAGACCTTCCTCCTACCCTCCTTCTCTCCCCCACCACCCTCAGCCGAGCGCTCCGTGGGGGCTCCACCTGCGTTAACGGCTTGATCATGGGGCTGACCTCCCTCCCGCCTGTGAGCCGCACAGGAGGCTTCCTTCCAGCAGAGCTGGGCACGCAAGTGAGTCCCACGTGTCCTGGGGGGGGAGCTGTTTGGAGCGTAGATTCCGGAGTCAGACTGACTCTTGTACCGTCCTGGCTGCCCCAGGATCCTGGCGACTTTGAGCAGATTGCCTATGCCTCCAGACCTCAGATCCTCCGTGAACCGAGAAGTAACAAACTCCCCTCGGGGACCGCTGTGGGCACGCAGTGAGGCAAGGAACAGAAGCCGACACAGAGGGAGCACTCATTAGATGATCTGTTGTCATTAATATTTCCGTTACTTCTAGATCAAGCAGCACAGTCGCTCGGAAAGCCGGGCTGGCCCCAGTTCCCCAGACTGCCCGGCAAATTCCCAAACCCGCTGGCCTAGAACAGGGCACGTTTTGTTCTGCCCACGGGCCTGCCGTTTGGGGGGGACCAGCGTGGGGGGAGCCGGCGTCTGCTCCCCTTGGGGTCCAGCCAGGAGCTCCACGTTGGGCAGCTGATGCTGCTTGTCACCGGACACCCCAGCCGGGCCTGCCGACCAGAGCGCCTCCATCTGACCTTCCCGTGTGTCCCCGGAGCCCCGGGAGGGTGTCCCGAGCCAGGACGAGCAGAGGAGGCCCTACCGTCACTGCGGCCTGACCCCCCCGAGTCCCACCTCTTGTTTCTGCCACATCTGTGCTGGAGGCATCTCAGAGCCAGCCCAGCCCCACCCCTGTGACAGGAGTGTCAGCTCGTGGTGGGAAGGGCACGTGTGACCGTGTGATTCCGTGTGTGGTTGTTTGCGGGAGGTCCAATCTACCACAAACTTGCACCAGAGCGGAGTGGACACTGCTCAGCACTGTGTCGGGGAGGAGCCACAAAAGCCCACAGTGGCTTTGTCCACGTGGCCCCTTGCTTTCCTGCAACAAGCACACGTTACTTTGATGATCATTAAAAATCACATTTTTTAAAGTGTAATACAGTTTTTACAGACTGTTTCTTGTAAAACAGTAAGTGGGGACAGAGGGTTATATCACATGACAAACATTTCCAAAATTCCATTGAAACAGTTCTCTGTTTGCCTCAAATTCCACTCCCCTCCAGACCCGAGCAGGCATCAACCCCCCTCCCCCCCACAGGGCGCACCCCGCCGCCTGACCGCCGCTCCCCGCGTCGCCCCCGCCAGGTCCGCCCCCCTCGCCTCCACACGGCCTGGCCCACCCAGCGCGGGGTGTTTCTGGACGCTTCCTCTTCAAGCACATTCTCCCACCACTGACTCCCCCCAAAGGCATTATTACCCCAGTATCTCAACAGAATTTCTGGAGTAATCCTGAGGCTTTAAACTGGGTCACATTGCAAATACCTTACAGGGAAAATGGAAACCAGGTTTAAGTATTTGGGGAAAAAAGACAAATGAACCACTTTCTCCCACTATGGTTTCTGGATTGCTTGATGCCAATCAACCAAATGAGGCCTCAGGAAAAGAAGCCGAAGGGACGATACACGCTTAGTAAGGGAACAACCTCTAGCCAACCCGGGAGAAGGGATTCGTCACAGCCATCGATAAGGAAGCCAGCGCGAATGCATCCAGCTCGGTTTGTCCTCTTTGCTGACTCACGAGCTCCACCCGGATCACTGCTGCCGGGGCCTGGGGCCCAGCACCTTCTGAGGTCCCTCCACAGGGCAGGGCCAGATGCAGGGTTGAGTCTCAGAGGGACCTGACCCTGGGCCAGAAGTTCTCCAGGCGTGGCACCGCCAGGAAGGCGTTGAACACCGTCAGGTGCAGAGGAAGACGGGTCACTGTGGAAGGAGGGACCGGCAGACTAGGACCAGGTGCGGCCGTGCCAGGGTGGGCGGGAGAGCTGGGTGAGGGCTCGGTCCAGAGGCCGGTGATGGCTGCGTGACACTTGGGGAGATGAAGAAAGGGACAGGCTGGTCAGAGGCACGTGCCCTGGCGGTCGGGGTGAGGACTCAGGTGGGGCTCAGACTGGGAGGCTCTGGCCTCTGGGACATGGAGGTCTAATCCAGGCATCGAGGACAGACAACCCGTCGCTCCTGTGCTTGCCCTTTGATTGGAGGCAGTTACAACTGATGGACAGGCTCTGAGTTTCCTGCTGGATTTTCGCAGCTCAGAGGTCACGATGGAGTTAACCCAAGTTACCTGGTGGCATTTAAAATGAAAGGTAAACGTGCAAAAATGAAGCAAAGCTACCGTTGAAAAGACGTGTCATCTACTGTCCTATAATGTCTTCAATACACGTGGGAGAGTGAAGAAATGGACCATCTGCGCAGCCTTCCCCGTGGGCAAGCATTGGAAATACAGACACATATAAACCAGCTGGGTCTGGGGTTTCTCCTTGAGGTCTTGCTGGTTCCGCCGCAGTTCCCCTTTCATCTCCAGCAGCTTGCCCGCCGATAGCTGGATAGAGACGAACGTGATGGTGGATGTCGATGGATCATCTGTCTACGACTGTAAATAATCTAATTTTCTTAGATTCAAAATCACAGTTATGTGAACTAAAACGGAATTCCCCAAATATTTGGGTGAATGTCTAGAAATTTCCGTAGAGGCGGACGGGTGCCTGTGCATCTCTGAACACTGAGACCATGGGTGTTTTCCACCGTCCTCCGGCAGAGTTGAGGACGGTATGACCCCCTCTGTGCTCCTCCTGATATCGTTTCTGGTGTAATTCTGTGTCGTTGTGAGCTCTGCATAACCACTCTTTGAGTGGTGACGGTAATGATGATGGTGGTGATTAAGTCGCGCTGACAGCAAACAGATGGCCTGCGGTAGGAATGACTGGGCAGAGCCTCACGGAGGGGCGATTAGGATCACAGGAGCAGAGCTACGGGTTAGCACGCACGGCCAAGTGCCCGGGACAAAGCTTCACGGGGGCCGCCTCCCGTGGCCTGAAGGAGAAGGACTGGAGCCTGGGCGGAAGCTGTGGCTGCAGGAGGGGCTGTCTTCCCCTGTCCCTAAGCTGTGCCCACCCAGACTGAGCTCCAGGAAGGAAGCTTGACAGTCATGGTGTGCACGGGCTCTGGGACCACTGAGCAGGGGAGAGGGGATCAGGGAGAGAGGCCACCCTGGACCCTGCAGGGTGCTCACTGTCATGGGTAAAGACCACACTTGTGGCCCCAGCGTGGCCGACCATCCAACCAATTCCCCCATCTTTACGAGGCGAGGCTAGTTAATTCAGCCACCTGTCCAAAACCCAGAGACTATGACAGTCACTGACCGCACAAAGTAACGGGGCAAGGAAGGGAGAGGAGAATTCCTGTAAGAACATGGTGCTCCGGCCTCTGCTTCTGGGGATAGTCATGGGACCTCAGCTGGGGCTCGTGCCTTCAGCCGACCGTCCTGTGTCCTCCACCCACTCCTGGCACTGCAGACCCTGGCCTACTCCCCACAGGCCCTCGGTCTTTGGTAGCCCCAGCTGTGTGCTGAATGGCACTCCAGGTGCCTGGGGACGCCCCTGGGCTCCTGACACTGTCCCCCATCCCCATGAGATACCAGAAGCATAACTTTCCCTCCAAGAATTGGGACACGCGCCCCAGCAAGCACAGCCACCATCTCTCTCCCCGTTGTTTTAGTGCCACGGGGAGTCAAAACGGCCAGGATCCCACCTTCTATGAACCGGACCAAGATGGTGGGTTCTGCCCAGTGGCAACAGGGTCTCCAAATTCACCAAGCCTGGGGTTGTAGGGATGAGGGTTATTGGGTATGATAATGAGAGGGGCCGCTCGCACCTCCGCTTTTTGGGGACTGGAGTCAAGCACCGTGATTCCAGGGAGACAGCTGGTTTGAGGCCAACAGGTGACACCCCCACAGGACACCACCCAATGTCACAGGGCCTGGTCCCGCAGGTGCCGCATGCCTTCGACAGGCTGTTCTAGTGCTTTACCAGCCAGCTGCTTCCGGGCAATTGCGTTCATGCGAGTGCCAGTAAGTTTGGAGGGCATGAGCCCATTGTGGCAACGACTAACCCTTAAAATGAAGGTCTTGGTCGAGAAGACACTGTGGGAAGTGTGTGGTACATCAGCATTCTGTGAGAGCATGGACTGTGATGATGGGAAGGGAAGGAGAATCTGCCTCTGGGAGACTCATTTTTATGAGGATGAATTGCTCCCCGTTGACAATGAGAGGATTTCATAGGATCGACCCAGAAAGGGGGTCTGTGTAGGACACCGAGCAAGAACCAGGTGGTGAGGGAGACGCCGGCTGACATACCCAGGACTGCTCATCTGGTGACCTGGTTATCAGAGCTTCATAGGAAGTGCATGGGGCATGGGGCTCCCAGCTCTGGGCCCACCCATGCTCCCCTAACCTCTTCATCGCCCTTTTCTGTCTTGTGCCTTCCAAACCCCCGACCAGTGGGCCACCCCAGCCCAGCCCACAAATCAATGTAGGTCCGTACCCCAGGCCCTCCTTTCTCTCCCAGGAAAGTTTACAGAATCGTCATTCAGGTTAGACCCCGCTTCCCTAGAGACACCTGCTCTCACCCAGGGCCACCCCTGACTCGGGGAGGGGTGGGCTGAAGCCAGCACACCCGGACCTGCGACCCCTCCTCCAGGCCTGCGGCTTTCCCCCCAGCTGATGGGTGACCAGGAGCTCGGCGGGCAGCAGGGAGAGGCATCAACCAGGGAGGCAGGTGCCGAGGGAGCACGGGTCCATGAGCAGTTCAAGAACTGCTCGGGCCCAGTCTTGCCTGCATCGTTCCCATCTTCAGCTAAATGCTGCCGTGTGTGGGTCCAGCAACAGCTCAGGGCTAGCAGGGCAGATGCAATCATTCTGTATTCGTGGCCAGGCAGCAGCCTCCACCAGGGCAAGAGGAGAGTCAACTGCTTCTAGAGTGGACAGTCCAGATGGGCGGAGGGGCATTGACTTTGTGCGAAACCTCCCAGTCGCCAGAAGCCCCTACTCCATCTCTTTCCCGGCTTCCCATGCTGAGGTCTGGGCAGCCAGCAGCCTCCCCCGGACTGACGTCTCTTGGGGTGCTGCTGGGCAGCGTGCCTCCAGTGCGACACCGCCACACGAGGGGCTTCCCCAGCACACTGGGGGCGGGGTCCCAGCTTTCCTGGAGCCATGGCCACACCTTCTCCAGCGAGCTCCCCATCTCTGCACGGGTGGGTGGGGGCTCGTCCGTAGGTGCCTCTCTGAGCCCAGGGGTAATGGCCGTTACTCAGGTTCTCCGGACTACTATACTCACTAGCCTCATTGCTCCAATGCCCCATTGTATCTAGTAATCCTTTCCATTTAATTTCTCTGTTCTGGGAAACTCTCTCCGCTCCCCTCCCTCTTTGGGAGCTTTGTACTATCACTCGATAAACTTTGCTTCACTGTCACTCAATAAACCTTGCTTTGCTGCCCACCAAAAAAAAAAAAAAAAAAAAAAAAAAAAATCTCTATTCAATTTACAAGGCGTCTCTGCCTCCAGATTGGACTCTCATGGAGGGTCTGGCTCCTGGCGTCGGCCTCCTGCTCACGCCCTGGATGCCCAACCCCACGGGGTCCCAGCTGGCCCGGAGTGACGGCCCAGCCCCCAGAACCAGCACAGAAGCTAAGCTAACAACACTGTGCCAAGACCAGGGCGCACGCCAAAGAAGAGAGAACCCCGCTTGCCCAATTACATCCTCATACGTGGGGTGGAACTGACCAAGGACCGGGCGCGTGAAGACTGGTGTCGCCGTGCATGGGGCCACCTGCAGTCCCTCTGAAGAGAAGCTTCATAAACCACACAGTGAACACTCAACAATTTAGAGAATACGACAAATTAGCTGGGGTATTAGCAACGCAGCTCCACCCAGACCTGGCAGGTTGAAAAGCAAGAATTTTGTTTGTACTTATGCAGCCTTTGTGTGTATTCACAAACATCCTTATGAATCTTTCAAATCAGAGTGGCTAAGCTGAAACACATTTTTGCTGCCGAAGATTGTGTCAAAAGTCTTACCACAAAACCACACTGGTTTAAAATATTTATTAATTAAAAAAAATTTAAAATTCTTTTTATACAAAGATGATGAGAAAAATCTCATGCAAACTCTGGGCATACAATAAAAATAACTCAAATATTAATATGATGATTTTGTACAAAATAATTCCATTTTAAGTAGGACTTCCGACAGTGCAGCCGCCCTCTCCGGGCCCGGCGCCCCTCGGGGACGAGACGACCCCCCTCAGGCTCCTGCAGGGGGCCCAGGGCCCACGCACGGAGATGCTCATGGTCGTCACTATGACTGATAATGAATATCCTATTGCTACTACTCAGAACACGGGACCGAGACCTAGCACACTCGCGAAAGGAGCTCAGAACCGAAGGGACGCACAAAGGTTTCCAGAAAAGTTTCAGATAATCGGCTCAACTCATGAAAACGCCTGGAGATGGTTATAGATGTTTCTGCTTCGTTACAAACCTGCAGTGGATTGATAATTTGTATATATTACAAGTAATTTGCATAATTAAAACAATTAAGGGAGCGACCTACCATGGCAATTAGAAATGCATCAAACTCGGAACGTCGTACAAAAGAGAGCTTCAATATGAAACAGTAATCCTCTGAGAAGTGCGCGCAGCCCCCTCCCGGTGGCCACGCGGACGCCCGCGCCCCCTCGCCGGGCCTCCTCTGCTCTGCACCTGTCTTATTGCACTCCTTACACACTCATCTCATTTTCCGTAGCCTGAGTCTGTTTTCCTTGTCCCGTTTCTTAAGAATAAGGATGAACTGGTTGAAAAAATGCTCCTGGTCCTTCTTTTTTTGAACAAGTCGAAACCTCTGATCCCGGCCGTACTTCTCCGCAAACTCCTTAAATGTGGTCCTGAAAAACAAGAGCTTTTCTGAGACCCAGCCCCCGCCCCCGCCCCCGTCCCAGGAGCGGGTTTGACGATTCCTGAACACCGCAGGCTGTCATCAGGCTGGCATCACCTGAGGGGCGGACAGCCCCTTCCACCAGACCTGGCTGTCGTCTGGACATGGGGCAGGTCGTGGGACAGGTGCGGGACACGAGGCAGGTTGGGAAACAGGGGAGGGACATGGGGCAGGTCGGGGGATGGGACAAGATGTGAGGCAGGTCAGGGGACGGGGCGGGACGTGGGGCAGGTCGGGGACAGTAGGACATGGGGCAGGTAATGGACTGAAGGCTGTAGCCGTGGGCCTCTCACACCTGTCCCACCTGCTCCTGTGCTGGACGTCACTCCCCAGGCGGCCTGGCGGGGGCCTGATCCCACCGCTTATGGCGCCATTTCACCAGCCTCTGGAAGTGAGCCGACTCTCCTGCCTCTTCGTCCTCCATCACTCCCAGCTGGCCACCACCCACCTGCGCCCACCACTGCTTTGGCCACGCAGGTCCCCTCCTGTCCCCACCTCTCACGATCTCCTGGTCGCCATGGGCTGCTCATGCCGCCCCTTGGCCCAGCACGCCCTCCCTTGCTTCTGCACTCACGCCACTGGAGGTTGGCATGTCTTGTTTGGGGAAACTTGCCCTACGGACAGGGTCGTTCACAGCCCTTGTCACGGTCACCACCGCAGTAAGCCCTAAGTATGCCATTTAGCCACCCCACCCCTATTCCACTGGCAGCATTGTTACCCGCTTTCTTTCCCACTGAGGGTCCCGATCGTCTGGCCCAGTGGCCAGCGTGGAGACGTCCCCAAATATCAACCGAACAGATCCAGGGCTGCGGGGCCAGGGAGTCCGACACAGGGGCTGGGGCAGCTCACAGGGCAAACAGGGGACGTCCCTTGCAGGGACAGAGGGCACCTTGGTGAGCACCGGGTCCCCACCGCTCTCCCCCCTCCCAGGCCTGAGCTCACAGCAGGAACAGGCCGCGGAGGGCTGAGCGGCAGGGAGGTAACCAGGGACACTCTGATTCCCCCATTACTCCTGGCAGAGAACTTTATGTCCCATTGTGGACATTAAATTGTATTAAATGATTATAATATAACAGCTTTTTTATACACAAACAGCAAGGTTGCTCTGACAGGGCTGTTAGGACCTGGACTCCTCCCCTATGGTCGCCAGCCTCCCTCTTCCTCCTCAAGTGCTGCTGTGTCCATGGTCACGCGCTGGGGTCCTGCCTCTCATGGGCTCCTCAGAAAGAGGTCACTTCTCTCTGGTGTTCTCCTCCCTTCTTCTCTCTTTCCTCCTTGCTATGGATGGAAGGTGTGTGCCTCCCAGAACCGTATGTTGACCTCTCCTAACTGCCAGGTGCTGGTATCAGGAGGTGGGGCCTTTGGGATGAGGGTGGAGCCCCCATGATGGTCTGACTGTCCTCGTAAAAGGGACCCCAGATCACTCCCTCCTCCTTCCCCATGTGGGGACACAGAGGGAAGACGGACGTCTAGTAGCCAGGACGGGCCTCACCAGACCCCGCACCACTGGAGCCCAGATCTTGGATGCCCAGCCTCCAGAACTATGAGAAAGAATTATTGTGGCTTAAGGCCCCGGGTTTGTGGTAATTTGTTAAGCACTCCACGTGAATTAATAAGACCCTTTTCTTTTCTTCCTTCCAAGATGAGAATCACAGGGGCTTGTTACTTTCCTCATTTGTGTGGATAGCAGCCTAAGCATTTTCCAGTTAGGAGCTGGGCAGAGATCCTGTCTACAAGGTCCTACTCTGGGCACTTCCGAAAAGAGGCGTCCCTGGAAAGAAAGGGAGAGTTACAAATCTGTGGCCTCACGGCCATGCCTGAGGGGACAGCCTGGTTTCTGCTGGCCCTGGTGAACTGTCCAGTGGGCCTGGGGAGCCCTCTGAGTCATGGGCACAGCATTCCCATTTCCCTCCCGCAGCTGGGGACACAGTCCACCTATCCGTGAGAGAGGGGGCCACCAGGGCCTTCAAGAAGGAGCAGAGTGCAGATCCCGTAGCCTGGCTGGTAGCCCAAGTAGAGGTCTCCTGCGGCTCCTGGCCCCATCCCAAGACCCCAAGAGCTGGACAGGGCTGGGGGCTGGCTCTGGCTGCCCCTGGGACCGTGGTGACAGGGTCCGAGCTGTCGAGCACTGAGAGGCTGCCTCGAGGGACGCTCAGAGGGCCTGTGTTTAGCTCACCCAGCCATCCAGCGAGCAGTGATGTGAACTGCACGTATTCTACTAGGGCACCTAGGGAACTGTAGGGAGGAAGGGTCAAGAAGTCTGGAACCGTCTTGAGAATGTTGCAGAATCAGCTATTTTGACATAAAAACAGTTCAATAATCATAAAAGAACATATGCACTGTAGTCACTCATTTTCCCTGAGTGCATGTGTCAGTGTGTATGTGTGTGTGTGTATGTGTGACCTTTCTCCTAATTGCTCAATGCATTCTGAATCTTTCCTCCATTGTCTTCATAATGAGGGGGGGAATGTGTTGGCTTATTTACATTCACCAAAGGACAGACCAAGAATATTACCTAAACGCTGATGATGATGTTGGTGATGATGGTGGTGGTAATGATGGTGATGACGGTGATGATGGTAATGGTGGTGATGGTGGTGGTGGTGGTGGTGATAATGGTGATGGTGATGGTGATGGTGGTGATGGTGGTGGTGGTGGTGGTGATAATGGTGTTGGTGATGGTGATGATTGTGATGGTGATGATGGTGATGGTGGTGATGGTGATAGTGGTGTTGGTGATGATGGTGATTGTGATGGTGGTGATGATGGTGGTGGTCGTGATGGTAATGATGGTGATGATGGTAATGGTGGTGATGGTGGTGGTGATGATGATGGTCGTGATGGTGGTGGTGATAATGGTGTTGGTGATGGTGATGGTGGTGATGGTGATAGTGGTGTTGGTGATGATGGTGATTGTGATGGTGGTGATTGTGATGGTGGTGATGGTGATAGTGATGATGGTGGTGGTGATGATGGTGACGGTGGTGATGGTGGTGGTGATGATGGTGGTGGTGGTGATGGTGGTGGTGGTGATGGTGGTGGTGGTGATGGTGGTGGTGGTGATGGTGGTAATGATGGTGATGGTGATAGTGGTGTTGGTGATGGTGATGAAGGTAATGATGGTGGTGATGGTGGTGATGGTGATGGTGATGGTGATGGTGATGGTGATGGGCATCCCCTTCACAAGCTCCTTCCAGCTACCAGATGCTAGGTTTGCTTCCCTGCCTGCACCCCCCCAAAGAGCCTGCTGTAGCTGTGCTGCCTGAAGATGAGGCCAGAAGCTCAGAAAGGTGTAATGCCTCACCCTACTACAGGGCTGAGGAGGGGCTGAGCAGGCTATGCCCTGAGCAGGGGCTCCAGACCAACTCCGCTCTCCTGGGGTCACCATGTGGGAGACACAGAAAAGCCACTGTTCTTATCTCTAACAGTAGAAAATCACAATTTACAAATGTTTAGATGCACATTTGCTTTTCTAGATTAGCATTTTGTGATGGGGCCGATTCATGCTACATTTTCTCCCATTCAGAAAATATCTGCCCTTTAAATATTTGCAGTTTTATAAGGACCATGTACCCAACATCCAATTACTGACCAGGAACACTGAACAATTATCAATCAAAATACGGGAGCCTAGGTCTTCATAGAAAGCAACATCAGTTAACATCTATTTAAAAAACAATGCTGTGTTAATACATTATTATTAAAATACTAACAATAAATGTCCATTTAGACATAATATCCCAACCCCACATAAAAATAAACCAAAATCATTTCTGCATATAGAAGCCATAGTTCTGTAATTCTAAAAGTAGTCACGTTCATTACTTCTTAAATATCAGTCAGTGAAAGCTAATTTGGAAGAACAGTTAAGTCCATGTATTTTTCTACTTTCTGACGTCTAGTTTCCTGTCGGTTTATTGCGTGGGAATAATGCCGGGTTACTTTAGGTGCGTTTTGGCCGCAAGGTCACTTGGCCCATTTGCCCCAGTGTGTGTACCTTCTATCCATCCCCCGGCCGACCAGGAAGGTGTCTCGAACCAGCGGGGATGGTGGGGTTCATGTTACTGCTGTTGTTTCTGTTCTGTATGTTTAGTCTCTGACCCCTAGATCTGAAATTAGACCTCCTGAGTGCTGACCTACCCATTAGTTATTTAGACCGTGGAGTCGGGGCTGCCAGGCTGGAAAACCAGGCGGCAGGACAGCAGAACAGAGGGACCGCAGTGCAGGTGGGGGCGAAGGGCATGGGGCGCCACAGCGGTGGCGGGCAGGGCTGGAGGTCACTCACCCCAACACGGGAGGAGGCGGGCTTCCCTCCCCAGCGGGTCTTCGCTATTACACTTGTGGTGTCTAGGGCATGTTAGGGCACGCGGTTTAACGGAAACACGCTGTAAACGCCCTCTTACAAACGCGGGCAAATTTCCAGCCCTGGAGATTGCCTGGTGTTGGTTTCTGTCTCTGTACCTGGGTGACACTTTAGATTCCTCCAGAAGTTTTCTGAATTCTTCTTTGGCTAGCAGCAGTTTGCTTTTCTTTTCCTTGTATTCTTCTTTTATCCTTGTCTTGACAAACTGTTCAAATATCTTAAAACACACACACAAGAAGCGTATTACAAGGTTGCATATCAGAAATGAAATCTTGGGTCTCAAACACAACACAAAAGAACAGCGAGAGACTCTGGTTAAGCCCTTCTCTTCCGTCGTGGCTGGGGCTGAAGCCACAGCCTTTCAGCAGAGGCACTCTCAACAGCATGAGACAAGTGTCTACATAATTAGTCAGCCCTGCGCGGGGAGGCGCGGGGCGGGCGCACAGTCCTCCCCGGAGGCTGCGGGAGCCGCTGATGGTCTAGGCGCCTGGCTCCGCTGCCCCACAGTTCTGGTTTGAGAAACCACAGTCACACATTGTCTGGCTGACCGTCACATTGCCACTGGCTGACCCAGTAACACGTGAGATGGTGTCATCTGTTCCAGTCCATTCCTGTCGTGACATAATTGGCATTTGGGTCTCCAAATGTGATTTTACCTTGTGAAAAGAAACTCGACCTGGCATCTCTGGTTCCCCACCCTCTAGTCCCCAAGGAGACCACCTGTGAGTGTGGGGGTCTGCTCATCGGGGGCTCGTGCGGGGCAGGCCTCTCCTGGGCGTGTCCAGGCGCCTCCAGGTGAACACACCCAAGGCAAGGCCCGTCACTGCACTAACCAAGTCTGACCAGAAGTGGGTTTTGAAAGCTAACCCCATGGGAAAACCCCATGCCCTAGCCTAAAGGGTGTGGGTGCTGCCTGGCAGGCAGGTGTGTCCGTGACTCCGAGATGGCATTCCTTGCAAACTGGCAGCAGACACGAGCACATGACACCGTGCAGCCGTCTGCACCGTCCCTGGAAGTATCCTCCCTCACCGGGACGGAGGCGGCTCATTGCTCTAATATCAGAAGGTTGTCATTTATAAACCAGAGCCTAAAGGAGGTGGAGACAGCTGTTTCATTCCTAATGCCATCGGAGCCTCAAGAGCATTAAAAAGAAAATACTGGAGATGGTATAAATGTGTGCGCAAACATAAATAAAAAGATGAATAAAAACTGCACATGTGAACCTGGAAGGCCAGTAAACAGCACCAGCCGGGTCAGTGGCCATGGCAGGCATGAGAGCCTGACCCGAGGGCTCCGGGGGTCTCCCGCACGCCTGCCCTGGGGCGGGAGGTGGGACATGCCCCCAGGGCCACTGCAGGAGGCTGCTCTCTGGCTTGGCATAACCACTAGCTTCTAGGGTTGTAAATACCAAATGCCACTCTCCTCGGGACGACTCAGCATCGACATGAAGCACCGGGAACAGGACTTAAGCGGAAAGGGCGTGCACATACATTAAAGTAAGAATAGGGTCTGCTTCTCACCTCCACTGCATGTGGTGTGCCAACTCTCCAGTCGTCTTATAATTCAGACTCATAAAAGAGGTGAAGGAAGGGTCATTATCCAAATAAAAGCACGTGGCTCCATCATTAGTCAGAGTTTCGCTCTATTAATTTTAAATCTGGACAGAAGCAGCCCTGCCTGGCTGAGGGGTTGGAGGCTGCGGGGGGACCCGCTCCTCTGACGCCTGAACCTCTCGCCCATCGAACCCGTCCTCTCCTCTCCTCTGCTGCTCTATTTTTTACGCTGCTATAATTTAATGTAGCAGGGTTTCCTTACCTCTTTGACAAACTGCACTACTTTCATTCAAAGTGGGGCATGACTTTTTAAAAGAGATACCATTCACCATTACCTCCTTATGGCGTGATCTACAGTAAGAAAAAGGAAACACTATCTGTTACCATGGAAATGGGCGTCATGAGCGCTGCCCGCTCTCTACTCCGCTGGGGCTCGCTCACTCCTCCTTTGCAGCCCCTGGTGGTGGTATGGTGGCGACTAGCTCACCAGGAGCTTTAGCTCCCCCATGAAAACACCACCAATGCCTCTGTAAGTGGGACTGGGTGTTCGGATGGCCCAAACATTGCTTCCTTCGCCAGCACAGATCCAGTACCAGTGTTCACAGGAACCGCAACGTTGGCCCCGATCTTACAGACACAGGCATTTCATCGGAGCGCTCTCTGGTGCTGCGTGCCTGTGCTCCCAGCGAGGCCACTTCCCACTCTCCCTCCTCGGGCCTCTGGGGCCAAGCTGCAGGTGGGCGACACAGGCCTGCAGTGTCCTCTGGGCGGCTTCCCAGGGGTGTCCCAGGGAGTTCCGGGTGGCAGCTGATGTTCCAGGCTGACCTGTCTGCAGAGTGCGTGTCCAGGTGTGGGCGCGAGGTCCCAGCCCAGACAGGCTCAGCCCCGCCCGCTCGGCACCTGCTGTTCCTACCAAGGCTGGAAGTAGGGCTCTGCAGCGCCCCCTTCAGGAGCAACCTAAGCCCGTGTATTCCACTCACGCAGAGATGGAACGTAAGCGAAAGATCATACACGGGCTGCTTCCTTGGGGGGGAGCCTTACTTCCTCAGCTTCCTTCAAAGGGGCTAATGGCCTCTAAAAACACCCGTGCACTGGCGAGGACAGTGCTGACCGCGACAGTTGGCAAAGCAGTCCACAGACGTGCTGCCGTCAGCAGGTGGTAGTCAGCACGCGCATTCACCACGGAAACAAGCGAGCTTCTCACGTGCTTCCGTAGTCGAGCAGTCGGACGTTTTGGTCGTTCATATTGCAACAAAAGGGTGAGATATGACTGATGATTAACGTCTGCAGTTTTCTTTGGATTCTACGTGTATGATCTATTCTGCTCTGACTCTGTTGTAACTTTTTTTTTTTTTTTTGAGCCACTGCTAGCACATTTCGCACATTTTCAAATACTTCTTTCTAAAAATGCAGCTGAGCCGGAATGCAACAAAAGGATCGTTAATTCTAAGTTCTTGAAAAATCCAAGCTCTGTATTCTAATGTGGCCAATCTAGGACCATCCTGACCACGGGCCTGTGCTGGGGGAGGGGCTCTGCCATTGTAGGGATCGTCAGGGTCCGCAGGCCTGAGGCTCTGACCGGTTGGCGCTTCCCTGATCGCCCCGGCGAGGGCTTGAGGGAACTTCTCGCCAGGACAGAATGGGAAATAACAGCCCTTTCTGTCCTCCTGGCCCCAGGCCTTCCCAGACTCTGTGGTCCGACCCCATGCAGGCCATGGGGAACGAGCCCACCGCTCGTTCTTCCCTGCTTTCAGTGGCTGTTCTTGATGACCCACTTTCCATGTGCATCGTTTCTCACTCAAAGGGCAGAGGGAGGGACAGACAGGACTGGCACAGGGACCAGAGACACGGAAATCCGGATCTTCCGGAACTGATGTCAGGGCCCCTCTGGCCAGGCTCCAGGGACCACCCAGATCCCGGCGGGGCTGTGCAAGCTTGCACATCACGGCTTCAGCTCCTCCCCTGGCAGTCAGTACGGCCTGTCCCTCTGTCTGTCTACCTCATCGGGGAAGCAGTATTAGCTCCATGACCTGCTCTGTCAACAAGCCAGGGCAGATCCGTCAGGTGACGCTGTCCTCTGACCCACCCCTGCCCTTTCTGGGACCTGCTTTCTAGAACCTGCAACCCTTACATGTGCTCCTACTGTTCCCCGGGCCCTCTTCTCATTCACGGTGATCATGTAAGGCCTTACGTCTTCTGAACACACCCATCTGGGGTGTGGTCAGTGTTCCCAGCACGAGCACTCGCATCTTGGAATGGAGCATCTGTCCTGCAGGGTCACCACCAGATGGTTTGCTACAAGCAGGTAGGGGATAAGCTTCCTCCGCCCTGGTCACCACCCCCGGGCGCTAGCTGACGCGATTGCGTGCTCCGGCGGCAGCCTTCCCCTGCGCATCAGCACCCATCTCCGGCGGCGTCATCCTGGCGCTGTGCGTGCAGAGCCTGCCGCCACGCCTCCCACTGCGTTACCTGTTTCCGCTCCTCGGAGTTTAGCAGGAGGTAGCGTGGGTCAAACACGATTTTATGTAATTCTTTCTCCCAGGTAGAAAACGCTGACACCTGAAGAAAGATATTCAATAGAGTTGCTTTTAGCATCTAAGGCTGAGCCTGAAATCATGCTGAAATGATCAATGGTGGAAAACAGCATTAAGGTACCATGGACTCCACGATGTGGCTTGTACGGAAGCCTCAAGCACGTCAAACTCTCTAGGAAATCGATACTTAGAGCATTAGAAAATTTAATTTCTACACTCATGACACTGTTTCTTCCTTGGATTTCTTCCAGGGCCACATGCCTCTGATCTGAAGCCCTGGTTATATTCGTGGAGCTGGGGCATTCTGGAATGTCACATGTCGAAGGAAGAAATATCTGTAAGACTTTTCAGAGCACCATGGGCCGTGACAGGGGGCAACCTCTTGCAAACAGTCTGAGTTTAGCATAATTTTAGTTGATTTCTTAATCAATATTTAAACCTTTTAGGTATGACCTTTTTTTTTGAACGAACTAATTTACTTTACAATAGTTTTAGATTTACAGAAAAGTTACAAGAATATTACAAGGTGACCCCATGTCCTACCCAGTTTCCCTACTGTTAACACCTTAACTGGTATGGACGCTAGATTCGTCTACACTCGGTAACCAAGGTTGACGCTTCAGACTTCTTTTGTTTTCACCGATGTTTTTCTCCCTAGGGTCCCACCCAGGACACCACATGACAGGTAGGGTGGCCCCTCTGGGCTGTGACCACTCCCCAGACTTGCCCTGCTGTTATGACCTGGACGGTTTTGAGGAGTGCTGGTCAGGTAGGTTGTAAGACGCCGCTCTACTGGACTGATCTCAGCTTTGCTCACGATTAGTGGCGGTTCTGGGCGAGGATCCCAGAGCCAGGGGCCACGGTCGCCACATCCCCTCAAGGTGCTTACTGTCACCGCGACTGCCAGCAGGTCAGTGTTTGCTCCGACCACCTGGCTGAGCTTGCATTCTCCGGACTTGTCCTCCACAAATTCATTCTCTGCCCCCTTTCCGTGCTGCGCTGCTGGGGGGAGTCACGTTGTGCAGCCCACCCTCAGGGCTACGCTGCACCTCTTGGGGGGGGGCTACACAAATACAGGTTGTTTGGAATTCTGAATGGGTGCTCACCCACTCTCCCACATTCACTTCCTTATTCCATCGCTTACATGTATCACTACAGACTCGTGACTATTTATTTCATAACCTGGGTGATAACCCAATACGACTTTATGCTTTTGCTCCAGTGGGTCCAGCTTTGGCCACGGGAGCTTTGCTGGCCGACTCCAGTGTGCCTTCGGCTACCCCATCATGTTGGGGGTGGGGCACTTCCTTATTTCCTGGAACTTCAAGGTGTTCCAGCCTCGTCTGGTGCCGCTCCAGCCTCAGCCCTAGAATCAGACGGTTCTCCAGGAATCCTGGTTGCTCCCGTTGGAGAAGGAACCAGACACGTGATCTGGTGCTGAGTGTGCCCGAGGCTGTGGGATATGCAGCTCCTAGCTTCTCCCCGCTGACAGAGCAAGGAAATGTGTAAGTCATTGACAGAATAATGCATTCGCTTAAAAACATTGACTAAATATTGACTCTGCCTTAGGCCCCGCACTGCGTGCTGAGGACTCAGAGGAAGTCGAGGTCCCTGACACAAGAAGGCCCACGGTCTGGGCTCAGGCACATAAGTAAGCTCACGGTCTCCTGGGAGGCATTTGTGTCATAGCGGAGACGCGCCCAGGGGCCCTTCCACCAGCCCAGAGATGAGTTTCCAGAGCACGGACTATTCTGGAACATGGACACTCACCAAGCTCCTGAACGGATGGGAGCATGTCTGGGAGGGGCTGTCCGGGGTGCAAAAGCCACGGTCGTGAGCTGGGGGAACGTGGGAGCTGCAAGGTGGGGGAGCACAGTCGGGGGGGAGGGAGCCCAGCAGGAGCTGGGAAGAGGTGGGAGAGTCCCAGGCAGACTGAGGAAGCACATCTTATCTCGAGAGCCACAGTCACACGTCACGTGCATGTTAGGAAGGGCTACTCGGGGGCCTGGGTGGGGAATGAGTTCCTGGCACAGAGGAGAGGGGACCCGAACAGGCAGCTTACAGCATTCACCCTCTTACTTTCGAACACATTAAAGTACTCCCGGTAGAGATACTATTTTAATGTGCTTTACCTGGTACAGCATAACGCATGGGTTTTTTTTTTAATTGACGCCTTCTATCTTTCCTAATAAAAATAAGACTCCTTTTTAATATTCAGGATCTTCATTCCTGGGCAGGATGACCCAGGTTCCACGCAGAGACTTTCTTCCAAGGACTGAGAAGATGATAAAATGTGGACAAGCCACAGGGCCTGGGGGCGCGTGTTCCCTGGGGAAGCACCAGGCAGACTGACCCCGTGGCTCTCTGGCTCCTGACACAGCAGTGTGCAGACAGTCATGGAGAGACATTGTGGGCAACCTCAACTCAGCCCACACAAACCGGCTCCTGTCCAGATGGTCGGGACCGCAGTCGACACCCCAGTCTCGGCTCGCTAGGAAAGGCAGAGCACGGTTTAGAATCGGTTTTGAGGGTTTGAGCTCTAGAGATATAATGCAATCGTTCTTTAAAAATTAATAAGATCTGGTTGCCTCCAAAGGAACTTCCAATCTGTGTGTGAGGCATGAGACGCGTCTCTACAATGACTGTAACTTACAATGACAGAACAGGCATCGTCGTGTAACCTGAGAGCCACGCTAACAGCTGTGGCTCAAGGTCAGAGAACGGGGGCCGTGGGGGACAGAGGCGCAGCCAACCGTGGGACCCGGGGCTGGGGGTCAGAGCAGAAGGGGAGGATGGACAGCTGTGCGTGGAACAGCTTCACTGCCTGCAGGGGCACAGCCTTGTCCGGGAGACCCAGCTCTTCCCAGAGGACTCCTGACAACTGCAGTGAGGACCATGAGAATCGCTTCTGATAGAAGGCTGACCTCGTGGGGCCTGGGCCTCCCATGTCCCCAAGGTCATGGCTTGGTTGGGAAGCTCGCTGGGAGCAGGGATGGAGGCCTCCCCTCTCTTGCTGGGAGCTGGCAGGAGCCCTTCTCAGCCCCAAGGCCACCAGTGTTCCCTGCCACGGCCCCTCCACGCCCGCGTGGCCTGCTTCTCCACAGCTAGCAGGAGAGTCTGCCTGTGAGACTTATAACGCCCTGTGATGTCCTCATGGAGGGACCACCATCCTATTCTCTGGCCTGCCCATCCTCGAGGGAGGGGATTATTCCAGGGTGCACCCTGGGGGTGGGGAGCTTGGGGCTGCCTTTGGATCCCGCCCGCTCACCGGGTCCAGGCTGGCAGCATGCAGCTATTCTCTCAGTGTAGCCTGCACTTCCCGGACTCTGCTGCCCCACATCATCGGGTCCTTGTGCAGTGGAACCCCCAGCAATTTTAGATCCTTTCCTGCAGAGCACAGGGGTTCCTCTACAGCCTGGGTGGGAACTGTGCCCATTCTGACTCCCCTGCAGGGCCAGCTCTGTGATCCCGGACTCGTCTGAGCATCTCGGGGAGCTGGCCACCAGGACACTCAGAGCCACTGGGAGAGCCGGAGCTCTGCTGCCCAGGAGCGCTCCCTGGGGCGCTATCCTAGGCCTACACCACCTGCCTCTCCTCGCACTCGTGCACATTCTTTCCTTCATGCCCGAGGTGTCTCCGCCCTGCCCTGGCAGCATCGCGGGCACAGACTCGACGGGTTACTGCGCGCTGCACCCCGGCCCTGCCTTCCTGCCCCTGCAGCCTCCCGCACCTCGCGTTCCTCTGGCACACGTGCTCCCCTCGTCATCTCTAAGGCCTGAGTTGCTATCTGTTTCCTGCCGTCCACACAGCGGAGGACGTGAGGCCGGTGGTTTAAGACACACGCACAGAGAGGGCCCTGGCTGCAGGTCCCAAACTCTGGCAGATGCTGCCACTGTAACCTGTAACTGTCAGCTGGCATCAATCTCTGGGCAGGGGACAGAGGCGCCACGTGGCTGATGGCTTGGGGGTGTCCCTGTGTGCACATCTGCACCATACATGTCAGTCCTGGAGGACGACAGGAGGGGGGAGGGGAGCCCGCACCCTCTCGGGGCCGCGCGAGCCAGGCCCTCCTCTTCCAGCACTTATCAATTGGAAACCCCAACATGTTCTGCTGGAACTAGTTACAAATGGCACCTTGCCACCGCAGCATGTGTACATGGTCATCTCGTGCCTGGACAATCTCGACAGTCTCCTAACTGCGCCCCGTCCTCCAGCGCCCTCTTCCTGGGACCCCTGGCGCTTAGCTTCCCAAGTGCTCCGTTTCTCGAGCTCTCAGACTGGCAGGCCGTTCACCCAGGGCCCCCGTGGCCTCCAGCCACCCTCCCGGCTTCAGCGTGGGGGCTCCCTGGCCAGATGTGCTCGGCGGCTGCTGGGCACAGGCGAGGCTGACTATGAGAAGCCCAGTGAAGGTGACCACAGTCTTGTGCACAAAGAAGAAAAATCTCCTGAAAAAATGATTCTGCCTACAGCTCCAGCTTCTCCGAAACCTCTCTGAAAACTGCGGAAAAGGCTCTTGTATTGGGTTGTAGCTGGACCGTGAGATGACACGTGGGCTCAGGGAGGTCGTCACAACCAGAAAGGACCCCATGGGTAGGGCGTCCCGAAGGAAAGAGGCAGATGCTGCTTTTATCTTCAAAGCCAAAGGCTCCTCTGAGTATCTGTCAATCACTGGATCATAGCACAGCCAGGGACCGAAGGGCCAGGGGAAGGGAGGAAGGCAGCAGAGGATGGGTCCAGCCTGCCCTGAGTGCCGGGGGTCAGGGCAGCGTGTGCCGGGGCTCACTCAGGTAGCGCCTGGACGCAGGGCTGCAGATGTGCCTGCGGACAGGTGACCGAGTCTGTCCGTCTGCCCTCGGCACCGTCCTCATCGCCTCCTGCCGACTCTGTCGGGGTCCCACCCCAGTGGCTGCTGTCTGGGCTCAGGAACGCTGCTGGGTGATCTCGGGGTCTCTGGGGGGTCATCTCCAGCTCAAACACAAATGGACGTACTTTAGAAGCTACTGTTTTTGCCCAAATTGGACTCTCGGACACGCCGTATTTACTCTTTCCTTGCTGTGTGTGTGTCAGTGGTGACACGGAATCTGGAGTGGGGACTGCTGATCATGAGGGCGGCTTTTCCCTCCGGTTTCCACGGCTTCCCGTCCTGAGAAAGGCAGCGATCTCTCTCGAGCACGCTCACGGCTCTGCGACAAGAGCTCTGGCATCTGGAACGTGGGCACCACGGCTGTGGCCAGCACGCTCTTGTCCTCAGGCTGTGCCTGCCCCGGGGCCACAGGACGGCTCTGCGGGCCGGCTCAGCGTACAGACAGGAGCGGAGCTCTTGCAGAACACTCCCTTACATGACATTAAAAGCAAGGAAAACAGGCGAGTGAGACCGCTCACAGGCGTTTGAGGGGCGGCCTGTGCTTGCAGCTGCCCGAGGAGGGGGCTGGGCTGGGCATCGGGGACCCGTCCTCCGTCCCCGGCCACCAGCAGGGCCCCACACTCAGCTATCTCCAGTCCCCTGGCCGCAGGGAGGTTAACCAACACCTCCGTCGGGGCAGCAGGGGCCTCTGTCACCCGGAGGGAGGCGGGGAGCAGGGGCAGGGCTCTGAGGGGCACCAAGGTCACCAGGTACAGGCTGACGTGGTGCTTCACCAGCCATGCCAGAGACCCAGCGGCCCCTGAAGAAGGTTCAGGAACTTCCCTCCAGCCTGAGCCCACCCACCTCTGCCTCCAGGACCAGAGACTGGAGACGCGCCAGCCAGCTTGTCCAGCTCCCCTCCCCCTCACATGGCTCTCCCCCCACCTGAGCCCGGACGTCCCCACTCCACCCAGGACTCCGTCAGGCCCCCACAGCCGTCGCCCACAAACACTGATCGCGCCAGGTCCCTTGGACGAGCTTCAGTCCTGAGAATCTGTGTCGCTGTCCTCCGTCCGTGCTCCACACCCCCCCTCTGCCCTCCTCTCCTGCCAGCTCCTGCGGGCTCAGGCTGGTCACAGACACCGTGTTCCTTGTAATCAGCACTTACACGGGTCCCCTCTTCACCCAATCCCCTGGAACGCCTGCTGCATCTCCCGGAGTTCCTGAGTGAAGGCAGCTCGGGCAGCCGGAAGGTGAGGGGTGCTCCCCGCTCACCCTCGACGGTGATGCATGGGCATCCTATCCTCTAGGCTCCCCGTAAGCCGCCGAGATGGGGCGTGGGTGCAGACGGCGCACCTGCAAGGCGATTCCAGGCATACTGGAGACTACTGGAGACGGGCGTGTGGAAGGAGAAAAGCCAATGAGCAGGTGAGGACTGTGGCCACGGCGCCAGTCCTGCCGGGAGAGGACTCACGAGGAGCACACCTACACCTGCCCAAGGCGCCCCCAAGGACGGGGATGTGCGGCGACCTCCTGGTGCCCACCCCTCCTTCATCAAAAATCATGCACAGAGCTGTTCAATCCCTAACCTTCGAGGTGGGAGCGGTCAACGTGTGCAAGTCCTATGAGCCAGGTGAGCTGCAGGTGAGTCCAGAGGTGAGCCGGGGTCTGCCTTCGTCCGCTGAACTCTGGGACATGTTGACTCCCACCGTCCCCCCCAGCACTCATACAATTTTACCAACTTCAGCTTTTTTCTTCTATTTTGATAGATACATAGAATTGTATGCTGTCATTCCAACAACATCCTCCACTGATTTAATTTATGTTTGAGGGAGAGACAGAATCCCATTCCGGCAATGAGAGTGGGTGGTCCACTGTCCTCCCCAAGGGCATCTCCATGACGAGAACACGATCTCATCACTAATAAATATCATCCGAAGATCCGGATCGCCCAGGGCCATGGCAGCCCGTTCAAGAAAGGGGAACCACAGCACCGAAGCCGAGACAAAACATAAACCCAAGGAAACGAACAATGCGCTTCAAAAAATAATAAATATTTACAGTTCTTACTTGTCAGTGCTGGCGGGTGTGCTGGCAAAGCACACTCTCGGGAACTCTCCAACGCAGCTACGGGACAAGTACACCGCATGAAAATGACTTTTCTCAAAGCACTTTGGTAACAGAGGCCAAATGCTTACAGGCCGTAGGAAACAATCCTACCACAGTTCACACGTCAACAGGACCATCAGGGTGTTACTTAGAAGAGCACATGTGGAGAACGCGAGCAATGAATGAAAATGCCGGATTTTTGAATTGACAATGAATTGAGTATCACAACCTCATCCAAGACGTTTTCCGAAGGTTGACACTAACACTTGGAAAAAACGCTTAAAAAGAGGAAAAAGTATACAAATTTATAAATCAGGTTGAGCCTCATAAAATCGATCATGTTAAACAATGTATTTGGTCGAACCATGTTCAATGACATTCAATCCTGGTTACACTATAAGACAAAAATATTTAGTATTGATATCTTAAAATCTATTTTTAGAAACACTAGAAAGAAATGTATCTCACTGAGGAAAATAATTCTCTCTTAGGATAGGATTTGGGGTGACATTTTTCCTATTGAGACTTTTTTTTTGCACATTTTCTTTTGCTGCACGTGTGACTTACACAGCACGACTGTGTGTTATCCGTGGTCTTCCATGTGCCCTGCAAGATCTGAAGAGTTGTCATAGGAACACGGGGCCTCTCAGCTCCCTGAGGAGCACAGAGTCACCGCGTGGAACAGACTGCAGGTAGCCCTGGCCTCGCCTCCAGGGCTGAGACCGGCTGCGGGCACGTGAGGACAACCGAGCCCCTCCAGCAGGTGTCCCAGCCCAAGGGCTTGCTGCAGTTCCAGAGAGGCAAAGCTGTCTGCGTGTCTGAGGGGAGGGGGACCTCAGAAGTCGGGGAGTGAGGTGAGCCTCCTAGCTGCGGGGAGAAGGCCTCCCCCACTGCCCTGCTGGCAGGAAGACACCTAATACCGTTACTTTCTACCGACAGCCTCACGGTGGACATCTGCCTTAGCGCAGAGAGAGCCTGGTATGGCCCGGCGGGCATGCACGTGCGGCCCGTGAGTTCCTCTTTCTAACGGACTTGGATCTAAACTCCAGCAGGCTCACCTGCGTAGACAGCCACAGTGCCAGCCAGCCTCCCTGAGGCCACCCACTACAGGGAAGCTGGCCAAGGGTCCCCCGCAGAGGGACCCCAGAGGGCACAGCAGGTGCAGGGCTCTCCAAAGGTCTTCCTTTCCTGGCCCCTGGGAAATCCATTCCTACTTCTGAGGGATACTTGGCAGGAGGAAGAAATTCTCAATAAAATGTTTCTAATACATTTATCTAAATAGGCGGGATCACAGGAATAATCTGCTATTTAATTAAACCTGCCCTTCACAGGCTGAGGGTTTTTTTCTTTTAAAGCTCTATTGTGGTCTGTATAGTATAACAAAATAAAAATAAAATCTTCCTTGAGCCATCAGAGACATACTACAAAACCACAAAAGCAAAGGCCCCTTCCCAATCCGTAATCTCCATGGAACTCCCCGAACCATGCCGCACTTCAGCTCCTGGAAACCCACAGACTGGCTCCATCGTTCTGTAAGCACATGAATTTCTGGACGGAAGCTCTGAACAAATGCAATAAAAAGTCTTATTAATCACTCAGTCCATGAAAAAAGTGACCTTTCTGTGCCTCATTTTCAAGCAACTAGAAATCCTACGGGCTTAGCTATCAAATTCTCTTGAGCAGGAATGACTTATAAAATCTGCCGGCATATTTTATAAAGTCAAAAAGTCATAAACGGTGCCATTGCTTTATGACATCAGCAGTAATTCAAATTGACCCTTTCTATTCATGAACTGTGTGTGGGCTTCTTCTGAAATCCTCCTAAAATAGGGGTTCAGGCCTCCCCCCAGACTCTTTTTCCCAGGGGACACTCAGAACTCCGGGGTGGCACTCTCTATTTCTGCGTTGTTTTTGCTGATTCTCAACTACGTAAGATTCGCATGTAGAAGAATCTAAGAATCAAAGAGAATCACCCACCTCAATGAGGCACGAATGCACTGAAAATCTCATTATTAAAACTGCTCAACCAACACCATTGGGATAAATTCAAGAAGCCGTATAACCTGGCTCACCAGCAGCCTTGGGAAGGAAAAGTGGGTGCCTCGGGCAGCCCTAGGCTCCCAGGGGGTCAGTCTGACGCTGTGCTGGTGAGCTGGGCCTGGCTGGTTTCCAGAACAAGAGGTGCAATGGAGGCATTACAAAGATGAAATGAACGCATGCTTCTCTTTCTCAAAGGCTCCTGATGCCACCATGTCTCCTGCTGGCTGATTCAACTGCAACAGACTGGCCAGGGCGAGTCAAACACTCAGAATTACATGCATTTCTGCACGTGACGAAGGCAGAGAAGCACCTGTGTGTCACCAGTGCCTAACGAGGGCCAAGACAGACGTCAGGAGCAGCCATGCCAACGGCTCCGGGGCAGAAGCCGCCTGTTTGGGCGACTTTGTGGGGAGAAGACTGTGCTTTCTCGCTTCTCAGGAGCAGTGTCACGCACCTGTCCTGCCCCGCCTGCTGGCAACGCTGTGTGCAGAGGAAGAGGGGACGACGGGGGCTTTAGAGGATCGGCCCCTGCGTCGCGGGCTCTGTGGCCCCCTCCAGGGTCAGCACTGGCCCGGGCCGTGAAGCACGTCATCCGTGCATAGACTGCCCTGCGTGGGTTCCTTTGGGCAGCTCTGTGCTTCCCGGCATCAATGTTAATTCAGCCTTCATACACTGCATTGCAGTGTTAAGTTCATGAGCCTACTTCTCCTTCCAGTCCCTCACTGCCGAGGGCTGTATGTCATTTTTAAGTGAACAGCAAGATAGGGGGACGCACGCATTACCGCTCATGGGGGCCAGGAAGAGCGCTCCCCCACGGCCGCACCACCTCTGTCCTACCTGTAATACTTCAGAGCTGAGACCATCCCAGTTTCCCTGCACCCCAGGGCCTCCCGCCAGCCCGACTCCAGGGATCCCTGCTCATCCCCCTGCTCTGGGGGGAGTGGGGTCTTCCTGACCTCTGGCCTCAGCGCCCACTGCAGCCGCTGCTGGGAGCGGCCAGCCCAGAGGCCCGGGGGAGGCTGCTCACTGCAGAGGGGATTTGCTCACGTTCCCAAGGTCACTACCGTGTTCGTGGTAATCACCAATGCACACAGGCTCCCGCTACCGCCCCTGCGTTCAGCCTTATTTTGTGAAGAAATCAAACTGGGCTATTATCGCTGGCTCGTTTTATACCCAAAAGCCAAAGCTGGAAATAAAAGTCACTGGAAGGAGATTAGATTCTAACATGTTTTTCCCCCTAAATTCAAACGGAGGTTCAGAAGTCAACTATAATAAAGACATCCTAATTTAACTGAAAGTACTTGAACTGATCCATAGGCATGAACCCCCCCTCGACGCAAAGGAGCACAGGGGACGCCCCTGGGAGGTGTGGACCCCAAAAGCTGCCTGGGCTCCAGCAGGAAGCTCATCAACACAGAGGCTCTCTGTGCGCAACCCCGGGGACCGTCCCCTCCTGTCTGCCTCTCGGCGGCCTGCACGTGCAGGTGGGGAGAGCAGCCCGGCGGCACCTCCAGACCCGTGGAGACAAGTAGCAAGGGCTCCTTTTCATGCTGCTCTGGCTTCGAATGATCTGGCACCTGAATTTCACTCAGCCTGACTCTGTGAACTCAGGGAGGAAGGAAAAGTGTCCCCTGGGCTGCGGGGGACCATTACTCAGGGATTGGCTTTGGGGACAGCCATCACCGGCATGCAGGTCCTTACCCCTCGCTCCAGCAGCATGTCTCGGAAGTGGGTCACCCGCTCCTCTAGCGGCAGGAGGATCTGGGGCGGCGGCGTCCTGGTGCCCTTGTCCTGTCCTTCTGCCTCCTCTGGCCCAGGACTCACATGGCCTTCTGTCCTTTAGGGCACAAGACACAGAGAGTTAAACGCTATTATAGACCCAGCTGCCACGTCTGACAGCCCTCCAGGTAACACCCCAAGAGGCAAACACTCGGAGAACCTCGTAAAGCCGGGTGCCGGGAGCCCCGCAAAACGGGGTGATTTTTGCCCTTGGATGCAAAGCGCTTCGTTGTGTCTGGGGCGCAGCCGAGACCGAAGCCCTAACCCAACGGACACCAGCAGGGAGCGAAGGCCGTGGCGGGTGCACGCGAGGGCCGAGTGGGCCCACCGGGAAGGCAGCCCAGAGCGGCCGTTTCACTGCCTAGGCCTGGTGTCAGAGGACCTAAAGGGGTGAGCCTTTCCTCTGGAACAAACCACTGGAGCTCAGATCCGGTTCTGTTTCTGTTGTTTTGCTATGTTTTGTTTCAGCGAGGCCTTCATTTTGGACAAACGCAGGAAGACGATTACTGGAGACTGTGCCATCAACACTCTGGGTACAGAAATGCTGTCCTGGGGCCTAACCCGACAAGGAGACGTCAGTGACAGCAGCAGGGACTGGGACCCCACCCCAGGCAGTCTGCACAGGGAAAGGAGCAGAGGGAGACCCCCCCAAGCCCTGGAGCAGTTCCCTCCCCCGGCCTGGGGGTGGCCACAGCCATGGCTCAGACACAGCAGGGCCGCATCGGGAGCAGGCAGGAGCCAGGGCCCAGCGGGGCAGCCGGGATCCAAGGAGCCACCTCCAGGAGGCTGGAGGCCGGGGGAAGGAGGGAGCCCGCTCTTACTAAGCACCGGATCGGCGCCCTGCCTTCTGGTCTCTGCTGCCCGTTCGACAGCTCTCCTTCTGTTCTGCACCTTATCCCAGCAGCATTGGGGGACCTGCTTCTAAAACATCTCAGCGTTCGCTGCTGGAAGTTCAGCCACCTGCAGACACAGGTACTCACATGACGCCCTCCCCTCCCCAACCTGGCCTGCATGGGAGCAAGCCCGTCCAGCCGCCGCTCTGGTCCCCTCGTCACAGCCTGTGCTGAGCCCCCAGGCAGAGAATCCACCTACACTGGCCTGGAGAGCAGCTTGCTGTGACCCCACGGACCCGTCTGTGGGGCCTCTTCCCGGCCCAGCCCTGCCCCACACTTCCCCATAGTCAGGTCCCACAGCCAGTGACTCCAGCAACGAGGGGGGCAAATCAATTCTGTCCTCAGACCACCTGTTTTCCCTTTCTGACGGCGCTGTGGTCAAGTTAGGCTCCCAACTCCCCTTGCCGAGCAGCATACCTTGGTGCCCCCCGCACGCCCCCCAGCGCCCTAAGTTCTTGGGGATGTACGAAGAGCAGAGAACGTGCATCTGAAGAGCATGGCACGTCCCTGCTTCTTTGCAGCGTCTCACCCTGGGAATTAGCGGGTCAAAGGCACTCGCGCCACACACACCCGGGCTCCCTGACACAGGCGCAGCACAGGCCCTCGCCCAGGGCGATCGTGCCCCTGGAGACGTCTGGTGGCTCTTGGCCACGGAGAGGCAGAGACCAGAGGTGCTGCTAAGCGCCCCGCACAGATGCCCGCAGAGGGTTACCCGGCAAGTCCGCACAGTCCGTGCGTCCGGGGAGCAGGAGGCGGTCTGTGCAAGGTCACACCATCATTGAACCCAGCTGGTCCCTGCCTCCTGATGCCCGCTTTTTCCATCACTGTCCCTCCAGGACACCGTGGAAACCCGTCAGTTACCAGCTGTAGGGTGTGCTGAGAAGACGCAGTGTTCTCTAACACTCTCCAGTGGTGGGGTGTGGATTAATCCAACCTAACACAAAATGTACAAAGAAAAAAAACAACAAAAGCGTTTGCTCAGCCCATTAGGGAACCTTATTTATAGACCAACTATTTCAGGAGAACTTAAATTCTTTGCTGCTTATGTGATTATGTGGATTTTCAAAAAAAAGAAAATCACCAGTGGATTTGCAATTGTATCCTATTCCAGAGGGTATAATTAGGATTTCTTTGTAATAAATTTTCATTAGTTAAAAATAGAAGTGTGGAAACAAGACCTGTATTGTTGGAACTTGAAATAAGATGAAGAGGAACGTTACAGGCTCAGCGATGATTGCGCATAGCTCGTTCAACACACTTTTATTCCGAGCTGCTGGACGCCTTCCAGGATGGGAAGCTCTCTGTTCAATCAGACCTGGTCAAGAGTAAATGCAAACTTGCTAAATATATTTTTAATATTCTTATGGCTGAATGAGTTTGGTACCTTTAACAAAAGGCAAATTCTAATCCTTTCAAGTCCCAAATACCCCGGATGACAGGCAGCATCCGCAAGGGCACAGACACTGGTACCCACAAGTCTTGCCAGCTGGGTGGGCGGGAAAGGCCTCTCATCTGGAAATAGGTTTACTGCATGGCAGATGCCTCGCCAGGTTGGCACCCTGCTCTGGAAATTTTTCGGATCAAGTGCATAAGTTGAAAGGTGCTTGGTCTTTATTGCACTACTGGGTATTTACCCCAAAGATACAGATGTAGTGAAGAGAGGGGCCATATGCACCCCAATGTTCATAGCAGCATTGTCCACAATAGCTAAACTGTGGAAGGAGCCGAGATGCCCTTCAACAGATGACTGGATTAAGAAGATGTGGTCCATATATACAATGGATTATTACTCAGCCATCAGAAAGGATGAATACCAAACATTCGCAGCAACATGGATGGGAGTGGAGGAGATAATGCTAAGTGAAATAACTCAAGCAGAGAAAGACAGTTATCATATGGTTTCACTCATTTATGGAACATAAGAACTAGGAAGATCGGTAGAAAAAGAAAGGGATAAAGAAAGGGGGGTAATCAGAAGGGGGAATGAACCACGAGAGACTATAGACTCTGGGAAACAAACTGAGGGCTTTGGGGGGGAGGGGGGTGGGGGAATGGGATAGACCGGTGATGGGTAGTAAGGAGGGCACGTATCGCATGGTGCACTGGGTGTTATACGCAAGTAATGAATCATCAAGCCTTACATCAAAAACCAGGGATGTACTGCATGGTGACTAACATAACATAATAAAAAAATTAAAAAATAAAATACAAGAAAAAGAAAAAGAAAAGAAAGGGGCTTGGTCTTGTCCAGCCTTTACCCCAGAGCAGGGGTCCCCAAGTCTGGGCCGCAGCACTGGGGTCCCTTCAGTCTGGGGGACAGCATGCTCCCTGGCTCCGGTCTCCCATCCTCTGGGAGACATTGTGATGGCCACCCCCTACCTGGGGCGGGGGGCTCTTCTCCCCCATTCTGCCCGTCGCCTCAACCCTCGGACAGCGACTCAGCTGGTTCAGCCGAATCGCGAGTGGTGCGTGAGCACGTGCGCACACGGTGTCCATCCCTGGGTGCCAAGTCGAGCACAGAGTTGTCCCATTTTGCTCATGTGCACAGGGCAGCGGGTGATTGGTAGAATTCACTAGACTCCTACTCAGTGCAACTGGATTCTAGACACAGCACGTCTGGTTGCTAGTTTCCTTTCTTGGATGACAAACCTTATTTAGCTCATCTGAGGCTGAGAGAATTCAGGGCACCGGACTTTGCACACCTGCCCTGCCCCCACAGGTCACCTCTCAGACGCACAGACATGCCTCTTCCCAGCTCCCCAAACTTTCCACGGAGAGGAGGGGAGAGACAGATTCAGAACACCGCACTGTTTCATGGCAGGCGCATGTGAGGGGCCATATTTCTCAGCATTTCTGAGGCCTCCCCCTCCTCCCCCCCATCTTCCCCTCCTCCTCTTCCCCTCTTCACACCATCAGTTGAGAGGCTGAAATAGAAGACAGTCTCTATAACCACTGCAGAGCATGAGAGAGGAAGAGATAAGGGTGACTCAGGCTGTGATGAGTGATTCCATCTCCTGTGAAGAAACGCTGGGGTCTGAGCGAGTGCCTGGTTCCAGAGAGGAAACCACGCATGGCTTTGTGAAGCTCAACTGCTGCTGAGCCCCCTGGGGACAGCTTGCTGCACAATCTCGGGCAACTTATGGAAGCTCTCTGGACCTGGTTTTGGTAAAACACATGGTTTGGATGAGACGATCTTGAAATGCCTCAAGGACCACCATTCCGGGATGCAAACGTGATCCCCTCCATTTAGTCCTGTTGAAATATTCAAACGTCTTGATTCTGCCATCGACTCATTAGCTCTGCCTCCCAACGTTGCAGTTCTCAGAATCGGATAAGCAGGACTCCTGCAGCTTCGTCCACCTTGCTCTTAAATCATTGAGCAGGAAGAGCCAAAGGCAGTCGCCTCTGGCCTCCCCCCAGCCCCTCCCACACGTGACACCGTGCTCTGCTAGGCTGGCGACAGGTGGGGCGGCCTCGGTGTCCACGGCGGGGTGTCCTGGCAGCCCCATCCAGCTTCCCCCAGCATCTGTGTCTGCACGTGCCACGGCCACCACCAGGGGTCCCCGCCAATGGCAGGCCTGTGGCACCCCTCTCAAGGGGCTGCTGAGTGACTCTGATTTTGTTTAGACCATCGCTCTCTCCCTCCCTGCCCTCGGGTTCGCTTCCCCGGTGGTGGCAACTTGGATGGCATTTCTGTTTTACCGCCATTGTCTGCCACCAGTGAGCACTTGGGGCCACACTCTGCCCACCGCCAGGGCGGTGTGCTTGCCAGAGTGGTCCGTGGGATAACAAAGGCTGTGTCTGGCCTTTGTCCCTGATTCCTCTGTGAATATCCTGGGCCACAGGGGTGTCCTTGTTCAGAACCCTCTTTTGGCCCCTCCTGAGCTCAGGGTGGGCACTTAGTTTCCGGGGAGGGCCTGGCCCACCAGAAAACAACCACGTGGTCTGAGGGCTGGAACCCTCAGGAAGGGACAGGGGTTAACTTGAGTTCAGTCACATGGCTGGTGATTCAATCCTTCATGCCTACGTACTGACACTGATAAAAACTCCAGACAATGGTCCGGGAGGGTTTTCTGGTGGGGGGGCTTCTTGGTGCCCCAGGAGGGGGGGCACCCAAACTCTACAGCAACAGAGGCCCGGGTGCTCAGGAACCTTCCAGAACTCACCCTCGTGTCTCTTCCATTTGTCCGTTCCTGAGTTGTGCCCTTTATGATAAAACCATAACCTTAAGTAGAGTGCTCTCCGGAGTTCTGGGAGTCATTCTTGCAAATCACCAAACCTGGAGGGAGGTTATGAGAACCCCCAAATTTATAGCCAAGTCAGACGGAGGTGGGGATGGGCTGGGTACCCTACTTTCTGCTGGTGTCTGAAGTGGAGGCAGTTTTGTTTGGACCGGTCACCTCACCTGTGGGGTCTGCAACAACTCTGGGTGGTTATGGTCAGAGCCGGGCCATGGGACGCCGGGTGGCCATCAGGGCAGTGCCCTCAGAAGGCAGGGCACTGTCAGAGTCGGGCCATGGGACGCCGGGTGACCGTCAGGGCAGTGCCCTCAGAGGGCAGGGCACTGTCAGAGTCAGGCCGTGGGACACCGGGTAACCATCAGGGCAGTGCCCTCAGAGGGCAGGGCACCATCAGAGTTGGGCCGTGGGACACTGGGTGACTGTCAGGGCAGTGCCTTCAGAGGGAACGCACAATTGGGTTTTTTCCAATTCCATCAGCAGGTGTGCCCCAGGGCCTGCTGTGTAACCCCCAGCGGCCAGGGCAGACCGCGTGGCTCCCGAGCCCCTGGTTCGACCCCAGCAGACGTCCTCCCCTCCAGGTCTGCGACACTCAGCCAGGATCACCAACGGGTGCCTGTCAGAGGCTGAGAGGGAAGGTCTGTCCCCAGGCCTGCCGGCGTGGTGGCTGACCAGCCATCTCTGGCATCCCTTGGCCTGGGGGGGTATCATCCAGGTCTCTGCCCTCATCTTCCCACAGCACCCCTGTGTGTGTTCATGTCCAGATGTCCCCTTCTATAAGGACACCAGTCATTGGCTTGGGGCACATTCTAACGACCTCATCCGAACTCACTACAGCTGTGACAACCCAGTTTCCAAATAAGACCCCACTGCGAGATTCTAGGGCTCGGACTCCAGCGTCCGAATGGAGGGGAGGCAACACAAGCCTGTAACCAGGACCATCCTCGCTGGGCGAGCAAGTGCCACGTCCTCAAGGACTGTCCAGGTCTTGTCAACGAGATAAGCAATGGGCTGCAGGTGAGAAGCCAGAGTTTTCCCTGACGGTGAAGTATGGGGCCGACACGTCCAGCCCAATCCAGGAAACACTGCACCAACCTCTCCCTCCCCGCAGGGACCGACCACCTGGGTCATGGGCTTTTTTCTAGAACATTCACACTGGTTTGTACAGAGAAGTCTCCACTTCTCCAGGACATGTTTCTAGTTGCCCGCAGCCCACGCTGGGCGGTCTCCTGAGAGCCTCTCGGGCATCACCGCAGGGGGCACACCCTGCAGTCCAGGCCACGTCCCTGTGCTGGTGGCCCCACGTGGCAACCTTTCCATGTTCTGTTCTAGCTGCAGACCCAGCAGAACGAGCTGGCAGAAGGGCCACATCCTGCCTCAGGTCCTCATTCACCCACCTGGTTCACTGGCCCCGTCTTCATGGCTCCCTCACCTCTGTGCCTTCGCCATGACGCTTCCTCTTCACGCCTGCCCTTCCTGCCCCTTGTCCACTCATGGCCAGCTTGGCCTCATCTGGGCACCTGGCCATTCCCCTGCAGGACACGGCCCACCCTATGTGACTGAGCCGCTTTCTCCTCTGCACTCAGAGCGAGGGTTTCCTGCAGCAGGAGGGCCGGGCACACGACACTTGCCGGAGCCACGTCGGGATCCGCCTCTGTGACTGTTGGCTGTGGCCCTGAAGGCAGCTCCAGGCCTGTCCACGTGTTCCCCTCCAGCACGAGGCGCCGTGCTCGGGACTCAAAAGGCAGTGAACACATTATTGGCTTAGGTTCTGTGGTTGAGTTTGTTCCCTGCGATTCTCCTGGAGACACGGTAAACGGAGTGGAGCTCCAGGTCCCACCTTCTGAAGAGAGGCGTCACGGTGTTCAGACGTCTTTCTTACCGCCACACCACGGTGCCCTTCTGAGCTACTCCTCCAGAACGCGTCTGCATGTCATTAACACAAAGCCTTCCGAACGCGTGGCTGTTCTGCTGAGGAGTTGTCGAAGGAATTTATAAACCAAGGTTGTTTTCCTAAACGTGCTGTGGTTTGGAAGCCCCTGTCTGTGCCACGTAAAACTGAGAGCAACACTACAGGATCCAAGCAAACCCGGAACCCCTTCACGGCTCATAGTAGCTGTCTTCTGGATTCTCATTAACCTCTTCAAACTCCATAATTCCTATCGTCAAAATGGGAAGAAGGGGGGGGAGGAAGAGGGGAGATCTACATTGTAGGGATGATGCAGGAGGCAGAGTGTTGGGCATTAACTGTTTGATCTCAATAGACTTGTCTTTGAACTTTGACTTTCACACAAATGTACTGTATTTTCAGGAAAATCTCATCATTCCACTGATTTTTTTTATCTGTAAAGTTTAAATTATAATATTTGCCACTTAAGATTTTTTGTAAGAATTAAATGAAGTAATATGAACACCAGATATTTGTTGACATTCTGTGTAAAACCCTATCCTCCTAGTTTGCCTATACATGTCATTCAATCCTTACCACAGCCCTGTAGGGCAGCCATGCTTATCACCCTCATTCTACGTACGGGAAAACTGAGATGACGCGTGTACAGTACGCAGCACAGTCGCTGGTCTGTGAATAGTACTGATGATGATAGTGGTGGCAGCAGTGGTGATGGTGATGATGGTGATGGTGATGGTCATGGTGGTGATGATGGTGGTGGTGATGATGGTGATGATGATGGTAGTGATAACAGTGATGACGGTGACAATACAGTGATGATGATGATGGTGATGATGATGGTAGTGACGATGGTGATGATGGTGGTGATGGAGGTGATGGTGATGATGCTGATGATGGTGGTGACGATGGTGATGATGGTGATGATGGTGATGGTGATGGTCGTGGTGGTGATGATGGTGGTGGTGATGATGGTGATGATGATGGTAGTGATAACAGTGATGACGGTGACAATACAGTGATGATGGTGATGATGATGGTAGTGACGATGGTGATGACGGTGGTGATGGAGGTGATGGTGATGATGGTGATGATGGTGGTGACGATGGTGATGGTGGTTATAATGCTGGTGATGATGATGGCGATGATGGTGGTGATGATGTTGACGACGGTTATAATGTTGGTGACGACAGTGGTGATGATGGTAGTGACATGATGATGGTAATGATGATTCTTCACCTTCACTATCTCTGGCAGCCTCTGACTATCCACACCAACCCTCCCAACACCAAGATCCAGGCCTTTGTTTGGATGTATGATGTCTCCTCTTTTACTTGATTTAATGGATAGGAAGAACTTGCTCTTTCTCCTGGCAAAGAAGGCTGGGAATTTATCATCAAAATACTGCCAGCGTATAACTCCAGTGTTAGACACAATATGAAATTCTGCAGGAATCAAAGTCTCTGTGAATCTCTGCCGTGTGGGGCCTCAGACATTCTATCATGTGGTTGTAACAAATGGCCCTCAGATGAGGCCAACTTTGGAAGTTCTGTTTTCTATAGATTTTAGCCCTGACGCTGCGGTGTGGGAGCTGCCTCTGGCTGCTGTCAGAAGATGGGCACATCACTCAGGGTGGGCTCCAGGTCCCTTGGTGGGGCTGGGGCGCAGGGGCCCTGGCTCTGCCAGCCTGCCCTTCTCAGGTGGATGGTCAGGATTCAAAGCCAATGGTGCCATCGAACAGGATGCCTCCCTAGGAAGGAACCCCGCCATGGGCACGATACTGGATCCAGGAAGTAACAAGGAGCTGTGGGAGCATAGGGATATAGCTTCCCGCGCCTACAGGCAGAGGCAAGGCTCTAGGATGGACAGGGACATAAGGTCTGCCAGGAGAAGTGGGACTTGGGCTCCAGGCTGGGGCCTGGGGGGCCTGGGATCTTGGGTACCCTTGCCAGGACCTCACTGCTGCCCTGTGGTCTCACTGACCGCTGACCACCTGGCAAACCTCTGCCTGCCCTCCTTGCCCAGCTCTCCTTGCTTCTGGAGTTTGGCCCTGACCCCACCTTCTGGTCCTGATGACACCTTCCCAGAAAGGGCCTGGGGATCTTCAAAGGCACCCCAGCCTGCGGGGGCCGGGCAGACCTCTCCATGGTGGTGTGACCACATTAATCCTACCCCTTTCTGTGTACAAGGTTACGGCACATCAGTTATGACCCAGGGCCCATGACCTCCTACCACACTGATGGCCTTGCTGGCAAGAGCCTTTGGAGGGACCGAAGGGTGTTCCAGCTGCAGCTGCATTTGTCAGCTCCATGGCCGCCCCTGGGTCCAAGGGCCACGGTTCCTTCCATTCCACCTGCTACAAGGTGTTTGCTGCTAATGGCAGAGGACCTCCCTCGGGGCTGCACTGAGCTCCCCTCGGGGCTCAGACTCTCTGAGTCTCTGCACACAGGTCAGTTTTGTTATCGAAAGGGCAGGTCCTGACCCGCGTACCTGCCTCACAGCACAGCTCCGTAGGTGCCAGGCCGCCCTGTCTGCAGGGCTTGTCTTGGCTAAATCGGAGAGAATTCCAGCAGGTAGGGGACCTCAAGCACTGTGGGGGACCCTGTGCAGTCTCTTCATCTGGGAACGCACAAGGTCTCAGAGCCCAGGACGTGTTCTCACATGACGGCAGCACAAGGGACCCAGGCCCGGTCCCGCGGCATCGGGTTCTCCCTGTTCCTGGAGCAAGAGGTCCCTCCTTTCGTTCGCGGGTTTGAGGAGCTGGCCCAGGGCGCGTCCTCGGCTTGGGGGACATGGGCATGGTTCAGAGGCTGCTGGAGCACTCGTGTTGCAACAGCAACAACAAAACTTGGGGGAACACTGGAGGGGACACGTCAGCCCATTCACGTGCACCTCAGGACCCAGGACTCTCAGGCTTTCAAGGACGTATACAAAAGCAAAGCCGACACAAAATAAAGCAAAGGCAGAGGGGGGTTCTCAGTGTCCCCCAGTCCTCACGCTAAAGCAGACGGGCTGGGCTGTTAGGGTAACAGAAGAGATGCCCGCGGGCAACATCCCCACAAGCTAGAGGATGACGCGTCCCCAGGAGCTCACACCGCGAGTGGGCGCAGTCAGAGCCCAGGCACCAACGGGCCCTGGGTACCGGCGACAGCCCCAGGAGGCAGGGAGCTGGCAGGGGCACATCCCAAGACCCGTGGGCCCAGTGAGCCCCAGATGTCCTGGGCTGAGAGGCAGTCACTGGGCCGCGGCTTCAGAGTGGGCGGACGGAGGGGGTGTCTGCTGATGCTGGAGGGGCCTTCTGGGCTCCAGCCTCGGAGAACCCAACATGGCCCGGAGCTTGGAAGGGCGAGGTGGCCAGGCCTGGGAACTAAGGGCCCCTTCAGGATAAAACTCAGGAAAAATGCCAAGAGAAACTAGCGTGAGCGTATGGGAATTACACAGACATGCCAAGGAAAGGGAAGAGAAGGCGCAGGTCAAAGTGAGGGGCACCGCGGACAGGCTCCCAACACAGGGGCACATTCTTGTTTCTCGACAAGGAGAGGGAGTTCCAGAGCCTAGTGACCAGGAACGCCGTCTCGAACCACCTCCCCGTCACCACCTCATCTAAGCTCAAGCTGCAGGAAAAGGTCGTTGTCCAGTCCCATACACATGAGCAAGAGAACACTAATGCACAGAATAAATGTCCCCACGGGCAGAGGAAGGAAGGCTAAAGGACCGTCAGGACTCCGATGAAAATACAACCAGCTACTTGAAAATGAACTAACTTTCCAAAGGACATGGCAGAGGTTACAAAATCACAGTGTGTATTAGGATAGACAATTCAGGGGGAAGGACATGTTGGACCAAGTACACATCTGAAAAGACATCTGAATGATGTAAGAAATTAGAAACAAAAGGGGAAAATTTTTAGAAAGGAAGAATACACCAGAAGATACGCAAACATGAACAGAATAAACACCATGGATAACGCCTAAAGGGGAACAGCTGAGGAGAGAAAAACCCAGAAGAAACTGGGAAAGAGACAAAAAGGATGTGGAAGCAAGCGGGGCAGAAAGACAGAGCACGCGGCGTACCTGGAGTGGCCGGCGAGGAGGCTCAGAGCGTGAGAGGGCACGGATACCACGAAGTGACCCAACAGAAGGCCCCGCACAGAAAAGAGATGTTCACCCACATTTTGAAAAGCACACTTCAGACCCGGGACAGTCCAAGGACCACCACGACAGAGACACATGCGCCAACATCCGAAGGACAGAAGCAGTGATGGAAACAGACCGACGCGCATCAACTCTTTACGTCTGGGAATTCACGGCGCGTCCAGCTCCCACGCAGGATGCTGGCAAATCATCACGGTGTCGTGACAGCGAGTGAACGGGAGGGGATCGAGCCTTGTCCTGCGTCTTCCATCCGAACAACTCCAGGGAACCAAAGTAGATGAGGACATTGCTCTCGGTGAAGTGCTCGAGCTCACGGGTGCAGGTAACACGGTAGGACCGGCACACCACTATTTACGAATCCTGAAGGAAGTGACGGTCCCACGCAAGTCACCTGCTCACATCACAGGAAGACAGGTGACCGAGGTGCGAGGCCGCCTGAGGGAAGGAGCTCAGCACTCCTGCGAGGTTTTCTAGCCCAACGCTGACCAAACCCGAGCGGATGCAGCCCCTCCGTGTGGCTGAGTGCAGAGAGGCTGCAGGGGCTAGGAGCCTGGGACGCACTCCGGGGAGGGGGGAGAGCCTGCGAGGACACAGACGGCGGGGGGTGGGGGTGGGGGTTGGGGGGGGTGGCTTCAGTTAGGGGAAAAATGCTGATTTCTTACAAAGCGAACGAAGAAAACCAAACCGGGCCAGGAGAGGAGGAAAGTGCAGGTTAACAGACTCAGGAACGGGACCCGCAGGGTGTGGAGCAAACCTGATGCGGGCCCGGGTCCGAAAAATACAACAGCGAAGAAAATAAAACAGCGGCGGGAACGTGAACGTCGGGAGGCGATGTGATCAGGGAATTACTGTTTGTGGCTTGTTTTCAGGTGTGATTACGGTTCTCTTTTAAAAACCCTCTATGTTACTCATGCACCCTGAAACATGGACACTTGAAATTTATATGAGATCTGGGGTTGTTTCAAAATAGTCGGAGTGGGTGGCGGGTCTGGACGAGGGACGCGCTGCTGGCGAGAGGCAGTGGCTGAGCCAGGACGGTGCCCGAGGGGGTGGACGCCCTACTCCGTCGTCTGTATTGGACGTGGCCACATTAAAAAGCTGGAAATCAGTGACTCTGACCTCATGTGTGGGGGACGTGGGTCATTGTGACGGTGTCAGGCCTTCTCTGGTGACTGTGCTGGAGCTGGTGAACTGGGGGCCGCCTGGGGGGTCCCCCCTCACACCCTGGCCGCTCGGCTTCGCCAGAAATCACTGCCCCTGGGCCCTCTGCGTTTACCTCCCCTGCGTTTCCCCCCCACACAACCCTCGTCTTAGGCTTCGTCCTGTCCTGGCGCTTGCCTCTTATCATGGACCAGCGTCTTCAGGACGGCACGTGCTCTGTGTCCCCCACTGCCACCGCCACCATCGCTGCCGCTGCTCAGACACCCCTGCCCGCGTCTTCCAGCGGCACACTCCTCAGCATCCTGGAGCAGGGCTAACCAGTTATTTATCCTGAGTCTGAGGCAAATACGTGCTTTCTCGTGGCGACAAGACAAAAAGCTGCCTCAGTGGTCACACATTTACACTCCAAGGGGTGACGGAAGGAGCCGAACTGCTCGATCACCAGGCTTGTGCAGAGGGGGCAAGGTTGCCGTGAGATGGCCTCCAGCACTTGGCCGCATCTCTCGGCGTCCCCGCGGTGACACCATCAGAACTCTGGCGAACCGTGACCACACCGCGGATAAGGGTTAGCGTGATCAGATGGGCAGGCTGCAGAAGGCTGGCCGTGTTCTGGGGAGGAAGCAGGGGGTGCATGCTGGTGCGTGTCCACATGCAGGCCACCTTGCGCCCTTCACCTCACTCGCACGGAAGTAACTGGCGACTCAGAAAATATGTCCCCACTTCAAAGGCTGCAGTGATTTCAGAGATCGAAGTGTCGTTGCCACTGTTAGCCGGTCTCTGAGGATCGGCAGCTCACTCCCGCGGGACAAACAGCAGCCACAACACTTCCAGCCACGGTCAGCAGGACGGAGACGGGTCTGGGGCCAGGAAATTCCCTGGATTCCATTTAAAAGGGAGAGTTCTGAACTTGGAAATGTGAAGAAGAGGTGGAAACGGAACCTGGCTTCTCAAACCCAACAGCATCTCCAGCGACACTTCGGTGCTCGGCTCCCTGCGGAACAGGTAGTGGACGGCCCTGAGCGCAGAGGGCAGCGCCCCGGGGCCCTGTGCAGGACTGTCCCCTGCCTTCCCGTGGCCTGTCCTGGCCCGGGGGTCCATCGTGGTGGAGGGAGAGAAGGACACGTCTCCTCCAGCCCCTTCTTTGTGGGTTCCTCTTCCACTCCCTGGGGAAGCCTGTCGAAAGCATCTTGTTTAAGGGGCTCCTGGGCCGCTCAGTCAGTGAAGCGTCTGCCTTGGGCTCAGGTCATGATCGCAGGGTCCTGGGATCGAGTCCCATGTTGGGCTCCCTGCTTGGGCGGGGAGTCTGCTTCTCCCTCTCCCTCTCCCCTGCTTGCGCTCTCTTCTCCCACTCTCTGTCTCAAATAAATAACTAAGATCTTTTAAAAAAATCCTCTTGTTTAAGACTCAACTGACACATCGCCTCCCTGACTGCCTGATGTCCACACGGCCTCGTAGGGAATCCCCGGACTGCTTTCTCATGGAAGGCGACACAGACGGGCCTCAGCTCTGGTGTGGATGGGGCTGGGGGACGCCCAATGCCGGGCCCTCCCCTCCAGGGCAGGAACTCAGATCAAACAACACAAGGAGCCCCGGAGAGGCCAGATGCCCACAGAGGGCCTGGAACTGGTTACTGTACCCGGCCCAGGTGCAGGGGCGGCAGAAGATTCCGGTGCCAAGGGGAGGGGCCGCAGCTCAGTTGTGGCTCATCGTCGGCCTGGGAGCTCGAGCAGAGCAAGAACACAGGACTGCAAGTTCAGGGATCAAGGGCTACAGAGGGGATGGTGACACAAGGACATGGGACAGCGATGGAGACATTCCTCTCCAACAAGCTGCCCCAGGGTGTCCCAAGCCAAGGAGAAACTACGGTCTGTCCAGTGGTGCCGCATCACAGGGTCAGGATGCTGGGACCGCCTGACATGGTGTCAACACTCCCTTCTCCTGGGCTAGAGCTGCCAGAGACAGGAAATGACATGCAACGGGCTATGTGTCCCCGGGGCCCCACACAGTGGGTGGCAGTTGATGTTTGCTCAACACGTGCCCAAAGGAGAAGGTGATCCACGGGGCAGAGTCGGGGATGGGTGACAATCTGGGGACGAGGCCCCTTGTTTGTCCCTCCATCTGCTCTGTCTGCCTTCCCAGGGCCATGGCCTTTCACAGACAAGGCAGGAGATGTGGGCCTCACACTGTTCCAGAAAGTTCATCCCATCAGAGAGATGGGGCCATGGGCAGCTCCCAGAAGTGGACAGCCTGGACCACACTGTGGGGCCTGTGCACAGAGTGCACTGCATACAGCAGGTGCTTAGCATCTGATGGATTAGTGAGCCAGAACCTAGCCTATCTTTCCACTTAAGAGTGCGGCCTGCCGGCCTGCCTGTGGGTGGGTGCCACGTTGGACTTAAATGGTCACGGAAGGCTGGGAAGGCCCCAGAGCCCCTGCACACCCTGCATGTGGGCGTCCTCTTGATGGCACGAACGGGCCCCTCGTGGAAGAAGATTCTGCAACAGGCCCCTCCCCGATGCAAGGGAAGACAGACACATCGTGGACACCATGGTTTCATCTCAGAGTTCACGTGCCTGCTGCCAGCACACGTGGTCCCTGGGGACCTCCTGACCGGCCTCCTGTGCACCTGCTTCTTGAAGGTAAGCGATGATGCCAGGCTGCCAAGCGCCTTCTAGGAGCAGAGTTCCGGGAAGGAAAGGTAGGCTGAGAGGTCTGACGAAGAAACAGCGAGGGAACTTTGGGGGTGAGCGCTCCGCAACCGACTTGGACTGGCCTCCTGCAGGCCAGATTTCAGACATCCATGTCAGTGCTGCCTGCGCGGATGCTGCTAAGGGAACTCTGCCTGCCCACCCAAGGCCAGGGGCAGTGTCCACGGCATCTCACCATGAATGCTGACATCTGGTCTCCCGTTTCAGAAATATGTACGTTTATAATTGTTTTTGAACAGCAAATAAATGGCAGGAATATCTGTGTTTTGGTTGAAAAAGACCAACTGAAATCCCGTCACAACTGAGGCTTGCACGCTCAGTCCCAAAGGCGGCTGTCACCAGGTGAGCGGTGCAGGACGCCCTAACGACATGGGGCACAGACTCCGCACTGTTTCTATACACAACCCAACGATCAACCCAAATCAGGATTTGTGGACCAAGAATGACTTAGAGGGCAAGTGGGTGTGAACGACTTGTTGGCCACGCGTGACCAAGAGACGACGCACCATCCTATGCTACGAAGCCACCTGGAGAACGCGAGGCTCCCTCCCTGATGGAGCACTGCAGATCGCTCTCATCCCACAGGGTCAAAGCAAAGAGACAATTTTACAGCAAGTGTACTTTAAAGTCCACTTATTTTCTAGCATTATCTCATAGCATTTCAAAGAAGCTATTCTCTGACTTTCTCAACAGCTCATTTTTCGGGCATTTGAGAAACCCTGTATATAGAAGCGGACGGAGCCTGCTTCCACTTGTCTCGGTGGCGTGTTGCCCTCCCCGCTGCCCACACTCACTGACCATCCCTTGCCTTTGCACCAGAGATCAACAGTTCCTGACTGCAGTGAGAGTGTTTCCCTCCACCTCCTGCAGCTGGCTCTCCCTGCATGTGGGCTCAACTTGGGGACAGTCCCAGGGGCCATGTCCTCAAAACCTCCAGACTTTAAATGAGGTGCTTTTTTTTTTTTTAAAGATTTTATTTATTTATTTGATAGAGATAGAGACAGCCAGCGAGAGAGGGAACACAAGCAGGGGGAGTGGGAGAGGAAGAAGCAGGCTTATAGCGGAGGAGCCTGATGTGGGGCTCGATCCCGGAACGCTGGGATCATGCCCTGAGCCGAAGGCAGACGCTTTAACCGCTGTGCCACCCAGGCGCCCCTAAATGAGGTGCTTTTTTTTGTCTTTTGGATGGTAATGTTGTTTTTGTTCTAGATGGATTCGCCCAGCCCTCGGTTGCCCCTGGGTGGGGTACAGAACTGCAGGTGGATAGATCACAACCCTGTGACCCAGCCTTGTCCAGAGGACCTGCTAGGAGTGTGCCCTGGCCCCGCAGTTTGCCAGGAGAAGACTACTCAGGCCATGTTTGGAGAAGGGAGAACAATGACAAAGTACTTCCTGCTGATTCTGTGCTCACGTAGGACTCCAGCCCAAACTGCATCCGACCCCAAGAAAACACCCTGCTTGACCTGAAGATTTTATGGTAGAAGGTCAACTTTACCACTTACATCCAAAGCCATTGACTGGGCATCCCCCAAACTCAGAAACTACAAAATCTACAAACTTAGAAATAAACCATATTCCAAGCCAAGAGATTCTTTTGGTTGCCCAACAGAATAAGAAATCTATGCCAACAGCAAGGGTCCAGTGGTCGCCGAAGGAGCAAGGCCACCTCTCGTGCCCCAGGGCACCATTATGTGCCAGGAATCTTCCAGCCTATTCACTGGCCAAGACTGGCACCTCATGGAAGGGCTAGAGGCCACACGTGTCGTGGACAATTTCTTCTCTGATGTGTTTTGCACATAATTTCACTTTGAGTTTTAAACTAAATGCCTCACTTTTGCCAAATCCCTAAAATAGTTTTCAATTATCTGAAATAAATTCTAAGTTCTTAAAATAGACAGCACACTTGAAAAGCAGGTCCGAACTAAGAAAAGACTGCACATCAGAACGTGGCAGAACCTCTGGGCACCGCACAAACACGGGCGGAAGCAATCAGGTTTCTGGTCCCAGGGAAGACGTAGGGTCATGTATCAGGACCGCCTTCCATTAAATAGGAAGGAACAAGCTACTTGAGACGGCACTTATCAGGTCATTTAAAATATCTTAGTAATTTGAAAGGTTGTCATTGTGACATATTTCTCTTCCCAGGGAATTCCAGGAAAAGTACCATTTAGACCTGAGTTATTTGATCAATTGATTTAATTCCCTCTGTGGAAGAGTGTGCACGACATACGTGACTCGTGCGAGCGTTCGCGAGATGCAGGAGTAGAGTGACGTCCAACGTGAGCACGCGGCTCGTTCACTTTCTTCTCCGACACGGCTGATAGTAAGTCACACATTGTAGGAAGATCTTACAGGCTTCTTGATGAGGAAAAATTCTATTATTTATACAAAAAAGGTAGATCAAAAGGGACTGATTTCAGCCTGTCCTCCGGAGGCCTGTTCTCTTACTATATGTGCCAGAACCTGCTAATTAAAAACATACGAAAGCACTTAGGAGCTTGTGAAGAGCCTGAACTTACTGACAATAACCTTCTGGAAGACAGACAACGCAGAGCTGATGCTGGTGGGCTGACCGCCTGGGGCGATCAGCTCTGAGCAAGGGACATGCAGATCCGGTACGGGGGGCATTTGGAAAAATGGCACAGGAGTGAGGCTTCCAAACAGAACAGGTGGTTTGTGTAAAAGGCTCAGAGATGAATAAGCAGGACAGGTGGAACATTCTAGATCCCCAGTCCAGCTGCATCACTAACCAGAAAGCATTTCCTCCAAGGGCTCCGTGGGAGAACAGAGCCGCCCAGACAGCAGCGCCCACAGCTCGGGATGGTCTTGGCAGGTGGAAAGTAGGGTGGCTTTGCCCGAATCCTCTGTGTCTGCTCCAAAGCTGCTGTTTAATCACTGAAGTCCCTCATGTAATTAACAGTGAAATTAATGTTCTGACGTTTCTTATATGCCAACTGATCAGAATTCACGGCCAGTCCCTTGGGAAAATGAGTGAAATTGGGCCGTGTAGGCAGATGGCCCAGTGATGCGGGATCCTATCCAGCCTCTCCTCCAACATCGTTGCATGGTGGCTAGATTTCTGTACTTCTGGTGCCTCGGGAAGGGCGTCTGGTTGTCAAGATTCTATATGCATTTATCCAAAGACTGACAGAGACCCGCTCGGCCAATGCCCGTGGTCTGAACGTAAAGACACGACACTTTACTCCCTTTCCTGGAGCCCTTGGTCCCATTGAAGGCACTCAGGGTCCATCCTCTGGGCGCATGTAAGTGTCCTTTGATGCCCAAAAGTGCCTTGCTAAAGAGAAGGTGGGAGATTGGGGGGTTCGGGGGGGGGGCTCCTCACTCCTGCACCAGGGAGCCTCATGCCCGGACAACTGCAGCCTGGATCCCTGTCATCCCAGGAAGGAGACGACCCCCCCCACCAGGACAGCTCCCTGTCTTGGGGAGGACAGTGCTCACCCTTCCCTGAATTGTTTCTGGAAAGTTCTGTGTTATACGTTTGTTATCAGTTAAAATTACAGTATACCAGGGCCGTGGTCAGCGGAATGATTTTTTGAGGGTGTGCATAGTAGGGAAAGGCCCAACCTCAACCGTCTGTCCAGAGAAGAGTCCCATCCGACTGGGGCCAGGTGTCAGGGCCCACTGCCCAGCGCCTGCTCTCCCTCCCTCGCTCCCACTGTCTGCGGCCCGGAAGCCCCCAGTAAGGGCGGAAGAGGCGAGGATGGACATAGGCTCTAAAGCAAGATGGCATTTTCCTCCCTTCCTGCGGACAGGTGTCACTTCTTCTAAGAAACGATTTTTTTGGTAGAAATAATATTGAAACTGTATTTTCAAGGCTTTACATAACATAAGCTTAAAGAATGATCAGGTGACACTGGGGCGCCCGGCTGGCTCAGTCAGAGTGCACAACTCTTGATCTCGGGGTTCTGAGTTGGAGCCGCATGCTGCATGTACAGATGACTTAAAAATAAAATCCTTAAAAAAATATAAAGGTAAAAAAACAAAGAACGATCAAGGGGACGTAAAAATGGTGACAGGGTGATGGTTATGACCAGAAATCATCAATCAATGATGGGAGGTCTGTTTTTCTCAGATACACAGTGTATGATTTTTCTTTACAATGATCACACATTCCATTTGTGATGCTATTTATAAATACCCCAGTTTTTAAAGCTGGCACTGGAATCCTAGCGACGCCGTCGCCCTGGTCTTCCACGCCCGCACAGCCCGCCGACCGACCACCTGCCTCTGGCCCGTCACGGCGGTCTTCCTTGAGCCGCGTCTGCCATCCTCAGAGTCCTGTGAATTTCCGGACTTTCAGAATGACTTCCAATGTGAGTCTCTACTCCACCTGGGCAGAGTAGGGGCGGGCTCCCTCGGCACACCGTCCTCCTGAATGTGCTCTGGGTTCTAAGGCACGTTTTTTTTAAAGATCTATTTATTTAATTGACAGATAGTACACACGTGCGAGTGGGGGGAGGGGCAGAAGAAGAGAGAATCTCAGGCAGACTCTGTGCTGAGCGTGGAGCGTGACCGGGGCTCGATCTCATGACCCTGAGGTTATGACTTGAGCAGAAACCCAAGTCGGATGTCTAACTGACTGAGCCACCAGGCACCCTTAAGGCACGTAGATTAAGGAGAACATACCCACAGTGCTGACACTCTTGACACGGGCACGTGGCTCCCGGCTGCAGGCCTAGGCCATCCCGTGAGAGGACCAATATGTGGACGGCGGGTCCGCTGGGCCATGCTGAGGGCCAGGCTCTGGCCGGACACTGGGCACCCCCCGAGCTCAGGAAGTGAGCGATGATTCTCTCTTTGTGGGTGGCCTTTCAGATCCCCCATCTTCTCTGCCAGAGACGGCGGCCCAGCAATCCTAGCATGCCTTCTGCCCCCGTTCCAGGGAGCTTAGATACACAGACCCCGAATTACACCCCTCTGTGTGGACTCAGGAGAAAAGAAACCACAGGTCAGGGACTGCAGGGGGGCTAATGGCGGGTCTCCCGGCCACAGCGGGAGGGTGACGAACATGGAGAGCTGGGCACGCATGGAGTGACTGCAGTCACGCAGCCCCCACCCCTTCACTTGTCTCCTCAAGCCGCCGTCGGGGGTTCCTGCAATCTTGTGCAGCTGGGAAATCGGAGGTCAGGGGTGAATTAATTACTTTGCCCAACATCACAAAGCAAGCAGGAGGCACTCGACTCTAACCCAAGAGCCGTCGGACACGCAAACCCATACCCTCGTCAAACACACGGCACCCGTGGCACCCGGACGGCTCCCTGCATGTCTTCAGGGCTCTGGAGACCAGGCCGGGCAGACCACACGGGCCCAGGGGAGGGCTGGCACAGGCCAGATGCCGTCCAGTGTCCACAGTGTCTGTGGCCACCAAGACACCTGCCCACTGAGGAACCGGGCGCCCAGCGCAGTCACTGAGACAGGACCTGAGATCCCCCACCCTCTGCTTACTGGTTAAATCTGCTCTTCGCTCAGTAGCTAGAGTCAAAACGATCCCTTTTCTTTCCACACCGCCTAACTGTCTGCAAAGGAAAGACTCAGGAGCAAAAGGCCTTGTCACCTACCTGTTCCTCTTGGTCCTCAGGTTCTGGTCTCCCCTGCCGTCCTCTGACCGCGAGCCGTCGCTGTGGTCGGCTGGAAGAAAATCAAGTGAATAAGGTTGGAGCGCCAGCTCCTATCAGTCTGGGAAACCACCGAGAAGCACTCACTTTCCAGCAGTCATCTGGGAATTAGGGACACAGAGATCAACCTCTGGGGCCAGCTCTCTCTTGGTGCTCCTTGTACCAGCAGAAGACAAATGGGATTTTCTTCTGTGCAGAGAAGGCATTTAGAGGCTGCTGCATCGTCCCGCAAAGCCAGAGGACGCGGAATCGAAGGTGGGCCTCCCCCAACCCCTCCCCAGGCACCTGGGGACGCAGGCCCCGGAGGAGCCCTTCTGTCTTGTGCTCGCAAATGGACCAGGAGACCCTGGTTCCCTCCTCTGTCCGCCGCCGGGAAGCATCACCCCTCCCCTGCACGCGGCATGCACTTCACTCCTGACTGCGGGTCTACCTCAAAAACCCAAATTGATTTTGAAGACAGGTCCCCTATTTCCATCCTGAGGAGGCTGGCCTTGTAAATATTTGATGAGCTTTTGGAATGAAAAAGTAAAAAGGTGCTTCACTGTTTCATATCTGTCTCTAAAAGGGAGAGAGGACAAATGAGGATCAACATGGTTCCAGAGCATTATTATCTCAGTCCTGACACGTGAATGATTTCCAGGCGCTGCCGGCATCACAATGCTGTCCTGCCCTGCTTCTCGCTCTGTAGCCATCGTGCCTGGGAGACCGCGTTCTCGTGCTCCTGTGCCGTGCAGGCAGGGGTGCAGGGGGCTGGGCTCTGCGGAGCGTCCCCAGGTCCCCGCGGCCCCGGCCCACCGGGCTGCCCCCGCCCCGTCCTTCCTGAGGCGGCTTGGCCAGGGGAACACCACCTCCAAGAACGCACCGTTTGGAACCCTGCGAAGCCTCCAATCCCTGGCTATTCCTAGGTTTGCTTCAAGGCTCAGCGTGGGGCTGGCAGCAAGATGCGGAAGTCAGGTTCCGGGAGCTCCCGTCTGCCCCAGCGCACCCCGAGTCCAGGCTCTAGGGCCCCGCCCACCCACAGCCACCCACACCAGGCCATGTGCACTCCCCCACCCCGGGACCCAGGGGGACCTGAACGGGACCCAGAACCGGCCACAGCCCCGTCCGCGCCATGTGCCCTTGGCACGGCCAGCAGGACAGCACCCTCTGGAAGACGCTCACCAGGAAGGCGGCCTCACAGACATGGACCATGTCTAGATGATCACGGCGCAGAGTGGGGCTCCTTGTAGCACAGGGTGTGGGGGGGGAGGGGTGGGCACTCGGGACGTCAGCTCAGGGGACGCTGAGCGTCGGTGGCCTCAGCGGCACCATCAGGGCGCCTCACACACTAGTGACACTCGGGCCGTCCTGTGTGCTGGAGGGAGCTGCTTAGCGGGTGCCAGTGGCAGCGGGGACACCAGGTGTGACACCCAAAACTGTCTCCAAATTGCCAAACATCCCCTTGGGACAGAAGCCTCCGTGGTCACTGAGAACCAGAGGAAAGAACATTCGTGAGAAATGAGCTCACGTGGGGCAAAGTTCACCTTCTTCACACCCCACACGCTCTTCCCACACGGCCCCTCCAGCACACCAGCCATCAGTCCCTGCGACACTGCTGACCCCCACAGTCCAAGAGGCAAGCTCCCCCCTCTGCTCCTGCCCAGATCTCCCCTTCTGGCCTCCCTGCCTCGATGACCCACTGGCATCCCAGCCCTGCACATTCAGCCCGGGTCCAGCCTGACACCCACCGTTCCCCGTCCCAGCCTCCATGCCCACCAGCATCCCTGCATGGGAGACGCCAGGACTGGAGGCTGGTCCCCCTGCCCCGTGCGCACTGGCCTCTCACGTGGACCCCACCTCCGCCTCAGACCTGACTTCTCTACCAAGCACCCTGCAGACAGCTCTCGCTGCACTTTCTAAATCCGTGACTTTGCAACAGACAAGTCATTCATGTAAAAGCTGTCTGTCCTGTTGCTCTTTAAGACTGGTGTTTGTGAGACAACGGGAAGAAGAGGCATCTTGGTTCCTTCCAAGGCACAGAAGACAGAAAGACCCCCAAGACTGTGGCTGCCCTCGGCAAAAAGAGGGACAATGCAGGGGTGCTCTCCTGCCTGGACAAGAGCCCCCGGAAGGCTCTCCTCCCCTAAGCTGGGTCAGAACCGGCCCAAGGTGGGAGAGCTGGGGCAGCGGACCTGTGGTACGGTCGTGGGCATTGGGATGAGATGCCAAGCAGAAAGCCTCCCTCGTTTTTGGGGGTGCTTTCCTGCACCAACAACCATGTCTCCAAATCTCTGGACGCCGACTGGGACTGGATGTGCAACAATTCAATTAGACTCTGATACTAACCGCCTGGAGACAGCGCAGGGCCCACAAGACCTGGGCATCCCTACTTCTGACCAACCCACTAGAGATCTGACGTTTGCTAGAACTGTCCACAGAACACAGGGTCACACTTTGTTTACTGGCTCAGAACTCACTCTTACTGGGCAGCAGGTATCCTGCCACATGGCCCTCCTCCCTGCTTCTTCTCCCTTCCCCCTGCCCCCTCCTCCCTTCTCCTCCTCCCTCCCCCCTGCTCCCTCCTCCCTGCTACTCCTCCCTCCTCCCTCCCCCTGCTCCCTCCTTTGCAGGTCCAGGGCAGGTGGCAGAGATGGGTAGGGGTATCAGCCTGCACTGGGGGCCATGAGGGAACTGGAGCAGGTGGATCTGGACCCTGCACTGTGGCCCCATGGACGCCCACTAGCTGGCGGCCTCCTGACACCAGAATCGGTCTCTGCGTTCTTTGCTCGTCTGCAGGTCATATTCACTATGAAAGTAGTGCAGAATTGTAGTCCGGCAGAGACAGAGCCTGAGCAGAGCTGGGCAGTGTTGCACGTGGCCCTGGAAAGAGGGCAGAAGCCTTGGTAGAGGTTGCTGGGCCAGGGGTCCGGCGGGAACAGGGATCAGTCACCCTGAAGGATGAGGCTCCTGGCCACCTGGAAAAGCTGCACTCATGGGGCTTCCCCACCCCCCTCAGGCTCCTACCCCCTCCCCAAGCCCCCCCACAGGAGACAGGGCTTCCCAGGTGGGCCCCCTTCCTGCTTCCTGGGGTGCAATGTGAGTGGCCCCTCCTCAGGAAGCCCCCTGGCGGCTGGTCTGGGGACGCACATTGCTCTGTCCACTCACGGCCTCTCCTCCTTCCCCAGGCTCAGGACACGGCCCGTCACTGCCATCACTGCCCATGGGCCGTCTGCTGGCTGTTGGGGCCGGGGTCCAGCCCCCAAGTACACAGTGACTGGTTTGGAAGGGAACTGATGTCCTCTTCCCTCCCTTCCTCCTTCATTCCTGGGTCTGTGCGGGGGTGATAGCTTGAAGCATTAGGTTCTGGGGGAAGCCACTCTGGAAAGTGCTCTCCATGCCTCTCCTGTTCCGCAGCTTCACGCAGCCCAAAGGCAGAGATGCGACACAGCCCCGTGACCATTCGGTGCGCGTCTGAAACCTGGAGGAGCCTCTGCCTTGTCGTGCCGGCCGCCGGGCTGCAGCGGGGGGTGTGGGGGGGTGGGTGTCACGGAGCATCCTGAAGACCCCACAGTGCCCAGGAGCCTGGCCTGCTCCTTCCAACCCAGCCGCCTGGCAACTTTCACTCCAGTTCATCAGGCCCCCTGCACGCGGCTTCCTGGACGGATGGCACATCTCCATGCATCTGCCAGATCTGGGGTCCTGGATCGTTCACTGTGCAAAGAGGGGGCACAGGCTGGGGGCCACTGGGTGTTGCCAGGTGAGCCATGCAGGTCCCCTGTGAGGGTCAGGGTCCCTCCCAAATAGCCAGGACGGGGGAACTCTGCATGGGGGGGGGGGTTCTCCTCAACCCTGATCCTTGGGACAGGTGATGCCCACCCTCGGGCTGCAGAGGACAAGTCACCAGGGACATTGTCCGCTGAGCCTGGACACCTGGTCCCACTGTAGCTCTGAGACCCGTGTACTCTCCCCGGGCAAACACAGCTTGGGAAAGCCAGCCTTTCACGAGTCACAGCTGTGTTTACTCACAGGGATGGTTTTATGTCCTACTTGCAAAATGAACATTATTACCAATGTACATTTGTCTTGAATATAAATGACTAAAATGTTTACAGAGTAACTGAAGCCAAGTGACGTCTGTGCACATCTGCGGCAGGTTGGGGACAAAGCGACTGAAAGGACAAGGTCGCCTGCACCTGACCATGGTGTGTCAGGCACAGGGAGCAACACATTCTCCAGAAATGCGTTCTTAGCACAGGCTCATAGCTCATAAGAGCCTGGTAAGGCTGTCCCTCCTCAGATGGGGAGTCACACCCACCAGGTGTAAATCCTGGGCGCCCCCCCCAACTTGATAGAAATGTGACCTTGGGCAAGTTAATTCATCAATCTCCTTTAATTCCTTCTTCTGTAAAATGGGTATAAAGCCGGTGGGTTGTAGAATGGTGGTCCCCAAAGACGGCCATGCCTGCTCCCTGCACCTGTGAACCTATTAGGTTCTATGGCAAAGAGGGGTCCAGGCAGATAAGCAGCTGACCTCGGGATGGGAGAGCATCCCGGGTCATCCAGGTGAGCCCCGTCCAATCATAAGGACCCTTCCAAGGGGAGGAGGAAGGCAGGAGAGTCCCAGAAAGATTTGAGGACGCGGTCCTGCTGCCTCGGAAGGGGGAGCAAGGGGCCTGGAGCCGCAGAAACCAGGCGGCCAGGACGCACGGCTCTGCCAACCCCACTGGTTTCACGCAGCATAACAGATTGGGGTCACGTTAAGCTAGTGAGTCTGTGATCATGCGTGACAGCAGCAACAGGTGGTTCACACGGGGGGCAGCCACCTGGTGAGGCTGTGCGGAGCTAAGTGACCAGGCTCCGTACCCCACTTTCCCTGCGGAGTTCCCTTCTCTCTCCCACCTCCACGGCTCTCAGCCCAGGAGCTTTCTGCCCAGAGGCAGGGAGGGCAGGCTGCAGAGCCGCAGGGAGATGCAGGGAAAGAGCGGAGCGTCTGACAGGTTTGAGGGCCCCGAAGCCGGGGGACACACGTGAGCATCCTGTCAACCCAGGAGCCAGCCAAGGCCCCCAGACGTCAGGCCGGGGAATGAATGCCAGCCTGGGGCCCGGCTCCCTGGTTCTCTTTAGCTCAGTGGCTATTTACTCCGAGCTAACAGCAGAGCTGCCGGAGCCGTAGAAACTCTGGGTGCGGTGTGAGGTAATCAGGAAATAATTCCGGCCTCCGGGTCTCTCACCAACACGAAAAAGAGCGGAAAAGGGGACTTTTCCCTTATCTGCTGAGTGACGAGGGGCTTTGCCCTTCTGCTCGATCTGTGTCCCGTACCATGAAGCTGCCTAGCAGCGTGAGCCCCCGCCCACACCCTCCGTCCCTTGCACACGAGCACATCGAGGACCGAGAGCCCCGACAGGCGGCAGCTACTTTATGAAATGCACTTCTTTCATTTCCTCTTGGAAAATAATTGGTATCAATTGGAAAGCTTAATTGTTCTATCTCAGACTAAAAACAGGTATTAATGTATTCAAATCCATAATGACTCGCAGTTGAACAAAATGTGAAAAACAGAATTCTCCACCAAGAACAATCTCCCCTAGAGCCGGTTCTCCTAGTAATTAGGGTCAAATCATTTGGCGAGCCGTGACGGATGCCGAGCCAGGGGAAAGAGTCGCTGGCCGATGGCGGGAGGTCATCAGCTCTGCCTGCTAATTGCTAGTTAATCCTCCAGAAACACCTTCTGCCCTAATTGTTTTGCTGCAAACAAAACAATTTGGGTGGGTGGCTCTCTGAAAATTAGAAATTATTCACTGAAATGTCAATTCTACCCTGCAACAAGAAGTTGAGAGTTAAGGTCATTTGCATATCTTTCAGATTCTGGTTAAAAAAAACCCACTCATTTTAAGAAAATCTCTTCCTCTTTCTACAAGAAGAAGCAAGGTTAAAAGTCGTTTTGTAGCTGCATGTAACGTTACTGGTAACATCTCTATCTAGGTAGAGCAGTGAGGGCCAGCCTAATAAGTTAATGGAAGACAAGTATCCTGATAGAGCAAATCTAAATTAATCAGATATTTCTGGTTGTGTTTGTGTTTGTTAGACTCAAGGCTCAATTCTCTACTTTTTTTAAGTATAAAGTGAAATAGAACGCTGATCTGCGACCCAGGTAATTCAGATCCTGCCGTTCAATTAATTAAACAACGAGGCCATTAGGCTGGCAGGGCTCTGCTGCCTTGGAGGCCTACTTATGCAAACCGAAACCTAAGCCCATAAATGTCTCAGGTTGTGCAATCAAACAAAACGCTAAGGAAGGCCAATCACAAACAGCCAAGCAGGCTCAAAGCTACAGCCAAGCCCACCTTCTCTGTATCTCTCTCCCCGGCTCACATCAGCCGCCAGGAGCTGCTTCCGATGTGGCGATGCCCGACCAGAGCCCGGTTTCTGCGCAAATAAACTCTGCCAAGTTTCATATACCTCAGTTTATCCTCCACCCTGTCCTCCACCTGCAGTCCTCACAAGCCCTGAAATGGCAGGTGACTCTGGGGAGCTCTGTGGACGCCTCTCTGTCTCTCCCAGACCTGGCTTCATTAGGTCCAAAGGAGAGAAGCCACAGGGTAACCATGCAGACTGTTAATGAGTTCCCTTCTCGTGCCTGCCAAGGCTTTGGGGAAAAAGAGGGAGGGAGGGAGGAGGAACAGCACCCAATTATGTATGAAGATGCAAGCTAAGGAAACTGCCTGCATTATTTCTTTTACCAGTCCAATCAAATCACAGCTACGATAACTGCACCCTGATCTGTCTCAAGGGACTGGGGGTCTCATGAAGCCCCGAGATGTGCAATGTCCTATTGTCCGTGAGTCGGGACCTTGGGAGATTGTTTTCTCCGAGGATTTGTTTTCAAACCTTTCAACAAAACATCCATTTTAAAAATGGACACCACTCAGTCAAAGGTGGAAACAAAATCACCAACCCAACGCTTACTGTCCCTGCACGCAGCTAAGTTCTTACAGATTCAACTGAATATGCACCGAAAGCATTTCTCGTCCCACCACGGGCTAACTCAGGCTCTCTGGAGAATGAAATAAGCATATGAAACCTGCCTCTCTCGATCTCGACAGACCACCACCAGCTTTGGAAAAGCAGCATTTTCCAGGCTCTTGGCACCGTTAAAAGTTAAGAAAACTTTCATAACACCGTTTTCTGAAGTTCCAGTTAAATGCCTCTGCCTTTGACTAAAAATGTGTGTGGATGCTGTCTTGCGTTGGCCCTCTATAATGGGAATAAAAAACAGCACTGCAAACTCAATAAAACACCCCATAAACGTAAAACAAAGCCCTGTTTTAAGGGGTCAAGATCCAGTGTCCTGGCCTCTCAGCCACGTGTGTGCATCTCGGGCAGGGAGGGCGCTCCCGACTTTTTAAGTGTCTGTGGCGGAGCCGATGCTCTTTTAACCCATGTGCTCAGGGAATGGGGCTTTCCCAACACCGCAGCTAATAAAAAATATATTACATCTAATCGGAGAGGATCCTGCTGGAAATGCTAACCGTTCTTCTCTGATTTCTTTGGGATTTCCACGGGTGTCTTCAAACACGGCTACCTTTCGGGCAAGTGCTCGTCCCCTGCAGCAGGAACGCGTCCTTCCCCCCACGCCTGCCCTTCCCTTGAAGTCAAGCACCCTCTGAATAAACAGTGGATGGGCCCCATCCACGTGTGTGTGAGGTAGGAGGACATACGCTCTGTTTGTGTTCACGTGGTCTCCCAAGTGGAGTTCATGAAACATTTGGAATAAAAATTAAATGTTGGCTAATGACCATGCGGGAAGCTTCCAGAAGCTGAGAGAATGCAAAGGCCTTCTCTGAGTTAACGACTTTATGACATGAGAAAAGAGAGCCCTAGCCAGCCCCGTGGAAGAAGTGTCTTTGGCAGAAAGTGCCATAAAAACTTACTAAATTCTCAAAGAGCGAACACAATTCTTAAAAATCAGTTTCCGGCATAACCAGGAAAAGCATGCTTTCCCTCCGCGTTCGTTAGGAACACACGGTGCAAACACTGAGGAGAGTGGAAGCAAACAGCCCCGTTGTTAATTACGTGTTGGCGCCTCCAGCTTGCGCTTGTGGGGTGGGTCCTCGATGATCCTGTTGAGGTCCCCGCGGTTTTTCAGGTCCATGGGCTTCTCCCACACGGACAACTGCATCGTCGGGTTGAAGAAGAAAACCCGGTCATCGCCCGTCCAGACCACACACCTGTTTGAGTGGAAAACTCACCTCAGTCCCCCATGAAGACATTTAGTTAAGAGATCATGGGCATGGGACCTAACCCCAAAACCCCTGGTGCCTGAAATCCACACGTTTGCAAAGGTTACTTACGTAACAGATAAATCATAATGGCCGTGTCTGGCTTTTTAGGGGACCTTACAGAGCTTTTCCTATTTTCCCATTGGATTAACAAGTAGATATTCTCCTGACTGTCCTTTTACTAGGTAAGGACACGAAGTTAAGCAAAGCAAGCAGCTCGACAAGGTCCCTGGAGGTCCAGGCTCTTCCTGGCACGCCAGCCGCCTCTGCTTTGACCCTGCGCTCTGGGACACCTCTGACCGCCCACCCAGGGACCACATCATTTGGAAGGGGCTTCCTGGTAAACATTCCCGATTCACAGGGTTTTCGAGGCATATCCTGCATCCGAGATCTTAAACAGGCCGCTGTGATGAGCAACTCTGGCCCTCATTCTCTGGTTTGTTTCTAGAAGAACAAAGAATTAAGCTGTGTGTTTTCATAAATAGGAATCTAAAATCTCCAAGCAGAATAATATGCTACTTTAAGACCCCGTCTCTGTGGAAGGTCATCAGAGAGGAGAAAAGATTAAAAAGAAGTGAAGAAAAACAAAAGAAAGGCCATGATCTGTTCCTAAGAAGTGTGAGTGGGTCTGTAAGGGTCTGCGTATAGACACCTGGATCCGGCTGCACATTGTCCCAGACAACGCAGCCACTAAGGCCACCAGCCTGGCCTCTGGCTCTGTCCCGAGGGTGGGCCCAGGATGGGGCAGAGAAGCAGCCCTGTGCTGGCACCAAGGCCCGCTTCTGCTCTGGGCTCCTGGAGTTGCCCCTTGGGCAAGTCCTCCCCGTCCCTGGGCCCCAGCATCCCACAGCAGCCTCCCAGAGCCCTGAAGCCCCAGGGTTCCCGGACTCCAGGCCCTGTGGGACTGAGCGGGAAAGCCCGCATGTGCTGAGACCCTCTGGCTATTAACTGTCCTCTGAGGGGGGCCCTCTGACCGACGGGGAGCCGCCTGCCAGGCCCTGCCTTCGTCCCTGATGACCGGCTGCTCCTTTGACCAGCCAGCCGTGCACGGCCATCTGCCATCAGGACGGAGCCAACCACCACCAGCCACTCCGCTCTCACAGAGGCTATCCCTCTAACCTGAATCGGCATACTCGCCCAGCCAGACACTTCCCACAGGCCGTGCAGAGGGCTCGGGGGCTGAACCCCATGTTCGGGGACTCTGAACAGAACAGGCTCCTTCCCAGAAGTGATGCTGAGATGGTCTGTCGGATTTAGTACGCCGGCCTGGCCAGGTTCGTGGGTGTGGTAGAAAGAATAAGGGTCCCATAACTGTCCATGTCTTAATCCTTGGAAGCTGGGAATGTGACTCCCATGGCAAGGGGGGCTCTGCAGATGTGGTAAGTTAATATCTTGAGAAGGGAAATGATCCTGGATTGTCTGGGTGGAAGAGGGAGGCAGGAGGGAGTCATGGAGGAGACGTCATGGAAGCAGAGGTCAGACACACACGGGGGTGGGAGAGGGAGGCGGGAGGAACCCACACTGTGGGTCTCAGGGATGGAGGACTGGCTAAGGAAGGCAAGAGGCTCCAGAAGCTGGAAAAGGCAAGGAAGAGACTCCCCTGTGGAGCCTCCAGAAGGAACACGGTCCTGCCTGCACCTGGATTTCAGTCCCATGAGACCCAGGTGGGACTTTGGACCTCCAGAATTATGAGATGCTAAATTTGTGGAGTTGAAGCCTCTGGGTTTGTGGCAGACTGGTCAGTGGGGCTCACCTGTGGCCCCTCTCTGTCCTGGGAACCAGCACGAGGACCCGCCTCCAGCCAGCAGTGACCCAAACCCCACGCACTGGGCCGTAGCGCACTGGCCACCGCTGGCCTTGGCATTGAAGGTGGAAGAAGACAGTGACCCGCCCTCTGGCTGACATCTCCTTCAGCTCTAGGCTTGTCCTTGACCTTCGGGTGACCTTGGGAGCTTCCCCTTGTCCAGGTAGCCTCAGATCAGGGGAACTGGCCTCAGATCACCTCTGGGCCCTCCCACCTGGCTCTGGGAGGCTGTCCTGCCCACGGAGCAGCTGGCCTTCTGAGTGGTCGACTGAAAGTCACTGGTTTTCCTAAGACCCATGCAGGGTGCTGGGTCCTGAGAACATTCTGGTCAGCAGCGAGAAGGGGACAGGAGAATAAGCAGCTGAAGACGAGTGAAGATATCCACTGCCCCCGGTTTGGACAAGCCCACGTCCTGTCACGCAGTGTCATGGGGCTTAAGAGAGATGGGGTTCCAACTCTGGGCCCCAGCTGCCACTTACAGATCTTATGTTGACCTGACACTACGCTGCAGGGAGGCCGGTGGGGCTGGGCGGGTGGGTCCCTCAGGTGAGTCTGGGCAGTAAGTCTGGACAGGTGGTCGAAGCAGATGGGTGTGGGCACCTGAGTCTGGATGAGAAGCCCAGGCAGCGGGGTGCAAGCAGGGGTCTGGACAGGAGGCCTGGACAGAAGGGTCTGGCGGGTGGGTCTGGGCAGCCGTGCAGCAGGGAATTCGGGACTCTGAGGATGCAACCCCCGGTGTTGGGATGCCTGGTGTGAGAGGGATCCCTGGGTTCCTGGCCTCCTCTAGTGGAGAAAGGGAGGCAGGGGCTGCCCAGGTGGGACCGACTGACCTCCAGAAAGGCCTGTGGGACCCACCTGAATTCCTCCCAGTGTCTTGGTTTCCAAAGAAAACCAGGGATCACGTCAGCAGGGGAAGTCGGCTCTCTCGAGCGCCAGATGCCGCCGCTGAGGGCTGCCCACCTGCTGACCGGGGTCCTCCCTGCTGCCGCCTCTCCTGTCCCCAGTGAAACCCTCGCCCTCGACACTTGAAAACACGTCGCCCCACGGCAAGCCCCCAGGTCTTCTCCCTCAGGCAGACACGGTTCATTCTGTCACTAACTTTCCGAGGGACTTTCCCCCTGGCTCCAAGCGCTGCTGTTAACTTAAGGAAGAGACTTCACACCTGGGGACATATTTGGCACCCTTCTCCCCAGATCCTGGATCAGTCTCCTGTTTCGGGGATGCACTAACTCTGTCAGCTCCTGGTGCTGAGGCCAGGGACACTCCTCTAGCATCCGAATCACCAGAAAAGCCAGCACCCGAACCACCCTGAGTATAGGCGGTAATCCTCGCCCCCTGCCTCCATCACTGAGCTTCCAGAGAAGGGAAGAGAGGAGCTAATTAGGCACTTAATCGGGGATTATTACCAGGGAGAGAGCCCAGCGACAACAACTAATGTGGCACACATTCCTATCCAGGCTACGAAGGACCCAGTTCCAGTGCCATAGGGACACGTGTGGATTTGAACCAAAGAGCTGGTGGCATGGTAAATAAACGTGATCCCCACGAGAAATCTGCCCACCCGCTTGTTACGGTTGGTTTCAACGAGATGGAGCCAGCTGTAACATGCAAGATTAATTTTATGCATCATTTCATGCACATTTTAAGTAATACGTATACGCTCGCCTTCTTTAATCATGCTGCATAATATCTGGAGAGCTGCCATGTTCCCTCTTCTCTAACTGTCCCCGTGTCCCAGAGGATGTAATTAGCACCTCAGAGTTATTTAAGTCTGGGACAGAACATCCACACTCACACATGAAGATCTGGACCCCGTCGAGTAAAGCTGAGCTGGCAGCTACGGGGCACTCCAGGGGTCCCAGGGGCACCTGCGGCAGCGGATCCCCAGGGCTACACTGTCGTTCCAGGAGTAGGGGACGTGAAGACTCACACTGGGCCCCTCGCTCTCTCCACCTGATCTGTTCCCCCTGCATGCCCGTCCCAGGAGGACTGTCCTGAGGGGACAGAGCCTGACGTCCTCTGGGTCTCCCCCCATGGCTGAAGGCTCTGGACTCATAAGCAGGGTCTGGGTGCCCTTTACTCTTCCCCCCCGTCCTCACCCTTCCTCCATCTCAGGAAGGGCTGGCCCGGCAGCACGCAGGAGCTCTGGCTGGTGCGCAGGGCGGGCTGGGCAAGGAGGCACAGATTCATGGAGGAGAGGGTAAAAACCTCCCTCCCATCTTCCCTCCTGGGATGGTGCAATTTGCAGTAAGAAATACGTATTTGGTTGTGTCACTGTTTCTGACACAGTGCTCCTAAAATCCCTGGGCTCTCCTAAGACATGAGAGCAGAGAAAGAAAGGCGGGATGGGTCTCTTGCTACGCGCATCACAAGCCCTTTATGCCTATGAGGTGACTTAGGGCAGCACCCAAAGATGGGGGCAGGTGGCCAGGAGAACCAGCCATGTGACTAGAGGGTTGGAACTTTCAACCCCCTCCACCCCCCCCCCCCCACCTCAAGGGACGGGACTGGGGGCTGGGGGTTGAATCCATCACCAAAGGCCAATGCCTTAGTCACTCCTACCTACATAACGAAGCCTCCGTGAAAACTCAAAGGTGGGGGAATCAGAGAGCTTCTGGGCTGGTGATCCCATGGAACTGGGGGAGAGTGGTCCCCAGGAGAGGGCGTGGAAACTCCTCACCCACTTCCCACGCCTCACCCATGCATTTCTTCCATCTGGATGTTCCCAAGTTGTATCCTTTTATAATAAACTGGTAATCTAGTCTTCCGAATTCCATGAGCCGCTCTAGCAAATTAATCCAGCCAGAGGGGGTCGTGGGAACCCCTGATCTATAGCCGGTCGGACACAAGCAGAGGGGACAGCCTGGACTTGAGACTGGAGTCTCCAGTGGGGAGGGGGCGGTCTCGGGGACCGAGCCCTTGACCTGCGTGCGGGGTCTGAGCCGTCTCCAGGTAGACAGGGTCAGACTGAGTGAACCAGTAGGGCATCCAGCTGGTGTCGCAGAAGGCTTGGTGTGGGAGGACCCACAACAGGTGGTGGTGGAAGTGAGGTCGTGCATGGAGGCTTGAGAGCCCAGGAGACTTGGGAGGTGCTTCTGTTAGCACCTCCTCAGCCGTTCTGTACCCCCCACCCCGGCTGCAGCGCCCACCCCCACGACACTTATTCAGGGAAGAGCTCGGGGATGGCCAGCCACACCTGCTCCTCCAGATGAGGACACGGCCGCCCGCAGCAGCGACCTGTCGTTGTGGGGACATGCTCGTGTTGGTGCGCGTGTGCTCAGCTCTAGGACTGGTGGCCTTGCTATCTCTTGTGAAGATCGGTCAGGCTGGTGACCTCACAGTGTCACTCCAGACAGAAGATGGTCCAGATGCTGGGATGCATGGGTGCCACCTGGGCAAAGGCCAGGATGCTGAGGGCGCACGGCCCGGACAACTGACAGGGGCGGCTCAGCGCCCTGTGTCCACGTTCCTGGGAGAAACGGGGCCCCTGCCCCTCCCTCGGAGGGAAGGCTGCTCTCGTGGGGATGAAAAGACAGAAGCCGGTGGGAAAGGCGGGGATGGCGGCTTCTGGGCCCTGTCCTCCCCCTGCCGAGGTGGGGCAACGAGCCGCGTGTGCACCGGTCTCTGCCCCTGAACGCAGCCACGTTAACACCGCTGCGCAACTCCTGAGAGCAGCTACCTCTCTGTCTTTGGTGACCGTGTGTAAATGTATTTCCCATTTTCCAACGAGCAGCAGAAAGGCGCTGGGCAGCCATCCGCAGAGCTGGACTCCCGCTCCGGAGTCCTGGTCCGCTGTCCGTCCAGCCTCTCGGAGAGGAGACGCGGGCCCTCAGGAGGCTTGCTCTCAGCGCCCACCGAGGCCCGGGACCGGCCCGCTTTGTCATCCCAGAGCAGCGGCCGCGACGGCTCTGGGCTTCGGGGGACTCTGGCTTTCTGGAGAGTCACGGTGTCACCTCCGCCCCGTGGAGTCCACCGGAGTCTGGCACGGGCGACCGCAGGGCCTGCTCCCCGCGCCGGGTCCCGGCCATCGTGTCCCTGCCTGGTCAGACGACGCGGGCGAGGGGCTCCCCACACCCATCTGTGCCGCGGCAGGAACGCGAGGCCGCCTGCAGACTCATCAAAGTGGGCGGAGAGCAGAGCAGGGACGGCACAGCTCAGCCCCGTCCCAGGGGCTGCTTGCTGGGGAGCCTCTCAAATGGTAGCCTCCCACCGCACCCCCTCTGTCGGCAGTAACTAAGCCACTCTGACATTTTGCTGAACATTAGAATCCCCTCCCCAACAAGTAACGTCTCACCTGTCCCTTCCCTGACATAATGAGAGACTCGATTATGCTAAGGGGACAGAGTGACATTTGGCTTCTCTTCAGAGATGACGTGCGTGGGCTCCAGGCTCGGCCACCTGCCTGCACAGAGGACTGCGCGTGTCCTGCCACGTGACCTGCCCAGCATCCTCTTAACTGCACTGTCCAATTACTTTGCTCCTGTCAAACATCAGCCACACCTAGTATGCTTTGGGGAATTTTCCTTTCTTTCTGGAAAAGTTCTACCAACCTCACACAAGAATATATTTTTTACATTAGTTATTTTAAAGTCAAATGTGTCCACCACCCATATTCAGAGAAGTACAGAGAACCTACTTTTAAAACTTCACATTCAGTGGATTAATCGTTATAAGTGAATAGGACGATGCCCTTGGTGGGTGGTAAGATGGCGAATAAAGTCAGAATAAAAACCATGCTCTTAACATAAAGTCGGGAGGAGCGGAGGGTGCACTTGGGGCATTGTGCCTCTAGGCACCTGTTCAAAGGATGCCCTCCCGCACAAGGCACGAGGCTACGCCTGCTGCCGGCTTCTCCGTGGTCATGCTGGGCCCCCGGCGCCAGCCCCCACCGCAGCCACGCTGGCAGCTCCCCACATGCTCCTGCCAAACTGCCTCCTTCCTCACGGCAACCTCACGAGCGGGCCTCGCCGCGAGGCGGCACCTGCTGGCTGGCGGGGTCAGCTCGAGCTCTTGCGGGTCCCGAGCACGTGCTCATCTCCTCCTGAGCCGCTGCGAAAAGGACTCCAGGTTTGGCTATGGAGGCATCACGGACACAAACTTGTACTGCATCAGTCTTGACTTTTTGGAAAATGGTCTTATTTCAAAACTAATGTTTGTTTCTTTAATTTTACAAAAAATAGTAAATTACTGGCAAATCCATAATCTTTAAAGAATTCTAAAATGTTAATTAATGACTGGCACTGGCATTGATGGTCAATTGAGCCAAAGGCTCATGATCTTTACACTTTTCAGTCTTTACTTTTTTCGTGTCTTCAGCGCCTCCAAGGAACACATTTTAATGACCTTCCAATTAACAGAGTGGCTGAGTTGTCCCAGAATGGCCATGTGGGTCAAAAGCCAGATTATAAAGAAGGAGGAGGAGGACGAGCCAGAGAAATGGAGAAACAAATCCATAAGAGACTGAACAACCCTCTTCTAGAATGACCACGCCGAAGACAGGAGCAGATTTGGAAGAAGAGCTCAGATTACATCACGTCTCTCCCCGGCTCCCTCTTCCATTTTGAGTCAGAAAGGACGTCCCTTTCTATGAAACTTCATACGTAGTCTTCATTTTCCTGCTTCTCCTTAAACCCTCCTGACGGCATGAGGCTCCATGAGCGTCTGAGTAGCAGAGCTGGCCCAAGACATCTTTCTGGGCTCCGAAGCCATGTCCATGGTTCAGCCAGCACAGGCAGGAAGAACGAGGGGTCGGCACCTCCCCCACGTCCGCCAGGTGTCCCGGCACTGACCTGGCATTTCTGAAGGGCTTTGTGTGATGCTAGTATCTTTAAGAAGGCTGTATGTCCAGCCACGTCTCATCAGCCTGAAACCTCTAGAATCTTCTAGAAATCCCGAGTTTTCTCTGGAGAATGTTGGTCTGAGGTCAAGGCTCGGGTCTGTGGGTGATGTCTCATTCTTGGATCTGACCTGAGCTGGCAGTCTGAGCCCTCACCCTTCCCTCTGGAGGGGGTCTTCTCCTGAAGGCAGGAGTGGGGTCTGTCTGACCGACGGGACCACCGTGGAGAGGGCTGCCTTCAGCGGAAGAACAAGAACCAGATTCCCCCAGACTTGAGCGGAGAGCCCTGGTGTTTGACGGTGAGAAGGAAAGAGACTCAGGAAAGCACAGAGCTCCTGGGAGGTGCTGCCCGCCCGCGGCCACCCACCAGCACCTGCAGGACCTGCCAGCATCCCCAGCTCACCTCCAAGGGACCCAGTCACATCCCATCATTCCCCCACCCCACTTCCACATGGACGCCTCACCATCAAGCCCTCCTGATCGGAGAGGAAAGCCATGTTCCTGGACTACCCCCATCTGTGACAGTACCTCGACACGCCACGGGCAGATTCAGATGCCCCAACGCACTGGTGGCCAGTGAGGGCGACACGGGACGGAGCCAGGGCCCTGCACCTCCCGTGGGTCCCCTGCCCTCCCACTGCCCGAGAACTGACCGACCAGAAGAAAGGCCGACCAGCAGCAAATGCAGAACAAGGCTGTCAGGACTGGTTGAAGGAAGGGAAGCAGCAGAGCTGCCCAGGCAGGAGAGCCCTTCCCGGAGGCAGAACACGGTGTCAGGCGGTGCGCTGGGACTAGGCTCCCACACGTGGGAAGCCAAGATTACTGAGGATGTCAGACCACGTCGCACGCGAAGCCACCTCCCAAGTGGAGAACGAGGGCGTGGGACCCTCCCTCCGTGAGGTCGAGGGTTCGTCCTCCGTGCTCAGGGGACGAGCAAACCCAGGCTCGAAGGTGTGCTGGGTGGGCCTGTCGATAGTCCCGTCCTTAACCCAACTGGCTCAACAAGGCCAAGACGCTCTCCTTCAAGGGGCGCTGAGTCAGAAAAGCGCAAACGGAGGAGTGGAGAGCGGGCACTGGCAGCTTCTCTGTAACCTCGGGGAAGAACCGCACAGGTTCAGCCAGCAGGCCTGACTCCCACCCAGAAAGTGCATCCTTGGGGCTTGGAAGCCATCCGTGCATGTGCGGGCATGCCGTGTCCTGCCCAACGGTGACCCTGCCACCGCCTGGCCAGCACGCTCAGGGCTGCCGTCCCATCCTGCTGGTGAGTCAGCGAGAGGACGCCGGAGTTCAGGCTCCCGGCTGGCTGCCGCTGGGGCTGCAGGCCCAGTAAGGGCACACCCTGATTCACAATTTATGGGTGACAACAAGGGTCAGTAGGATTTCTCTGATCTCACTTAGCATTTTGGATTCTAACATGGCATCACTGAGGAAGGCAAACCGTGGCTTCACAGTTAGAAAGTACCCTGCTCAAGGTCACATTTTCTACCGAATTATAATCCTCCGAGGGCCACTCACCTGTGCTGAATTTCCCCCCACCCCCTAAGCAGGACTTGGACAGTGTGTCTACCTTAGAGACACACTGGAGAGAGTTCGGTTATAGAAGAGCCCAAGCACTGTTTGCGGCATAATAAAAATACGCATGTGGTCTTCACCCCTCATTCGATTCCTGGCAAATCACCTGGCCAGTGATCCAGTCAGTCACGCCTTTGTAATGCAACGTCCACAAACAACGGGGTTGCGAACACTCGTGTCCTCGGGTGCTGCTCTCAGGGGCACAGAAGCTCCTGGACCTCCCCACACAGCTCAACCACTGGTCTCCTCCACCTGGCTGTTCCAGGGTTACAGCCTTCCTAATACAACTATAACCACAAGGAAACCTTTCTCCTGAGCTCTGTGAGTCACCCTAGCAAATTATCACACCCGAGGGGAAGTTGTAGGAACCCCCGCATTTGTGATCGGCGAGGCCAACGTGCAGGTGGCCCGGGACCCCATCTGCATCTGGGTCTGAAGCCAGGGCAACATTGAGCGACAGAGCTCTTGGCCCCTGGGTCTGGGCAACTCCATGTCAGTGTCACAACTGAACTGAATTGTAGGACGGTCCCTAAGTGTGGGGATGACTGGAGAACTGGGTGTGAACTGTGGGTTAGCAGAAGAAGGTTCATCCCTAACAGCGTGTTCAGGGTGCAGGATGGCTTCTGTCTTCGGCTCAAGACAGAGGGAGGGGCCACCAGGGCTGTCGTGCAAAGAAGGAGCATAGCCCAGTCTCTGGTGAAGAACGTGGTTTACCAGAATAAGCAGGTGCTCGGGGTGGAGCCGCAGGGCCCAGCAGATGTCCAGGGTGTTCTTCCAGCATTGCTGGCCAGCGGCACGATGCCAGGCTGATGGCGCGCCGGGACCAGCAGCAGGTGGCTGTCCCTACGCAGAGGGCACCTGACGCAAGGGTGCGGTCTATTGTCTGAATTCACTGTTCCTTCCAGCTCTGTCCTACCCTCTCATCTTCAGATTTTAAAGCTAATTTTTATTATAATAACCTTTTCCTTCTGCTTCCAAATTACTCTATTATAAAAGGACATTTTTAAAAACCAAAGACAGTGGCCCCCTCGTGGAGGGTACTTTGAGTACGGCATACTCAAAGATCAGGGATCCTCACAGGGCAGCTGGGGAGCCAGACATGTCTTTAATTAACAGCCACTCAGGGACTATGTTCTTGGAGTAGAGGGAAAAAAGCTCTTTGAAGTGTAATGCCTGCTACATTTTCTTCAGACACCGTCGTTCACGGATATATATATGCAACAGTTTATTATTTCAACACAGACTCGCAAGTGTATGGGAACAGGACAGCTCATCGTTTAAATGCTATTTTTCTTTCTGCAACATGTCACAACAGTGTGGAGCCGCCCTGAGCCGCACATTAATTGTCCAAAGCACAGCGTTACCTAAGGAACGTGCGCTTTCTCCCCGGTGCCAACAGGCAAGCGCTGGGTGTAGACAAGGCTGTCCCTGCTCTCGGGTCTCGGGGCATCTTACCAGGGGGATCCGGGCACCGGGGTGGAGGCCACGGGTCTGTTTCCCTCGGCCACGCTGTCCTCTCTGGTCATGAGCATCGACGGAGGCTCCTTTCAACAGAAATAGAAGGACAGCACTGGTTTTTTTTAATTTTAAACACTCATCTTCAATTAGGCAACCAAGTGAAGAATAACAAGTCTCCTGCAGACAGACCTGCCTATAGCACCCACTCGATAACGACCCGCTCAGCACAGCAAAGCAAATGGGACTGAGCAATTATGCTGAGAATACGGAATTTAAGGCACAGCAGACCGTGCTGAGTAACTCAGACAAAGGCATCTCCCTAATTACCCCAGATTGGCTAAACTATCTGCTTTTGCAGACACGGAGACAGGCAGCCGCGGCCAACAGAGTGTTTCTGGATGCCTTAACATCTCGTGGGTAAAAAATCACGCAGATTCATCTCCAGAAATAGGCTGACCCAGAGGCTGGGGTCCAGGGCTTCCTAAACTTTGCACTGTGGCAGGGACCCTGGAAGCGGCAAGGGGTCCTGGGTGCAGCTGGGGCTTGCTCACCCCAGGCCCTTGAAGGCAGGGGGAAGGGAGGAAGACACAAGCCTGCTTCCTTGCAGCCCCCCAGTGAGGCTGGCCTCCCCTTTCTGAGCGTCTAGCTGGGGGCAGCATTCAGGGGGTATGACATGGTGCAGGGGATTGTGGGGCAGAGTTGGGTTTGAAATCCACTCTGTCTCTGTTTAGAAAATAAGGAATGTCTGAACATGACACCACCTAGAAGAAAATGAAGATTTATTCTCTAATATTAAAAAGAAAAAAAAAAAACATGGCTGGGACACTCGCTCATCATTCATTATGGATACAATTTGGAGAGAAATGAAAGTTGCTTGCGGACAGAAACTACAGGGAGGTTATAACAGCAACATAAATGCAGACCGAAGGTTCGGACTAACTTCTTCAGCTGCCTTCCTGTGGGAGGAACGCTGGCTCATCGTCAGACCTCCGGAGGGAAAACAGAACCGAGTTCCTGCAGGTAGAACTGCAAAGCCACGATGAGGAATCTTTAAGAAAATGTCACCTCCACTCTGGAGCAGCTGAAGGAGAGAAAGGGAGTTGCAGGGAGCACAGTAAACTATCGTAGTGGGGGGAGGACGGTGTTTTCCTTTCCAGCTGTTTCCATAGTTTTAATCTCAAGCTTGGAATATATGATACTGGGTTCTCTTTCTCTTAAAAAATCAGGTGAGTTTAAAAACCAACAGGATGTTATTCAAAGCAACGACCAGGCTCTCAGCTGAGAATGTCAGGTGCAATTAAAGCTCTAGATTCCTTGAATAAAAGGGGGGGAAAAAACACGGTGCCATCTCAATTTCCAGCATGGCTTGTGTCAGGACCTTAAGGGACACTGTAGGTGAGGAGGTGGGTAACCATGTGTATGAATGGTCTGGACTAACAGGCTCCACGGGGCCACGCCGCCGTGCGAGCACCTGCCGCAGAGCCCGCCAGCGAGGAGGGCGTGTACACGGAAGGCCGCGCACACCCACACGCACCTCGGCCAGAACTGTAAACTGTGCCAGCCTCCGTGCAAACCGACGAGCTGCAAAGGCAAATGCTAAACTATGGAAGCACTGAAACACGAGATTCAGACAAAACGCTCAGGGCCCCGAGTGTCTGGGAGACCAGGGTGAAGGAGGTCCCACGCAAGGAAACGTGGCGCTCTGTGGGGCCGCCCCCGTTGCCACCTGCCCACCCACAAGACGAGGACTTGGAAGGGCATGAGTGGCCAGTGTGAGCAGAGCCGGCCGAGAGGAAGGACAGGAGTCCTGAGCTGACAACATTCCTCCGGAAAAGTCCCCGTGGGGCCTCAGGTTGAGGGCAAAGAGGGCAGGGCACCTTTCCACCATCAGACAGACGATGCCCGGGAAGTGAGGGACCGTCTCCCTCCTGCATGACCATCTTGGGCTTTCACGGGGATCCTCCTGTGACTCTCCATTCGCGGGCACAGATAATGTCACGGAATAAATGATTTTTAATTTACATAATTATCCCTGAGTTAAATTTAAGAATAATTTCTTTTAGAATTTTTGGGTAGCAGAAGACATCTTTCCTTCCTATGAGGAAAAAACTCAGGATAAATAATGAACATAAAGGGGAGAACTCAGAAAGTGGTGTTAAAAAAATATATTGAGACCAGAGTTTATACTACTAATCCAATTAGAACGAGGGGAGATTTTCATTATGAAGCTAATTGAACGCTAGAAACCCAACGAGGGCTCTGCGCAGTGGATTACCCCGGGTAATTACGCATGCAGGTTTGGCGGGGCATGATTTGTGGCAGGGATACCGTTTAAATTTGGCAAGGCTGGGATTCTCTCCGCTAATTACCAAGGTCGTCTCCGTGTGGCACACGCTGCTCACGATTTCCTGTTGGTGATAAAAATGGCATAAAACTCCCTTTCCACACTAAAGTGATAAAAGTGAATTAGAGGCGCGGAGCCCAGGGATAAAGAAAGTAGTTAAGGCACTAGAAAGGATATTTGCTGAATAAATATGTAATTCTGGCGTGGGTGTTCATCTCTTACAGAGAAATCCTACGTCCGGGAGCAAAAGTTCAATGTGCGTGAACATTCGTGACCCACTTATGCCACCGAACATTGGCGCTAAGGACAGGAGGGTGCCCAGGACTGTCCATCGCGGGGGCACTGGTAGGAAAGCCGGCGGGAACGGGCATGTTCACAGCACCTGCGGCAGAGATGGACCCAACGGAAGCAAGTTCGAGAGAAGGTGAGCAAGGCTCTGAGGCGGACCGCGGGCCTCCAGGATACTTCACAGATCAGAGCAAATTAAGTGCCATTTGTGATTTTCAAATGTAGCAATAAAAGCTAATCCCTTGGGTCGTTCATTGGAAGGTAAACTCGCCAAACGCACTCATGGTCAATCCTTAAAATGCCATTTGGCAGAAAGGAAAAGAGAAGCCTCAGATTAGAATGGGTGGAAAAAAACCAAACGTGTGTGGGGGGAGGAGGTGCACACACACCTAAAAAAATCCAAACACAGGCTCCGGCCTTGCCCCGGTGGTGTCTGTGGACCTGTGGCCAGGCGCCCCGCACGCACCCCTGTGGGAAACACACGCTTCGGGAAGCCAGGTCCCCACCCAAGCTCCTCCAGACAGAGCTGGACCGGCGAGCCCTGGAACCGGGACCCACCGGGCAGGCCAGGCAGCTGTTCCCCAAGCCCTCGGACCCCCGCCCCCCCTGCTGTGTCCTGGAAGGTGCCCCCCAGATTTGGCCCCATTTCACAGAGCAGACCGCAACGCAGCACCGCACGAGAGCCAGGTGGGAAACCAGGTGCAGGGACGGGGGAGGGTTAGTGCCCTGAGCCCCCCTCCACCCTAGGTTTCACATCTCTAAAACACAAGCAGCGTCCACAGACCCACCTTCTCTTCCCCGTCCCCGGCTGGGCTCTTCCTCTCGGCGGCGTGCAGCATGAGGCCCGGAGGGCAGGGCGCTCGGCTGTGCTCCCTGCTTTTATCTGTCGGACCAAAACAACTGTCGTTAGCATCCCATTCGTCACATCACTTTGGAAAACTAAACAAGGACAGAGAGTGGCCTTGAAATTCAACTTGGCAGCCCACATGGCGCATCCCACAGAAAGGTCGTGTTGACCCAGGCCTTGATGGTGGTCTTGTGACTGAGTCCCTCCCAGGACACGGAGCTCCCCTGGCAACGCCTGCTAAGCCCGGGCACCAGCCACAATGCTGCGGCCACAGCCGGTGGACCAGGCCACGGGGGTCATGGATGGACGGCCACAGGCTCACACACTGAAGGGCCTTGACAAGGGATAAGGGCCAACGTGGAACAGAAGAACCAGGCTTTCTTGGCCTCGGTGGCTGGTGGCCAAGACGGGCCACCCTTGGTCCCCATCCTGATAGGGGGGTGGGCGGGGTCCACGCTGGTCAGACTGTGCACCTATCACTAACGTGGGCGCTGGCTTTGCCATGGGCCGACCCACATGGCATTTTGAAAAGCAGTTGTTTGGGGTAAAGGAGGGGGGAAATGGCAAAAATGTGGTTTCTGCATACAAAAACAAAGATGAGGCTTCCTCCTATTCTAACCTGTCCACCCAGCCCTCAGATGTTTGCGATCCATAAACAGGGGCAGTGAAACACAGCACGATTAACCATTGTTTTCATACTAAGAATTAAAACAAAAAATCCCAAGCCATCTAACCACACAGCAACCTAACAAATAGATATGTTCCCTCTGGAAGAGGCTTGAAGGTCAGGACCCTGGAAACGGGAGGACTGCCTGACCTGGAGCTGTTGTCTATCCTGCACAGCCGGGAAGGCCCTGGGTGGATCCTTCCCTGGGGACAGCGGGAGGGGAACAAGACTGCTTGACACACGTGCGTGTGCACACACACACACACACACAGACACACAAGGCAGGGGAGGGAAGGTGCCTTGAGGCCTGTGCTCACAGGGTGGAGCCAGGAAGGGCGGACTTGGGGTCCAAATGATCCCCCTGCACCCCTATCCTACCTTCCTTAACCTGCTGCAAACCTGGCTTCCTCTGCCATGTATCCTGGCAAGGAGGCTGTGGGCAGGGGCCACACAGGCCAGGATCCCACGTGGGGCCCCGTCATCTGTCCACAGTGGTATCTGCACCTGGAACTCTCAGGGCTGCAGAGCTGGGTTCAGCCGGCAGGGCAGCCTGTCCTGGAGCCCAGAGGTGGGTTAGTGCTGACCTCCGGGCCCCAGGGCAGCCGTGCCCACCCCCAGGAGACATGGCTTGGGGCCTGGCAACACCAAATCCAGGTCCATGTCCAGATGAGCCCCGGGGAACGGTCAAGCCTCACTGAACTGTCTAACCAAACCTGAGTCATGAAAATTCTAGCCTCGGGGCAGTAGGGATATTTTATTATCACTCCTAGGGATAAGCAGAGCCCCAGCACGGCACTAACCTCTCCGGAACCTGGAGGGATTCCTCCCCAAAGTCCACCTCCCGTCCAGGTGTGAGGAGCAGTGAGAAGCCTGGGTGCCCAGACCTCTGTGGGTTCCACAGAGGGCCGTGCCTCCCACCAGCAGCCCCAGCCCCACAGCACGGGCCACACGTCCACATGGAGGGAGGAGCTAAAGGTACAAGACACGGCAGAAAGTGAGGCACGGCCTGGGAAAGCCGAGGGGAAGACAAGTGTGACTCAGTTTACCAGCTGTCTCAGGAGAGCAGGTTTTCACTTTGACGCCCCAGGACCACTGCGTCAGTGTCTTAGGCTGTATGTGGGGACACCACAACCTCACGTTAACGATGCCTGATGACCAGCGTCAATGTCAAAGCCACATCTGTCCACGCTTCCCCCCGGGGCTGCCCGCTCCCCCGCTTTACTCCGTGGACACCATCCGTGCCGTGAAGACTCATGACCTAAACATCCAGCAGCTTCAACAACATCGTCTTCTGCTTCTGGTGGAAGCTACCATACAGCAAGTGTGGGCGACTCTACCCAGTCACAACAGACTTCCTGGAAGCTCCGCTCCACCCTTCCGAGGGGCCCGGGCCGGTAACAAGACGCCAGACCTGGGATCCCGTCTCGGCTCTAGCCCGTGGACCGTCGATCCCGCCACGAGGGAGAGAGCGTGTGGGTGGAAGGCTGTCCAGACCGGCCAGAGACATGCATGGGCCGGTGTCAGGGGACCACAGAGGACAGAGCCACAGAGGGTGGGTGGCTGTGGAACCCGCCAGAGCAGCTTCTGTGACAAAGGAGGCTGGCCACCGGGAGCCCTGCCGAGCCCTTGGACAGCAGCGTTGAAGGAGCTCCCAGAGCCGTCAGGCAGGACCCCAGACCCATGCTCTCTGCTGCACTGGGGAGGCCCGAGAACAGAGATGAGCTGAGCCCACCCTCCTGCCTCCTGGCCGAGACCCAGCCCAAAGCAGGCCGAAGGCGCGGAAATGCTCGGGCTTTGGCCAGAGTCCCACTCTTCCCGCATGGCCCTGGACTGGGACCTGCGTTGTCGCTAGAAATGAGCGGATGGCGCTTTACTTCCTGCCGAAGCCCAAGCCAGAGCCACTGGTCTGCATTTTCCGCAAACCTCAAGGGGCCGTGCTAGAGCCCAGGAGGGTGTGCTGTCCTTCTCCACGACGGACTCCACGTTGGCCAGTGGTGGCCCCACGGAAGATCCCAGCCCCGTGAACCAGCACGCGTGTCGGGATCTTCCCTGCATGTGAGGGACTCACTCCAAAGAACCGCGTTCGGAGACCAGACAGCAAGGCCACAGGCTCACCGGGCTCATCTCAAACGAGAATTGCCTTACTCAAGTATGTTCTCGCATTATCTTGAGGAAACATATTACAACCTTCCTCTTACTGAAAATGGTTGATCCTGGTAAACATCAGCTGTTCGAATCTGGCTTTTGAGGTCGAAGCATTTGCACTGCCGGTGAAGATTATCTCGAAGCCCTGAATCACATGCTGCGGGCTGCCGGGCTCCCTGGGACAGGTGCTGGTGCCGAGCACTGCGAGGCCTCTCCAGGAGCCCGTCCACCTCTGCTAACAGACTCACAGGCACGGGGTCGCAGCCGCCGCTGTGCCTCGGGCTCTCAGGCGGAATGGGGTTGGCGTCTGGGCCGTTCCACTGCGGGTGTGCTCACTGCACGGCTCCCTGTGGGCACTTCGGGGGCCGCTCTGACACCCCACGTACTCCTTGCTCTGGGCCTCTCCACAGAGCCCGACGATGTTGTCAGGAAAGGCTCCCTCGAGTGTCTAAGAGAGCATGTTGATGGAGGACAGTCTGCAAGTCGCGATGCCCTGGGCGCAGGCAGCTAGGGCTGCACGAAGTGTTTTGGGGTGGAGCGGGGCCAGGGGGCCAGAGCTTTCAGCGCCGTCCACCTATCGATCACACCCGGCGCTGCGATCTGAAGTGCTCTCAAATGGCTTGTGCTTCGATTTTGCTCCTGGCAGGGCTGAGAGGCCAGGGGCTCAGGAAAGGCCCCGTGGAGGTCTGGAAGGAGGGCAGGCCACTCTGCTGAAAATCACCACATCCGTCACCCGACAAGCACTGATGTGCGGCTCACATGGAACCAGCCCAGCCCCGGTTAGGGGACACGCAAGGAAAGCGATGTGAGCAATTAGCCAGCTCTTCCCTCGAGTCCGTCAGGGTGACCTGAGGCCAGGACACAGCGACAGCCCTGGGAAGGCACACAGGGGCCGTAACTCAACCCCTTGAAAAAAATCAGAACATCAGGCCACCGATCAAAGACGGCTCCGGGGCACACGACAGGGCAGCAGGTCTGGAGGGAGCTGGACCCTCCACTCAGCAAAGGCTGCTTCTACTGGACAAAGAGCAGGGTTTTGTTTTTTTTAAACATTCAAAAATTTATTTATTTTAATTATTAAAACAAACTGCAGACAAAAGTACCTAATGTATCAAAAAGATGAGGGAAATATATCAGTATCTCTTAATTCAAGGGAAAATTCTACGTTCCATCTAATTCCAACTCAGTCAGTGCTGACCTCCCCTGGTCTCAGTCTCCCCATCCATAAAATGAGACGATCTGTCAGGTTTCTCCCAATTTGGGGATCTTAAATTCATCTCGGTACTGGGAACTCTGTGGGGTATATCCCAAAGAAAGAGAAGCGACGCTGGGGGGCTGTTGAGACAGTCTTCAGGGTTCCTGCGGGGTAGAAGGGTCAACTCTGGAAAATGGATCAATCCCAAGGAAGAGGGCAGGAGAGAGAACTCACTGTTTCCATCCTGAAAGCCAGCAGCACCTCAGACGACTGCCCCTTTGGAACCAACCTCCACTGATGGATTTGGAACTAGGCGGGAAATCTGTTCGGAGGCTAAGAACGCCTGACCCACCCGTGTCTCCCGCACGTGACCCCGACGGTGATTTACCAGGGTGGCACGAGGTTGGAGGGGACCATGGGACAACCTGAGTCCTCCAGCTGGTGCAGACCACTAGCCGTATACAAAGGGTTTACAAACAAAATCCACACCACGAACCCCAGTGTGCACGCTGGCCTCAGCCTGCAGCGTGCTGGACGTTAACAAGGAGACGGGCTCCGTGGACGGCCCGTTGCAGGGACACCGAGCCTGGGAACAGGTGTCTGCCCCAGTGACGTCCACTCGCGACAGGCCTGCATAGACAGCTGAGTGTTAGCGGACAAGCCGGGAGTCCCAGGGGCTCCGTTTTCTGGGTTTGCCAGTCTGGCGACCCCATTTCCATATTTGAATGTTCTCACCTCCAGGAACAGAGAATTTATTGTGCATGAACAGAAGTGTCTTAGGGGAATAATGAACAGTATTTCAACCTTGCACCCCCCCCCCCAAGCACCACCCTGACATCCTTTCCCCTACGCTTGGGCAAAGCAGGAACCATCATCTCATTTTACACGTAAGAAAAACAGACCAGGTGAGTCATTTTCCAGGTTACAAAATAAACCATTAGGGAGGGCAGAAGTTGTTTGTCAATTTAAGTGGCATCAAGCTCCCCTGAAAATGTGACAATAAAATAAGGAGAAAAATGCAATTTATGTCTCAGGTAATAAAAATGACACAGTCTGGCCTGTTGTACACGGTTCTAAATGAGGCCTGGAGAACACACTGGTTTTCGGAGTGTACCTCCTGGGGACTAGGGCGTCCAAGGGTGACCCCGTCCCTGGGAAAGCCGGGATGTTCCAGCTCTAATACTGCCCAGTGCTGAATTGGCAGGAGCTGACGGTCCGGGGCACCGATGGACAGACGGACAGAAGCAGAAAGCACAGACTTCAGGGCTGAGAACAGGCGAAGCTGAGAGAACCGGGGTGCTAGGGAGCCACGGCTCCTTCAATCCCTTTTCCGTGCGGGCCCGTCACCCCAAGGAGACCCACGCATCCTGTCCCTGTGTCCCTGTGACGTCACCGTGAACGGCCAAGCCCTGCTGGTGAGGAGTTTCCCAAAGGGCAGGACCCAGCAGACGGCCTCCTGCCACTGGAAGGAGGCGGGGAGTCGTGAGCTCCTAGGGAGTCGGCTCAGGGGCGGCAGGGAAGCCGGCTGTCAGCGTGGCCGGGCACAGAGGTGGCAAAGGCAGGTAATCATGGGGGTCCTGTGATCTGTCCCCTCCCCCACCAGGGGACTTGTGGGCTGGGTCTCCCACCTCCTCGAGGCCACACAGAGGCCGACGCAGCCGGGACTGGGAGGCCACGAGTCAAAGTAGCCAGACACCCAGGAGTGCGGCTCCCTGCAGTGAAGATGGGGCTCCGAACGTCCACACGGACACAGTTACTGGGATAGAAGAGCCATGTCATCAGCTCACTGAGAAGCGCCGCACGGGAGCCCACAGCCCGCGCGCCAGCAACAGAGGCAAAATGCTGATGTTGGCTGCGCTTCAGCCCCCTTCCCAGAAGCCTCTGCAGGACAAAGACAGGACCTCTGCCTGGTGGCGAGACTCAAGCCTGCTCAGGGCGGGGAGCGCAGGGCGGTCAGGACAGCAGGTGTCGGAGGGAGTCTGGGGTCCAAGGGGTGACATGCGGAGGCCAGGGACATCAGCACCCGCTTGTCCTGGCCCACCTCCCCGCTACCCCGGCAGAGGCTGGCCAATGAGGTCCCAGGGCTCCGCTGGGGCTCTGCTATAACTGAAGACTGTTTTCATATCAATGGCAAATCAATTCTGAGTCCTTCCAAACTTCCCATGGACAGCGATTCCCAGAGTTGAGAAGCTGCCAAGAGAACTCACTTTCTACCAGTTTGTAACAACCTGGATTTCACTCTGCTGGAACACAGGGTTTTAAAACCCTGAGATTGGAGGGTGTGAGCTTGGCATCCTCCGCCAGAAAGCATCAGGTCCTGTAACGTGACTCCACCCCCAGGACAGGGTTCTGCCCCCTCCATCCCCAGCCAAGATCCCAGGCCAGCCCTTCCACAATCTGCTGCTGGTCCGTGTGCATTCGGGAGGAGCGCATGTCACCGCTGGACAGAATGGGCCATCCTCAGTGGACTGTTCTAGAACCCGAACCACTCCAGTTCTCTGATGAAGGCAGGCTTCCGACGGGGAGCGCCCACCTTACAACGGGGCCACGGGAAGTCTGCGTGGAGCAGGGCAGGCTGAGGGACACTGGCGGTGACAGCGCCACTCCTCATTTCCAGCAGGAGGCGGAGCACAGTGGGCAGTGCCCCCCACGCCCAGCCCCGGGGGAGGGCAGGGCTGCAAGGGAAACTGGCTCCAATGCTGTGCCACGTCTGGAGAGCTGGTCCACGCGGCCGTGAGCAGAAGGAGTGGGCAGCCAGGCACAGCGTCTATGTAGGGAGGGACCAGTAGGGCCAGCATCCCAGTCCACCCCACTGACCCCATCAACATGTGTTCAGTGAATGACTGAATGAACTACAGGTGAGTCCCGTGCGATTTCAAAAGAAATGTTCAACGTTAAAATTATCATCCACGAGTAGGGATGTGAAAGGCAACAGAGACATCATCGTGAATGAGAATTTCCTTAAGAAAGTTCTGAACACTCCGTCAGGTGTATGGTGGGCCCTGGCACAAACGTGGACCAGGAAGAGGGGAGGAGTGGGGCAGGGGGAGGCCGGAAGGCAGAGGGGCCTGGAAGTGTAAACAGGGAGGGGGGGCAGGAAGGGCAGGGGAGAGGGAGGGAGACGGAGCCGCATAAACTTGAAAACCATCATCAACACGTATCCCTCCGGCTCCGGTAGAATGTGTGGCAAAAGTACAGCATTCAAGCTTTTCCAGAAAGCACGGATCCATTTCTCGGTAGCAGCAGTTACCTAAGCAAAACCCGCCCCGAGAGCGGTGAGGGAGTGAGCACCTGGAAAGCCGGGAACCACCGCCTCTCTCCCTGGACCTGGGGAGGCTCTGGAGAGCACCTGGCACCACGTGCTCCAGCGGCCTGGCCTTTGCGAAGTCACAGCCGGGCTGGTCGCTGTGCTCACTCTGGGGACGTGAGCTGGCTCCGGGGGCTCAGGGGCCCATTGGGAGGTGGACACGCGCCCCTCCACTCACACGTGCCCATGCGCACACAGAAAACACTAGTAACAGTACCGTGATGGGCTCTTAGCCATCACGGAGGATGAGCGCCTTGGCCGGGACCTGCTGCTTCGCTAGGTGAGTCTCAGGCCTACACGCGCCAGAGAGGAAAGGAAGGAAACCTGACTGAGGTTGCGACAAATGAACAAACACAATGTCAGTGCTGACTTGCCCTGAAGGGACATCAAAAATAAGTTCCCTGTGGTAAAAACTATAAATGTGATGCTCGGCTTTCGAAACAGACAGCATCTCTGGAAATTGCCCGAGAGTGTTATCATTCCCCCTCCTACAGGGGAAGCCCCTCTTCTGAGTCCAAGGGCACTGGATCCTCTCCTCTGGCTGGGGCGTTCCCGCTTGCTGGCTGGGTCTGGGGGGGGGGGCAGTGCGGGCCCTCTCGGAGCTGCACACCTTCCAAGGTCCAAGCAAACACCTGCTTCTGGGGCGCTGAACAGGTGAACAGGCGAACAGGTGAAGAGGTGAACAAATGAAGGGCTCAGGGGAAGGCTCAGGGACATGTTTCCACGAGGATTCCAGCTGACACCTCCCCTTTTGCACCAAAGGCTGAATGCTCAAGACCCACACCTGTTTCTCTCATTCTTTCATGATGCTCGCACCCCAAAGCCACCCAGCCCCTCGGGCCACTGGGGTCAATCACTTTCACCTGTCTCCTCCGGGAACAGACTCGGGCCTGTGGCCACCTCTCACCTGACCGGCCTGTCCATTGAGAACAGCCACGCCTCCCCTCCCTCTCCTTCAACCTGAGCCGTTTCCGCATCCTCATGGTCTCCTTGGAGCCTTAACAAAACAGCTGCTTCCAGGGCCTGAGGCCACGGTGGAGGGACGCACCTGGCCCCTGGGACTCCACCTTGAAGCTGACCTCTCTCAGGGAAGCCTCCTTGGGAAGCTGCTCGGAGCCTCTGCACTCCGAGCCCACCTGGGTCCCTTTAACAGGATGATGAATCTAGAGCAGGTCTATGGCACGAGTGACGTCCCAGGAGGTCGGTGGAGGTTTCAGGGTTGGCCCCGTAGGAATGGGAAAGCTCACTGGCAGGAGCGCCTCGAAGTGGTTTTGGAAAAGGACGGTGTGGGTCTGGAGTCTACACGTGTCTCTTTCCCACCCGCTGGGCCTCTATGAATGTGATAAGGAGCCTCTCAGGGCTCTGGAGTGGTCCCTGAAAGGCTGGGAAGAGCCCCCGACGGCTGAGCGTGCTTCCCAGGCCTCACGACACAGTGGGGCCCCTTAACCTCAGGGTAGGACACCCTGCCCCATAGGCTCTCACCTGATTTGGAAATGGGCGGTGGAAACCTCCATCCTCCCCGGGCCTGGGAGACCCTGGTCACTCCGTGGGGAAGCCCCCTGAGGGAGCTCCCCCCCCACCCCATCCCCGCGCCGGCCTCCCCCCAGGCCCCCACACCCCCTGCCAGGCACCTGCCTCAGCACAAATGTTCCCAGGGTGACTGTCTGGTTTTCCACACTCGATGGCTCTCTTTCATCAAGTCAAACAACAGAATCAACAGATGGGACCCCACTGCACACTCCAAGGAGCCGCAAACTAATTGTTTAATGAGAAAACAAAGCAATTCTGATAGAGCCGTGCAAATACCGCATCGGACTCCGGCATTGCAGAGCTCAGATGTGCTCCTGAGAGCGTGTCTACACCCCGCAGGGACACGCCCTCCTCGTGGGGCCGCAGCCCGCCAGCAGGTGGATGTCACGCACACGTGGCGGCCGGGGATCCCGTGAACACACTCCCCCTGGCTCCGTGCACAGGGGAACAACGCAGGTCTGTGCAAGGCAGGAGGTGAGCGGGGCGCCTGGCACAGCAGGCTGGCTGCCACGCCCCCGTGGCCTCCTGGCCGTGGAGCAGCACCTGCGGGGTGAGGACGCGTTGTCTCCTCTGGGTCACGGCGAGAGACCAAGCCATGCTTACAGGCAGGACTGGCTTGAGTGAGAAATGTGGAAACGTTAAAATGCGTATCATTTAAAACGGTTTTTGAACTTTTCTTTTAATTCGAGAATGCGCTAAACAGAGGCCTGAGAAGCTGTCCCCTCCAAGCGCCGTGGGTCCTGAAGAGCACGCCCCCCCCCCCAGCCTGCAGTCCACCCTGGGGTGGCTCCTCCAACCTCTTGAGCCTGGAAAGTTCAGACAAAGCCCCACCCACCTACGGGACCACCAGGGACAGCTGGGGGCGAAGGTGCCCAGCGAGCTCACCCGATCCCAGGTTCCTGAGCACGGACCACAGACCTTCCTGATTTTGGCTTTGAGGTCGGTAACAACTGTGCTAACCCAGAATCCATAGCAAGTGGGCAGAACCTTAACCAACACTGGTGATGGTTTTGTCACGCGGCTGACTATGGGATGGTCTTTCCCTGAGGGCACAGCCCACACACCCCTTCTGGTCCTGCTGCCGACAGGTGACCACTTCCATCTCTGAGCCCCGGGACAGCAGTCCTCCGCAAAGACAAAGGGTTCACAACCGTTTCTTCCTCTTCTGCTCAGAAGTATGTGCTGAGTACTGCCCTGCTCTAAGCTCAGCATGAGACGTGAGGGGTTTGAGACACAGAAAGGCAAAGTCTGAGGCCAGCGCGAGCTTTGGCAGCCGGCAGCAAGCCAGTGGCCAACGAACGCTGCAGCGGGGGCACGCGGATCAGGCCAGGCCAGGCCCCTCTGCAGTGGGGCGGGCGACCCGCACGCACGAGGAGCATGGAGAGGGTCTCCGGGACATGACACTGAGACACTGAGACCCCAAAGACGGGAAGGGATGGGGGCAAGGGGCCAGGAGCGTCAGCAGGTACAAAGTCCCAGAGCTGAGTTAGCCCTGACCCAGCTCCAACCCCAGGGGCCTGGGGCTGGGGAGGGAAGCAGGGGCAGCAGGGAGCCAAGCAGCCAAGCAGCAGCCCCCTTCCCTGATTTGGACGTTCACGGGGCAGCCAAGATGGAAAATGTGCGGACGACGACATGGGGCCTTGCCAATATAAACGATGCCATTCCTGATGCATTACACGCAGTATGTTGAAGTTTTATACATGTGATAAAGTGGCTGAGCTTTACTTTCACAGGCCCCTAATTACTGTTACTAGGATTTCATAGAGGAAGGAATCTCAAGAGGGGCCTATAACATCCTTAGGTGCGTTGCGACAAAGCCGAAATTAAGTCTTGCAGCCTCAGATTCAAATACTGTCTTAGCACTCCAGCTACGTTAGCGTGAGTACCCACGGCTTCAGACTTTAAAACATCTCCAAAGTACCTTTTCATAAGCTTTAGTTACATATGGAAGAGAAATGCACGATTAAATATATTCATACTTTAAATTACATCATTAAATTTTATCAAATAGGAACATTTTTGTAAAAGAATGGGATTCAATATTATGCAAGCGTAATATAAGAGGGAGGCTGTGAGACCTGTATTTCTGGAGCAGGAATTATGGCCCCTGAGTCTGTTGGCTTCGAGGGGAGTTGTGTAGCTCAGACTCTGGGTTCGAGAGCACCCCAAGAGCACCTCGCTGGCTGCATTCCCGTGAGGGCAACATTAGGGCTCCGGCCAGGAAGGGCACAGTGCCCTGCCACACACACACAGTCACTGCCCCATGGAACTGAGCCAGTCTGGGGGCTCCCCACTGCTGCTCCCCTCTGCTCAGTTGAGATATGTTCTCCTGTCCTCCAGCCCCCACCATGGAGCCCAGGCCTGGGAGGAGGGAGCTGCAGGGGGGTTCAGGGAGGGACCCCGTTCCCTCCACCTGGTCTGGGAGGACCAGGAATCAGGGAGGACGGGGCAGCAGCACTGCACCCTCGGGGACCAGGCTGGAGAAGGGCTCAGAAGGGGGGCCTGGGAATCCAAGCGCTGCTGGGCCGCTTACTACCCCGAAGTATGGGGACGACAGGTCTGGGGCAGGCCACAGAGAATGTTGGTTATTTCTAGCTAAAGACCATTAGGGCCCAGCCGACAAGAAGAGCGTTTCACCTCCCCCTTAACTGCCTTCTCCTTCCTTGGAGTTTAAATAGGGGGCCTGTACCAGGAAGAGAGCTCTTTCCAGAGATAAAAGTTTTTGTTTTGTTTTTTTTTTACATAAGAAAGACTTCTCCTAGAACTTCTGCTGCTCCTGCCTCCTGTGAATTGTTTTCCCTCCTTGGGAGCCAGACCCTTACCCCTTTCTACTTAGCTCAGGAGGGCAGGTAAGCCTCACTGCCTGACAGTCCAGGGGCCCCTTATTTCTTTGTGGGGATCCAGTACGAACATAATTAAATTTGTTTTCCTCCTGTTAATCTATCTTATGCGAATCGAATTATCATTTTAGCCAAAGAACGTAGAAGGGAAGAAGGGACGAGTCTTCGTACCCTACAGGGACAACGGCTTCCTTCTCTGAGTTTCAGTTGTCCCAACGGAACGGGACAAATGACGTCTGTAACACACACCACAGGTGTGAGGCATGTCTTCCTGACAGGTCCAGAGGCTAGGAGCCCCAGAACACGTTGCTGGCCCTGTGGGATTCTGGTGAGAGCCTCGGCCTGGCCTGCAGTGTGGCCTCCTCACTGCGTCTTCATGGAGAGGAAGAGCATGCTGGGTTCTCTTTTTACAAGGGCGCTAATCCCATCATGAGGGCCCCTCCCATGTCCACATCTAAACCTCACGACCTCCCCACGGCTCCACCTCCAAATACCATCACCCTGGCGGCTAGGGCTTCAACATATGACTTCGGGGAACACAGGCATTCTGTCCATAACAAAACCACATGGAAGATTCCGGCTACGGGCGGTACTGTGCACAGTATCTATCATAGCAGGTGCGCACGCAATGGGATTCTAGCAGTTCTGGGCCAAAATCATCCGAAACCAGCTTTATCCACCAGGCAGACTCTGCCTGGGGGTGAGCAAGCACAGAGGACCCCTGTGGGTCAGGAGCAGAGGGGCTCTCGGGCTCCCTACTCCCCCCAAGTGCAAATTCAGGCCCCGGGTCCAGTCACCTTTGACAAATGCAGGCTGGTCGTCTAGACGGGCCTTCCAGAACATTGTGCTAGCAATGATTCTAGCACAAGAAGTTTAAGAGAAACATTGACTGTTTCCCAATGTATGGGGAAAGACGATTTGTTCCTCCCAAAGCCTCATGGCTGTACTAACGTGTAGCTGTAACCAGGACGTGGAAACGGGCACGGCTGGGATGCAGTGGCGTGTCTGAGCACTTCTGTGTGACTGGTGCCTGCATTCCCCGGCCCTGAGTCAAGCCACCTGCTGAATACTCCAGACCCTTCTGCTGGTCTTGGACCCCCGTGAGCAGACATCAGAGACAAAATCCTGAAGAATTTCCTCCTGTGTCCTTAGAAATGCGTCCGGCACTGTCGTCATATGGCGGAGATGAAACAGGTTATCAAGGGTCTATCACATCATAACGATGGTGAGGGGCTGCCTACCTCGCCCAGCGTCGTTCTGGCCCCTGCAACTGCCTGGGGGCTCGGCACCCGCTGGACCTCATTGCAAACGTAAGTTGAAAGGAACAGCATCTATTTTAAAAATCCTCTTAGCTGTAAATCATGATTTGTCATAAATTCATCCTAACCCAACTCACCTGCATTATTTAAATGAACACATACTCACGAGGGCTTATGCCCAGGGCACAAAAGTGTACTTGTGTTTCCTGTAACTCTGTGTGATTTAAACAAGAGGTGATGCTCAATGGAGCCATCGTCTGCGGACGCACATCGGGCTGCGGTGGCCTCTTGATTCCTGTGCCTGCATCCTGGCACGTGTGCTCTGCCTGCTCTCTGAAGAGCTCACACTGAGTCAGCGCTGACTTTCTGCAGACTAATCTATATGAAAATGCAGTCCTCACCTAGCTGATTTATTTTCACATTTAGATGTAATAAAATTAATAGTGCAGTTCTCATTTCAGTTGATGAAATTAACTCAGACTTTTTAAAAAAAATCCAACTTCCTTCAGTTATTTTCTTTATTTTCAAAAGGAAAGTTATTCCAGTCATTTGATACAAATGGCTTTAATTAGTTTAAGGCAAACATAACCTTTAAAGAATACAGGCTTGGGATCGCTAGTCTGTGTGCTAAGGGGTACGAAACAGTGCTGTTTCCACACGTTGATTTGTGACGTCGGCCTGCACAATCTGATTTGGTTTGGCTGCAGAGTAAACCACCCGTCACCCGAAAGAATAATCCCCCTGCAGAGGCCATCAAGAAGCCAGCCCATCTCCATGTACACAAACCCATCTCTATGACAAGGGCAAGCACATTCTGCAGATGCCACAGAGCACGAGACCCGACCCGGCCACGTGCCATGGACTGTGCTGGGTACAGCCCAAGATGGGGGCTTGCTCCGGCGTGCAGGATGGCAGACGTGTTCTAAGGAACGTGCATTTTTAATGACTACTTCTTATAAAGGTATTAAAAATGAAAAACAATTAATCCTACACGTACCATGAAGCACCTAGTAACAAGAAACGCTTGTTTCAGAAATACTCAAATGCAGGTTCTCGTCCTGAGTTCACCTTCCACCAGGTCTGCTGGGCTGGTTACCACCTCGTCAGCTCTGTGTCACCTAGAGTCAGAGTCTCTGTCCACCAACCACACGACTACTGCAGATCTGACCCAATGCCCGGCAGTGGCACCTTGAATCCCATTCCTTCCCCATCAGTATCTTGTTCCCCGGGAGCCCCCCACCGCCCGAACCCCCTCCCCAGAATGAGCATGGCATGCTGCTTTAGAACCTGCTCAGTCCAGAACCCCTTCTCCACCCCTCCTGGACACAGCTCAGGGCTCGTCCCCCCGCGACCGTCCATGACTCCCCACGGCAAGCACAACATCCTTGCCCCGCCCTCCGCTCTGTCTACTTCTCGTGTCTTTACAGACTGTGCTAAACTGTTGGCTGATGAATCTCTCCTTCTTGGAAGATAAACTCTTTCAAGGTGGAAACCATGTCTCCAGCATTTCTGTCCATCACACACCTGCACAGACACGGGGTTCAGTGGGGATCCCCTAGCCCTTTGGCCAAAGTCACGCTTCCACCTCGGAGACCATTCCTCCTCTCTGCCTCTGGGCAGGCAGAGCCGTGGGCTTCTCCAGCTCACCGCACTGTCTGTATCTGTCCCGGAAGCTACTATTTCCTGGGATTTGTCTGCCTTCCTGGCTGACAGTCCTTCCTCTCTGTGCAACAGAGAATGCCACCCTCAGTAAAGCCTTCACATCAGGGTAAACACCTCATTGTTCTGCGTTTTCAAATATATATATTTCTATTCTGGCATATCGCATTCAAACGACTCGTTTCAGGTCTCTGAGCTCCTGGAACACAGAAGCCATGTCTTTTAATCTTTAAATCTATTTTAAATCAACTGTGTGATCGACACAAAATAGATGCTTAATGAACATTGGATGGCTGATTAAATGTATATTTGCTCAAATGAATGAACGACCACCCCCTGGAAGAGGTAAGTGGGCTTATCAGTCTGCCCCCTCCCATGTGCAGAGCAGTCGGACAAAAGAGCAACAAATCAGCCAATAAACAGGAAGGCGGACACACTATCTGGCAGAAGCCAAGGCAGCTAGCGTGGGGGTTTTCCATTCCGGAGCAAAACCCTCACCCCAAACCTCGAAGGCCCCACCACCAAGTGGCCAGCTCCCAGCGCACGCGACCTCGAGGAAGATCTGCGTCCGGAGGCTCTGTGGTTACGGAAGTCACAGCCAGCTTTCTACTGGCTGATCCTGAAGCTGGGCTGCCAGACACCTGAGCACACCTACGGCATGAAAGAACAAGGTCAACTGGAGGACACAGGTCCGTGAATGGCAGTGGACCTCATGCAATGGAGACGAATGTGTAAAACCATCAGGAAGCACAGCTAGTTTCTAGGAAAAAATACATAAAATATATAATACACATTATGTTTAATATAGACATGTGGAACATACGTGTACATATACCTGTGCTCTCGTCTATCTCCATGCACTCTGTCTTACTCTGGAGCTTACACCTACACATGTCAATCCACATTAACATGCGTACATATACATTTGAAAGACACCATCAGGGCTGCTGCGTGGCTTGGTTAGTTAAGGGTCCAGCTCTTGGATTTGGTTCAGATCGTGTTCTCAGGGTTGTGAGATCGACCCCACGTCAGGCTCCACACTCAGCAGGGAGTCTGCCTGAGATTTTCTCTCCTTCTGCCCCTCCCCACCCCCACTCACATACTCTCTCTCTGTCCCTCTCTAAGGAAAAAAAAAAGAAAGGAAGGAAAACAACTTCAAATATCTTGAAATAGAGAAGAATGTGATAAAGATTTTCAAAAGACAGAGATGTGACCTTGGGCTTGGCAGTGGATTTTTGGCTATGACACCAAAAACATGAGCAGCAAAAGAAAAAAACAGATAAATTGTACCTTTTCCAAAATGAAAAACTTTTACGCATCAAAGGACAACATTAAGAAAGTGAAAAGACCCACAAAATGGCAGAAAATATTTCCAAATCATTTATCTGAAAAGGGTTTAGCATTCAGAATACATAAAAACCTGTAACAACTTAATAAGAAGACAAACAACCCAATTAAAACACGATTTGCTCAGAAGGCTCTAGCCCCGCCTGCCACTCGGCACTGAGTGCCCCACAAGGGTCCTTCCCCTGGCAGCCCCCTCCCTCCCTCCACTCCAACACACGGCTCGGCCTGAGGACCAGGGAAGGCCACCAGAGACACACTCCAAGGGTAACCGTGGACCGCGGGCCAAAGTGCCGTGGACGGAGGACACAGGACTGTCCCGACACAGGGACCTCAGTGATGGCACGTGCCAGTCAAGGGCGCCATCAGCCCCACCCCAGTTCCCTGTGCAGGAGGCTCTGAGGAACGGGCAGGGGCAGTGATGAAATGAGCAGCAGATACTCGCAATGGGGCCGCATGACCTCAGAGTCCAGGGCCGAGCTCATCCAGAGCTGTCCTGGACACTCCCTCTGTCTGGGACTCACGATGGATGTCCAGGTGGCCCAGCGGGAGCATGGGTCTGGCGCTATGCTCTGCTGAGATTCCACCCGATGGCCTCGTGAAGGACTGGCCCCGTCCCCACGCCACACTACTGCTGCCCTGGGCGGGACGCTTGCACAGGGACATCTCTCCTGCCCTTTGTCCACTCCACGCAAGAAAACCAAGGCTGAGATCATCTGCCCCTTGCAGCAGCAGAGCCTCCTTGGTTCTCCCTTCAGCCTGGAAATTTCTCAACTTCCTGCCGGCCCCCTTCACTACCTGCCAACGACGAAACCGCTCCGTGTGCGATGCCTGAGCCACTCGGTTCTGCCCGGGGAGCTCCCCTGTGGGCCCACGCAGCACCCCTACACCGCGCTTGGTCCCGCCACTTTGGGGCACGTAGGGGGAGCAGGCAGAAGGAAGAGGGGAGCACCCCCATGTCCCGCACAACCACTGCTCCTTCCCTGGCTAGTCTCCGGCCTGGAGGAAGGGGATCAATTTGGAAGTGAGTAAACACACAATCTGTATCCTGAGGTGCTCCTCTCCTCCCAAAAGGCAGCCTCTCCTCCGCTCTGTCCCCAGCACACACCGCCACCACCCACCCCTGGTGCAATTAGAGGCATGAGCACCCGGCTTTTGACAAGAAGATGGAGGGCTCCGCCGTCCTGGCGGTTAATTGGCGGTGTTATTTATGTGTGTTGAATGCTCCTGAAGTTCCCTGGCTGTTTCTGATGCAATTAGTTTCATTGATGGCAAGGTTTATGAGTTGAAATAGTGGGAATCAAAGGACCGCCTGATACAACGGAACACAATAAAAATGAGCGTGCTCGGCTAGTTTCCATGCAGAACACCTAGAAAATGGGTTTCGAAGTTTTTACAGGGAGATAAAAGATCCCTCCGGCTTGCTCAATTACTTTATCCACACTGGAAATATATAGGCCACAGTCAGAGGGCAATGAGCTTCTGAAATAAAAGGCAAATTTTGCTTGTAGGCTGCCCCAACATCTAAGTACTGCAAAAACAAATCCGAATTTCTATATTTCAGTGACTCCTACACTCAGTAATGGGCACATAATTAACATTAATTCAGGATAATTATTACAGAAAATTCAAAAGAGGCTTCACACAAATGCTTCAACACACGTGACTTTGGATTTTTTTTTTTTAAAGATTTTTTATTTATTTATGTGACAGAGAGACAGCCAGCGAGAGAGGGAACACAAGCAGGGGGAGTGGGAGAGGAAGAAGCAGGCTCCCAGCGGAGGAGCCTGATGTGGGACTCAATCCCAGAACGCCGGGATCACGCCCTGAGCCGAAGGCAGACGCTTAACGACTGCGCCACCCAGGCGCCCCGTGACTTTGGATGTTTGCCTGCGACAGTTGTGCACGTACGTGGGACTGACTCTGCACCTTACTTTCTAAATCAACTTAAATGTTAATAGATAATATGCCCAATGAATAATTACTCAAATTCCAAAAAAATACAGAAGGATATAACGTGAAATATCTCCCTCCAGTCCTAAACCCACACGCAGAACCCTCTTTGGAATTAATGAACGTGAGCCCCGCCTCTGTGAGCCTCTCAGACATTCTGCACATTTACACAAATATGAAGATACAGGGTTTTTTTTCTGGACACAGATGTTCCATAATATAGGTTTACATTGTGCCTTTTCTCCTAAATCTAACCACGTATCTTTGAGACCCAGGTAAAGAAAGTGGGCATTGTCTTTTTAACAGCTCTGAATATCCACTGTGCCAACGACCCGAGTGTGCAGAACCCTCTCCCCCCGTTTCGAGGAGTCCTGCGTGGGAAGGAGCAGAGCACGCTCACTTTTACTGTGTTCTCATACACGGACATGACGACTCTTCCAGCCTTTTGCTCGTACAAGCTGGTACTGCCACGAGCAGCCCTGCGTCCTTGTCTCCTGCCCCCCAGCAGTTCAGGTGAAGGTACAGCCCCTAGCAGAGTGGCTGGGTAGGAGCCTACAGTCTCTGTGATTTTGATTTTGACGTTGACAAACTGGCCATGCCATTTCTGATTTTAATGAGTGAGCACCCACCCCCCCGGGGGCGTGTGCGGCTGCCGGCATCCACCCTACCGGTGTCAGGTGTTGCCTGGGGCCAATCTGAGAGGCCGTGCTTGTCTTAAGAGAGATCCCTTTACTTCGGGCTCCTCCACTGAACACGTGCTTACTGAGAACCTACTATGTGCCAGGCACTGTTCTTGGCCCAGGGGAGTACACGGGGAACCAGACAGAGAACATTTCCTGTGCCCCGGAATGTCCATTCCGATGAAGACAGACCCGGTATCGTAATGACTGCGAGAGGCACCTTCCCACAGCTGAAAAGGTCCCTCTGCTGTACGTCCTCTTCCGTGAACTATATGCCCGTGACATCGGCCTCTTTTCCCTTTGGACTGTGGACCTTTGTCTTATAGATTCACGGAGCCCTTGTGGCTGGGAAAGGAATGGCAAAATGCTTCTTCCCATCACTCTCATTCTGATCAGGCTTTCTTTTCTCTTCTTTTTTCTTTTTAAGATTTTATTTATTTATTTGACAGAGAGGCAGGGAGAGAGGGAACACAAGCAGGGAGAGTGGGAGAGGGAGAAGTAGGCCCCCTGCCGCACAGGGAGCCCGATGCGGGGCTCGATCCCACAACCCTGAGATCATGACCTGAGTCGAAGGCAGACGCTTAACAGCTGAGCCCCCCAGGGGCCCCGATCATGGTTTCTGTGGCCCACGTTTTTATTTCTACGGGGTCAGATTTGCAAGTCATTTCATTCAGGGCTTCCGGGGTTTTGCTGTTCCGGGAAAGAGCTCCTCACTCCAACAGCACGTCACAGACTCTTGCCGGGCATCGTTGGCTCCCTCTGAACGTCTGGTGTGAGGTACGGATGCGCCTTCGCAATCCGCCTGGTGGCTTCTGTGTTCTCTGCACCATCATCCTGATGACCCACGTCACCCTTGATCTGAGATGCCTCCTTCATCACACACCAAGTGCCGGCCGGGAGCAGAGTCCATTCGTACATTTTTGCATGAATACACACACACACACACACACACACACACACACACACACTATCTTAAGATCAAAGAGCAAAGAAAGTTGATGATAGAATTGGGCAGGCGATGCACCTGTGTTACTAAATCCAAACCCCCCACCCCATGTTTTGGCTGCTCCTCTTCCTGAGGTCCCGGAGCAGCACAGACCCTGGGAGCCAGGCCCTCCTGCTGTCTGCAGACCCCGCCTCCACCCGCTGGTCCCGTCGCACTGGTCCAGGCCATGTTTCAGGGTTAGCACACTTGGGACTCACTGCGAAGAGCATGGGGACAGTGGTGAAATGGGGAACAGGTGAATACTCTTGTCACATAGCAAACCTCCCTGGAGCCTGGAATCACGAACAGAAAGCCTGAATCACAGCCTGCCCGTCCTCACTTGGCCAGTGTGTGTGGCTGTCTTCCTTATGTGGGTGCATCTCTGCTCAGAAACCAGACCGGGAAGCTGACAGAAAGGCCTATCATCCGAAAGGCTTAGAACCCTGTGAGGACAGCCAGAACCCGGCTTATGAAATCAAGCTCAACCCGATTGTCAAGGTTGAGTCATGTTGGGAATCCCTTCCTGAAATGGGCCATGGGAATGCTTCTTTCTCACAATGTTCTCCTGGACGGTCTTCCCACCTCTGCTCTTCCAAGAGCTTCCATGGGGGGTGAGGGGGCACAGGACCATGATGGAACCCCCTGCCTGGGTCCAGAGCACCTGCCCATGCCCCCAAAGCTGTACGCAGGCAGACGGGCTTGCTGGGTGCAACGCTGCCGTGGGCTCTGCCCAGGGGCACAGGCAGCCCGTAACTTCGGTGCTGTGGTTGTGTGGGGTTACCATGGGAAGTCATGGCCACGTAGGGTGTGTGTGTCACATATATGCTGCCTTACGGAATAGGTGCAGACAAGAGCAGTTGTTAGAAATGAATCCTCACTTTCCAGTTGGACACATCGACGACTGAAAGAAGATCTCACCCACGTGCTTCCAACCTGGTCCCACGTCCTGGGCACCCACACGCTCCCCCAGTGCCAGCTGTGGCCGGACAGAGGTGAGAGCAGAGCCGGTGGCTGCACCTGCCCTGGGAGCTGTGCCCACCTGGCACGGCCGGCCCTGCCCTGCCAGACAGGAGCCGTGGGCCACGGAAAGGTATTCCCCCTGCGCCTGCCCAGCTAAAGGAACTCGCCCTTCCCTTCCCCACGCTGCAGCCCGAGAGTCCATGAGCACTCCAGCCCAGCAGAAGCAGCCGAGACCAGGTGGCAGGGAGACTGCTCACAGCGGTCGTAATGGGTCACAGCCCAGCATCTCTGCAGACTTGACGCGAATACTCGGTCATGCAGACACAAGTGTCAGCAGCTCCTTCCTGGAGCATTGGCTTCACTCTCGTGTCTGCAAGCCCCTCATGGAAGCCCTGGGATCGTTTGCCTTACTTGATATTTTAACAGACCATCTCCATGCCTCCAAAGCTCTTCGCGAGCACAATTTTAATAGCTGTCTCATCTCTCAACAGAAGCATAGATTGCAATTTGCTCAGTCCCTGCTGTTGGGCACTTAGACCCTTATTATTTTTGATTGCTCTATTTTAAACTATATTCTGTGGCATGTCCTTACGCCCCCCTCCCCCCCCCCCCCCCCGTGGGCCTGTAATCCTGTTCTAAGCTTTCAGCTGCTATTTCAAGCTTGAGATCGACCGGTCACTTTGCTACGGAGCCTGACCCCTACCTCACCCCACATCCGGGCGTACCCTGTGCTGGGAGAACTCCCATCAGCCCCTCGTGTGAGGGGAGGAAAGAACGGGTCACAGAAGCGAAGGAGATGCCCCCACCCCGGGGCCACGCGGGAGTGGCAGGCTCAACCAGGTCCTGTGGGCTGCAGCCCTACACGGGATTTCCGATGAAGGGGTTTCTTACGATTGAATCCCTTGATTGGAACTGTTGGACTCAATTATATGTAAAATTAAGCATCTTGATTTCTACTGATCCATTTCTTTCCAGAAACATTGTGCCAAGTTACAAATTGTCAGCAGCTACACGTGATGTTTTCCACCTGCTTGACGAAACGTGTAGAAAAAACTCACCAGGACTGTTGGTGATGGCCCCACGCTGGCAACGCCGTGTCCAACCACCAAGTATGTCTGTGTCCATGCCATGGAATGTGTCTGCAGCAGTTATGGCTGGACGTTCTTCACTGCGTTCTGGACTTCAAGGTACATGGCTAAGTACGGCCCTGGACAACCCCGTGCACGTTAAAACGAACATGAATACACGTGTATATTCCACACGTGTGTGCACGTCAGGCACTGGAAATAGTCCGGTTATCACAAGACCCTGCTAAGAGACGTTCCCTCTGTGAGAAGAACAGGGCTGAGAGGAGGCAGAGTCTATACTCTTCTAAATTGTTCCCATTTCTTCAATAGACTATAGTCACATTTTACAGGTTAATTAGGAAAAAGCAAACATTTAACTAATAAAACCTCTAGTCTAGGGAGACACACACCTCCACCGGAGACTGGCTGACGGGGCAGGTGAACCAGCTGCCGTCCCGAGTGCAGGTCTGGGGTGAGAGGCTCCTACGGGCCCCAGATGATGGGAGAGGGCCAGAGGCCACGCTCACATGCGTATGCTTGCTTCACGGCAGAGCCGCCACGAATGCCACTTATGAATTCAAGAACCGTTGTGACAACAGCCCTAGAAGAGTCTGGAATGGCTGGGAGAGGACTCTGCGAGGACCTGCCGTAGCAGCCCCCCGACTCCGCGCCTCCCTGACCGAGTCTGCGCGGGAGGGGGCGCTCCTTCACGGCCGCCCTCTGTCCCCATGCGCCCCGCGGCACTCGAGACCCGCTGGCACGGGGAAGGACGGCTGTTAAACGAGGCTGATGACAGAGAAGTGCCAGACTGCCCTTTTGTCATCAGACAAACCGCTTCTGGTAGAATATCTAAACGGGCCCCACACACGTACTTGTGTCTACTCTACGGAAATGCCGAAGGGGACTCGCCGACCCTCCCTGCCAAGCGAAGCCACTCAAGTTTGGAGATGATTCATCACTGTGTCAGAGCCGGTGAGTGTCGGCAACGATGATTCAGGAAGCGATCCCTCCCCTTCGGGGGCCGCATCCCCAGAGCCTCGGCGGGGCCAGGGCCACAAGGAAGGCAGGGGACGCAACACATCCTCTCCCTAGCCACCGTGCAGGGAGCTGACACTCGTCACTTCTGCTCACGTTCGGCGGTCGGCCTGGCCGAGTGGGCTGCCCTGACTCAGGGTGTCCAGGACAGGGCAGGCTGGTCCCAGCAGCCACTTTCCAGCTACAACCCCACAACTCAGAAAGGGTGGCAGGTCCTGAGCGGGCAGCTGGTGTCTCCAGCGCAGCACAGCTGAGATAGGGGGGCGAGGGGGCGGGGGCGCAGGACCTTAAGCCACAAACCAAGAAGGGGGCTGGAGTGACCGGCTCCACCTGCCGGGTGGCCACAGCTCCTCCAACGGCCTTTGGAATCCCTCATCTGAGTCCTGGTGTGGGTCTCCTAGAGACCAGGAGGAGGGTCCTGGGCGCCAACCTGGTCCTCTCTCGACTCTCACTGTGGCTTGAAGGGGGACAGAGTTTCACTGCCCTGGAGAGCTGGCTCGCCCAGGGATAAAGTGAATGTTTTTACAGCAGAGAATTAATTACAATGTTTGCTCTTAATTACAGACATTTTAATTGGGTCGTTTGGCCTTAGGTGTGCTGCCACCACCACGAGTGGACTCCAAGACATCATAGGTAAGTGGAAAAGGGGAAGGTTTGGATGAAATACGCCCTTGCATGCAGCCAAGGATGTTTAACCAACGGGGCTTCTCTACTGGGCTTCATCCATTCTGGCCGCCCCGCACCGTCACGCTCTGCCCATGCTGCTGTCCGGCCCCCAGCAGTAAGAAGCACTGGGGCCGCAGAGAGTGCACCAGGCCTCTGGGCGGTGGGAAGGGTCCTGGTGGGGCCCTGGCTGGGAGGCACAGCGTCAGCCTGCCTGGAGGGGTGTGCTCCCTTGGATTCTACAACAGGCTCTTTCTCTCCCGTGGCCTGTGCAAACTGGGTGTGGTCTGGGTGGAAGGAAGTAAAGGGCAGCGGGGGGCCGGGGGTGTTCGAGGAGAAAGCACGGATCTCGACCCACCGCTGGCAGGCTCCAAAAACCAGCAAGTTACTTATCCTCGTAACCTCCACACACATGGCTTAGAAATGGGAGTGAACATGGTTAGATCCCCCCCAGGGGCCAGGAAGCACCTGTTAAGCTCTTTCCCAAGGAAGGAGCTCTCTCGCATCCCAGCTGACCCACACTCCAGCTAAGCGAGCAGCTCACCAGCCATCAGCTTCTATGCAGGACGTAGGGGAAACCAAATGCATGTGTCCTTGAATGGAAGGCATTTGTCTACCCTTCCTCCTCTGCTGGCTAAAATGAATCAAGGAAGCTACAGTCTGACAAGGGGAAATTTGTCTTCAGAGCAGAAGACTTCCCTTAAGGGAGAAGCCCCCTTGGTAGGGGACTTTTTTCCATCAGTGCCTTCGCTGCCCAGCCCCCAGGGTCAGTGGGTTGGCTGTGGATCAGAGCCGTGACAGCCTGGACAGCGATGAGTGCCAGCAGGAGGGGGAGAGGAAAGCCCCACAGAAGAGGGGATGCCGCAGGACAGAGCCGGATCTGGATGTCTGGGGGCCGGGACGTCCTGGGCTGTCAGGTGCACCACACATCCCCCCAACAGTCCCACAAAATTTCACTTTGCTCATTGTACTACTGCCCCGGGGCTGCCCGAATAAATGACCACAAACTGGCTTAAAGCAGTAGGAATGTATTCCCACAGCGCTCCAGAACCCAGAAATCCTAAGTGCAGGTGTCAGCGGGCTGTGCTCCCCCACCCCTGGGGGCTCCAGGGAAGGATGGCTTCTGCCTCCTCCTGCTCCTGGGGGCTCAAGGTGTCCCTGGGCTGGTGGCCACATCCCCCTTCCCCCATCCCTGCCTCTGTGGTCATGTGGCTTTGTTCCCTGTGTGTCTGTGTCCTTCTCCTCTTCCTGTAAGGACATTAATCCTTGGATTCAGGGCCAGCTTAAATTCATCCCAGTGTACTTCTGAAATAGATTCTTTTTAGAAGATGCTGCAAAGTATGCTTCCCGCTTCCAAGTGGCTACAAACTGAAGCCACCGAGGGGTTTGCATAGACGTCACAAATAGATACGCTGAGACATCCGAAGGCTTAAATGTCGCTTGGTCCTTCATACCAGGAAGAATCCAGGGAATAATCTCATCCATCTCCCGGCTCTACCAGCGAATGGAGGGAGAGGTTTGCAGGCAGGCTGGGCAGCACCACGTGGGGGGGCCGAGGGCCCGGCGGGTCCGTGTCCGGGGTCTGGCCCGGGGCCTGTCCTGCCTCGGCCTGGCCCGGCACTCTCTCGGGGACTGCCGTGGGAAGCCAGCCGCGTCACATTCAATGGCTCATTTCATACCCAGACCCATTTTCCCTCAACGCAATCTCATCAGACCTGATTTCTTCGCCTTTTGTGCCTGATAAGTGGTTCCCTTAAAAAGGGAAAGAAAATGTTCATCTTAGCACGTTATCCTTCGTCCCGGCAGACCTCTTTGGGGAGCGCCGCATAACCAAACAGGGACGCCAGGCCTCGCTGCGCTGCACGAGTCACCTGTGTCCTGCTACCGGCCTCGTCACTTACCTCTGAAATGTGAGGCTATAAGCCCTGAAAAGGTTCTCAATTCCTCCTAACGTCACAAGAATAGCAATAAAATCAAAAAGTGAGAAAAGGAAAAAGGAGCTGGGCTCTGGGAGCGGCACCCTCAGGCAACCACGTTAGAAGTGAATTATTCCCGCGATGATTTCTCAGCGGAGCGGCTCCGCACAGGCCTGTCTCTCACATGGACGCTCTTCAACGGCCCGAACGTCTATTTGGACAAAAATAAAAATAAAAATGTCCTCCTAAAGAGCTCCAGCCACAGTGGGCCCCACTTTCCGTGGCCTCGCTGTGTGGACCGGATGAGGGCCACGTCCCGGAGCACAGCATGTCCCCCAGAGCCACCTGGCTGAGGCCCAGGGCCCGCAGGCCCAGCGCTGCACACACCTGTCCCCGACGTGCTGTGCTCAAACCACCGGAGGCGGGGGGCCCGAGACACAGAGCCCGGGACGTAGCCGAGTCGTGGGGCCAAGGGGATCCCGACTCCCCCCACCCGGCCACCCCCAGGACCTGCAGAGCTGGCCCTCCAGACCCCCCAGTCCAGAGAACTGGCAGGTGGCTCTGCATTCTAAAATAACACGTACAGCCGACACTGAAAGGACAACCGGGCATCAGCGAACCCATCTGCTGGGTGTTCCCCAAGGTCAGCAGAGAATCCTCACAAGGAAGGCTGGGGAGCCCCCATCAGAACGAGCGAGTCCGGCAATGGGAGTGACGGTCCCAGAGCCGTCAGCCCAGGAGTAGACTGTGCAGTGGGGCATAGCCCAGGGTCCTCCGGGCAGACACTGAGGTAGTGCGCTGTGCACAGGGCACAGGGCATAGGGATATGCTGGGGGGTCGTCACTGCCTCCAAGGCCCTCAGACATCCAGGAAGGACAGAACTCGGGGCGGGACACAGGGGAGCAACAAGCCATGAGAGAGAAGGGCAGTTCCAGGCGCGGGAGGCCACCAGGGAAGGTGGAGGGGTGGGCCTTCCGCATGTGCAGGCAGCATCTCATTGTGAGCCCAGGCAGGGGTGCCAAGTCCATGCCAAAGGGACCTCCATCGCGGAGCTCACTGTTTGTAGCAGATGCGGGGAGGGGTGGGGGCAACCACGTCCTGTGTCCAGAGCACTACTGAGAACCAGACCATCACGGAGGGCTCACGTTGCTCTCGGAGCTGGAGGAGACAGCAGAGCACAGCCAGGGCTGGAAGGAGGCCTGGCACATGCTGGGATGTCTACATGTGGGCCCCGGTTCACACTGCAGAGACTCAGGAACACAGGGGTGGGAGAAGGGGTAGGTGCACAGCCTCTGCTTGCATGCAGTCATGTCCGTAAATTAAATTCCCAGTATAATTTTAACCCAGGAACCCTGCAGACCAGCCCCAACCACTGAGGGGCCAGCCCCACCCAGTCCCCCAGGGACTCCAGGGGACAGGACCCTGAGGTTGAGAGGAAACAGACTGATCTTCATAAGCCACCTCTGATCTCTTTGGAGGCTCAATCCAGCACCTTCCACTGAGGGATCCCCCAATCCAGCACCTTCCTCTGAAGGATCCCCCAATCCAGCACCTTCCTCTGAAGGATCCCCCCAATCCAGCACCTTCCTCTGAGGGATCCCCCAAATCCAGCACCTACCTCTGAAGGATCCCCTAATCCAGCACCTTCCTCTGAGGGATCCCCCAATCCAGCACCTTCCTCTGAGGGATCCCCCAATCCAGCACCTTCCTCTGAGGGATCCCCCAATCCAGCACCTTCCTCTGAGGGATCCCCCAATCCAGCACTTTCCACTGAGGGATCCCCCAATCCAGCACCTTCCTCTGAGGGATCCCCCAATCCAGCACCTTCCTCTGAGGGATCCCCCAATCCAGCACTTTCCACTGAGGGATCCCCCAATCCAGCACCTTCCTCTGAGGGATCCCCCAATCCAGCACCTTCCACTGAGGGATCCCCCAATCCAGCACCTTCCTCTGAGGGATCCCCCAATCCAGCACCTTCCACTGAAGGATCCCCCAATCCAGCACCTTCTTCTGAAGGATCCCCCAATCCAGCACCTTCCTCTGAGGGATCCCCCAAATCCAGCACCTTCCTCTGAGGGATCCCCCAATTCAGCACCTTCCTCTGAGGGATCCCCCAAATCCAGCACCCCCTCTGAGGGATCCCTAGACTGCTCCAGCCGAGAAAGCTGTGAAGCTCTGTGGTCTGAGTCACCCTGACCGCCAGGCCTAGGAGGGGCCGTGAGCCTGGCCTTCCTCAGCTTCCCCCATGGCCCCCAAGAGTCCCAGTCTCCCAACAGCTCCTGTTTCCTGAGCACCTTCTTCTCACTGGTGTTAGAGCAGATAAACATGCACAGTCGGAGTGAACATGCACAGAGCGCTGACACACAGGCCCTGTGGGATCGTCCCCTGCCCGACCGTGCCGGGGCGACTGTGCCAGGAGACCGTGCCCGGAGGGGAAAGGCCGCTGTCTGCCTTCAGGCAGACTCTCTCTCCGCCTTCAAGCACCTGGAAACATGAACGAAACAGGAAGGGGAACGTGGATCCTCGCGTACTGTAGTTATGATAAAAACGAGATCTGTTTCAAGAGCATTAGGGAATCGTTCTTAGAACTTTGAGGAACAGATCTTTTTATACGCACATGGCATGACTTGTAAAATAATTCTATTATCACAAGTGTGAATGTTCTAGATAAATGTACTCATAAATACACGACGGATCCTGCTCCCCACTCGTGTGGCCACCACGCTTCGCGGAGAAATGGCTCCGGTCGCGCACATTCTGGCCACTCGTCACGCATCTGTCTTCCCGCCGCCCTGACCAGCCCCGCCGAGCAGCGACCCCGCGACGATTACGTTTTATAATCATTTAAATACTTACCACAATCAATCATTAAGTAAGCCTTCTGACAATTATCTAAATAAATATAAGTAAATACCTTTAAGCTGAAAGAAGACTTTCTGGTTTTAATATTAATTTTCAAAGATAAATGCTTTCTAAATGTTATTGTCGAATAAATGAGAACCGGGCCACTGCGGCACTGACAGAGCGGGATCACAAACTGATGCCCGCCTCCACATGCAGCATTCGCGGACCAGAGCACACGGGGGAGCTACCGTCATCTCACTGCGCCGGTCATAGCAACACAAGTGGGAATTCAAAATCTAGAGGAGAGTTCCCCTGTCCTAGTTTTCAAACAGGTGTTTTCGGCTAAGCAAGGAACGTCCATGAGATACGACTGGCTAGAGGAACAACGAGGACCTGACCTGTACTTCAGTGTAAGCCTCAGTTTTCAAGCATTCAGGCATCCTCCCCTTGCTGTCACTGCCCCAATTTCAGGAACATTGGGAGCTGCGGGAGCCCATTCTGCAGATGGGGACACTGATGGCTGGAGCATGAGGCTCTCCCAGCCTCCAGCTCTGCGGCAGTGTCAGCTCACAGACAGCACCTCCAGGTCCCTTGCTGCTCTCAGCCTTCTACCACCTGCGGCAGAGCTGAGAACCTGCCCAGCTTCTCGCCTGAGTCCCTGCGGGGACCATGGTCCCCCACGACCCCCTCTAGTAGGGAGACTCCCAAATGACTGGGACTCCCTAGGCAACATCAACAGGAAGACAGGAGAAACCCGATCATCTGGAGAAAACAAAGCTCTGGGTGGGGCCAAGCTCTGCCACCTAGAAGCGGTGTAGCTTTGCCCAGCGGATGGTAGCAAAACTAAAGCAGAGCCTGGCAGGATGGGATTGCACGTCAGGAGGGTCCCAGCAGGTCTGTCTGGAGGGCACGCTCTCCTCTTCCTCACCCTCCTGTGGGATCCCTCCCCGCCCCTCTTCTTATTATTCCTTCTTCCAGCTATGCTAACTGCTCCATCAGGCCCAGGTTGCAAGCATATTTTCCTTATTAATAATAAATTATATCTGCAGTCAATAACTCATTTTCCAAAAATTAATTTGGGAGCTACAGTACACAGTTTCCCATGTAAAATCAAGAGGCATTGCAAACCACTGAAACCCCAAGTCATCATTTCATGTCCTTCCCATTTGCTCATTTTCCTCCGAGGAAGATTTACAATTTCCACGAGGAGCTGCCATGCACTTTAATGATTTAATCAAAATAAAACATCTAGAGACATTTCGTTCAATCTGCACTTCTGACTCAGACCCACCTGGGGACATTCTAAATGCTTGTTTTTCAGATGCTGCCCACGGCATATGCACCTGTGCTCTGGGGACGGCTAGAGAGGATGGTGGTGTGGACGGGCAGACAGGGGGACGCGGTCTGGGTGGCGGGGCAGGAAGGCCCACCTGTTGCAGGCACCACAGCCCCCTTCCCACAAATACAGGAACCAGGCCAGCCTGGAGGAGCAGGGGCCACCCTGGGCCCTCAAGCCCCATATAGGTAGAACTATAATTAGACTAGAATCCCCAAATCAGGACAGTGTCTGGTGAGCCTAGAGTATGACTGGGTCTTGAACATGCAGCCAACCACAGCTCTATTGTACTGACCCCTGTGGCTGGTGGGGGTGGGCTTCCTACTGTAATTCCCTTCCTGGTGTTGTGGGTCCATCCTGTGCTGAGAACTCTGCTTTTCACAATATTCCTACTCCACTGACACATGTCACCTACCACTGCACCATCACACCAACTCCACAACCATCACCACCATCATCACCACCATCATCATCACCATCATCACCACCACCACTACCATCATCACCACCATCACCACCACCACTACCATCACCACCACCACTACCATCATCACCACAGACACTACCATTATCACCACCATCACCACCACTACTATCATCACCACCACCATCACCATCATCATCACCACCATCATCACCACCACCACTACCATCATTACCACCATCACCACCACCACTACCATTGTCACCACCATCACCACCACTACCATCATCACCACCATCATCACCATCATCACCACCATCACCACCACTACCATCATCACCACCATCACCATCACCACCACCATCATTACCATCCCGACCACCATCACCACCACTATTACCACCACTGTCACCACCACCAGCATTATCACCACCATCACCACCATCATCACCATCCCCAACCACCATCACCATCATCATCCCCACCACCATCATCATCATCACCATCACCACCACCATCACCATCATCATCATCACCATCACCATCCCCACCACCATCACCACCACTATCACCACCACCACCATCACCACCATCCTCACCACCATCACCACCACCATCATCACCATCACCACCACCATCACTGCAGCCACCATTACCACCCTCATTATAGCTACTAATGCTTTTGGAGCCTTCCTCTGAGCAAGGCCCTATATTAAGCATCCTTAGATGCAGTGTTTCACTTAATTCTTCCATCTACCTTCACAATCCATATTTTATAGTGAAGAAACTGAGGCACAGAGGAGTGGTTTCCCTAAGATTAGACAGCTCTTACAGGATACAGCTACGTTTTGAACCACAGATACTTCAAGACCACACGGACTTCGAGACCATGGCTTCCAACCCCTGAACCACGTGTTAGGGACCTATGCTGTCCAATACCAACCTCCTCATCTCTGGGCAGACATCTCTTCTCTAGCATCAGCCCTGACTACAGAAAGGTGAGGCTGCCATCTCCAAACCCCTTTAGCCTACAGCCTGGACTCCCACTCAGGTCCCATTCCTGGGCCTCCCCTCAACTCTTGCTCCATTTTGCTGCATCCTAACCAAGCTGGGGGCATCATGGTCCGTTGGACAGCGGCTGGCTTTCCTAGAGAGAGTAAGCCAAATATACAGCCAGCTCTAGATGCCCGCCCCACCTCACGTGGCTTTTCCTCTGAGCTTCCCCAAGGCTCCCTGAGCTGGGCCTTAAACTCTTGCCTGTCACACTCCATGCGGTTCCCAGGGGGAAACCCCAGACCAGGGACTGAGCGGGAGCCACAGGGTCAGGGAGGGTTCAAGAGCCAGGGAAGGGAATGTAACTGGAAGCAGACACAAGCAGGCCCCAGGTCTAGGAAGTTAGAAGTTAGATACTAAAGAGCAGAGGCTCTCAAAGAGAGGAAGCAGAGTCCCCCCCGCCCAGGTCATGGGGCAGGGAGAAGTCCGTGGATGGCCTCCCGTGTTTCAGAGCCCAGCCCTTACCCATAAGGAGCCACTGACATGGAAGAGCTCGGAGCAGTGATGGTGACGCTCTGGTTCACATCAGACCGGCAGGGGCCTGGTCCAACTATGTCGTGGATGCCGCATAGTCTGCCACAAAACCTTCAGAAGAAGGATCCAGGGTGTGGGAGGTGTAGAACGACGGGGCCTCGGGTGGTAAAAGGCTGGAGAGGCCAGAATGTGTGCTGGATCTGCCAGAAGCTCTCACGTCTGACAAATGGCATGGCAGGAATGCCCTGGTGCAGGGCGATGTCTTCACTTCCTCCACGGTGGTGAGCGCAGAGCCGGGCCCTGTGTTCCAGCCTCAGGAGGCCCTTTGCCAGAAAGATTATGAATGGCTTCTCTCACACATGCGATGGACGTTGTTAACATTTAGAGCTTCGAATCACACAGCCAGAGAAGGGGCATTGCCAGGAGGTGGCCTCGGGCTGCACCCCAAGAAGGACTAGAGAGCTGGCTGCCCCCCACTTGCCCCCATCACCTCTTGAACACACAGCGGCTGGCAGCATCCCTTACTCTGGTTGGGGGGGATTATGCAAGGACTATAAAATAGCAAAGTAATCAAAGTAGCAGAAACTTCCACAGCATTAGTCCTAAGTGAGATTCTCTTTTTGCCTTTGCTGGGAAGATAATCGACCCTCCATAGGTCTTCTTAATTTTTCCCCAGGTCAGGAAGCAATGACAGATGATAAAACATGGTGACTCCAAGAATTTTGTACAGACGAACACCCACATATGTTCATGGACCGGCATTTTCTCTGAGAGCTGATGCCATCTGCAGAAGCACAGGGAGGGGCCATCGGAGAGAAACCACTCTGCCCCTCTGGCTGTGTGGCCACAGGAGAAAGGCACAACATCTCTGTGCCACAACTCCCTCATCTGGGGAGGGAATCAATAATACCTCGCAGCGCCTTCTCCATGACATTGCAAGGAGAACAAGATGAGTATCTAGAACCCTGCCAGCCCAAGGCAGGTGTTAGTGATAGCTGCTTAGTTATTAGTCTGTGATGGGATTATTAAGAAGTCGAGGGGAACAGTGTCGCACTGACTTGGCTCAAAGAGAAGAATTCTATTTCTAGACTAGAAAGGTAAAGTTGCTCCCACCACTAAAATCTCCCAGCTGAATTTAAATCTGGGTGTTGCCCTCGGTCTAGCAAAGCTCATAGACACAAAGCACCAACATCTTGTGGCTCAAGTGTACACCGGACCATGTCACCCGAATTTCTCAGATGGATGAGAGATGGTCTCATCCCTTGTGAGATCATGAACCTGTGGTCAGGTCAGCTAATTGTGGGTCTGCCTCCTTGTCCCCTCTCTCCACTTGCTGACACCATCTTAACACAGACTCAGGGGCCAGGCAAGAAGGCCGTCCTCTCACCCCCAGTGCTCTTATACTCACAGCACCATTTCTTCTGTAAGGTCTTAATGAAAAGATCCTGAAGGTCCTTCTCAATGTTTTAAGGGCCCAGGGCAGGTTGTCCCCAAATGTGCCATTTGGGCATATTAATTATTTTATTTTATTTTAAAGATTCTATTTATTTATTTGAGAGAGAGAGAGAGAACAAGCAGTGGGGAAGGGCAGGGGGAGAGAGAGAGAAGCAGACTTCCTGCTTGAGCAAAGAGCCCGATGAGGGGAATCCATCCCAGGACCTGAAGATCATGACCTGAGCCCAAGGCAGACAGCTAACCAAATGAGCCACCCAGATGCCCCACATATTGATTATTTTAAATGAAAGTTTACTAAGGAGACAGCATGTAGAAGGACACTTGGACTCCCCTGTGTCCCCTGAAAGCAAGGAATAAATCTCCCACAGGCGAGGTACCCTCCCTGCACCAAGAGGTTACAGGACTTCCTTATCACTAGAGGTGGGAAATTCAGGGCTGGGAGGGCTGTGTAAACACCCTCGTTACCCGTTTCTCATTTACTAGCCCGGCCCAAATTCTGTCCGGCATTCTTTTCTAACCAAAGCTCCCAAACAGAAGTGTTCTTTGTCCTGCCAATTCCCCACAGATTTGTTACCTCTTTGTCTAAGAAAATATAAAAACTCTCTGTCTTGGTTATCTCTCTGGGTCTCAGTTTCATTATTGGGCCTCTGTGTGCATATGACAAAACTTTGGTTTTTTTCTCCTGTTGATATTTCTCATGTAAATTTAATTCTTCGTCCAGATGGAAGATCTTGAAGGGTAGAGGAAGAATTTCTCCTTCCCCACCATGTCCACAGCCATGGCCCCAAAGTTAAGAGTACCCCAAATGCATGATGGTAAGCTTTACTCGCTCATCTTGGCTTCTGCAGATCAAAACTATGAGACCTCACCTACTGAGCTCATAATTAAAGTTAGCCTCCAAAGTGGAATGGCAAAGAAAAGAGGTGAAGTTCCAGGTGATACACCAAATGCGTGTAGACAGTTCTTTGAGGGGTCTCAGGTACCCAATAGTTTACACATACATATGGCTGTTATGCCAAGATTCTTAATTACACCTGGAACTACCAAATTAGGTCTATGAACCAGTGGCTAATAAAACCACTAATTAACTTGTGAATGCTGTAAGCAGCCACAGATGCAGATGCAAATAAAAGCTCATTTTTCCAGAAGATGAAGGAAGCGAAGGCATGGGTAGTTCGGATGGTTGGTGACACGTGCTGAGGCAGGTGACGAAGGCGTCCTGCGTGGGGCCACACTCCTAGAGTTCTCTTCACAGAAGACCTCCAAACCCACTCTCCTCTCAGCCACTCGACCTTCAGTTCCATGTTGGTGCTGAAGACTTTAATTACTGATCAGCCTAAAAATGCCCCTTTCTGTCCCTGTGAGGCAGGTGGCCCAGAAAGCTGTTCCCTAATCAGCCTCAACCAAAGGCTGCACAGGCAGGGAGGGGTGTGTGCAGGACTGAGGACCGTCCACAGCCTGGGACACTAGGAGGAGGCCCTTCCTGGGGTCAGCATGGACCTGGCCCCCCGGAAGAGGACACATTTCAGACTCAAGATCTGCACATCGATCCTCCATGACCTTGAGAGGGCTTCGCATCCAGGCGGCCCACTTGTTCGACATTTCTAAAGACACACAAACACACAAAATAGATAGAATTGGGACAACAGTTCCTATTATAAAATTTCTCCAGTGGACCAGGTGTTTGTAAACTCCCATAGGTGTTGAAACATGATTCTGTTCTTCGAATGCCTAGGGACGATCAGACAGCAGCTAGGAGCTCAGCCTGCTCCGGACTCCAGCTCTGCCTCTCTGGCCTGGCCCTGCATGGGTCCTCATCTATGGAATGGGGACAGCAAAGGAGCCACCTCCAAAGTCTCTGGCCCAGAAGGTTCGATGAGCTGATTAATGCAAAGCACCTAGCACTGCACCTGGCTCCAGGTGAGCCCTGAACGAATGTGATTCTGTGTCTCCTGCTCTCTGCTCCACTTGCTGAATGAAAGCCTAATTGAAATAGCAATTTACACATAGAGGTGAGAATTCAATTCTGCATGAGCCTGGGGCTACTCATGTGCAGGCTCTGCTCCCGCCCTGGGCACTTTCCCAGGGAAACCAGAGCACTGTCCTCGGGAGGGAAGACTATGGGCCCAGGTCCCCAGAGGCACTCCCAGTGCCAGCCTGCCCTGTGGTGAGGAGGGCTCTGGACGGTGGAAGTGAATGGAGGGAACCCAGCAGAGGTTCTCTTCGTATCAGGATGAGGACACACTTTCAATGTAAAACAAGCAAAATAAAACACAGTAAGGCTGTGACTGCAGATCTGGGCACTCGCTTGTGAATTCCCGGCTCCTTGAGAAACATACAGGCTTCCTGATGTCCCAAGGGGGGCTGGTCCTGGAGACGGCTCGACGCGCCCGCCCCCTGTAGCCTCTGCCCTGGTTTGGAAGTGCCTCCTCCTCCTTCTAGAAAATCAATCTTTATATTTGCTATTTAATAAAGGCCTTACCGTCCTCGACACTCCTGTTCCCACTAGCAGTGTGCAGCAGGAGGGAAAGGAGCTGCGTCCCTCGGGGAAGTGTTTCCTGCAAAGCACATCATCGCCCCGGCTCCTGGGCCAAATCTAATGGGGCAGTGGGAGCAGGCTTCAGTTCAGCCTAAGGAAGGAAATCAAAGACTCGAGACGGTCGGAGGAGGGCGCGGGTGCCCACGCTGCCCTGCACGCCTCCAGCCCCCGACACATGTCTCGTCAATTCTCACACCAGCCCTCGTGGTGGGCACTGGGGGCGTCCCCGCTCACAGACGGGAAGCCGGTGCTCAGGGCCGGGCTGAGCAGCCTACCAGCCTACCACCCTTGGGGGTCGCACAGAGCCAGCGGAGGGCGGGCTCAGTCAGGCCCTCGAAGCAACACTCAGGCTCAGAAGTGTGAGGCTTCCCCACACAGGCACTTCCCCGTCGTCGCACTGTGTGTACAATATCTGGTCTTGACCCACTGAGGATTTCGGACCCTGTGGAAACCTCCAGGCTGTGTGTCCCCCGCCCTGCACGCCCAGGATCTCCCACTGAATCGACGGCACCCCACGGGGAGCTAGAATGCATGCTAATCATGGAAGACTGTTTCTAAATCATGGTAGCGTTTTAAATGCGGAACTCACCACTAGACAAACATACCAGCTGCTGAGAGAAAATGACCTTAAATGTATATTTAAACACAAATGGAAATTGTAGCTCCAATCCAGCGTGATTAAAATGGAACACACGTAATCGGTGAAAGCAGACGCCTGTAGGTCTCTGGAGGTCCCCGTGTGTGGACGAGATCACGGGGTCTAACCAGTGAGGACACTGGGCCCGAACGGTGCCCAGCAGGGTAGAGCAGGCCCCACGGAGGTGAGAGCCGCTGGAAGGAACGCGGTGGGAAGTGTGGGCTCTGAGTGTGCGGGTCCCACACGGGAGAGCTGGCGACAGTCGGAGGGCGGGCTGGAGAGAGGCAAGATCAGGACCGTGAGGCCCCGGGTTAGAGAAAATGGCTGCAGAGCAGGTTAGAACGTGGTCCTGGGCCAAGGGTTTACACTCCTAGATCAGAAACCCAGAAACCAGGCACAGGAAAGGACAAATTAGAGTATGTGCAAACACAGCAGTATCTTCAAAGGCAAAACTGCATGACCAAGGAAAACAGTGAGCACACTGGAGTGCAAAGGGCAGGGCCCGTCCACCCCCGCAGGGGCCTGGGACTGAGCGGGGCTCGGCCCGGCTTGAGATGGAGAACTAGGAAAGCAGCCCCAACAAACAGTCAGAACTCAGAAGCGGGTCGGTGACCATGGGAAGGAGGGGTGCGGCCTGGGGCCAGGCTGCTTGCCGAGCTGCAGACACCGCTCCAGAAGCGCTGAGCCCCCGGATCCGCACCATCTGCCGTCACAGACAGCCGTTCGCTCTTTCCCATGGCAAGGCCTTCAGTGTGGACACGATTTTGCCTCTTCCAAGACTTGTTTTGGGAATCTTGGATAAAACGGGCATGCACCCACTTTGGAAACTAAAGTAGGTTTCATAGTGTTCTCGCGGATTACGGAGGAGGAAACTGAGTCTCCTCCAGCTGGAGTCAGGACAAGAACCGATTTTTCCAAACACTCAACTTTCTCTTCCACGTTATGGGAACAGGGGTGGCAGGAAGGTAACAGGAAGCAGAGCTCAGAAAACAGCCAGATGATCAGCCCAGGATGTGGGATTTCACCCGCGGACCAAGGTTGGCGGACGGACATTGACGGCATTTATAGAAGGACGTATTGTGCCGACCACGGGCCAGCCACTGGGGTGCATCGCAGGCATCTCCAGCCACTCCCCACAGCCACAGGACGGATGTGCCCCCCGGCCCGGCTGCAGGAGGAGGACGCTGCTGCCCAGAGACGGCAGCTGGCAGGCCAAGGAGATAGGGCAGGGCTGTGGTCTGCCGACGTCTGGCTCCCACACACGGGGAGGGGGCCGCACCCTGCAGAGAATCCTACTGCATGCGGAGAGCAGGGCTGCAGCCACGCAGCAACGCCACATGAAAAGTGGGAAAAGCACCCCCAGCCAAGTGTGGCTGCAATGTGGTCCCAAGCGATGCTGGCTTTTTAATGACAGGAAGAAACAGTGCAAGACCCGTAGACATGAGCCTCAGGCACAGTGGGGTCAGAGAGTGTCCCCCCCCACCCCGCCGCCTTTCCTTCCTGCAGACACTTCCCTCCCCAGCGCCTCGATTTCCATTGTTTAACCGGTGCACAAGTCTGGCTCATATTTCTACGTGAAGTTGTGAGTGCTATCCTGCAAAGTGCCAACACAGCTGACAGATAAATGAAATGTCTAGAAAGGCCGTTTGTCAAACCCAGAAACAGTCCAACGCCCCACGGAAACACCATACCCCTATCAGCTGTCCACCCTCACCCTGGAGAGCGACGAGCCCAAGTGCTCCGTCCCCTGCAAGGACCCAGCGCCCTTTCTGGCTAGCGAGGCCCGCGTCGTTGCGCGTCCAGTTACAGCTTATGTAGGAAAACTAAGTTCGGATCTAGAGAAACTTCAATTCACTTTTGTAATTGCTTTCCGCTGAGAAACCACCCCTTCTCAAACTGTAGATTTCAGGTCCCCGGTGCAGAACGTCAAGGCGTCAGTGGTTTAAGCCAGGCAACATGTCATCTAGAACCCTCTTCTCACCCAGCAGCCGAACGTCCACGCACAAGGAAGGCACGCTGTCATCAAAAAGGGAAGCAGAGGACGGTGTGGAGTGGAGACTGCAGGGCTGATTCTCCAGCCATGTCAGCCCACGGGCAGACAGCCGCACCCACGCAGCGCAGGCACCTGCCCCTGGAGGGCTCTTGGCAGGAGGGTCCACCGCCAGGAAATAAGACCCCATTGGCGGGAAAACTCCTCCTTCTTGTATTTTTTCATAAGCACTCGACTTGAGGAGAAGCACCCTCAGCCCAGATTGGACAGTCATATGACAATTTCTATGAATTTTGATTCATGGGAAGAAAGTATGTGATTCCATCTAGTTATCAATATTGGCCTATCTTCCATTAGAGTTGATTCTGTTGGCCTGCACTGCTTTATAAATGCCAATGAATTTTGTAGGGTGATTCTGAGAACATGTCTCTCTTTATCATCACATACATGTCTAGGAGTTCTCCTCTTATAAAATTTTCAAATCTGAATCCTATAAAACCTGGAGTCCACTAGTTCTCTGCCCCTAACATTGCCACCTGCAATGTCTTTGTCCAGCATGAGCCCGCGTGCCCGTGTGTGAAGCAAGGTGCAGACACGCATCACACCAGCTCTTGGGGGTGGGCGTTCTTACTGCCCCGTTTATCCATGAGGACCGAGTAGCATCGGAAATATGTGGAACTCCCCTCGGAATCCCAGAGCTGGCAAACTGCTCACATCAGGGGACTCTGCGGCAAGGCAGGCAAGTTTATTGGTGTGTTCTTCCTTCCAGATTCACCAAATTACTTTTAAATGCACTTGTGCTGTGTATGCAAAGACAGGAGCATGTCCCCTGTGGCCTGATGTATTCCAGTTACGCAGAAAATTAACAGAGTGACCAGATAAGTAAGTCTGGTGCTAAATAATAAAATAATTGTATTTTATACAATTGTGTATAAATATGGAAAAATATTTAGGTGTGGTCATAATGAGTTTTCAGTGTACATTTTCACAGGCCTTGTGCCCCAGACGCAGTGGGAGACTCCTGAGGGGTGGGGGCCAGCTGGGAAAGCTTTCCTGGGGGACCTGGGGACAAGGGAGCAGTGAGGAAGGCAGCATGGGGGCCTGAGCGCAGATGGTCCCCACAGAGCTTAGGATCCAAGCCACAGGCTCCAGAGAGGACCAAGCGTTGCTCAGTCCACCAACAAATATTTATTGAGCACCTACTATGCTCCAGGCTCCTAGCCAAGCACAGGAATCACCTAGAAGACAGCCAAGTGTGGACACAGTCTGACATCTGTGCAGCCAGCGGCTGGCGAGGGGGCAGCTCAGGTGAGAAGCCAGGCACCAAGCTTGCGCACGCGGGCGTCTGCCAGCCGTGGGGTGTGGTGAGAGTGGCTGCTCCAGCCCAGCGTGTGGCTGGGGCTCATGCCCGGGGCAGCAAGCAGGCCTTCCTCTCCCTTGCACACTGACTGGTGAGTGATTAAAGAATGCAACAGACCCACGTCTGCCCGGTTGGAGTTCTGCTCCTGGTTCTGGTTCAGACATGAAATAAAAAGAGAGATGAGCTCGGCTGGCTCTCTGATTCCTGCGGCGTCTGTGGGATGGGGACAGAAGGGGGAGCATGAGGGACCGCCCTGCGTCCCTGGGGCCCTTCCTCAGCTGTAGGTAAGGGGCTTGCCTGACCCCCTGGCTCCTCTGACCGTGATAAACTGCCCAAACCCTTGGCAGTCCTTAAAGGCCAGGGGTAGGAAAGGAGGTGGGTGAGAGGGGAGCAGGGCCCTGGGGGGCAGACCCCAGCCTTTGACAACTGCTCTGCTGGATGAATGTGTGTGTATAACATTTTCGCCTCTGCCCTGGGGCCGGGGCCAGCACGGTCTAGGGTTACAGAGCCCTGTGCCTTCGAGCAGCCCTGTGTCCCGCTTGCCCAGAGGCAGCTGGGAAAGATCTGCCACCTGATCCGACGAGAGGTGTAGCCCCCTCCCGGCCTGCTGTGGGGCAGGGGGGGTCTCCGGACAGGAAAGGTGATGCCGAGGAACAAGAGCAGGCGAGCACGGAGGCCCGTGGTTACAACACACAGCTGTCCCAACCAGTGGGGCCTCTTCTGAAGGACGGGGCCCCTCAGCCTCCCTTCCTCCCACCAGCCCTAGCCAAAACACACTCTGCTCCCCACCGTGTGCCACTGGATCATGCCCACGCATTAATCACAAACAGTTCTTAGGAGCCCAGGTTGAACAAGATGCTGAAGTAGGGCTTAGGGACACAGTGACGAGAAACGTGCCTGTCACACCCAGCGCAGCTGCCCCGAGAGCCCCCGTTCTGGGGGTCACAGCAGTAAGCATGTCGACAAGGGCTAAGAAGAGCCCTGAGAAGTGCTCCGGGGAGAAGGCAGACCCAGAAAGGGGGGTCTTCTAACCACAGGACCTGTCTCCAAATGGGAAATTTCCCAAAGACCTACAGCAGGGATGCAGCATTCAGAAGGAAGACATTCTAAAAAATATGCCAGACATAAGTTAAAAGTTACCTCCGCTGCGATTCTTCATTAAAAACAGAAATACAGGGGCACCTGGGGGGCTCAGTCAGTGAAGCGTCTGCCTTCGGCTCAGATCATGATCTTGGAGTCCTGGGATCGAGCCCCGCATCAGGCTCCCTGCTCGGGGCGGGGCGGGGGGGGGAAGCCTGCTTCTCCCTCTGCCTCTCCCCCTGCTTGTGCTCTCTCTCTAGCTATCTCTGTCTAATAAACAAAATCTTAAAAAAACAAAAACAAAAAAACAAAAAACCAGAATCATGGGTACCAGTGTTTACAGCTGGCCAGGTCCCTGTGCTGTGACCCGGGTCACCGAAGGCAGACACCAGAACATGTCACCCCCAGACAGGAGGGCAGTCGGCACTCGCTGTCCTGCTGCCCTGAAGCATCCAGGACGGACAGAAGGTGTGTGTGCTCAGTGCTCAGTCCGTCCCGTCTGCATTAGCGCACGGGGAGCTGCGTGGCCGCCCCCCCCGAGAGCCTTCCCCTCCTGCAGCTAGCGGACGAGGCTGCCTGTGGTTGGGATGTTTTGACTTTCGCCCACCTCCTACAGCACGCCGAGGACTAACGCCCCATTCCTCACTCCTCAACAACCCCAGACGGCAAGCGGACAGCCTTGCTCGGTCTGGACCAAAACTGCGTAACATATTATGCAGTAAATATGAAATGGCCTTACAGGTTCCAGGCCATTAAGACAGCCGCTTGCAGTGTTAGTATGGCAAATGTGACGATTTATCAAAAAAATGAATTACTGACGCACACTCAGGCATCCCGAGTGTCCAAATCTGACAAATGCTTCAGAATGATCACAAATGGTGTTCTTGTCTGGACAGCGACGGCTGCCTTCTGAACCGCGCTCTGCTTCCGATTCATGGACGAATCAGGGCCCTTCGGATGGGCCATGAGTCTGAGAAATGTGCTGGCTTCTTCACGCGGAGTTCAGCACTCTGAGCAAGGCACAGGCCTCGGCCGGCACCTAGGGCACTCACTACAGTTTCTCCATTGAAATTGGAAGCCCCCGCCCAGCGTGGGGGTGAGCTCCGGTGCGGAGACTCCCTGACGAGAGAAGAGAAAGCTCTAGATTTTCAGGTGGTGTGCTCAGCACAGTGGATCTCTGCAAAGGCCTCCTGCACAACTCCAAAGTGGGGCTCCGTGAGGCAGATGTGGCCTGCCTGTGTGGGACTGTCCACGTGGGGAGTGCGGTGCTCACGCCGCGGAGCACACGCGTGTCTCGGGGGCTTCTAGCCTGGTCCCCCCCCACACACACGGATTGGAGGCTGGACAAGGCCCCTTCCCGACTCAGAGCCTCCAGGCAGGTCACGGGAGACGCAGTGCGGATGCTCCATGCGTCTCACCATTTCCTCGGGGCAGGTGCCTGGTCAGCCGCTGGCCTCAGCAGTCTGGACGCCCCCAGAGCACGGAGACCGAGGGCCCGGCTCAGCACAGGGAAGCCCCAGGCGAGGCCTCAGGGGCAGGGACCATCTCCCCACGAAGGGCCCTGCCAGCATGGCAGCTGGGCCACGCTTCGCTCCGGGCGGGCTGGAGCTATGCCCACCGTGATTTATTCAAATATTCTTTGAAGTCCATTCTTTTCTAGGCACTAGAAAATTTTTATCTGTTGGCTCTTTTTTCTTAGAAAATAAACATATCCCAGTGTTTTTTTACCTTAAAAACCAACAGCTACAAAAAAGAGACAAAGCAAAGTACGTGTGTACACACTCACACACGGACACACACACGTATACGGACACACTGGGTAGCCAGCTGGAGCCTAGTTACCACCCGATTAAGTATTTTTCCAGCGAACCTTCCCGAAAGGTCAGACTCCGTGTTCAGAGTCTGTGTCCTGCCTCCTTTGGCTCCAGGGATCTGCTCACCAGAGAAACCTGCTCTCCCGGGTGATTTCCGGGCACCCTGCCAGAGCTCTCGGGGCTCCGGCCACGTGGCCATCTGCTCGGACGCTGGCGGCCAGCCTGCCTTGGAGCATCGTCCGGGACCCATCGGCCCGCGGGTCTGCTTTGAGCTCTGGGGCAGCTCCTCGCAGCCCCCTGGGTGATCTCTGAGCCCCCTGCTCCCCGAGCCCCGCTGTGACCGGCTCCATGAAGACCCAGACACCACGTGCTGAGTACCAGCTGTCCCCCAGGCACCACACTGGCCGAGTCCTGGCTGTCTCCCTTGTCCTCCCCCTCCTCGCTCTGTTACCCGCTGTGCTCAGGGCAGCCCGAGCCCGCCACGGGTTTACAGAGGACACGTGGTGGTCCTTCCCACTGTCTGCGGGTCCTGCAATGTCCCCAGCTCCTGATAATGCCACCCAGAGTTTCCCAAAAAAGCTGGTGTGCGAGCTCCAGGGAAGCCCCTTCCTCCTGCCCTCCTGGGGGCAGCTGAGTACCTCTGGCTGGGTTATCAGAGCCTTCCGACCTCAGGCTTCTCTCTGAGACACAGGTCATGCCCATCTCAGTGGGCCAGCGGAGTGGAGACACGGCGGAGAGCACGTGATGTCTCTCTGTCCCCGCGTCCCCTCCCCCAGGTCGCCCAGACGGGACAGAGGGAACACTGCACTGTGTGGAAGTCACGAGAAGAAGTTCTGCAAACCTTGATAAAACACAGTTCCTCCTCTAACCAGAGCATCCGAACTGTGGACATTCTGAATGCAGTGAGAAGGAGCACTGGTTACGGTCACTGGAGGTGAAGCGGGTTAGTAAGCAGTTCATCACAGTAACGAACACCGCTCTGTGTGGCGTGTCTGCTACGCGCCAAGCGCTCCGACCCAGGAGTGCCGTCCGTGTGTCACCCGGGAGCCATGTGCGTACCATCCCATTTCACAGATGGCACAGTGAGGCTCCGAAACCCGGGACAGCAGCCGGCGGCACTGAGACCCCGGACGCTACAGCTTCTTCTACCTCACACACCTCACTAGCTTCTGGAGGAAAAAGCCCGACAGAGGTTGCTCTGGGACAGGCCCTACGCCCCGGGCACACACGCCGGACGGGAAAGCCAGAGAGCAGAGCCTGGCCGGGCCGGGCAGGCCGTAAACGCTGCGCAACCACCCGGGTCTTCAGGAAGGGCCTTCCAGGACGGGCTCCGAGGAGCTACTGCCTGTTTACAGAGCACCGTCTTCTCCCCACAGGCAGGAAGGGGAAAACAGAGGCGCTCCTCACGGTTTTCTGTAGTGACCCCAAGACACCAGCTCAGAGCGTTAACCTCTGCCCTTCCAGCCGCCTTCAGGCACCCAGCGCGTCTCCTTCAGACCCGGCGTGCACTTTGATGCTGACAACCAAAGCAGCACGTCGGAAGGGAAACCCCGCATCCCACAGCCAGTATGGAAGGGCTCCGCCCAAAGTCCAGGAGTAGGGCCTCCCCGAGAAGCAGAGGGAGAACATTTCCATACTGATGCACACCGGACACCACCCAGGAGCCCCTCACAGGGCCCAGCTCTGACCCCTGCGTGCAAGAGTCCCGAGGTGAGCACTGGGCCAAAACTGAGTGCAGTCAGCCTCATGAATGCAGACTCAACATTAATGACTTTGTTTCCAAATCATCCCGCGAGATGAAATGACTTACAGATACGCACCCCAGAGGAACACGCTCTGGGCCCCGGATATTAATTCTCCTTAAGCATGTAGCTGGCCTGATGTTTCCTCACTCCAAAGAACCCCAGTCAGTCCCCATTGCAGGTGACTACCTTTCCAGAAGAGTGGGGAATCCAGAAAATGTTTGGGTTTTCAACATCTCCTTCAGAACCATAAGAATTCGGATTATCCCCGTGAAAATCAGCATTCAGCAGAAGTAGGTTTTCTGCTCGGCAGCCAGGGAACTGAAGCGTGGTCTGATTAAGCAGACAAGCAAAGGAAGTGGGAAATAATCAATGGGACAGCTGGCGTGAGAGAGAGAAAAACATCCCACAAATTCAATTTCAAGGCATTCAAGGTAAATTAGCCACATAGTAAATACATGTAATCAAAAATAATTATGGTTTATAAGTTTTAAAGCCCAGGCAGCAAAATCTAGGCTCATTTTGAACAAAGAGGAATCCTGCTCCTGCCTGAGGGCAGATGGACAGATAAAATGCTGTATTTTACTGTTCCTGTAAAAGTTGGAGGGGACTCAGGTTTCCTGCCTCAAAGTAAAAGCACCGAAACCAAACAAAGACCCTAATGTGGGGGTCCTTACGCCTGTGGGCTCTGTCGCTCCCTGCAGCTAGAGGTCACTGCCCCAGGCCAGGTAGTCTCCGGGCAGGAAGGACTCGCCCTTCCCTCTCCCCCAGGTGCTCACCTGCTCTCCAGCTGTGTCCTCGGCCTCTGGCTTCCTCACAACAGCAATGTTGAAAACTAGCCCGGCCCTCTGCCCTCACAGGCCCCAGGAGACAGCTACTCTCCACTCAGAGGTCTGCTCCCCAGAGCCTTCTGTAGGTGTGGCCATTGCCCACAGGAAGGGAGCTCTCCTTTCCTGTGGAGCTTTCCGCCAGGGTTGGAGATGCCATGGCCGCTCTGAGCCCAAACCAGCACGTGTCCCCACGGAGGGCTGCCCTCTCTATGCCTGGGCGTGGTGGTCTCGAGAAAGACCACCCAGCTGGGCTCAGAGCTAGCAAATGGGAAGAGCAGAATACACTTAGGCAGGCCAGGATGTGTGGCCAGAGGTGGACCGGCCTCAGGCTTTGCCTCGTCCCAGGCCGGCCTCGGTCTCCCTGCTGTCGGGTCTTGGACGGGGTAGGGGGCAGGGGCAGCCCTTCCCCCACCCTCAGGCAGGAGGGGGGAGCCCCTTGTCCACCCCGCACAGGCAGGCCTGATGCACACCTGAATCAGCCAACACCCCCACGGACCACCTGGACCACCGGGCTCGGGCTCAGAGGAGAAGCCGGGCCACGTGCTGTCATGAAGCTCTTCACGGGGCTGACCGCTCAGCTCAGCCACACGACCAGACCAGCCCAAGAGCGTGAATGGGTCAAGCTCGCTGTGTCGCTGGCCGGTTGGGACAGGAGCGCACCTCTCACCTCTGTGATCTTTCAAAACAGATGAGTCAGACCCATTAAAATATTGATCACTTACAACGTTCTTATGTCTCAGTTTTTCAGCAGAAGCAGGAACTCTTCTCAGGGGCATCTGTGGAGCATTTTATGTTGACTTGAGTGCCGCTGTCTTTAAGGTCAATGCTCCACGGCAGTGGGGACAGGCTGGAGACCCTGCTCGCTCATGGACAGTCCCATCGGCTGGCTGCCAGCAGACCCTCCTGATGCCTGGTCTTCCCGCGTCCCCGCACCCTGACACCCATTCTCTCCTCCCCAGCGAGGCTGCCCCCTCTCCGGCCCAGCCAACCCGCTTGTGCTCCTCGGGGGCCTCCCAGCAGCAGGAACCTGGACGGCCTCCACGTGCCTCGGAGCCCGGGGAAGGGACTCTCACTCCCTTGTGGGTCTCTGTTCCTGGTTTGCTCTGTCACCACGGAGCCCAGCCTGGAGCCCTGCTCCTTCAGCATGACCTTGGCCGAAGCTCAGAGACTGTGGGACTAATGCTTCCTTCAGAATTCCCTTTCTCATTTCTTATTTCCTTCTGAAGGGATGGACAGGGGAAGTTAAATGCCTTCACATACCACATCGAGATCTCTAAGAAGAGCAAGTCTTGCTGGCCAACGACATACACATGCGTTATGGTTCCCACCCTCGGCGCCGATTGCCAAGTTGCCTACTCGAACATTCGTGCCACAGCACTAAGGCTGTTCAGCCTCACTACTCATGAGTGAAGGTCGCCGTCACAGTAAAGGTTAAGAAATGTTAGGTACAAATGCCAACTACTCATCAGCACTCTCACCAACTTCTGATTCTGGGAGCAGAAGGAAACCCCCAAATAACCCCAGATACATAGGGCTCTTCTACAGTGGGAAAGCTGATGGTGAAAAATCAAGGAATGGTAGGAGAACCCTTCCGAGTCTCAGAGCAGCCCGGCTTTGGGAAGTCGTGACTGTAGCTTCCTGTCCCTGCATTTTATGAGGACAGGGCAGTGGCCTCTGTCTTTCCCACAGAGGCTGGTCCTGAGCCCCTGAGTGTCTCTGAAGTGGAGGGGAGGACAGTCCCGGGTAGCCCACCAACTCAGCCCTCAGCTGCTCGGCACAACGAACTGATGGCCAACACATTCTTGTGGGAGCACCGTATAGCAGGTGGACGACCACCATCCCGGGGAGCCCTCATCCCTGCCACCACTGGCCGTCCTGCAGCCCAGGAGAGCAGAGTGAACAGGACACTCCCCAAGGCACGAAGCAAACACCTGCTGTGCATCCCCGTGCCTGCTTCTGTGCTGGGGACACACCTGCACGCTCTGCGGACTGCGACCCGTCCTGGTTCTCACTCCGGACACGTGCCGGCTGTGGGCAAAGCCCGCATGGAAGGCGGCACCGAGGTTTGGGAGGGGCGGGCAGAAGGCCCGACTCCTGCGGGTCAGGCCCACCGCTCCGTCCGAGCACGTGGTCCTGAAGGCACCTTCAGACACTGACACAGCCTGTGACAATCCCCTGGGAGCTTGGCTACTTGAAGACACTGTCATAGAACATTCTGCAAAGAGCGTAAGACCTTCCGTACATAATGAAGTTTCTACTTCAGCAGTTTCACGTCTACACAAGTGATGGTCAGTTTTCTGTGCCAACTTGCCTGGGCCGTGGGTGCCCAGGTGCCTGACTGCACGCCGTCTGGGTGTGCCTGCCAGAGTGCTCCGGACGCCGGTAGCCTTGCCGAGTGAAGATGCCTCTCCCAGTCGGGATGGACACTATCCAGTTGGCTGAGGGCCCGGACAGAACAAAAAATGGAACAAGTATGACTTCGCTCTGCCAGACTAATGAGCCAGGAATCCATCCTTCGCCCTGTGTGTTGCCGGTTTTCAGGCCTTCAGACCAGGCCTCTGGCCTGCCCGAGTCTGAGCCTGCAGCCTCCTGTGAGCCGGTGCCTTCTAATAAATCCCATTATCATCCTATAAGCTCAGGATATGTCTATATAGTTACACAGATACACAGATGTGCGCGTATATCCTGTTGGTTCCGTTTCCCCAGAGGACCTGAGTACGATATGCAGACATGTGCACTGGTGTGCATGTGGACACGTGTATATGGTGAGTGCACACGCATGTATCTATATATATGATACATACACCTTTAAAGACGGACCTTTGCTTCCACAATTTTGAAATTCTAATCGTTAATATTAAAATCTGTGTTGAAGGAAAACCTCACCCATTCCTAGGGGGCACTGAACGGACCATCCTCCCTAAACCCAATGCAAACGGGGGCACCGTGGCTGGGTGGTCCCCGCACCTCCCGACAGCGGGTCTGGAATGCTGACTCTCGGCCACACTAAACCCAACGCGAACTGGGGCGCCGTGGCTGGGTGGTCCCTGGGCCTCCCGACAGCAGGTCAGGAACACTGACTCTCGGCCGTGCGCACCAGAATCAGAAGCTGCGGTTTAACCAAGTCCCAGGGGATCCCCAAGGGCAGGGACGTGAGGCGTGCGGACCTAGAACACACTCTGACCCGGAGAAAACTCGGTCCCCACACGCCCAGCCCACGGGCGTGCGGAGCTTCAGAGCCCCCTCCTGCCTGCACCCCACCTCAGGCTCCCGGCTGGACGGAGCAGCTCCCACCTGCAGCCGTCAGGGCCTGAACATGCAGCCCAGCGCAGCCCCCAATCTGCCTGCACACCAGCGAGCACCTCCTCCTGCCTCCGTGAGATCTCCTTCCCAAGCTCGCCCGGGCCTTGCCTGCCTCTGAGCTGAGGCCACGGGGCAGCTTGCACTCAAGGGGGGTGGCTGCGCCATAACCAGGAACCGCCGCGTGTGACCGACGGTGAGCTCAGCAGCAGCCTTCAATCACGACAATGATAGAAGTATTCCCGCTGAACTCCTGCTCAATTAAAGACCAGGACATCAACACACCTAAACCCAGTGCAACCTTCCGGACGGGTCTGACCCTACACTTTGTTGTCAGGGCGGCCGCTGAGGCCTGCAGGATCCCACCGCAGCGCGGGCCACCTGAGGTCTGTTCACACCCTGGCCTTGGGCTATCCTCGGGCGCTCAGCCATCTCAGGGGCCTGCTCACAGGCAGCTCACGGCCGCAGGGCCCAGAAGTAGTTAAAGGACAGAGCTCCACGTGCTGCTGGGAGAGACACAGGCCTCTGCGGGTCCGGGGAAGGCGGCTCCAGACAGGCGTGTGGTGGCCACTCACGAGGGGAGCAGTGTGCCCAGAGACGGCGCAGGGCGGCCGCTGCCAGGAGCTGGGTGCAGGGCCAGAAGAGAGCTCCTCCATGGTGGGGGGAAGCCCTGAAGGTACAGAAGATTGGGATCAGGCCTGAGAACCATAGAAGCCAGTGTGGTCAATCGGCGGTCAGGCCCAGAGGACCTCAGGCAGCGTGACCAACAGGACGGGAGGAGGGCTGCCAGGCCCGGGTGAATCCACTGACCAGCGCTCAGGGAGTGGGAGGGAACGGCCCTCTGCTGGGGTCACGCACCGATCCGGGGCAGGCCTGTGGGAGGCCACGTTGATGCTAAGCACGGACGCCTGGCGCTTCTGACGGTAGTGAGCCACCAGTGCGTCCCTCCTTGGGGAGGCCGCCGTGCCGTGATCCGTGCTATGTCAAGAGAATTCGGTCAACAGTGTCTACTGATTGCTTTCTAATCACCTACTGTGTGGCCGACACACATGCACCCGGTCCAGCCACGCCCTCCAGAGGCCAATGTCACTGGTCTCACTTTAGAGGTCAGCAGCTGGGGCTCGGAGAGCTTGCACCCCTGGAGCTGGGCAGGCCTCAGCCACACGTGGATCTGCTGGGACCCCACTGCAGAACTTGACCCCAAGTCGCCGTGGCTATGCTGCTTCTGGTCGAGGCGGTCCCTCTCAGGCCTCTGCCCTGCCCATGCAGCCGAAATGGCTGGCAGGCGGGCGAGGGAGGAGGGGCGTGCAGAGCCCAGGTGGATCGGCCATCACTCCATGTGGGGCCATCCAGGTCCTACGACCACCCCCCCCCAAGACCAGGACCTGGGAGAAGCCTGGTCAAAGTGAGCCGCTCCCCAGCTGACCCGAGATGGACGGCCTTGGACACTCGTCACTCCCGCCACCAAGGTTTTGTCTGTCCACGGCAGTGCAGGGAGAAAGGATCAGCGACACGGCCACACACCTGGTGCTCGTGTGAGCACACCTGTGCCTCCCGGGAGAGGCTCGGGGCAGTCTGCACACCGCAGTGACCGCGTGTGCTTTGTCTGCAGCCTGGGTTTGTTCACAAAAAAATGAGTTAGACAGGTTGATGAATCCTGAAACAAGTTTAAACATAGTTTTTGTTCTTTCTCTTTAAAATTGCAGCGTATAGAAACATTGTCCAGAGTGAAGCGCTAGGTGCCTGGAAACCCTCTGGCAGGAGCTGCTGTGGCGGGCGCAGCCCAAGTCCCCGTCCTCTCGCGCTGTCGCGCTGACGTCCTCGCTTCAGCTCACCAAGGACAGCGGCCGGGGAGCGAGACTCGCCTCCGGAAGACATCCCCGCCAGTCTCTGCATCTGAAAACGCCACGTGTGAGCAGCACCTGTGCGACCCTGTAGTCTTCGTAAACAGCTCTCAGAAAAGGCAGAGAAGAGTTACTGCAGAGAAGCGTTTACAGACGGCACTCCGGGAGATGCAAGCTGCTGACCAGTCTGAATATCACAAATAGCTCTGCCTGGAGTCAATTTCCTGTCTCCGGAGACTGAACTCCCCGAGGAAAATGGTCGGTCAGGGGCTGTCAGCACGCGCAAGGCGAATGACAGCAGGCCCCACGGTGTTTCCTAAAAGATACTTCACTCTGATCAAAGCAGTGTGTGAGCCTCTGTTCACTTCCTCTGGAGCAGAGGGTCAGACCTCGCGGAAGGCGGGAGCCCGGGACGGCAGGAGGGAGAAATTAGGTAGTAAAACACTGAGATCTCAGTGCTACAAGCTGTATTGTCTTATTATTAACAAAGTTACCCTGATTTTGTATTTTTATTAACTCATGTATTTTCTGCTGTCTTGATCCCCTTATTCATAGCACTATGTTCTTATACGTAATAGCTACAATTAATACACCTGTGCGTATAATACCTGTATCTACATATTTGTACTCACATACTTAGAAAAGTGGGCATTTCCCATTTCTTTTTGTAACTTTTTTTTTCATTTGTACAGTTTACTAGTCCTGTTTTGTCCACATAGTTTCTCTCATCAGTGCTGGTTTTTGTATGTAACTTCATGATCCATTTTTAATGCTACATGAAAACATACGGTTTGAAACTATGAAATACATATTGCAGTGGAGAGAGAATCTATCATTTTAATTCTCATTAAACATCTAAGAAAGTACCTAATTCCTTAAAAATTTTTGAAGGCAGACCATCAGGTGTTTTTGTTTTCATCACTTCCCACTCCAACCAACCCCGATCCGTTGCTCCTAAGAGACTCAAAGCACCTTCCAAGGACACTGTGGGAAAAGTACTCCATCGTAGGATAAGATAATTTTACACACGTCATTTCATGAATGGTTGCTATGACCAATGGTATTTTTCGCAGTCTATCACCGGCTGTTAGCAACACCAAACTGTTAAAAGAGTGCATGAAATACGAAGACCATGGAGCAAATTACAAAAATCTCTTTTGGGAAAGTTCTGAGAAATGTAGGATGACTCCAGGGGTCCACAGAGCCATCTGGAGGTCAGCTGAAGGCCCGCATCCACAGCGTGAGGACAGCTCTGGAAGGAGAGGGCAGGCTGCCCTGAGAGCTGTCCACTTCCTGTTGGTGGTGGGTCCGTGAGCAGCAGGAGTGTGAGCGCGGTGCTGCCAGAGGGCTCCCACCCCTGCAACGTGGTTCCTACCGGGGTCGGTTCCTACCACCAGCACTAGAACAACCCCCATGCCTAGACCAGCTCCCGGACCAAGTGTCCAAGCAGAGTTGTTGTCCAAAACAATTTCAGTGATGATGGTGATGATGACCCTCCTGAAGGGGGACGGTGGGGCCTTCTGGACAGCCGATGGGCAGCACTAAAACGTACTTAACACTGGCCCAGCAACTCCATCTCTAGGAGTCTGTCCTACAGGCAGTGCACGCAGCACAGAGACACGTGCCCATTGTTTGCAATGAGCAAAACCTAAAACAATGCTGATAGGCCAGTGAATCACAGCAGGTCCAAGTTAGGGAGGGAGTGCTCCAGTGAACTTCAACAGAACGAGGGAGGCCGGTGAGGGCCAAGATGGGAGCCATTCCAATAAAATGATGATGGTAAGAAATAGGTTTTCCTGGAACCACAGTGGAAGACGCTCTCCGTTCCCCACTGTGTTTTCCGGGCACCAGGTTGCAGATCGGCTGACTGGGTGTGGGCTTACTTCTCCATCCTTCTGCATCCGCCTCTGTGTCTGTCCTCAGGCCAGGACCACGCCATGTCGATTATGTCACTTTGTGATGCGTTCTGCAGCCAGGAAGCTGATGCCCCCAGCTTTGCTCTTTCTCAGGATGGCTTTGGCTATTCTGGGCCTTTTGTGGCTCCATCTACATTTTAGAATTTGCTTCTACTTCTGTAAGAGGTATCACTGGGATTTTGATAAATACAGCACTGAATCTACCAATCCTTTGGGGTATGTGGAAATTTCAACAATAAAAGTCTTCCAGTCCACGGACATGGATGTCTGTCCATTCATTTATGTCTTTATTGTCTTTCATTGACTTTTATGGTTTCCAGTGTGGTCCCTTCAACAGGGTCAGAAAACCTGCCCACACGTGAAAGAATGAATCAGACGCTCGTCTCACACCATACACAAAAGTCAACTGGAAATGGACGAAAAGACTGAAATATGAGACCCAAAACCATAAAACTACTTTAAGAAATCAGAGAAAGAGCTTCCTGACATTGGTCTTGGCTATGATTTTTTGGACCTGACACCAAAAACACAAGCAAGGAAGCATAAAGAGATTAAAACCGTTCTGCAGAGGAAACAGTCAACAAGAGGGACTGAATTGTATTAAATTAAATTAAATTTATTTATTTCTATCAACTGATTGAATTAATTGAAAAGACAATCCACGGAGTGTGAGAAAGTATTTGCAAACCACATATGTTATAAGAGATTAACGTCCAAGGTCTATAAGGAAGTCCTACAACTCAACAGCTGAACAAACAACCGGGTTAATTAAAAAGTGGGCAAAGGACTCAAACAGACATTTCTCCAAAGCAGCTCCACACAGGGCCCCCAGGCGTGTGAGAATGTACATGTGTCACTGGCCGTCCTCGAAGTCAAGACCATGAGCTGGCATCTCGCCCCCGTTAGGGTGGCTGTTAGCAGACAGTGCTGGTGAGGACATGGAAACATCAAACCCTCGCATGCTGTTGGCGGGAACATGAAATGATATGGTGACTACAGGAAAAATTGCAGAGGTTTCTCAGAAATGAGAGACAGAAGTTCCCATATTATGCGGCGGTCCTTCCTGGGGGCATATGTGTGCCCCGAGGGATCTTGGAGAGCTGTCTGCTCTCCTGGGTGACTTCCAGCTCAACTCACAGGAGCCAAGACACAGAAACAACCTAAACGTGCATTCCCGACAAAGGGACTAAGAAAACCCGGTACCCATACGACGGAACGTCACTCGGCCTTAAAAAAGAAGGGAGTCCTGGCATTCGTGACGACAGGGATGAATGTGGGGGACGCTGAGAGAAGCCAGTCACAGAAGGACAAAGCCGCGTGACCCCTCCGACAGGACTCATCTACGATCGTTGCATCCTGGAAGCAGAGAGAAGGGTGGTTTCCGGGGCCTCGGGTCCGGGGACACAGAGAGATGCTCACCGGAGCTGAAGGTCTGGTTACGGAGGATGAACGCACTCCAGAGCCCTGCTGTACAACGTGACACTGTAACGGACAACACTGCGCCGCACACGTAACAACACGGTAAGCGCGTAGCCCTCACGTTACCTGTTCTAGCCCGAAGTAAAAACAACCAAGTACTTGTGGAACAGCACTTACAGTGTCCAGTCTGCGCAGGCGGGTGCGCGTTTGTGGCACAGAAGGGGGTCTGGAAGCTCTGGGGGGGCCACCGAAGGCAGACATGAGGCCAGGGCTGTGAGTTCTGGCTGGGAACCTTTGCTCTGTATGAATCTTGTAACGGGAGAAGGCACTGGTCTGCTACTTTAAAACAACAGATACGTCTCTAGGAAATAATTTCTGAATTAAAGAACTACACCGAAGGTACACGCAAACAGCGCCCCTCACTGTGAACAAACGAGAGGCCTGTCATCGCTGGAGGGGACCCAGATGCTCGCGCCAGGCAGTGAGTCTCCCGGCGAGGCCTAACTCAGCCCCAAACGCCGGGATGATTCTTCCACGCTCCATCTCCCAAGACACCGTGGACCTCGCTTACGTCCAAACCCGGGTTTCTGTCCTGTTGCCCCTGCCGTGGTCCCTGGTCCTCAATGTCGACATGTACAAGGTCACGCACCTCAATCCGGGCTTCAACCATAAAGACTGTGGAAAAAAAGGTTCCCAGAAAATGAGCCATTACTGCTATTTATTCAAACTATTTAATTAAAGCAGCCATTTGGTAAAGGGCCACGGAAGCCAGCATCACGGTGAGAACGGAACACACGATGTCACGCCTCCAGGGGGTTACCACTGCCCACGCACCCCTCTCACAGCATCCAGCCCGTTTGTCGCTAAACGTGACAAGTATCCATCGCGTCCAGCCCCACTGGGTGGAGGGCACTACAGCTTTTTATCAGCTGTCGGCCCACCCTGTATCGCAGCTGCAGACTCCCCGGGGTGAGGTCCCCGAACAGAGGGCGCGGAGTCTGTAACGGGAGCGTGCAGGGAGCTGGGGCTCTGCGGAGAGCGAGCTGAGGCAGGTACTGCGGCCAACCACAGCCCTACAGGCTGGTGCCAACGAAGGGCTCAACCAACACGTTAGTTTGGTATGAATCCGCGAACTGCTGTTTCTACATTCCATGATGGGGACGTCTGCTCTCCCCTTTGCCCCTGCTGGCTGGTTCTCAGCAGCCCTGGTGCCCGCGGGACAGAGAGGAGGGCTTGCTTTCTTGTATGGCCACCATGAAACACGGCAGGAAGTCTCCTCTAAGACAGCGGCTTTCTGGAAGTTACATGGGTTCCTAGTTGGAGCTTTTCTGGATATTCATGATCTCCGGTGTTCGTCCGAGTGTTGTGACGGTCTATGAAATAGAAATCACGCTTCCGTTGGCAACCTTGCAGCCTTAGCCAACAAGGAGAGTAAGGACTTGACCAGAAGCACACATGGGGGAGGCTTGTAGAGACTGCTCCAGAAAGGTAGCTGCCCCCACATGGGCCACCCTCTCCTCGTCAGGAAGGCTGGGCAGGAGGGCAGCAGGGTGGGGGGCCGGCTGCAGCCTCGGCTCAGCCTGGCAGTGCCAGGAGCCCCTCTGCCTGGCGACACTGGCCCCTCTGCGTACTGGCCCCTGAATCCCCTCGCCTGCCACATCCTTGAACTCTGAGCACATAAATAGCACGTATGCTTTTTCATCTGCTGTAAACCAAACAGAGCTCTGTCCCCAAAGGGCCGTCCACAGGGGGCTGCCAGCCACCAGGAAGCCGGGATATAAAGAAGCACAGAGCTGAGCCCCTTCACTCCCACCCAGACACAGCAGTCCTGTCTGCAGCTGCCTTTTTGAAGGTCTAATTCCACGCTTTCACTTGAATGCAGCCTTTATCAGGCATTAAAAAAAAATAATAACAGTCCAAAAATTGTTTGCTGATATGGGAACCAAAGATATGCAGATAGAAAGAGACCTGCCGCATAAGACATTTATGTAACGCCCAGATTAAAAATGAGAATTAAATGTCAACATACATCTTATCGCCTAAAAATAAAGGCATGTCAAACAAAGAATACATTCCCTTGTTATCTTCTTATTTATTTATTACCTCCAAAGAAAGCTGTTTGCAGATTTCACAGTGGTCGAATAAGGGAAACAAGTTTGGCAATAATCAGACATCTTTCCCAAACAGCACACTCCGTGATTTGTATCGGCAGGACTGCCGAGCGCTCCGGCGTGTCCCAACCCCACACGCCGAGAGGAAAAGTAACTGGTGGTCCACGGGCAGTGCAGCCAGAAGCTTCTTACAGGACTGACCTTGAAGACCTCAGTGCCAGGCACACAGGGGAAACTGCTTTCAGGGCGAAGGAAATCTTACAGAAAGCTTGCTTTTATGCCCAGGCTCCAATCTGCAGAGACCCTGCCCCAACCTGGGTCAGAGTCAGGACCCTTTCGGGGCTCCTCATGGCCCCCCAGAATGGGTGGTCTTCGTAAAACTTCCCAGGACCTGGAGGACGGAAACCCCATCCAGACAGACACAGGTCAGGTGGTGTGAGGAATGGGGTACCTGGGGTCGGGGGAAAGGGTCCCTCCGCAGACATCCTTGCTGCCCTGTCCCTGTGAAGGGACATGACCCTAGACCTTAGAACGCCTGTCCCTGGGAGCCCAGCAGCACCACGTCAACCCTGTCTTTAATTCCATGCGGAGATACACGTCCTATCCTGGGAGCACATCCCCAGCCTGATGCAGTCCCTCGCGACGTCCGGTGCTGAGCACGGACCATGCACGGGGCAGGCAGGCCTCAGACCACCAGCAGCGTCCGTGGGACGTGGCGGATGTCTGTTCCCGCCTCTCATACCAGGCACACAGGAATCAAGCAATGTTCCTCCTCCTCCATTCACTTATGGAACACATTTATGGAGCGGAGTCCTTGTCCTCTGGCTAACCTGCTGGCTTCCGGAGAGCGGGGCTCTTCCCTCTTCTAGAGACGGACGGTCTCAGGAACTTGGCCCAATGCCTGGCCCACAGTAAGGGCGCAGTACATTGTGGATGAAGGAAAGGATAGGCGAATGACCGAATGAGCGAATGAATGCATGAATGAGCACCTATCCCGGAGGCCAGGCCCGAGGTGTGGCGATGTGACGGAGAGGACAGCACGATCCCAGCTGGACAGACTTCAGTCTCGGGGGGAGGCGCCTGTGCTTCGGGGCCTCCTGATGCAAACGTGAAGGAGCCAGAAAGGAGACAGGACCGGGGGAGGGGGGCAAAGGGGTCCCTCGCTGGCGAGAGACTCCCACAGGTTTCGGGAAGGAGACGCAGACAGGAGCCGGCAGTGAAGCGGCCGGGGCAGAAGGAGCCGGGGTCCCTCGGGGGGTGCGGGGCGGCGGGTCACTGGGCTGAACCCCGGGAGGCTCTGCCCCGCTGCTCCCTCAGAGGCGAGACCTACACGTCTGCCCCGGATTTCTCCTCAACTCCGGAGGAAGAGCCGCGCAGACGAGGCAGAGGCGAGGAGGCCACAGGAAAGAGAGACTGAGATGATCCGAGAGAAAGTCGCCGGGGGTCTGGACAGGGCAGGAAGTGACAGCGAGCACCGCACCGATGCCGCGTGCGCCCGGGGAGAACGGAGAAGCACGCGGAGCCAGACCTGCTCAGAGAAGGCAGAAGCGCTCCAGAGGGCACACACCCGCTTTCAAAGTGCGCTAGATTTGGAAAACAAAGATAAGGAGGTCTCCCGGAATGGGGATGAGGTCAAACAGGCAGAAAATAAGAGAGACAAGAAGAGACGAGGAAGGACAGTCCGGGACCGCTGGCAGCCCGCGGGCAGGCGCCCCGGGAACAAAGCACACACTGGGGCGGGGGTGTATACAGCACGTGATCCCACCACACTGTAAATGATGTGTACTCACATAATGTCACGTAATGTAATGTATTTAATACAGGGTGTGACACAGAATATGTAACACGTAATATGCGATGTGAGGTAGAATGATATAAAAACGTATGTATAACATGTACTGTCAGCATATACGTGAATGCGTGTGTGTGTGTATAAACAGGAGAGAATTATCCAGAAGAACATGAATCCTGCTATCGAAATGCTCATAGAATGTTCCACAGAATATTTAAGAATGTGTAGATAGCATTAGAAAATCACTGAATGTCAAAGATAAGCACAATGTTATCACCATAGTATTTTTCCAAAAAACCCACCAATAGAAGCCGCCTGGGCGGCCACACAAACTGGATCAAGCCCCTTGGTGAGTTCAGATTTCAGAAGGTGACAGAGCAGCTGCCCTACAACTGAGGGAAAATCAGTCCCCGCAACTGTTGCACCACCCGACGACCTATCAATCCCGTGCGAAGGTACCTGAGACAGGTGAACGTCAAAGAAACGAGGACCACTCCCATCGGTAGGTCACGCTCGGACCCGCCGCGAGGACCACTCCCGTCGGTAGGTCACGCTCGGACCCGCCGCGAGGACCACTCCCGTCGGTAGGTCACGCTCGGACCCGCCGCGAGGACCACTCCCGTCGGTAGGTCATGCTCGGACCCGCCGCGGAGATGGCGGCTGTGACCAGGCTGAATTCGGGGCAGAGGCTCCAGGCCAGGGAGCAGGGACTCAGCGCTCAGCCACGGGGTGGGGGCTCTGCCAAGAGTGGATGAACCAGGAAGACGGAAGGAAGCGGAAGAGAACAGAAGGCACAGGGAGGGACGGGAGGCCACGCTGGTGGTATGGCTGAGCGAAGGCAAGAGGGATGGCAGGACAGCCAGGCTCCCCGACCGCGTGTGATCGGAGCGACTTGAGGTGATGAGCGGTATCTACCGGCTGGACTTCGACGCTGAAGCGTCTTCCCAGGGTGGGCGTTCTCCGGGGAACAGCATCGCGTCCATCACAACCCTGGAAATGTGTTCACTGTTTTCCTAATGACGAAGGTGAGGAACCAGGCTGTGAACGAGGCCCGGAAACGTGGCTGCAGTCTGCGGACGGGATCGAAGCAGCCACACCCCTGGCGATGGAAAAGCAGAGCGTAGGGCTCAGAAAGCTGGCGGGAGAGGGGGTGTCGATATCCTCCTGCTACTAAAAAGAGAATTGCCATTTTAGGGAAAAACTCACCCTTTTATGGAAGAAGAATTAGAGATTTAAGTACTCTGTTTACATACAGATTCATTTAAAGAGTCCTTGGTTTGAACTATCTATCTGACACACACACCTGCCCACTGCTCGCACCCTGATTCTTACCTTCTCTCCCTCCTCCTAGAATTGCAATCGGCACATGAAAAATGTGGTCTCACTCAGGAGAAGCAGGTGGCCAGGCCCCCTTTCTCCCAGGCAGAAGGCCGCCAACTGACTGGCATGTGATCTTTGAAAAAGATTTTATTAATTTATTTGAGAGATAGAGAGAGCACAAGCAGGGGGAGGGGCAGGGGGAGAAGCAGACCCCCCGGTGAGCAGAGCCTGGTGTGGGACTCGATCCCAGGACCCAGGATCATGACCTGAGCTGAAGGCAGACCCTTCACTGACTGAGCCTTCCAGGCGCCCCTGGCATGTGATTAATACCATCCTAGGTCATCCAGCCTCGGGGCAGAGGGACAGCTGACTGACACCGAGGGACACAGCCAGGAGCAATGGAAGAGCTGGCCAGTGGGGCCCAGCCTCAGTGCTGATGACGAGCTAAATCCACCCTGGCTGCTGTAAGCCCCCGGATTTCGGGCAGTGGACGACACGGCTGCATAGGACTGCCAGGTGCACAGGCACAGCAGAGCCCGTGTGTAAGGACAAGTCAGAAAGTGGGCGCCGTGCCATCACGTGGCATGAACACCCTGCCACGCCACCGCCTATAGAACACGGCACTGACCTGTGGGCCCCGGGGGACGATTTTCGAGAAAAAGACCCTAAGTGTCAGTGGGCCTGTGGTCTGCTTGTGATGAGACACAGGGAGCAAAGCAGCTGAAGAACCGAGCGTTTGGTCTGCAAGAAGCACTGAGAGGGGTGAGACGTGCTGAGCTGGGGGGAACCGCTCACTCCCTGTCCCCCAGTCGGTAAGAGATTCTCCGTGTGCAGCGAAGGCTGAGCCAGAGACAGAGAAGGAAATTCCTGGGAAACACTGGCAGACCTCGGGGAGGCGGGGGCCTGTCTGGAGCGAGACAGCAAGTCTCGTAAGACCAGATGCCTGTGGCTCAGTCGGCCGTGCGTCCAGCTCCTGGTTTCCGCTCAGGTCATGATCTCAGGATCGTGAGATCCGGCCCCGCCTCCAGGCTCTGTGCTGGGGGTGGAACCTGCTTGGGATTTTCTCTCTCTCAGCCCTCCCCCAACTCGTGCTCTCTCTAAAAAAAAAAAAAGAAAAGAAAAGGTGTCTTTCAAAACACCTTGCAGGGATAATCCTGCAGAGGCCTAATCGCACAGGGGCTGTAGCTCTGAAGGAGAGATCTTCCGTTCAATCTAATGCATAGGAAACCCACACACTTTTTAAGAGCCCTGGATCCACAGAAGAACCTTCTGCCTGAACCCAGCCCAAACCGCTGGCCCAAAACGTCGTGAGTGAAATAAGGGGTCACTCGTTGAAGCTCCCATCCATTGGGATAGTTGGCTAGTCAGCACCAGCTCACTTTTCCATTACGGAAAACAGATAACAAGCAACAATCTTCATCTGTCATATGAGGTCACAGACACTGTCTGAAAGTGACAAATCAAGAAGTAAAGACATGACTGGTCTAGTTACAGTGGAAAACGTAAGTGACAGAAATGCAAGACAGAGGGAAAAGTAGCAGCCCCTGGGAGAAGCCGCCTCTGGGGTGGGGCTGTGAGGTCCCCGGGGCAGGAGACCCTCACTCCTCGTCTCGGTCTCCTGTCCCCACGAACACAGGTGTGTGAATAAAAATAAATGTGAAAAGGTCTGAAATCAGAGCCATGGGAACAGAGGTGCCAGGTGAACCCCATGCTATAGAGGCATGTGCTCTACCTGGGGGTTCGGTGCCAGCAGGCAGCCCCCCGGGAGGAAGCTGTGCAAGGGGGGGGTGGCTGGGGTGCGTGAGGGACGGCACTCTTGGCAAGGTCATCTGAAGTGTGGTGGGTGGAGGGATAGAGGAAGCATCATGTCACCAAGATTCACTAAGTGGGGGGACGGGGGACGACTCAGTCAGGCTCTGGAGTGGGCGGCGGCCAGCTAGCACACGGCGCTGCGTTCCCTACCAACCACAGCCTGTACTTCAGCCTCAGGGATGCGGGGGCACGTCCCGGATGCGCTCTGCTCAAGACGAGCAGCGGGAGGGCTTCTCCAGCTCATGATCCCCAGCTCATGGCGCAGTGTGAACGCGCCTTCCCTCTGCACGAGTCATCTGTGTGGCTTCGACGGCACCGTGGGCCGCAGGGTGCTGGGTCCCAGCCCTGCTCAGTCCCTGTGCAGACTCTCAGGGCCATTCCCCTGGGCAGAGGGGGACCTGGCACATCTCCCTTCTCGTGACCATCTCCCTTCTCGTGACCACGGGTGGGGTCAGCTGTCTGTCTTCCTGCCCAAGACACTCCGGGGCAGCAGCACAGGGAGCAGGAGGGGCCGTGGCAACTGAGGAAAGAAGGTCCTGGAGGGGCCCCCGGGGGACACAGGGTGAAGAGAAGCCCCATCCTGGGTGGCTGTGGTGGCGCCCCAATCACACCCAGGTCCCAGGGACGCTGTGCGGGGTGAGCCTGACTCCGGCTCCTCCTCCCCATCAGAGATGGGGGCCGGCAGGACCCAGCACCCTCTCCCAGGGTCTCCCTGACACGCCGGCCACAGCGCGTGGAGGGGGCACCGTGCCCCACCTCACGCGGGAGGAAGGGTGGGCAGAACGTAACCACGGCGTCCAGTTTTCGGAGGCTGCGGGAGCACATTAATTACAGCATTTAATCCATTAGGCGGAGCTGCCAGCTTAACCTCTTTGGAATTCTTACGGTTCGTCTATGATTAATTATTTCTGGAAATAACAGCCGGCATCATAGCTTGTTAATAGGCTTAAAATAATAAGTTTTAAAAACGCTGTGAGAGGTTTACACGGGCTTTAGCTTCCAGAGGGCCGCCAGTAATTTCACGTGTGACGCGCATCAGCCAGCGCCCCCCGCCCGCCCCGTGTGGGAGCCCCAGACACAGCCAAGTCAGCAGCCCCGGACGCCCCCCAGAGCCTCGGACACACGGTGCCTCCCACTGCCTGGCACGGTGACAGCGCAGACCTGGGGGGGGGGCTTCCCAGAGCAGCTACTGTGGTTCATCCCGACAGTTAAATACGAGGTCCTAACAAGGAGCCAGCCCACGGTCTGCGTGGGTGGGAGGGACGCGGGCTGTCACACAGATTCAGGGAACGCTCGCAGCCCTTGGCGTCTGAGAAGGGAGCTGTGTGAGGGGGACCTGTGGAAGGCTGCACTAGAAATCCGGCAGGAGGGCTGGGTGGCGCATGGGTGTTGGGGCAGAGGGGTGGGGCTGGCAACAAAACTGCTGCTTTTGTCTGTCCCCGAGCCTCAGGCACCTCCAGGCTCGGATGCTCCTGACCCCGAGAACCACTGCGGGGAGGAGGTGCTGGTAGCCTCAGAAAGGGTTCCCATCCCGGCCACAGTGTGGACTGGGCGCCTCCCGGGGCTGGGCTGTGCGCGGCAGGGGCGGGGGTGACACTCCAGCCAGGCCCTCCGCGACTCCCCATCCAGCGGGGGAGCAGCGCTACGTGATTCAGTGACAGCAGCGCTGCCCGGGGCGCACGGGGCACATAACCAGCTCGGGGCACATGCACTCAGGAAGGCTTTCTGGCGGTGATGCCAGCGCGAAGTTTGACGGTGCGCAAGAGCTGGCCAGGACCACCGTGGAGAGAGGCACAGGGGTCCTGAGAGATGTCATGGATGCGGAGCATGGAGAGTGAGGGCGGCAGACAGGCTGGTGAGGGCAGCAGGGGCTGGGCCGGGAGAGGTCCGCACACCAGGCCAGGGCCTGACTCTGGAGACCGAGGGGATGTAGGTTGGGAACCAAGTGGTTTGGGCGGTGCACTACAGTTTGCGTGTGGCCCTGGAAATTATGGGCAAGCCAAGGCAGGGAGAGCTAAGGGGTGTTTGCCAGTTGGAGAAGGGATGGTGGGAAGCAAAGACAAAGTTGGGGGCCCATGAAACCCCTCATCTCCATCCTCCATGCTCTTCCTGCAGAGAGCTCCTCCATGGGGCCCTCTATGCCTACGTATGCTGGAACTCAGGGCCACCCCAGGGACGCTGCACACGTCCCAGCAATGGCAAGGGGCTTGTTCCAGAGGGGAAACTGAGGACCTACCTCCTGCCCTTCAGGCGGGACCATCCGTGGGTGGGACTCCCTCCCAACTGCAGGCCCCCCGTCCTTCCCGGGGCACTGCTGGCAGGTGGTTACGCACTCCAGGAACAGGGTGGCGAGCAGCCTGTACGCGAACATGACTCACAAACAGCCCCTCCCGATACCCTCTCCTCCCAGCCTCTGGAGCCGTGGCTCAAGGAATTCCCAAGCAGAGAGAAGTGTGGGGAGGCAGACAGGCAAGTTCGACAACACGAAGTATGGATAACGTCGCAGCCCCTCTCAGATGAGATGCAAACATGAATTATGCAGGTGGGGGGAGGCGGGCGTCCCCCACCACACACGGCGCCCCCACATTTCCATTACAAGTAGCAGATGATGTCGCCATGCTCAGACCTACCCGGTGTCAGGCAGGCCCAGGGTCTTGTCTGTAAATTCACTTCCATTAATTACTGTAAATTAAGTATTTATATACTTAAGTATTATCATGTATGAGCTATAGCAAATTCTATCTGTGCATTCTTGCTCACCATTATCAAATTTTGCAAATTTTGCATATAAATCAGTGTGGTCTACCAGGCCTGGCCTGACCTCATTCTCCTCTTCCTGCCCCGGGGACTTGTCCCTGAAATGACCTTGAGCACCCACAGGACCCCACTGGACAAGCCCCTGGGGCACAGAACCAGCCGTGGGGAGGGCCACTTCATCCCCTGAAGACAGGTGGGACAAAAATGCTGGTAGGAAGCACAAGGGAGCACAGGTCCTCAGGGACGAGGACACATCACAAAGGGTTGTCAGCCTGGGTCACTTGTGACACCTTTCCCCACAGTGTGTCCTGGGCCGGCCACGTCTGTCCCTCTACTGTCTCCCAGGCCCTCAGATTTGCTTCCCAGAGCTATTCCCTTCTGTCCCCCGCCCCAGCCCCAGCGTCACTAAGGTCACCCGGCCCCCCATGTGGCCAAAATCACGCCCACATGCACATGTGACTCACATATACCCTCACACCCGCACACACACCTTACAGCTCACACTTACTGGCACACGTACCCTGGCCAGTCTGTGGGGGCTGCTGAGCAAACCAGGGAACATTATGAATTCTGGGCACAAACACCAGGGCTTCTGATCCCCGTGTTCTTTCAAGGGAGGATTAAGAAAGTTCCTCGCTCAGGCTCACATGAGGAAGTGCGCACGCGTGTGTGTGTGTGTGTGTGTGTGTGTGTGTGGCTTCCCACGTGAGCAGCTGTGATCCACAGCTCTGGGAGGCCAGCAACTGGAAAACTTGCCAGAAAGCACCACAGTAAGGCCCCAGGGCCTGGCAAGCACCTTGGGTCACGTGTCACCCGAGCCACGGGGAGATGGTGAACGCGGCGGGCCACGGGGTCCGGAGCCGGGGAGGACCGTCCGCAGGAGGAGCCTGGAACCACAGAGCCCATGTGTCAGTGAGGGCTGGGGGCAGGGACCCCTCGCTCTGGACCCAGGACACCCTGACCCCCTGGGTGGAGACTCATTCTCCCTCCAACTTCCCTGCGAAGGTGTTTGCTTTCTGGGGAACAGTGTAGCTGGCGAGTGTCCCCACCCGGCCCTCGCTCATCTCTGGGAGCGCCCGGCCCCCCGTGAGGACAGGACCTGACAGACACAGGACCAAGCAGCCCTTTGGGCTGAAGAAGAGGAAGTAAATAAAAACCCCGATACACGCGGGCCCCGCTCTTAAGGCAAAGAGTCCACTCCTTCTGGAAGATGGTGGAGGCCCTTCCGAGGGGTTAGCCGAGACCGCTCCTCTGCAAACAGGGCTAGAATACAGGTCACCTTCCTGCGTTATCGCTACGAGAAAAGGATTTCGAAAATGTTCCATAAACATGAGTAAAGTAACTCAAATAATTTTATGTGCATTTGGGAAAATAATGAAATCACTTTCGAAACCACGGATTTACCAGTTACTAAAATGTGTCTGAGGACGTGCGCGTGATCACGCAGGGGTGTGCATGGCTCAGGCACCACATTCTCCTTCTGCAGGACCCCCTCACCTTGTACCAGGCGATGACTCATGCTGAGTGGGCAGGAAAGGAAGGGCCAGTCATAATCCCTTCCCCATGTTAACTGTGTAAGAACCGCCACCTGAACCAGACCCAGCATCTTCCTCCTCACCCCAATCTCAGGGGCCTTCCAGTCCTCCCTCCTGCCCTCCCCTTCCCTCCAGCCCCCAGACCCACAGACCCCCACCTGCACTCCCATCCCTCCAGCCCTGAGACCCACAAACCCTCACTTGTACCCCCATCCCTCCAGCCCCCAGACCCCCAGACCCTCACCTGTACCCCATCCCTCCATCCCTGAGACCCACACCCTCATGTGTACCCCCATCTCCCATCCGTCAGATCCACCCCCACCTGCACTCCATCCCTCAAGCCCCGAAACCCACAGACCCTCACCAGTACCCCCATCCCTCCAGCCCCCAGACCCCCACCTATACCCCATCTCCCATCCATCAGACCCACAGACCCTCACCTGTACCCCATCCCTCCAGCCCCAGACTCCCACCTATACCCCATCTCCCATCCATCAGACCCACAGACCCTCACCTGTACCCCATCCCTCCAGCCCCCAGACCCACAGACCCTCATCTGTACCCCCATCCCTCCAGCCCCCAGACCCTCACCTGTACCCCCATCTCCCATCCGTCAGACCCACAGACCCTCACCTGTACCCCCATCTCCCATCCATCAGACCCACAGACCCTCACCTGTACCCCCATCCCTCCAGCCCCCAGACCCACAGACCCTCACCTGTACCCCATCCCTCCAGCCCCCAGACCCACAGACCCTCACCTGTACCCCCATCTTCCATCCGTCAGACCCACAGACCCTCACCTGTACCCCATCCCTCCATCCCCCAAACCCACAGACCCTCACCTGCACTCCCATCTCCCATCCGTCAGACCCACAGACCCTCACCTGTACCCCATCCCTGCATCCCAGATGCCCAGGGACCCCTTTGCCCGATCTTAGGGAGGAAGCTGGAACCTCAAGGTGGCCAGACAAACGCAGAAGGGCAGTGAAGGGTCTGAGACCTGAGACCTCCCCTTGCAGGCCCAGGGTCCCTTTACGAGCAGCCCGGGCCTCTGACAGGATGATGCCCATGGTCATGCAGATCTGCAAAGCCACCAGGAAAGAGCTGAAAATTACTTGAAAACACTCAAATAGAAAATCACTGAAATTAGTCGACTTGACGGACCAGCCTTGCTCTCTCCCCAGGAGGGGTGTTTCACTGCTGGGCTCTGGAGTGTGTCTCACTGCCACTTTACTCCAGAGCAAGTCTGGCACCTGAAGGTGCGAGGCTGCGCCCGCCCCCCAACAAAGCTGCCTGCGGGGCTGGAAACGAAGTGGGTGCTCTGCACGTATTTGTTTTCCTGTAACAGCTTTATTACGATATAATTCACCCGTCTGAATACAGCTGGTGGTTTTTACTAGATTCCCAGAGTTGTGACTCCATCACCACTGATAGCACACTGTCGCCCCAAAAAGAAACCCTGTGCCCATTAGCAGCCCCTCCCTTTCCCCCGAGCCTCCGCCGGCCCTGTACCCTTCGCAGCCTCTAAGATTCTCCTTTCTGTCTCCCTGGATTTGCCTGTTCTGACGTTTCGTATAAACAAAATCACATACTGCGCGGTTTCTGTGACGGGCTTGGCTCCCCGAGCGTCACGTGTCCCAGGTCCCTCCGTGCGGTAGCAGGTGTCAGACTTCCCGGACATCTGGGCTGTGTCCACTCCTGACTGCCGTAAGTGATGCCGCGACAAAGGCTCGTGTACACGCTTCTGTGCGGACAGATGTCTTCCTCTCTTGAGTATATTCTGGAAGTGGAGCTGCGGGGCCTGTGGTCTGAGCATCCGAGGAGCTGCCAGACCGTCTCCCACCGTTCCGCACTCACCAGCCCGTAAGGGGGTCCAGGCTCTTCACACCGTCGCCTGCACTGGTCACGACCCTCCCCTTTCATTTTAGCCACCCAGTGGGTGCAAAGTGCATTTCACCGTGGTTTTGATTTGCATTTCTGGATGGCTCAGGGGTACTGAGCATCTCTTCACGTGCTCGTCGGCCACCCGTGTGTCTTCCTGGGAGAAACGTCTACTCCAAGTCTCTGCTCATTTATTCATCGGGTTCTTTCTCTTGCACGTAAACTTTTCCAAGTCCAAACTTTCTCATTCTAGAGCATGGGGAACATGACAGCTACGCCTGCGTAACAGATGCAGACTGGACGGCTTGTGTGGTAAGCACGAGTCCCTCGCTGTTCGACCACAAGCTTCTTAGCGAAGTCTCCAGATCCCCACCAGGAATGAGGGCACAGCCTCAATGACCATGAAACTCTGACACACAGACCCCACACGCGTCCGTGCTGCCTGCCCCTCAGCCGCTGTCCACGGCATACCCTCCACCTTTTATACCGTCGATCCTCTTTCCATAAGTGTTCCTCCCCCCGCGTCAATGACCGAACCACTTACATCCCCGGTGAAAACTTCAAAGCACTGACTCATGCTCACCTGCCGGCCGTCACAGCAGCCAGCAGCACCCGCGCTCGCTCACACATGCTGCGCACGGGCTTAGAGAGGCCCCACGAGCAGTGTCCTCCTTCCCTTCCAAACTGGTCCAGGAACATACGAGCTGTCTGCCGGCACAGGAGAACCTAGGGACAGGGCACAGTCCTCTACCCTTGCTCTTGGAATGATTCAGACACGGGTCTTCATCCCGTAAGAGAGCTGCCCTTGCAGGAAGCAGTGAGCACCTGCACAAACGCCCAGCATGAAGGCCGCACCCAAGCTCGGCTCCGGGGCTGGCAGAGCCGCCAGGAGAGATCAAAGCAGCAAGGTTTTATGACGTGCTTAACCATGGGAGTGGGTGGACTGGAGTGGGGTCCCGCTGAGTCGACGGAAGACGCAGTAGTGCATTCCGCCTGCACGCCCCACAGCAAGCCACCAGAGCCCACGTGGCCCCCGCGTGATCCCCCGAGAGACAGCCCACCGAGAACCACCAACCCTGGCCGTGTGCGGGGGCTTCCTCCAGCGGCTGTGCCGTGCCTGACTGTAAAGTGGGAGGGAACAGCAGGTGCTAAGCAGTGGGCCTGACTCTGCACGCACAGCCTAATCCCACTTGCACTACTTCTGTTACAAAGAAATGTCTCGACGGTTTGTAGAGGCCAAGGGACTATGGGCAATTTTAATTTTCTCATTTATGCTTCTTGATTATTTTCTAAGTGTTCTAAACGACCATTAATCACTTTAATAATTGGGGAAATCTATGAAGGATATAATGAAAAGGAAAACAACAGCCAAGAAAGATGCTTTCGGTTCCCCAAGAGCTAAATGGAGGCCACTACCACCAGGTCTCTGCCACGGCGTGAAGGGACACATGATGCTAGTTGCCCCCAGAGCTGTTCTGGTGCATGGGCTGCGCAGACACAAAGGGGAAGATGAGCTGCAGGTGGAGGTGCTGACAGGTGTCTCCTCATGGGCTCAGCAGGGACAGGGCGTGGTGGCTACAGGCACGTCCAGTGCGCATCTGGGTGCCCTGACCACACACAGCAGACTGGCCAGGGCACGCAGAAGGTGTTAACAGTCATTCTACCAAAAACCCTTCTTATGCGAGCACAGCTATGCAGGCATGACAGAAATTTAAAACTCATGAGAAGCCTAGGAATACCTTTACCTCTGTGAATCTGAAAGTTCAGAAGCAAAGGACAAATTCCAGGGGAGGAGAAATTTGCCAAAACTGACTCAGGAAAATAAAGAAAACTTAAATAGTCATGTGGTTCAAAAAATATTAAGTTATTACTTAAAACTCTTCAGACAAAGAAAAAACTTAGAGCCGAATAGACTCATAGGAGAGTTCTGGCAGTCCTCCCAGAAGCAAACCCTTCCTGACTCACAGAGATTTTCCAGAAGAAAGAGACACCCCCGGAGGCCAGGACGAGCCATCACATGGGGTCCCACACCGTCTGTGCACATGTGGAACCCACGGGACAGGTGACCCGTAAGGGCAGCAGCTCAGAGCTGCCCAGGGACTGGCAGGGGGCGGGGGCCGGGAGAGGAAGGGCTAGTCAATAGGTTCAGGGATTTCTGGGGTGATGAAGACGTCCTGGACTAGAAGGTGGTGGTGGGGACCCAGCATTCGGTGGACGAATGTCACTGAAGTGCACGCTGCCAAACAGCTGAAGGGTCACTTTACACTTTGTGAACCTGAACTCAGTGAAAACTGCACATCAGCCTCACTCAGGAGCTGAGAAGAAAACCTGCGGAAGTTGTCCATGGGACATGCTTCTGAGCAGGGACCAGGGGGGTCTTCGCTCCAGCACCAAGGTCAGGGGGCTGGGCCAGCAGGAGCCCCCTCCTGCCGAGCACGCAGCAGACCAGTGTGCAGACACAGCCCCGAGTGTGCAGACCCCGCCCTGAGTGTGCAGACCTCCCCGAGTGTGCAGACGCCACCCCGTGTGCAGACACAGCCTCGAGTGTGCAGACCCCGCCCCGAGTGTGCAGACACCGCCCTGAGTGTGCAGACCTCCCCAAGTGTGCAGACCCCGCCCCAGTGTGCAGACCCCGCCCCGAGTGTGCAGACACAGCCCCGAGTATGCAGACCTCCCCAAGTGTGCAGACACCACCCTGAGTGTGCAGACCTATCCAAGTGTGCAGACCCCGCCCAGAGTGTGCAGACACTGGCTCGAGTGTGCAGACCTCCCCAAGTGTGCAGACATCACCCCGACCCAGCACGGCCTCCCCAGCTGCAGCATCTCAGGGTCAACGTGAGCACCCCCCCCCCAGCTGCTCATGCCTCGGAGGGCTGAGGACGGGCCGGAATTCTCCGGCGTGTTACGTCAGCGTGCTGACAGTCCGTGGGTCCACGTGAGGGATCCCACTCATCATTACTGCATAGTGCACGGGGCCCTGGGAGTTCCAGGAGAACATGGACAGCAGCCCTCACCCTCGTGGGGATCTCCCACTGTCCACACTGACACACTCTCAGTCCTCTGTGCCTTGGCCTGGGTCCCCAACCACCCTCTGCCCTGGCCCCGAAGTCCAGCATTGGGGGTTTGCCTGTCCACACTGACAGCAAACCTCGACTTTTCTACCCCATTCTCCCCTCGCCTGCCCTTCCTTCCCTCTCATGCCCGGTCCACCTCAGGACGACCTGGTCCTTCCACCCTCTGCTGCTCCAGTGACCACAATCCCACCGGTGGAGACCACTCGGACCAGCCCTGGGTCTCGACCACCCCCTGCTCTCTTCCGGTCCCACCCAAGGTCTGCCTGGCCACCTCCGGAGCCAGGAGAGTGCGTGCACTTTGCAACAGCTGTCCACCCGCGTGCTCGGAGGACTCCCGTCCTCTGCATGCCTCGGTTTCTGCAGTGTACCAGAAATCTGGCTAACGGAAAAGCTGTTGTGCGGGTTTAATCAGGGGAGATGTGCAAGCCATACTGTCAGAGATACGACTTACGAACAAGGGCACAGCAGTAAGATGCCGTCTCTGCAGCTTACTTAATGCAATTCCCCTGGCACTTTCTGAATCCCTAAAATAAATTAGACTTGGGGCATCTACACTGTGTGCACAATGTTTGTGTGGCCTTGATCTTACTTCCTCACCAAACAGGTCTGTTTGAGAGTTCAGACCAAAGCAGCTTAGCCCAGAGATCCTTCTGGGTGTGCCCCTAGACGGGCTGCCTCCAGCGAGTGCGTATCAGGGTCCCCATCCGGTACTCGAGGCCGGCCACCGGCCACGGATGCTGTTTCCAACGTCACAGACGGAACGAAGCGGCCCAGCCCAGGAAGGATCGGGTCCCCAGCGACAGCGAGCACGCTAAGACAATGCCCAGGCCCGTGGCTATAGCAACCGAGCCTCCTTGGAGCACGTTTTCCATTAAAGCCGCCACCACGTGGCTCTCGGCTCGCTCCTGCATCTCAGACCAGCCTATTTTTCTCACAGCCTTTCCAGGCTCTCCCGTAACGATGGCTCCTAGAAGATCACCAGGCCTGCCACAGGGCTCCTACTGCGTGCGATGGTGCGTGTGAGCATGAGTGTGGCTTTCCACCCTCCTCTGTCAGGGCTGGCCACAGACTGTGCATTAAGGCCCTCGGTGCAGCCAGACCTGGCCACCGGGCTGGATTTGGTCAACGTCCCCACAGTGCCGGTGGCCCCACCTCCAGAGTCCCGATCACTGATTTTAGCGCAATGGCTGTATGGCTGAGTGTGACTGGCTGGCGGGGGAAGGGACGGAGGGCGGGCAGTACACAAGAAAAACAGGCGAGGCTCTTGGACGGGGGGCTGGGTCCCCGCCGGCCCTACCCTTCCAGGCACCAGCACTCAGGAAAGGTGGACCTCCCCAGCCTCCCACCCTGGCTCCCAGCTTTAAGGAATGGGATCAGTTTCATGGGGTCCAGGAGCCTTTTCAGGGTGAAAGTTTGGGGTACCGGGAAGTTCCAATCTTGCAAGAATGTAGCAGACGGGGCGTGACCACTCCTGCGACGTCCTTCACCATCAACGCTGAGTGGATGGACAATGTCAGGAGCCACTTCTGGGGCCCCAACTCGGCCCAGAAAGCCTGGGGCGGGTGGAAGGTTCCCTGTGCCGCGAGCCTGTGGGGGAGGCCGGGCGGGGTGGGCTGTGGGACGGACACCTCCAGAGCCGCCTGTCACCACTCCTCAGCAGCACCGCTGGTACTGGCTGGGCCCCCCCCCAGCAGAGAGGTTCCGGGAGACAGCCGTGCCCCAGGGGCCCGCCTCGGCACTAGACTCAGCAAATGAGACCCAGAAAGCCGCGGCTCTCCTAGAGCTAACATTCAGGGTGGGGAGGGTGAAGACAGTAAGCCCGAAACAGACACTGAAGAGAATTCTGGACAATGAGCAATGCTACCAAGTAAATAAGCAGGTGAGGTGGGGTTCACTCCAGAGATGCTGCAGAACGGGAGACCCGGGTCTCAGAGCCGAGGCCTGAATGACGGAGGAGAAACCGGCACGTGAAGCGCCAGGAGAAGAGCTGAAGGCAGAGGGATCGGCCTGTGCAAAGGCCCTGAGGCAGGGTGGGAAAGCAGGGAGTGGTGCAAGCAGCAGCGGAAGCCGACTGGGGTCATAAATGGTGGCTCCCAGGGACCCTGGGCAGAAGTCTGGGGTTTGCTCCCAGCTCCCGGAGACAACCCCAGGAGTCCTAAGCAGGGGAAGGCTTGGTGTGGTTTACATTTTTGAGGAGTGACCCGTGGCTCCTGCGTGGAAAACGGCTTATACGAAAGGGCGCGGTGGGAGCAGAGAGACGGCGTGCGGCAGCCAATGTCCGCCAGGGGTGCTGGCCTGCACGAGGAAGGCGGACTCGGGTGTGGGTGTCAGGAGGGTGACAGCTGACAGGCTGGATGTGAGGGGTCAGGCAAAGCCAGGAGCCAAGGATGCCCCCCGATCAGGCAGACCGGGGGGTCCTCAGGAAGAAGGGGGATTAGCTGGAAGGCTGCAGGAGCAACAGGTTCTCATGTTCTGCTTTTTGAGCAGGACCATGGGCTGGGAATCGACACTCCCCTTACAGGAAAGTGCAGTGTGAGGCGTCCATCAGAAAGAGCAGGTGCCCCGTGGGAGACCGGATCCATCACCATAGCGCTCAGGGGAGAAACGGGCCCCGGAGATGAGGCTGGCCAAGAGGGTTTGGGATGCCAGAGAGAGGCCGTCTGGGACACTGCAGAGTCCTGTGCACGTGCCCCCCACCCCAGAATGCCAGCAGGAGGGGCCCACCATGCTTGGCATTTCAGGAAACAGCCCAGATGCCCGCCAACAGCAGAACACAGGACGCGTGGATTCCCGCTAATGAACGAAGGCTTCACCAAGGGCACGCGATCGCATGACAACTCCAAGCATCAGTGGGATGGCTTAAAGAAACAAACAACAACAAAGCCATCATTTTGAGCAAAAAAAAAAAAGCAATCAGAGAAGAATGTGTGGATTATGATATTTACGTAAAATTCAAAAAAGCCTAGATTACGTTGTACTGGAGACACTGTCTGGAGATAATACATATATGGTAACGTGTTTCTAAGACACAGCAGGGACTCACACACACTCAGGAGAGCAACTACCCCCCGGGTTATCAGGAGTCGAGGCTCCCAGGAGCACGGGGGGCGTGGAAACATCCACCCTCTCAGGCTCCGATGGAGGTGTCTGGGGGTTCTGTTGTATGGGCGTTCTTTATACCTGGCATAGACGCATACGTGCTTTTGCGTGCGTGATGGATTTCCAGTGTTTCTTTTCAGAGGAAGAGAGAAGTGGAGCCAACAGTGCAGACGGCTACCGGAGCTGAAGAGCCAGGCACTTCTCAGGGAAGGGAGCGGGGAGGGAGCAGGCCAGGGGGAAGACAGGTCAGAGGAGGACCTTTGCTACATGGACACTCGAGAGCACATGCGCTCGCTCCCAAGGAGGACTCCCAGCGGGAGCAAATCCCGGCAGCCGCTCGGGATCCCCAGACTGGGATCTCCATTTAGGGAAACCTGCACTTCGCATGCCTAGAGGTAGGGATGCCCACCTGACTGTTCGCAGCTTCCCCTTAACATGAGCTCACGTTAAGGACAGACTACACACAAAGCCTTTTTGTTTAAATCCAACAATCTTTCTAAGAAAAGCAGCGCTATCCCTGTGTTAGAGACACGTATGCCTCCTCACAGAGCCAGCTGAGGCCCAGGCCCTCCGGACGGTCAGAAATTTCATTGTTGGGGCGCCTGGGTAGCGCAGTCGTTAAAGCGTCTGCCTTCGCTCAGGGCGTGATCCTGGCGTGCCGGGATTGAGTCCCACATCGGGCTCCTCCGCTGGGAGCCTGCTTCTTTCTCTCCCACTCCCCCTGCTGTGTTCCCTCTCTCGCTGGCTGTCTCTGTCAAATAAATAAATAAAATCTTAAAAAAAAAAGAAAAGAAAAGAAATTTCATTGTTATAAGCTTTTTTGTCTCCGAAAATCTCTAAAATGTGAATACGTATGATGACGTTTTTGATTACAGTGGAGGAGGAAATAATTCCTGGATAAAAAGAGAAAAGCCTTCCTCCCCCGCGGCCGCGGCCGGGTGACTGTCGTTATGAACCGTGCTGGCATCTGCGGACGTTGCTAACGAGGGCAGCCGTGGCCCACGGAAGGCCGCGTGGCAGGGTGCTGGCGTGCGGGCTTCCCTGGCTTGTTACGGAGCTCGGATGCTACCTCCCCAGAGAAACAAGAGTAGTCACTTCCCAGCTGTTCTGTGGCAGGACACAATGCGGAATTTAAACCATTAAATAGTTCTGGAAGCCAAAGAACAGGTGGTAAATGGTTTCCGAGGCAGATGGTACTTTTTAATAGTTGTATTTGACCGTCGGCCGCTCCATGAGCGGCTGTAACCATCACTCCTATTTTACCTTTTTCACTTGAATGCTTGCAAAATGGGGGCCAAGGTTTAAAACTAACTACCATCAGTCTTAAAAAAGGAAGGAAAGGAGGGAGGGAGGGAGGGAGGGAGGGAGGCAGGCGAATAACTTCATTTATTTCCTCAACGCGGGGCAGCACCCCCGGGGGTCGGGGACAGCAGCGCCGGCGGCAGGTACAAGCCCAGGCAGCCGGCGGAGCCGCCCTCGGCTGCACACTGCAGTCTCCCCCAGAAACCTCGGGGTCTCCTTAAAAACCAGGAAATAAATACGACACACGATCCATCTTCCTCCGAACGCTGCCTTCTTTAACCTGAGGCCTGGCACTTAAAGCAGCGGCTGGAACCAGCTGCGAGCCCGCGGACCGAGCGGACAGGAGGTCGCACGCTCGGCCAGCCCTCAGGCTGTGGCCGTGCTGGCAGCACGGTGACAGGCACTCCGCCTCCCTCCCGTCCAGGACACCCTGACTCAGGAGCGAGGGTTTGGGAAACAGTGGCAGAGACCGTGGCAATGCCAGCACCGGCCGCGTGGGGGAGGCTGCTGAAGGTCGCAGACGTGAGCACCCGGCCTGGTGCCTGCCGCAGGCCGGGCCAGGACAGGCAGACTCGGCCCCGCCACACCCGACGTACGGGCCACGAAGGGGACAGACACGTGAACAGAAGGGAGCCCGCAGCCTGCGCGGTCCCGGGGAAGAGGACGGCGAGGACCTGCGTCACGTGTGCCCGCAGCGCTCTGCGGGACCCAGGTCACAACTGAGGTGGACCAGCTTGTGGGGCTCTTCAATACGGCGCCTTATTCCAAATGTTAACTCATGTTAAAGGCATACAGTTAAGTGTAAGTCCTCCCCTGATGTTGGCAGCGATAAGCCAATCTCCTTCTGGGTCCTTCCGTTACTGCACCACTCACGCTCCCCAGTGAGCGTATCCACACACCAGCGCGAGTTTCCACACCTCCTTAAGGGGCGTCTAGACTATAAACCAGGGCCTCTCGACACAAGCACTACTATCTTGGGCCACGTAATTCCTCATCGTGGGGGCCGTCCCGGCCGTTGTGGGGGTGTGGAGGTCTCCCTGGCCTCTACCCGCTGGATCCCAATAGAACCCCCAAACTGTGGTGACCAAAAAAATGTCTTCAGTGTCGCCAACCATCTGCCCCCAGTGAGAAGCGTAGAGCTACACCCCAGAGGGCTTCTAAGCTTATCGGGCTTTCCTGACCAAGCCAAGGGTATAAATAAAATAGTCCAGCTCCTTTACCTAATATGTGAATTCTCTGAATAAACACAAAATTATCCATTTGCAGATAAATTAAAATTCACATGCTTTTATAAAAGCAATTTCACCATCGAGCACACTTCGCAGACAGATGCGTTTTTCTCGGTGAGTGAAATCTGCTTCGCAGGGGACGCCATTCCGTCTTGGCCCCACCTAGCCCTTCTGCCATCCCCGTCCCCCTCCAGGCACCTGTTCTGAGGGGTGGCAGGAATGTCCTAGCACCGAGAACGCTCATCGGCCTTGGCAACTCCTCGACCTCACTGAATCTCATTCTATGGAGCTCCTGACGGGGCTTAAAACGAGCTCTGAGGGACAAACTGTCTGCTCAAGTGCCTCTGAGCCACGGTTCTCAGAAAGTACTCCAGGAAATTCTGGAAAGGGCTAATCACAGGCATGGCCAGTCTCACCCAGATGCCTTCTGCTGACGTCAGGGGGACACTGCCAGGGACAGACTGCTAGGTGGTCTGATCTCCCAAAGGACCCCCGTAGCAGGGGCCACAGGTAGGACCACAGCCACCACTGGTGCTGGAAGTGGGCACAGAACTCAGAGGCCGCACCCCGGGCTGGGGTCGTGCATCTGGACCAGTCCCCCCACCCCACCGCCTTTATTTCAAGTCCCAGCCGGTCCCTCTGCCACAGTGCACAGTTTTCAGGTCTTCAGATCAATACCAGAGGGGCCGTTTTAGAGGCTGCATCTGGAGTGCCCCCCCATTCCTTCTTCCTGAAGGCACATTTCGGTGGTTACCTACAAGACAGATCATGTTGACGCAGTCGTCCTCTAACTGAATGCACATTATGGCAGATTTGATTATAGCACCTTATAAAATGCAAACACAGAAAGACACCTAATTATTATGGCACTTTATAAATCATACGAGGCATGGAAAGTGAAGCCACCCCTGGGGTACATGGGTTTGGGTTCCTTCTAAGATTAATTTTCTCAGAAAACAGTAAGTCATCCTTAATAAATGCCAATGGACTGATGGATTTTAACTGAAATCTTGACACAGCTGTAAATTATGTTCCACACGGGATTATTTATGTGTTTTATTTATTTCCCCATCACACCCTAAATGCATGTTCACTAACAGCTTGAAATAAGATTTTGTTCTTGAGAATACAATGTTCTACTGACCAACTAATTTATCAAGCCAATAGAGAAACACGGACACCAAAGACCACATCTGACTTTCCAGAAACAATGTCAGCAAACCGAAACAAGGAAAGGACGAAACTGGGTTATTCCTCATTCTCCCACGAACTTGGATGTGCGCGTGCACGTGTCTCACAACGTAGCGATGTTTCCTATTACTGATAACCTAGCCATCGATGATATTAATGCTAACATGAGAATTTTAGTATCTAATACTAGAACTCACAGAATTTGTATTCGGGTCTTACCACATCACAAGCAAACCTAACACGGAAGCGGTAGTACCAGCTCTCAAGACTTGAGTACTTACTGAAAGTCATTCCAAATTCATGTCGCTCTTGCTACACTTAAGGGAGGGACCTAAGCTCGCGCTCACCAGTGGCTTGGACATAGAGTGTGCCGGTCACCATTAACAGACATGCACCTACAGCTCTGAACACACACATGGACCACGGAGTTGCAACCCATCCAGGACCTGGGGCCCTTCGTCTCCCTGCTGAGCCCCCAGACACGCATCACGGCTCCACTCGGGTACCAGAGTGTCCACCAGCCCCATGTCCACCTGAAGACTCCCCAGAGGAAGCGCAGGCCCACGCACAAAGGAAGCCGAGGACCTCTGTGGCCATCCACGCCCCTCAGTCAGCCACGCGCGTCAGGGACTCCCTGCGGTCCCCGTCCCCGTGTTCAGAACAAGCCAGCTGGCGAGCCCAGGGGGGTGACTTGGTGAGCCCCAGCACTGCACTTTGTGTTTTACTCACTTAGATACTTAGCTGTTTTCTGGCATGTTGTCTTTGCTTCCTTCTGAGCCCGTGGAAGGAACCACAAACCTCTGGGTACCTTGACACTCTCAGTGACTACATTACTCCCCCTAAAAACTTAGTAAAGGGAAGTCTCACTTCTCTGAGTAGAAACTTCCAACTTGGCCTCATGGCAGAAATCACCCAGGTCAGCTTAGCAGGGCCTTCTTCCATGGAGTTGAGGTCCATTGGTGTAGTGTGAAGATGAGCAGAACCTGGGCAAGCCCTGCAGCACATCCCTCCCTGGGTGCCCCTCGGCACACGAATCCAGGGAACCCCAAAGCCAGAGGCCGGCTGGTTCCCGCCTTGTTCCCCGCACTGTGAGCTCCGAACCAGCTCTGGGCTTTGAGAGACATGCTCTGTGCTTACCGGAGAAGGGGGCGGTCCTCAGGGGTATCTTGATGGGTGCCAACGTCAGGAAGTGGCAGGGCTGCACGCTGGAGGGGGATGGGCCCCCAAGTCCCTCGGGGTCCACAGACACCATGGCGGCCGCGGCGGTGATGGCAATGCTGGGGCCGCTGCCAACGGGCTTCAAGCTGTTGTGACAACCACCTGCAGAAGACAGACAGGGAGGTCAGCACAGGGATGCCCGGTTTCCCCCAGGGGGATGTGCCACTTCCTGATGCAGCATATGATCGCCCAGAAAACAAGGAAACCCATGCCATGTGCCGATATCCTAGAACAAATGGCATGAGTTCTCAATCTGTCCAGGTGTTGACTGTGCAGAGCACAGGCACACCGCTGCGTGATGTTTGGTGAGTCACATCGGGGACACGCGGGCCGTCGGGAGCGGCTCCTTGGCTGTGGTGCACACGCGTTACGTGCATAACCAGGGACGGTGGTGACAAGCACGCAGCTTCTTGGAGCAGCGGGGGATGAGGGCCAAGACAGGAGCGCATAAGGCAGGAAATGGGCTGCTGTGGGTCAGGGTGGAGAGGGTTCTCCGGAGCCCGGGAGGCTCAGCTGATCCTTGAGGATGTGGCTGCCCCCTGCCCGGCCTCCGCAGAGGAGAAACTCGATACCCCTATCAACTTGGGCAGCCCCTTGTGAGGAGTCAGGCTCCAAACTTGCAATTCAGCTCGTCTTTCCTGGCGAAAACATGAAAGTTTGCTTCTGTCTCTGCCTTTTCTGTAAAGGTTTTTTGGGTTCTTTTGGGGGTTTTTTGCTGTTTTTTCTTTTTTTTAAGGAATCTTCAGTCCCTAAAATAACTGTGGTTTCTGAGAAATATTCTGTAGGTACCAGCTTATATTGATAGTGCAAGTTCTGGAAAGCAATTTGGAAATATGTCTTTAAAATGTTAATATAGCTTACAAGTTTTGATCTAATGTTTCCCTTCCTAGAATTGACCCACGTGCTCAATGCCTAAGATTTAGAGGGAGAAAACTAGAAAAACCAGCAAAGGGCAGATGCTTGTATTAACAATGGTGTGTCCGCTCGAGCCACCGAACAGCCGACAGAATCATACAAGAAAGAGCACTGGGTACCATAGGGATGGCTCACAATTGTTCAGTAAATAAAGCGAATTACAAAATCATTCCTATTTCTACACTATATAGTCATCCAGTCAACAACTCCTAATTTGGTTGACTAGATGCCAACCATGTTCCGGCTCTTAGGGACAGAGCGGTGAACCGAACAGGTGGAGGGCCTGCCCTCAGGGACCACAGCTCCCAAGGAGGGAGACACACGGTATACACTTCCCTTCTCTATTTGCTTTGTGTTGTAGGTATGGACACAATGCAGAAAAGTAAAACAGGGAAGAAAAAGGATTGGGAATTGACATGTGGGTTTCATCTTCACACACGTTGTTAGAAAGGTCTGCCCTGGGAAGAGAGTTTACAGGTCACAGCCTGCAGGAGGCGAGACAGGAAGAGCTGGCCAGGGAGAGGCGAGGAAGTGCAAAGGCCCTGAGGCAGGCACCTATCCAGTGGGTTCCAGAAGCTGCAAGGAGATCAGGGAGATGGCGTGGAGGGGCAGAGATGAGGAAATTTGAGCATGGGGTCGGGAGGAGACTACACTTTGCAGGCACACAGAGGCATGTAGATGAGAGGAGGGTGCGGTGCAGAGGAGGGCCATGCTCTGACTTTCATTTCAATGTATCACCCTGGCTGCTTTGTTGGCAACAGACAGGAAGGGGGCCAGCTGAGCCCTGGCTACACTCTGCCAGATCCTATTGAGTCTGTCTTTGATTCTATCTTTCCATAGTGTTCAAATTCCCTTTGACGGGCATATACAAATTTTAAAAACGTAACTTAACTTTTATAGAGTAGCTTCTAAGTTTCCAGAAAAATGGAGCAGAAAGTACAGGGTTCACATATTCCGACACACCCAGCTTGCCCCCATGCTTACGGTCTTGCATCAGCGTGGTGCACTTGTTAACGACGGGGGAGCCAAAACTGATACACTGTTGTCAACTAAAGCCCAGAGTTGACAGCAAGGTTCGGGTTTGCTTTGCGCATTCTCTGAGCTTTGCCGAAGACGGACTGTCATGCATTCCCACCACAGAATACAGAAGAACTTCACTGTCCTGAAATCCTGTGTCCCGCCTGTTGGTCCCCCTCCCGAGCCCACCCCCACAACCAGATCCTTTTACTGTCTCTACAGTTTGGCCTCTTCCAGGATTCGTATAATTGGAACCACACATTGTGTACCCTTTTCAGACCGGCTTCTCCCACTCAGCAACATGTGATTGAAGTCTCTCAGTCTTTTCATGGCAAGATAGGACCTTTCCTTTTATCACTGAAAAATATTCCGTTGTCTGGAGGGACCACGGTTCACTCAGCTACTGAAGGGCATTGTGGTTGCATCCAAGTTTTTGCAATTATGAATAAAACAGCTACAAACATGTGCGTGCCGTTTTTGTTTGGACGCGAGTTCTTTATCTGGGTAAACACCGCGGAATGTGCCTGCTGGATCCTGGATCGTGCGGGAAGACGACACTGCGCTTCGTAAGAAACGGGCAGCCTGTCTCTCAAAGTGGCCGCACCGCGTCACCTCCCCCGCAGCCAGGAATGAGCCCTCCCGCTGCACCTCCCCCTCGAGGCCTCTAGGGTCGGCATCCAGATGCCGGCCACTCTGACAGGTGTGCGGGAGCACGTCCTTGTTGTCACACACACGTCTGCAGTCAGAAAACATCTCGCTATTCGAAATACATTCTCTTACTTGATAATAAAAACCCATCATAGAACATTTATAAAATGGAATAAGTGTGTAAAAAGGTCCCCGCAGACTCCCCGGCTGAACACGGCTGATCATCTGTCGTGCGGCAAGCCAGCAGTTTCCTGGGGGCGCTGGCTGCACTGGTGTCCCCATCAGGCTGCAGGGGCAGCTTTTTCAGGAGATGTTACAAAATAAACACTTCCCTTATCATTAAATGGCTTACCCAGTCCAATTACTAATCGGAGCCTAGCATTCCAGGCAATACAGCTGACACACAAATTTGCCACATTGACTACAATCCCCATCATAACAGGTGTCGCCTCCTATTATAAATAAACATGACATAAACAACCGTTTGCAAAAACATTCATTTCTGCATGTACTGCGCTGGGATAGATGCTCAGGGTTGACGCAGTGTGAGTATTTTGGGTGTGCACGTGTCAGTTTAATGAGGTAAATCTGTGAAAGCCAGCACACCATAACAGCCCTCTACAAAGGTTTCTTATTAAATTCGGCTGCTGTCCCTCAGGACCCACAGTTATAGGATCTCACCCTGGGTGTGTTCACTGGGGTTTAGCCACCAGTCTGCACTGTTTAGGGACTGGCTGGTGAGACACACCGCCAAGTTCCATGACCTCGATGACATGCTGCCTGCTGGATTTGTCTAATAATCCCGACCTGCCGTTCAAAATAAGCATGACCTTTTAGCAATAAATGACAAAGTAATTACTGGTGTTTTAAAAGAAGCAGACGCTAAGACAAGAGTGTTTTGTAGATGGACATACACGGACATGTTTATTACCATGTGATTTTGTTGTCAAAAATAATATCTCACTTCCTGATTTCAACTCTACTATGAAGCTATAATCACCAAAACAGTGTGGTAGTGGCCTAAAAACAGACAAACTGGGCAAGAGAACAGAATCGAGAGCCCAGAAATAAACCCAAGCATATATGGCTGAGCTAAGAACACTCAGTGGAGAAAGACTGTCTTCAACGGCTCTGGGATAATGGGATAAATGGAACTGGACCCTCGTCTTACACCACTCACAGAAATCAACTCATAATGGATTAAAGACTGAAATGCAAGACCCAAAACTATGAAACTAGAAGGAAACATGGGAACAAAGCTCCCTGACGTGGGTCTTGCCGACGATATTTTTTGGAATTACACCTGAAGCACAAGCAGTGAAAACAAAACAGACAAGTGGGGCCGCATCAAACCAAACAGCTCTGCACAGCGAAGGAAACTGTCCACAAGGTGCAAAGGCAACCCGCAGAATGGGAAAAATATATATTTGCAAACCATACATCCGATAAAGGTTAATATCCAAAATATACACAGAACCCCTACAGCTCAACAGAAAACACACAAATAATCCAATTTAAAAATGGGCAAAGGACCTCAACAGAAGTTTCTCCAAGGAAAATGTATGAAAAGCCAACAGGTGGGTACACCAGTGCTCCACTTCACTCCTCATCAGGGAAATGCAAATCAAAACCACAATGAGGGATCGCCCCATGCCTGTGAGAATGGCCATCCCCCCAAGGATGAGACGACAGATGTTGGCGAGGATGTGGAGGAAACGGAGCCCTCGTACGCTGCTGGTGAGAGTGCAGACGGGTACAGCCGCGGTGGACGGCACGGAAGGTCCACCAGCACATTAGATACAGGGCGACCATGTGACCCAGCAATTCCACTCCTGGGAAATATATCCACAGGTAATGAAAACACTAACTCAAAAACCTACACTCCCAGGCGCACAGCCTGATTCACAGCAGCCAAGGTGTGGAGAGCACCGTGTCCATCGATGGGTGAATGGATGAAGAACGTGTGTGTATAAATATATGGACTGCTAGTCAGTCATCAAACTCAGGAAATCTTACCATCTGTGACAACACAGATGGCCTCTGAAGGCATTATTCTAAGTGAGATAAGTCAGAGAAAGACACATGCCACGTGATTTCACCGATATGTGGAATCTCTAAGAAAAACACACAATAAAAACAAAAACCCAAACTCACAGAAAAAGATCAGCCCTGGGGTTCCCAGAGGGTGGGGGGGGGAGGTGTCAAAGGGAAAACTTGCAGGTGTGGAGACAGTGCTGAGAATGTCACCTAGAGCAGGACGCCCCAGCCGACACCGCCCAGGATTCACAGGAACGTGGTTAAAAGAATAAATCCTGAGAGTTCTCACCACACGGAGAAAAATGTTTTCCCTTCTTTCTTTTCTCTGTGTCATCTCTATACAAGCAGATGGCCGTCAGCCGGGCCTACTGTAGTGACCATTTCACAATGGACGTAAATCTGGCCAGCGTGCCCTACGCCTTACGCTTACACAGTGATGTATGTCAATGACTTCTCAATAAAACCGGAAAAAAAAGAGTCAGCTGAAAAGGAAAATAGATAAGTATACCTTATCTACCTCTTAAAAAAAAAGCCTGGAAAGATAGTTTTTAAACTGCTTTGAAATCATCTGGTTACATATAAAAATGCAGCCTCTCCAGGGAGTTCACAAAATCGACTGAACCGCATCAGTGAAGTCAGGACGTTCATAACCAACGGCCACAAAATGAGGCTCATAACTGGTGGGCGAGATGGAAGGTGCCCTGCTCTTCTTGCTGCCAGGGTTCCACCAGCTCCAGGCCGCAGCAGGGCACACTGTGCTGACATCCCAGCCAGGCGCCCGGTGTGCAAGCAGAACCTCGCACCCCGCACCCCGCACGCCAAGAGCACACGTGAGCCCAGGCGCACCTGTGCGTGTGTGTGAATGAGCAGAACACACGTCGGGACCTGGTGCTTCAGGTGAGCACACGGTAATAAAATTCAGGGAGCCCAGCTTGGGCAGGAAGTTGCTGGCCGCCTCGTGTTTTCCTCTCTCCTTCCTTCCCCGCACACCTGGGCCAGGCATGTACCGAGCATCTCCACCTGCCAGACTGCACCCAGCTTGGGACTGGGACATGACAGGAAAGGGGACACCCATGCAAACAGATAAGTGCTGCCCATGGACAGCAGCCAGCAGGTGCACAGAACCCGTGAGAGTCCGGGACGCCAGCTGCTCCCCCGAGGGGGCCTCTGGAGCCCAGTCTTGGAAGATGAGCAGGCACTCAGTAAATTGTGTCGACTGATAATAATTATCATCACTTCCCTTCCCCAAAGGACTGCAGAGAATCCCTTAGTTGAGTAAATAAGCAGAGAGATAAAAGGTGCAGCCAAAAAACCTGCTAAGCCAGCTAAGAGATAAGCCAGAAATGCTAGCCCATAAGGATTACTTATAAAAAAAATCAATGTTTTAAGCAAAACCGTAATGAACCCTGAGCTTCCCTTGAAGACCAGCTGAGGAGACAGTGCAGGCCAGCAGCGGGGGGAGTGCGTGTGGCCCGAGCCTCGCCCCGGGCTCCTGTTTTATCACTGCTCCCATCGTCTGCCTCCTTCTCCGATTCTGAACTTGCACAAGCGCTGTTTGCATGTTTCATTCTGAGTAATCGCTCTGGCAGCCCTGCGAAGGAGAACTTCTACTGTCCTCCGTAGCCAGAGAGTGGGGCTCGGGGAGGCTTCAGGCACCACACAAAGGCCCCGGAGCAGGACGGCCGGAACTCCGGAGCAGGACGTCTGACGCGAATCCCCGCCGGCCTGGCGCTGGCGCCCCACGGGCTGGCCATGTGCCGCCTCCAGTCTGAGACAGCTGGGGGGACTGCCCGGCGGGAGGCCTTCCCCCTTCGCTCGCCGAGCCCATGGGAAGCCTGTGGCCACAGCCCCCACGCGGGCTTGTTTCACCTCCCTTGGCCTCCGTGACCCCGGAGGGCAGGCAGGCTCTGGCGGTGAGAGCCTGCCGCCCGAACGGGCACCCAGCCAGCAGCTGGATTTTGCTTTTCTCAGGATACAGTGAGGAAACAAGAGAAAGGCTGGTGGCCATGGGAACGGGAACAGTGGGACAGTTGGGGACTCCAGAACTGCCCAGCAGCAGCGCGGCTTCCAGGTTTGGACTGTGCTGTCTCTCCTGCCCCCCTCCAGGTGTGCTCTCCACCCGGAGGGGGCCCTCAGCCACCGCGGGGCACAGGCGGTGCTGGAGAGGACGCACCCCTGGTCCAGGCCACTGTCCCCGCGGAGGACGCTCAGCCTCCCAGGGCTGCTCCGGCGTCAGGGCATCACCAAACCCTAAGCTGGGGATTCGAATCGGCAGCGGATTGCGGAGCAAACTCCCGCTAAAGGGTTAGCTCCTGCATCTTCCCCGAAGAGCAGGAGGAAGGCCGCACACACCTGGTCTACGTGAGAACCCCCCCCCCCCCAGCCTGGGGGAGCCAAAGACCCGCAGGTGTCCAGGACGGCAGAGGGGGACGCGTGAACCACGGGACTTCTGACGAGTCTTCTGCCGGGAGGGAACCTCCACTGACAACCCCAGCTGCTCCCTTCTCTGCGCTGAGGCACATATCCAAAAAAATAAACAATCATTAGTTTATTATGTCTATTTAGCAAATGATTTCAGCTCCGGTGGAAATCCTTCAGGCAATATATCTACCAACTGGTAATTATTTCTGCAAAAACGACTGTTTGATCAGAGCAGTGACTTCAGGCACGCGGTGCATGTGGGCGCCGTTCTTGGAGGCGAGTCTGGGGTCTGCAGCGGGCAGATGGGAGGGCTGCGGGGCTCGGCATCAAGAGTCCAGATGCCATCTCCCTTCCTGGCCCGAGAGCCCAGACCTCCGCTCCCAGGAACGAGGACATCCTTTCAGCAAGATGGGGACGGTGTTGTGTCTTCATGCGATGAGCCTGCTTTTCCCAAGGAGCTACTTTAGAAACGGTGGTGTTCTGTGTCCTTGTGTGGACACTTACCAGCTGTGGTGAGCGTGGAAATGACAGAGTGTCCATCCCCATCCCTAGACCCCCCTCCTGAATTGTTACCTTGGGTGAGGCTGGGTGGACTCAGGGTCTCGGAGTCAAGCCCACAGCTGTGGGGGCAGACCCTGAAGATCCCATGGTGCAGGTCTGAGCCCCGTACCCCCTGACTGATGATCCCTCCAGGTCACTGACCATAAAATGAAAGGGGTCCACGCTTCCTGGCTCTCGGCACTGAAGGGGCCTCCAGCTAGGATTAATTCAGCTCCTTCTCCTCACAGCCATGGGCACCTCTGGGGCTCCTCCCAAGGAGCTGAGAGCAAAAGATACAGCTTTGACTCACACGTGTGTGTCTCGAGCAAGGACACCTGATGATGCGAGCTCAGAATGTTCCCTGGATGCCACCAGGCCAATATGAATGAGCACCCCAGCCCCCAACTGGACAGAAGCCCAAATACCTAATCACAAGTCACCTTCTGGAGGCAGTGCGCACAGAACAGGAGCATGGAGTTCGCTCTCCCTGCGCGGCCCCGTAGACCCCGCACGAGACGAGGACGCATGAGTTATTCAATGCCAAGACGGTGGCAAATTCACTTAGCTCCGTGCATCAGTTTAGAAATACTAATTTGTTTTAATTTTATGACTTCATGTAACTTGGTACACAATAATTTGAATATTGATTTTATTAAAACTAGAGATTAATTATACTACCCCAAAGAACAAATTGCCACTAATACTAGGTAATCTAAATGTCCTGACTGCTGTAATAAACTGAGTCAGGGAAGGAAAGGGGAAGAGAGAACAGGGGAGCAATTTTCTTCATTAAGAAACAATGGACCGTTTGACAGTAGCTTCCTCTGAGCGCCGTGAGCCCAGTCTTCCGCTCTGGGCCAGCACCCTTCCATGGCAGCCGGCTCTCTAGAATCCCAGCGCCCCCACAGGAAGGAGAGGGGTGTGAGCAGACCAGGCTGAGGTGCCCCAGGTGGGAAGCAGATGGTGACAGCTGGCCAAGCTGAGCCCAAGCACTGGCTCGGCATTGTCCCTTGTCTCCTCTGGACTCACTTTCCATCAGAACATCCAAGACCTGGCCACTTTCCTCACACACACTTATAAGCTCCTTGGGGGCAGGACTGTATCCACAGGACATGTCTAGGTATTGGGTATGCAGTTGGTGCTTCACAGATGCATGCCAATCGAATGGCTCCTAGACAACATTCACCTTCTGAAGGACTCACTACATAAGTGGCTTAGTGGGTTCCGTGGGTCCCTACGGACTTCAGAGTTCACTCCTGAGTGGGGCTCGCTCCTGGGGGGTCTAGCGATGCCTGTCCTACAGGTCCCCCGGGGGGTGCATGTCTTTCCCTAAAGGAAGTGCCTTTTTCTACAGAATGCAGTGGCACCTGTGAAAGATTAACCTTTTGCCTTAAAATAAGTGTATTTACACTCCCGACAGGAAGCCCGACGTTTTGCTGACCTTGAAGCAGGACAAAAGCTTATCTGTTTGCACGACAACAAAAGTTGTGTGGAGGGTTCCTTAATGCGTGAAGCAAAACTATGCTGTTTATCATCGCACAGCTGTTTCCAAACCACTTCATTATGCTCTGAGCACACATGATTTACACTCACCTCTTACCTGACTCATAATATCCCCTGGCAGTAATAAAGCACAGGAAATTATTCTCAGCCTGTGTCTTTCTCTTCAGAGACACATTTAGACAGCGATGCCATCAACCAGCTGACGATTTTTAGGAATTTTCCTGCTTTGCCGTGCCTATCTTCATTATGAAATTAAGATGATTGAATGTCTCATAATGGAGACACCAAATATGCCTTTCCCTTCACCACCTGCCGGAGTGGTTCTGTCCCCTGAACCTCTCCAGGAAAATGCGCGCGGCTGTTCCCTGGCTAGAAGGTTCAGGGCGGTGGGCGGGGCTTTCACGGATGACGTCAGGGCAACCATGTCTGCACCGAGGACCTTCCTCCTCAGAACCCAAGCGCTGCCCCCCACAAGAGCCTCTGGAACAGGGTTCCGTACGTGTCCCTGATGACGACGCACAGCACTTGGGAATAAACAATTTAAGACAGAAATGTTCATAAAAACGTTCTCATCATCAGTAGCTGCTGCTCAAAGATGCAGCACCGAATTCGCGCTGGGTTATGGCTAAGGATGGAGCCACTGTGTCTGTCCTTGTGGAACCGATGCCCTCCACGAGACCGGAGTCTGAGTGCTCCGAATGCAGACGCCGGTAGAAGCAAGGATCATGACGGCCCGGCTCACACTGGAGAATTCTCCTGGGCAGACCGGGCCCAGCAGGCCCGCGCCGGGCTCAGAACCTCAGCTCCTACCCCACAGGCTGATCGCCAAGGACAAGGGGACCTAAAATCAGCAGCCCCATTACAGAGACCGCGAAAGATACAAGGCAGGTTTTGGAGCATTTTTGAGCTCCGGCCCCTGAATCGTGCGGATTCTCTCCCGGGCGAAGCCAGCCTGCCCCAGAGCCTCAACAAGAGGCCGGCCAGGGAGCCGCCGCAGCTACGCGGACGCGCCGCCAGAGTCTCCCAGGGGCCCTGAAGGGTGGCCTGTGCCAGGCCGCAGCCCCTTACAGGGGCCGCTCTCTGCGCCTGCCAGCAGGGCGGGTCCCCGCGGCCAGGGCACGCACTCAGCGCTCAGTGCGCACGCATGGAGCACTCCCGCACGCAGGCACGCTCAGAACCCGCAGCCCGGCCTCGGGAGCCTCGGCCTGGTGTGCGGATGGCCGCCAGCAGGACAGCGATGGGTTCGTGGCCACGCCAGCTGCTGGGTGGCAAAGACGTCCGGAGAAGGACACCCGCCAAGGCAGGGTTCTCTCCCACGCAGGGGGCAGGGAGGCTAGCCCCTGAGGTCACGTCTCAGCAGAGACCTTAAGGGAGCAGGGCGTGAGCCGCGGGGATTTCTGGAGGAACGATCCAGGAGGAGAACAGGCAGGTCAAAGGCCGCAGGCTGGTGCTTGGGAAGTGGAAGGAGCCGGAGGGGTGGGGCCACCCGGGCTGTGCGTTTCCTTCCCCCTGCGGGGGCTTTGGTCACTCACCCAGGCTCTGGCTGAAGGAACGGCCGCGAGGCTTTGCAGGCCCTCCTGGGGAGGGGCCGGGAGAACCTGGATGCTCCCTAGGAAGCCGCGCGGCTGCCGGCCCCACCCGGCCCCCAGGGCCTCCATCCGGGACTCTGACCCCACAACGCCGAGCCTGGGGCCATGGGAAGGGCCTGAACTCCCAGCGCCTGCGCAGTCGGCTATCCTATCCGCCAGGCGGGCCACCTCCTCCGGGCAGCATGTGTGCTGCGCAGGCGCGGCGGCCCCCACCGGCCAATTAATCTACACACCTGAGCCACTGCGGTCTTCTCCACACTCAAAACCGACCCCGTCAGTTCGGTAGGCATCCTTACCCGACTGACCTCCTGCATCCGGGCCGCCTGCCCCGCGAGTGGCTTTCTGAAGGCTCAGGCTGCGTCCGTCCTGCCGCCCGAGCTCTGCCAGTCACCCCGACGCTTTCCCGTCTCCCCCCTCCACGACCACAGCCCTGCCTACGCTGCCAGGACACCTGCAGCTGCCCCTGCGCTTAGGAGTTCATCCCGGGAAAGTCTGTGCCCCTCGCAGCCCCAGAGCCAAGACAGCCGGGAGACCTCTCGCGGCAGCTGCAACAACCCCCTTCTGGAACCCGTCCAGCCTCGGGGCAGGACCCAGTGTCCCCTGCGGGAGCCTGTGTGAGAAGTCGGTGCTAATCCCCCTGCACGGGGAAGGCCCTCACAGAGTCCCTGCACACCGTGCACGCTCGGGTAAAAACCGCTCATTATCCTTGCAACTCCGAGGCAGCGTGAACCGGTGCTGACTTCACAAAGGGACAGAAGGGGGGAAGGGAAGGGAGCCGCAGGCAGGTAAGCAGGAGCCTAAGATGCTTGGGGCAACATATTCACCATAATCGCCATTCCTGCCCGTAAACCCCAGGCCTCTCCGCGTGCCTCGACTTCTTACCACCGAAAGCATTCCCAGGAGGGGCCAAAGAAACTCAGTACCATCAGCGTCAAAAGCAGAGGGCAGAAGCCCTGGAGGAAGTGACATTTGGGGAGACAGATGCAAGTCGCACATTGAAGGGTGCCCAAAGCCGAGAGGCCCATAGTCACATTAGTCTGGCATCCATGAACACGCCCAACAGAGGAGATGGGAAACCAAGAGGGACCCAGGAGGAACACAGGCCACCCAGTGTGCCCATGAGGGCAGTCACCCTTCAACAGACCCACCTCAATTTTTGGAGTCCCAGAATCATCCGAAGGAATGGAAAATGGAAGAGTTCAGAGTTTTAATGGGTCTCAGATGGCCCTAGCCCAAGGCAACCTGTCTAAACTCATGTCCCACTTCCAGCACCTGGGTCTGCCTGTCCCTGCACTGGGTAAGCCACACCCTCAAGCAGTACATCCTGTCCCCACGGGACCTCCCACTGGGACTCACTGGGTGGGAGTTTCTCCCGTGTAGGAGCTAGCCTGCATCCTTAAATGTGGAGCCACACGTGGCGTCTGTGTCTGCACAGGAACACACCTGTTCTGTCTACGGTGGCAACGTGTGGAATCGGGTGTCCTTGGAGAGGCACCTGTGACAGGCTGAGGGCAGGCAGTGGCAAGCCTTGTCACCAGAGGCTCTGCAGGCAGAGGCCCCCTGAGGCGGGCTATCCTGGGCCTTATCTTTTCCTTTCCCCAATATAAAGGAAAGAAGTTTTGCCATCCATCGAATCCAAACAAACCTTGGGGGCCTGTCCTTCCTCTTCCATCTCAATGCTCTTTTCTTGACCTTTAGAGTCAGTCACAACAGTTCATTTATAAAATTTGCCGTGTGGTCGGTGAGAGCTGCTTAAGTCTCACCCAAGCAGGCATGAATGTCCCTGCTGCTCTTCCTCATGGTCTCAAAAGCAAAAATCTACCGCCAACAGTCACTAACCTCCTTCCTTCTCTTGCAATCGTAAAACTCCGTTCTCTGCATTCCAAATTGCGTCCAATCTTCCTTTTACTGAATCAGCAGACATCTTTTTGGGTGTCCATTATGTGCAAGGTCTTGCAAAAACGCATCTGAAGGATACCCTGCATTCCCCACACTGCATAAGTAAATCTGCTATGCAGGCTTGTCTCTCTAGCATGAAGAATGAATGTAAATAGGCTAATTAGAACAGAAGAGATTCAAGGTTCATTTCCAATTAAAAAAAATCCACTATATTGAAGATAATGTTACCTGAAATGAATACTTATTTTCCTTAAATGAGTGAATTATGTATTGCTTATGTAAAAGGCATTTACATTGATGTAAGGAGGAACCAGGAAGTTGCAAGTAAAACTCAGGACCAGCAGGTCATTATCGCGAGAAGAAATACAAGGACTGGTCATGGGAAAATATTCACATATTTATTCTTTCCAAAGGCAAATCTGACTTGAAGCTCTTGAGGCTTAACCTCCAGGGAGCTCATTCACGCAAACTCTCTCAAGCCTCCATCCTTAATTCCTATTAGTGACTTTGTCTTCTTTTCTGAAACACCTGGTCTGCCCCTTCTTACCACCTTCAGTATCTAAAAGTAAATATTGTCCAAGACAAATGAAAACCCATGCTTCTGCAAAGCCATTTGGAAAGAACTGACCCAATTCCCACGTCCCAGAGTACACATAAGAGCTGGATAGTCAGGTCTAAATGCTTGCAAATTTCTCAGAATTCTAACAAATCACATTCACATGAATTCAACAAATTTAACAATGATTGCAGGAAATTTTAGACACAAGCAGCATTTTTTTAGGATTCCTGGTGCAGTTTTTCTGTTGTTTTAATTTGCAGTGTTGGTAATACATGGTAAGCAGAAGGGAACTAATTCTTCCTTATAGAAACCAGTGAAAGTAGCCTGGGGAGTCATACCAGAAAGACTGGGTCTCCCTATCTGAAAACTTTCTGCCAAAGGTATTTTAATCTGTTCCTACAACAAGTGAGACACTAAAATGTTAACAAAATCAGCTAGGATACGAGACCTATGGAAGCCGACTTTTTAATCTGTTTGGTTTACCATCTATCCCCCAGAGCATGGTATGTGGTAGGTCCTCAATCCATACTTGTGGTATTGATCATTGTTTAACATTTCCAAGCACATTTTAGAGGCAGGACATGTTGCCAGGCCCTAGAGATCCAGCAGTAAACAGCACAGGGATTTTGCTCTTGAAGAACTCACTTCTCACGTGCATGATGCTAATACTGACTACTTAAAGGAAGAAAATTATGGTTGGACAAGCTGAATATTTAACTTTTATCAAAAACATTGTTTCTCATAAGTTAATTCCTTATAAGTCTTGAAACTAACTTTTGATTGAAATACAGTGCAGGTGATATTCCTATTTCAAGAGAAATCTAGGATACTCTGCTTGGCTGTCTGACCATAAGGGTATATAATGTGAGAAAAAAATGTATACTCTATTGGAGGAATATTTATTACACAATTGTCGGAGTAAGTGGATATGGGCCACTGAGTTGGCTGGTCTTCTCAGTCAAAAGAGTTGAGCTGACTTACGTTTCCAGCCGTGTGATGAGTTAGGTATTCTAACTAACGGACTCTCCAGTCACTGAAAAGAACAGCCCCAGATAGACTCCACTTTGGGATGCTTTGCTAAGCTTGCCAGTAGTAGAAGTGGTCTCCGAAGACTGCATCTCTTCTCACGTATGAGCAAGTATTTGGTCTCAGGTCTACAGGTAGCAGACAGGAGGGCAGGATGCAGCAGAGGCACTCTTGGGGGCTGACCTGCAGTGAGATGGGAGAGCTGCGTCTAGGGTTTTAGAATTGGGCAGGAGTTGTATATTCATGGGGGACTTGTCTCATCCTGGGTAAGTGGTACCCCTTATTTCTGCAGAAGTAAGTATAAAACCTCTTCAGAGGAAAGCACAACCAACTCAGGCCCACTGACGTTCCACATATTACGATAAAGCGATAACTTCATCACTGAAGTACCCCAGGTCACAGCAGAAGCAAGCCACTGGGGTGACACTCAACCAAATAACAAACAAATCTGGATCCTCAAAGACCAGCAGTGTTGGAATCCGGATCCTCAAAGACCAGCAACGCTGGAATCCAGATCCTCAAAGACCAGCAGTGTTGGAATCCGGGTCCTCAAAGACCAGCAGTGCTGGAATCCGGGTCCTCAAAGACCAGCAGCGCTGGAATCCGGGTCCTCAAAGACCAGCAGTGTTGGAATCCGGATCCTCAAAGACCAGCACTATTGGAATTTCATACACAGAATGTAAGTAATCGCGTGTGCCACGTTCTCTAGAGAAGCAAGAGTACGGACACTGTATGCCATGAAGGCGCAGATTTGAAAAAAGAAGCCAATGGGATTTCTAGAGATTAAAATTATAATTGTGGAGGTAAAACACTTCTTGGAAAGCTGAAACAGAATATTAGAGACCGATGAAGAGAGACTTAGCAACTGGAAAATACACCTGAAGAAATTGCCCAGAGCACAGCATAGAGAACAAAGAGATAAATAGCATGAAAGGAAAGGTGGGAAATTTTAAATAAAACTGAAAATATTTCTTATCGACATCTCAGCAGCAGAGGAAGGGCAGCATTTGAAGGATGTCCCAGAAACGAGGAAAGACACAAAGCCTCGGAAGCATACCATTCAACAAGTCATGAATTTTTAAAAGAACCACAACTAGACATGTTGTGATGAAATTATAAATCCTAAAGTCAGAGAAAAATCTTAAAAACCTCCAGAGACAAAAGACAGATGACCTACACAGGAACGTCATCAAGAATAATGGAAAACTTGGCAGAAATAAATAGATCCCATAAATCTCTCGATTAATATTAGTAAAGATTTGAGAAAAAATTACCATCAACCAGAAAACCCGTCCTTCAAAAACGAAGGGAAATTAGTAATTTTTTCAGGTGAGCAAAAATGGAGAGATTTTACTACTTGCTGACCTTCACTTTAAAAAGATTCTGAAAGATTTAACAAAAAAGAAAAAAATGATCCTGGAAGGACTGACTTAGGAAAATCAAATAGTTAATGAGTAGCAAGAGCAATAAGAATGATAAATGTCCTTTAAAAAACTGAGTAATGAACAATGTAAGCACCTCACTTAGAAAAAGTAGGTAGAAAAGATGGTCAGTATTAGATTATTTACAATGTCCTTGTGCTATTTAAGAGAGTAGTGGCAAGACAGTATTCAACTTTAGACTTTTTAAGTTAACCACTTATGGCATAAGTTTAAGAGGTTTTTTTTTTAATAAGAGAGGGGTGCCTGGGTGGCTCAGTTGAGCATCCAACTCTTGATTTCAGCTCAGGTCATGATCTCAGGGTCCTGAGATTGAGCCCCACCTTGGGCTCTGTGCTCAGTGGGGGGTCTGCTTAAGATTCTCTCTCCCTTTGCTCCTCCCCCGCTCTCTCTTTCTCCCTAAATAAATAAATAAAATCTTTTTTTTAAAGAGTACTTTTAAATTAGAAATACAGTGTACAAATTCTAAACAATAGCAGAAAATAGAATTTTTAAATGAACAAAAAATTTAGTTAATAGCAAATAAAGATAAGCTATGAGGCCAGAAGAATTAGGAAAACAGGAATGCACACCCGAGGGTAGAGCAAAGTCCAGATAGACAAATACTTACAACAAAGGTAACCCGACCCACTGACCAGTTAGAAATAGACTGCTAATTGGAAAAGAATCCGCCTATTTAATGTTTGAAAAAGGTACACTTAAATTGAAAGGACGCACAGAAAAGTGGACAGCAAAGATATGGAAAAAGACAGGCGAGCAGAAGAAAAGAGTGCACGTGTATTACACTACTATGAAATAGGTAACGAGCAAAAGTGCTATGAGAACAAAGCACTGAGTGTGGAGGAAGTGACCGCGTATTGGTAAAAAGGTAAAACTCACCATAAAAATAGAAAAACTCAAAATATGAATGAACCTAATGAAATCGTGTCAAAATTTATAAGAGCAGCAGAATTGGAGAAATCCACCACCACAGTACAAGATTTAACCATATGTTTCTCAAATATTTCAAAAGGAAAAAGTGTAATTAAACAATGTAATTATCAAGCCTATTCTAATGCCCACGTATGGACCCTTGCATCCACCATTAACCAATGCACATTCTTAACCAACATGACAAATGTATCAGCCACAAAATAAATCTCAACAAATTTCAAAAGAATTGTTGTTATATAGGCCACGTATCCAACCACAACTTATTTAAATTATAAATGAATAACGAAAAGGAAATTACAAAACTTATAAATGATATAATTAATCAGATATATCCTAAAAATCCATGAGACATAAAATTACAAAAATGTAAAATCTATAGAACTGAATGATGAAAATGCATTTACAAATTTGTGGGAAGCAGTGAAAATGATATGTAGAGAGAAATGTGTAGCTTTAAATCTTTTACTAGAAAAAAAGACAAAAAAATTAATGTACAAATACATAACTTAAGGATTTAACAAAAGAAAAAATCTGAATGAATCCAAAGAAAATGGAAGAAACTAGAGGCAAAATCAGAAATAAATAAGGATGAAAATATCTATAGAAAATATTTTTAAAGGGCAATAGTTGTTTCTTTGAAGCTCTAATAAAACGGGCAAATTTCTGGTGAAGTTGAACAAGTAAATTGTTTTTTTTAAATAAAGAGGTATAAATAGCAATATTATGTGTTTAAAAAAGACAAAACTATTAGTATGGTATCTTAAAACAATAAGTAAATATCATAAACAATTGTATACCACCAACAAGTTGAAAATGTTATTGCAAGTATGAATTCCAGGAAAACCGTCTATAACGTGTTGATCCTTGCAGGAATAAGAAACAGAAAGCATGAATAGTCATATGGCAAATAAATACATTAAATCAGGTGTTTAAAATCATTCCACAAATGAAAAAATAGGATCTTCTATTTTAAGAGGAAAGTCCCCAAAATTGTTTTCTAAAGGAGTATCCCATTCTAATATAAAACCCTTCCAAAGAATTAAAAAAGAGGGTCCGCCTCTCAATTTATTTATGAAGCCAATATAACTTCCACACTAAAAGCAGGTGAGCAGAGCAGAAGGAAAGACCCCACAGAGCAGGAGCACAGACCCACCGGCCCAAATGAGGGAATAACAGTAATGCAGCACTGCATATAGAAAAGGCAATTTGCAACAAAGAACTCGGGTTTATCCAAGGCATGCAAGTGAGTGAACGTTATTAATCTTTTTAATAACATATACTACAAAAACAAATTAAAATGAGAAACGTGTGGTTATCTTAATAGGAAAAAATATGGAAAAAATTTTACCTCTAAATTATGATAACAAGGAATAACAACTAACAGACTAGGAACAGCAGGAACTTTCCGAAGCTCCCTGACAGGGAATTAATAAAACCTGCAACACACATCCGGGTTGACGGAAAGGATTAAAAGCCTCCTTTCAAAGTGGGGCCAGCCCAGAGTGCCCACCGTCATCCGTACGTTACTTACTGCACTAAAGGCCTAGACAGCAAAGGCGAAAATAAAAATCTTTTAAGTAGAATTAAAAAGCATGAGAATGGAAAGGAAGAAACAAACCCTTTTCCTGATCATCAACACTGGCGTGGTTCTTGCAAAGCAGTCTCGTGTCCTCTAAAGCAGGGGAAAGACTGTGACAACTTGGCTTGAGAGGTCTTTAAGGCGTCTGGGGACTTAGGAAGAAGGGATGCTAAATGCCTAGAAAATACGTAGGCGCAGTGAAAATGTGGAAATAGTGTCCTCTGGTGCATTGATGTTAAGTAAGCTCTGATTTGTCCGCTAGATTTTGAAAAAATTATTAGAGGTGACATTTACTAATGTATTCGATCATGGCAAAATACATATTAAAATACCAAGTCAGAGCAGAATGCCACACGGTAGCTATGGCATTGCAGCAACATAACAGCACTGCGTGAAAACCCATCCATCCTGGAGCCTTGGGTGACTTTTTTCCCTAACTTCTACATTTTGATAGTTTCCAAATTCTGCATACCTAACAGATACGGGTAATTCTTCAATTGGGAAAAGTGAAATGTGTTAAAATGCAAGGCAAACCATTTGTGCGTATAAATCACACACGCGTATTACCTTGTAAGTATTCTAGATGTTGGATAAAATTGGTGCTTTAACTATTTTTATAAGATCATGGACATAGAAAGGTCACGTTTGAATTCAAGTTGTTTGCAGAACGGGCATTGGGTCAATTTCTTTGCAATGCTGTCTTCACACCTTATTGACTAGCTATTCTATAAAATATCCTGACAAAAAGATCTCTACGGTCTCCACCCACACACTTGGTTCTTATCTTCCTTTGCTGCCCTGTCCCACACGGGGGATGTTAGCCACACAAGGCCATCAAGCACTGGCTGGTCTGCACTGAGGCGTGCTGTGCTGTGCAAAACAAAAAATACCAAGATGATACAAAAAAAAAAGAAGAAGAAAAAGATCCCATTAATATTTTATACCAATTACATGTTGAAAAGACAATGTTCTGCATAGGTTAAGCTAAATAAAATTAATTTTTAAAATTAATTTCACCTGTTTCATTATACTTTTTTAAACATGAGTACCAGAACATTTAAAATTCTGTAAGTGATTCACAGTACATTTCCAAAAGAGAAGAGTGCTTTAGAATAGGTACGAGCATCTGGAAAGTTCCCTTGAGAAGAAAGTAGGGAATAATCATGTCTAATGTAGATTTTAAGTGCACACTTAGGAAATTCTGACATTTCCCTCGTTATTTTCTGGATAGGCCCAGCACGAATACAATGACTCAGGATCCAATCTGTAACCTACGACTCTCATCTTTCAACAGAGTGTTTCACTGTTTTGTGGAATGTCCCCAAACACTCAAGGACAAAAAGATCACGGGATGCAAACCCCCAGTTCTGTAAAAAGGTATGAGTTATGTTGGATATTTGTTCATTATCTAGGCAACCTCTCGATTGTTGTTGACGTCTGAATAATATACCAGTGGTTCTGGGGGCACAACCAATTTTCCTAGAAGTGGAGCCTTGAAGTACAGTCTAGACACAGAGAAAATACAAAGTGATCAAAAGGGATAGTGGGTTCACTCAATGATCTCCAAGAAGGCACTGCATCCACTGTGTCTGGAGAAACATCAGGTGGGAACATCTCTGCAAAGCAGCTGGGATATGCCAGCATCCAAGGTGCGATGGGGATGTTAGCATGTGTATTGATTACTGATGTTGTCATAATAATGTATTGAACTCTGGAAATAGCCCCACTTTACAGATGAGAGATACTGCCCCCAAGGTCACACCGCTAGCCAGTGGCAAGGTCATTTTGAACCCAGACCGCCTGCCATCTGTGATCCATTTCTCCAAAACAAACTTTTAAGCCACTTATTAAAAGATGATGTTGGATGCATGTCTTTCCCATGCCAGCGTTTTTCTGACTTCCTGCAGAGGGCACAATTCAGAGTGCTTCTTGGACCCCCTCCCCCCGCCCCCCGCCACACACACACACACACAGTCTCTGGGGCTGGAGGGAAGTGTGAACGTACTCGCTGGGTGCAGGCAGACCCTACACTGGTCGCTGCAAGTCTGTAGTCCCCTGAGGGCTTTCCGTGTTCTGAGTCAAACACATTAGCATCTTCTACTAAAAAAATACCTGGATTCCTATCATATAAAAGCAGCATGTTTCCCCCAACCCTCTCAATGAAGTGTGGGGTCCTCGAAATCTATCTGCTTATGCTCTCTCTGCAGAAATCACTGGGCCCTGGGTGGCCAGTTGAAGAGCTGAGGCCAAGGGACAGCCGGCTGGGAGGTCATGGTTTTGTTTCCTAGGAAGCTGGGCCGAGTCCTGGCGAGCAGTGATGAGCTCTGCACATATTCTGCTCTCCCGCCCTGGCCCATCCCCAGCACCTGGACGTCCAGTCCTGGGGGGGCCCATCAGACCGCTCGGGGGGGTGTCCATGGGGACACCACTGATGGGAAGGTGGTGCCGCCACCTGTGTGGGCCCCCAAGGATCCACAAGGTTATGTTTCCAAGGAGGAAATAAGAGAGACACCTGTCTCAGGCTGGGGCCCCAAAATGGGACGCCGCTCCTTCCCCAGACAGGATGAGGGCTAGAGGAAGCGGAGCGGCACCCACGGCCGTCTCTCTGTGGCGCAGGCGGACACAGCTCCAGGGTCGCTCTGCCAGGGGTACGCGGCTGAGGAGAGGCTCCAGCAGCAGGAAACATTCTCTTCAATGGCATGAAGGCGAAAGAAGCATTTTCATGTCTTTCATGGCCTTTTTTCTGATTATAGAAGTAATACGTGTTCATTAAAAACGGAAAATAAAAGATACTCTATAGTGGGACGTATGGTGCCTCCCCATTCCAGGCTCCAGAAACAGGGACCATCATTCCGGTGCGCGTCCTTGTCTTCAGCAGCGTGCGTGTGGACGGTGCTCTCGAGACTGGGATCACCCCGTCCGTACACTGTGCAAGCTGCTTTTCAAACTCACCAAAACAAAACAAGAGCACTCCTTTTGTCTAAATAACCTTCCAAGTGTTATTTTATTAATGGTTGAAGACTATTTTAATACTGACATAGCCTAACTCGCTTAACCAACTATCTAATCATGGATATTTGAGATTTTATTTTTTCTTTTTGGCATTCTAACTAATGATGTGCTGAATCACTGTACATACACATTTGTTCTTTCTCCAAGAAGTAGAATCACTGAGTGAAATTATATTAACTTTTTTAAAAGATCAGAAAGTCAGATGCATGACCCATTACACACTACATTTAATAGCGTTAAGAATGAGTGCACACCCTACTGCACTCTTGCAAACACGAGCAGCGCCAAGGTTTTGGAAAGTCTGTGCTAATTTAATGGGAATATTATATTTGGTGGTTTAAATTTGCATTCCTTGAATTGCTTATGAGTAAACCACAAACTGCATAATGATCACTGATACTTATTCTGTGAGTCATCTGTTTATGTCTATTTTTTATGATGGTATTAGAATATCATCCTATATAACAGTTCTTTTAACACTCATTGCATTAATCTATATGTAGATTAGTATATCAGCACATCTTTAAAAACTGATGCAACTTCAGAGTAAGAAACTAAATCCATAAAAGTATATATTTGCCGATCTCATGTGTGTGTTCCCTGATCAACACTTTAAAATGATTTGCTCACATTTCAAAAAAGTAACATAACTAGCATTATATTATATCCATAAACTAATGTGAGAAGAATTGATACCCTCACGATGCCCCATTGTCCTATCCAAACCTATAGTGAGTCTCTTCAGTTGAAAAGTACCATTTTCAGCAAATTCTTAGTTTCCTTTGTTTGGATTCAAACACAGGTGAAGGTCTGACGCACCTGCCTGTGTCGATGGCTGTGTGCATGTACTTTATGCATTTTCCATGTGGAAGAAAGTATCTCCCCCACTACAATCTCTAACTATTAACACATAGGAAACATACTGTCTTTTGTATGCTTATATTTTATCAACCCATTTTGCTGGACTGCCTTTCTAATTCTGAGAATTTTTAAGCTGAATGTCATGAGTTTTCAAAATACAAAGGTACGGCAAACTTCAAGCAGAATTTCATATTTGTGTTTCATTTCTTATTGCAATGGCTGGAACTTCCAGGAAACAGCCAAGTAAAAGATACATAGTGATTGGTTTTCATGGGAATGACAGTGACGTCTGCTGTGTGATGTGGCAAGTTTAGATAAATATGTATCCTGTTGAGGGATTACACTTCAGTTTTTAGTTTCCTCATTTTTTAAATGGCGGTTGAATTTTATCAAACAATACATCTTCCTAAAATCCAATTAAAGAGTATTTTTTTCTTATTAAACCTACTGACGTGATGTTGTTGCCAATCCCTTTCTTATTATTATACAATTTCTGCTGCCATGAAATGTACCCCACTGGATCCTGGCAGATGTTATCGCTACCATACTGTCACATTTTCATTAATACTTTCAGGATTTTTGCAGCCACTTTTACAACTGAGATCTTGTAGTAATTTATTTGCTTGTCCAAGTAATTTATTTGCTTCTCTTTTTTTCCTGTTTTTGAGAAACATTGGTAAAATGGGTAGCCGACTTTATAATCTACACCAGCATATTACCATTTTCTATGTTCCGAAACAAGCTCCGTGTCAGGAGAAGATTCTCCTTGGAGTCTGGAGACCTGACGGGTGTCACCCGCAGAGCCCCCCGCAAGGGACGCAGGTGGAGGGGCCGTGGCAGTGAGGTCCATGAGCTCGCGGCCGTCACAGGAGGCAGGAGACTGTGGGCTGTGACCAGGCTGCCCCACCTTGATCCAAGTTGAATAGCTCATTATGTCCCCAAAACAGTTCAACTAATCATAAAAAAAAAAAAATTACTGATATTGACCAGGAGTGTTTCCACCTGATATGTTTATTTTTTTCTGACTATGGGTGGGGTGTTTTTTCTTTTAAATCAATTTATTTGTTTCTAAAACTATGAATGTCTGTCTTTATTTTTTATCAATTTCCTTAGTTTTCTCTAACTCCCTAATGCCTTGATTTGAAAGCGGTTTATGCTGTGCCCGTAGAGACACCATCGTCATTTTGGGGCTTAGGTTTGCCAAGCGGTACCACGGGCCGCAACCTTTCCCTTCTAATATGCGCACATCGTGTTCGGTTATTTCATAAAAGGTTTATTTTTGTCGTGCTGATTTCTGTCTCATTCATTTATTTTTCAGTGGTCTTTCAATTTCATGGGGGCTGGGTGCCTCTTTACAGTTGACCTTGAATCGCCGAGTTCGCTGCACTGGGGCCTGCAGGTGGACTGTGCTCCATCACTCTGCGGTTTCTTGAATGTGCTCCTGGTCCTATTGCTTACCCTGTTTCCTTCAATTTTCATTATGAAAACTTCCAACAGTAATATCATAGAGAACAGTGTGATGACCCCCACATCGCCAGCACCCCTTCCACAAGCAGTGGCTGCTGGCCGGGCGTGCTCGGGCTCACACTCCCACCCCCAGTTCCCCACTCCAGCTCCGCTCACGAGCTGCAGTAGGTTCTTTCTCCCCTAGGAGGGTTCTTTCCAAAGCATAAGCATGGAACTCTTGTTACACCTACCAATGAACCAAATTAACGATAACTCCTTAGAACTGTTGAATACCTGGTCAGTGCTCAGATTCTCCAGTTGTCTCACAATTGTTTGGTTTGGTTTGTTCAAACCAGGATCACGTGAAGTTTGCATGTGTTACTGGGAATGTCTCTTACGACTCTTCTTTAAGAAAAAAAAATAAGGTTGGGTGCATTCAGATACAATTCACATACAGTGGAATTCACTCTTCTCCACAACTGCCGCCGTGTAACCACGCCCATAGTCAGACAACTGACCACAACCCCACAAGGTGCCGTCTGTCCCTCTGTAGTCAGTACTCCTCTCCCACCCCCAATCCCTGGAAATGGCTGATGTGGTTTGGGTCTCACAGTTCCACTTTCCCTAGAATGTCCTGAAAAGGGAGTCATATCCAACACAAATGTTTGATTCCGCACTCTCCCTTAGCATAATGTTTTTGGGATTAGGTCACGTTGCTGCCATGCACCAGAGGCCCGTTCCTGTCACAGTCCATTGTTGGGACGTGCCCAAGTTTGTTGATCCATTCAACAGGTAATGGGTATCTGGCCTGTCCCCAAGTTTGCTGCTCATCAAGAAAGCCAGTATAAGCACTTGTGTATAGGTTTTTGTGTGGACGTGCCTCTGTTTTTCTTGGATAAATACCCAGCAATGAGATCTCGATAATATGACGTGGGTGTGTTTACAAGAATCTGCCAAACTGATTTCCAAAGAGATCCTATCATGTTGCATTCCCACCAGCAAGTTATGAACGTTTCAGCTGCCCCACATCTTCACGGGTACGTGGCCCTGCCGGTGTAGGGTTTAATCCACAGCTGTTCTAATATGAAGGGGGGAGTCTCATTATGGATTTCCCCTGCATCTAATGGTAGAGAACACTGAGCGTATTGTCACGTGCTCAACTGCCATCCATGTATCTTTGCTGGTGATGGGTCTGGTCACATATTTCGCCCATTTTCTCATTCTTGACTGTTAAGAGATGTTTGTATATTCTAGATATCAATTCTTTATCAGATATATGTTTTGCGAACATATTGTGGGCTGTGACCGGACTGCCCCACCTTGTGACTTTTCTTTTCATTTTATTAAAAGTCCTTTCGAAAAACAACATTTAATTTTGATGAAGTACAATGTATCAAATACATTTTCTTTTATGGTTCAGGCTTTTGGTGTCATATCTAAGAAATCTTTCCCTAATTTAAGGTTAAAATTTTTTCTTTTATGTATTCTTTCAGAAGTTCTAGGGTTTTTTGTTTTATAATAAGGTCTATAATCTATTTTCAGTTAATTTTTCTATATGATGCAAGGTATTGGTTAGGGTCTACTTGTTTATTTTAAAGATGAATTGTTCCTAAACCATTTATTGGAAAGGCAAGTTTTCTCTATTAACTGCCTTTGCAGCTTTGTCAAAAACAAATTAACCATATATGTGCGTGTCTCTTTCTGGAAGGTCTATTACTATGTTCTATTGATCTTTGTTCCTATGGGTTTGCCAATTATATATCTCCTCCATTCCTGGAGATTTATCATAGGCATTCAAATCAGTTATGTATGATTCCTCCGCATCTTTTTTCAGAACTACTATGGCTATTCTCTTTTCTTCAGCTTTCCAGATAGATTCAGCTTGTCAATTTCAATAAACTGGCATTTTGTTTAGAATTACATAGATTATAAGATCAATTTGGAGAGAACCAATATCTTAACATTATGGAGTCTTCCCACCCATTAATACAAAATATTGCTCCATTTATTAATGTCCTTGATTTCTCCAATCAATGTTTTGTAGTTTTCAGGACATATGCTTTGTTAGGTTAACCTGTAAATGTTTCATGGTTTGAGTGCTTTAATGATACTGCTATTTTATTTTAATTTCCAGTTGTTCATCACCAGTAATATAGGAATACAATGGAATTTTCACACTGAGCTTGTGTCCTGCAACTTGCTAACCTCACTTACGAGAACTAGTGGCTTGTAGTAGACTCTTTGAGATAGTCCCTATGGTAATCTTTTTGTCTGTATATTGTCTGCACTTTGTATGCTTTCCAAAGTTTTCTTTTTGCCTTATTGAGTTGGTTAGGACTTCTGGTAAAATTTCACGTAGGAATGGGGAGAGCACAGACTCTTGCCTGTTCTCCATCCCAGAGAAAAAACATCAGGCATTCACTGCTAAATACAACATTAGTTGGGCCTCTTTAAAAGACGTCCTTTCTTAGTTGAGGACATGCCCTTTAATTCCTAGTTGTCTTTGGGCTCCTGGGGGGCTCAGTCGGTGAAGTGTCTGCCTTCAGCTCAGGTCATGATCCCAGGGTCCTGGGAGGGAGTCCTGTGTCCTGCTCCCTGCTCAGCGGGGAGCCTGCTTCTCCCTCTGCCTCTGCCGCTCCCCCTGCTTGTGCTCTCTTTCTCTCTCTCAAATAAATAAATCTTTAAAAAATAATTCCTAGTTGACTTAGAGCTTCATTTGTTGTTATTTTTTTTAAATCTGAATAGATGGTGAGTTCGACAAATGCCTTTTCTGCATCTATTGAAATGATCATGTTGCTTTTCTTCTTTATCCTTTTGATAAAGTAAATAACATTGATTTGCTAACGTGGAACCAGCACTGATTTCCTAGAAAAAGCCTTGCTTGGTCATGATGTATTATCAGTTTCATGTATTGCTAATACCACGTTGAGGACATCTGCATCTCTGCTTATGAAGTATGTTGGTCTGTAGTTGTCTCTCTTCGCACTATTTGGTGTCCGAATCAGGGGAGTGCTGAATAAACAAACAAACATGGGCCAGTGTTATTCCTGCTTTTATTTTCAAACAAGTTTGCTTAAATTTGGTATCATTTCTTCCTTAAACATGTGGTAGAACTCCACGGAAGCTGTCTGGGTCTGGCGTGTTCTCTCTGGGAAGGACTGAAATTATGAATTTAATGTTTTTAATACGTAGAGTGCTCTCGTGTTTTCTACTTCTCGAGTGAGCACAGGTAGCTGCGACTCAGGAAGAATTTGTCTCTTTCATCGAAGCCATTGAGTTTATTGTCATGAAGTAGCTTATAATATTTTCCTGTTTGATTTTTACGGTAAGATCCGTAGTGACGTTCCTCTTCTGATTCCTGATGTTAATAATTGGTGTTGTCCCTCTTTTTTTCTTTTTTATTCTTTTTTTCTAGGTAAGCTCTACGCCCTGCGTGGAGCCCAATGCAGGGTTTGAACTCACAACCCTGAGATCAAGACCTGAGCAGAGATCAAGAGTCACGCTGAACCGACTGAGCCACCCAGGTGCCCCTCTCTTTTTCTCTTATTCTCTATAACCAGGGGTTTGTCAGTCGTCCTAACCATTCAATCAAATCAAGCAAGCAAGCAAGCAAGCAATTGGTTTCACTGATTTTCTTTATATTTTTCTGTTTTTTATTTCTGCTCTTGTCAATACTATTTCCTTCCTCTGCTAGTTTCAGGTTAATTAACTTTCACTCTTTTCTAGATTTTTAAGGTGGAAGCTTAGATCATTGATTTCAGACCTTTCTTCTTATTTTCTTGATTTTTCTTTTTCTTTTTTTTTTTTTTTTGATGAGAATATTTAAGATCTGGTCTCTTAGCAACTTTAAAGCATTTAATGCAGTGTTCTTGACTATAGTCACCAGGCGGTACATCAGATCCCCAGAAGGTATTCGTCTTCTCACTGCAAGCTTGTACACTTTGACCAACATCCGCCCAAGCCCCCACGCCTAACTCTGGTGACCCCCAGTTTACTCTGCTTCTCTGAGTCCAGCTTGTTTAGATTCCACATGGAAGTGAGATCATACAGTATTTGTCTTTCTCCATCCGACTCCTCTCAACATAATGCCCTCAAGGTCCACCGTGTGGTCAGAAATGACAGAATCTCTTTCTTTCTCATGGCTGAGCATATGTCCCACAGGCTTATCCATTAGTCCCTGGGATTAAAAGACAGACACGTAGGTTGCTTCCACATCTTGGCTACTGTGAATAATACTGCAATAAACACGGGAGCGCAGGTATCCCCTCACGATCCTGATTTCAATTCATTTGAATACATACCCAGAAGTGGGATGGCCGGATCGTAGGGCCGTGCTACCTTTAATTTTAGGGTTAACCTCTGTACTGTTTTCCTCCGTGGGTGCACCAATTGACATGCCCACCAAGAGTGCGAAAGTGTTTCCTTTCCTCCACACCCTCACCAATACGTAGATCTTGTCTTTCCGATAATAGTCATTCTGGCAGGTGTGAGGTGACGTCTCATTGTGGTTTTGGTTTGCATGTCCATGATGACCAGTGACACTGAGCATCTTTTCATGTGTCTGTTGGCCATCTGGATGTCTTCTTTGGAAAAAAATGTCTATTTAGTTCCTCTGCACACTTTTTTAAAGATTTTATTTATTGGACAGAGAGAGGCACAGCAAGAGAGGGAACACAAGCAGGGGGAGTGGGAGAGGGAGAAGCAGGCTTCCCGCCAAGCAGGGAGCCCAACGCGGGGCTCGATCCCAGGACCCTGGGATCATGACCTGACCTGAAGTCAGACGCTTAACGACTGAGCCACCGAGGTGCCCCCTCTGCACATTTTTTAAATGGATTGCTTGTTGTCACTGAGTTGTAGGCGTTCTTTGTATATTTTGGACCTTAACCCCTTAACAGAGGTATGATTTTCAAATATTTGCTCCCATTCCATAGGTTGCTTTTTCATTTTCTTCATTGTTTCTTTTGCTGTGCAGAATCTTTTAAGTTTGATGTAGTCTCACTTTTTAATTTTTGATTTTGTTGCTTGTGCTTTTGGTGTCATATCCAACCTTGTTGTCAAGACCAATATCAAGGAGTTTTTTCTTTGTTTTCTTTAAGGGGTCTTACAGTGTCAGGTCTCATGCTTAAGTCTTCCTAATTTTGGTATGTATTGTGAGATAGGGATCTAATTTTACCTTTTTTATTGAAGTATTGTTGACACACATTAGAATAGTTTCAGATGTATGACATAGTAATTCAACATTTATATATTAGGAAATTTCATTTTTCTGCATGTGGTTATCCAATTTTCCCAGCACTATTTATTGAAGAGACTATCCTTTCCTCACTGAATATTCTTGGCTCCCTTTTCAAATATTGGCTTACCATATATGCAGGAGTTCATTTTTGGGCTCTCTAGTCTGTTTCATTGGTCTATGTGTCTGTTTTTATGCCAGTACCATGCTGTTTTGATTACTGTAGTTTTGTATTATAGTTTGAAGTCAGGACATGTGATGCCTCTGGCTTTGATCTTTTCTTTCTCAGGATTGCTTTGGCTATTCAGGGTCTTCTGTGGTTCCATAAATATTTTAGGATTTTTTCTATTTCTGTGGAAAATGCCATTGTAATTTTGATAGGGATGGCATTCAGTCTATATATGGCTTTGGGTAGTATGGATATTTTAACAGTATTAATTCTTCTGATCCATGAACACAGACAAATGTTTTTCCATGCCTTTCAATAGTTAACCTGAGCTTTAAACAAAAGACAAGGCAAAACTGACAGGCAAGATAACAGGGGGCTGGGGCATGGGTGCAGAGGCAGAAGAGAAGCAACGTTCACTGTAGACAAAGTGGAATTTGAGTTGAAAACTTGGGTGTGACAAAGCCGATCCGTTGCTGATCTGAGAACATCTTTTCCTTGCTTATGCATGTGTATGACTTCCCTGTTGGCATACGTTTCTTCGATCACAGACTTTTGTCCTCATAATTCTCTAAAGCTTCCCCACCAACTAATGACATCTGGTGCTGAGGAATGATGTGAAACGACACCCATTCTGTTCAAGCCGTGCCTCTCCCTCTCCTGCAATTTATCAGGACATAGTGAGCAAGATACACGGTGTGGCCACATGTCACGCTCCTGCCTCACTAAGTCTTCCACGGAGGTCCGATACAAATAGATGCCTTGTTTGCTTTCTACTTCGCATATTACCTCCTCTCATTATTCTCGTCCCTCGTTGTCCCAGACACGCATGCTTGAGACTTTTCCTATGCTGTCTTCCGTCATTACCTCCAGAATCAGCTCTCGTCTTTAATGACTTTAATTGCCAGTGTTCAAAAGTTCCCTTGCATTCTTTTCTCATGTCCGACTATCTTTCTGCACGACTTTGCAACTTGGCACTTTTGATCTTATCTTTTGCTGCTTTTCTATAACATACTTTTTTTTTTTCCTACTAAGACCAGAAGTTGATTTATCCAACATATTGACAAGTTCCTGTGCAAGAACCTGTTTCTAAGTTTGTTTTTCTTGCACACCTTGTGAGGAAATGAATCTTTCATGAAGCAGAGTATGTTCGGTCTCCCCACCTCATCTTCCACTGGCATGCTTGCTCTCTCTCTCTCTCTCTCTCTCACTGGTCATCTTTGAATGAGGTGGGTTTGTTTTTTCTCCCAAAAAGATGTTGGTAGAATCAGGTTCTTTGATCTTAAGCTGAAGGGCAATGTTATACAGACAACTTTTAGGCCAATCTCCATGTTCCACTAAACTCTTATTTCATGCATCTTTACTGGACAGAGGCTGAATTAATTATCTTCCCCTTCCCACTGCGTGATACTCTGAATCTAAGTCATTTTATTTCTGAGCAGCTGCAGGGGCTCTGAGTTCTCATTTTTACAAGTACAGTACAGAGCCTCCTTAGGAAGCATGATTTCCATGCAGCCCTGTCTCCTCTTCCACTCGCTATTATCCCCATGTTCTAAGATGTGGTGCCACGCCTCTCCTCCCTGGGAAGACGGGCTCCCAGTGCTGCATGGGAGAAAGGGGATGTCAGTGGAGGAGATCAAGCAAAGAGGCTGCCCTAAGTGTGGAGGAGCTCCTCAGGAGGACAGCTTCCGTGCTGGTGGCACGCTGCCTCTCCTCCCCAGCAGTCTTGCCTTGAATCAGTTTCCGAGGTCTGGAAATGAGTGAGTCCTGGCTTATTTCTCAATTCAACCCATTCATACTGTAATTAGGGATAATTCCTTAAAAAGCCGCTAAATTATTCATTAGAGACTTAAGTTTCTAGTACAGCTGTAACTTTGCATATTTTTAAATGCTTGGATTTACTTCTCAATGAGAAAAGGCTCTGTATTCTCTGTGTCTGCTCTGCTTCTCTTCACTGAAGGAACCATGGATCCTGAGCCAAGGAAGGACGGAAAATTCCGCAACACTCTTTAAAGAGCTTGGGGCGTACCCACCACACAGTTCCAGTGGGGTAATGGGGCTCATCTTGCAGAGCCTGGTCCACTTGCTGCCCCATCCCTGCCCCTCCCCGTCTACTTCTGCGGTGCGGCCACACTCAACCATGTGTTATGACCCGACACCACATTTCTCATGTGTTTGTGTCTTGGGCCATTCCACTCCCTTCATTTGGAATTCCATTCCCCTCTTCCTGCCCTGTTAAAGTTCTGCTAAATCTTGGAGATGTGTTTCAGGTGGTATCACCCCCCCTCCCCTGGGGAGGATCCATGTTGTGTGATTTTATCTGCTGACTTGCCTGTTCCCCACTGGAGCATGACCTCCTTGCATGGCTGGCGGGGGGGAGGGGTCCAGTGAATGAAGGCAAGAATATGATATTAACCATCTGCTTCCACGATTAAAGGTGGCCAATGAGCTTTTCTCAGATGCACATATGATGGCAGATCATCACTATTACTGTCAACATGAGTCTAGTATAGACCAAAATGAAGTTAAGTCCTTTATAATACCTCCTAGACTTTAGATGACTTATCCAAATTCACAGCTGTGCTAATATTACAGGAGACCCTGTTGCTGTGCAGTCAGTTAACCAACAATGTATCGGGTTGTGCGATATTAACATGAGTCTCAGAGGTCACCAAGGCCGGCATCTCTACCTGTTACAACCTCTAATTCAGTTCAACAAACAACATGCTTATTCAAACAAAGCTGCTATCTAGTGTCGTTTCAGTGGAGCTCATGGTGTATATTGACATTGCACTGCAGACAAAACAACTCTGCGTATAAAACATTACTTCAAAAATGATTATTACACTAAACTACTATCTATCCAGGAAAGGAAAATGAGCTTCGCTCACTAAGACCTATTTAAAATGAGGGTCTTTGACTCATTCTTCTGGTTCTTTTGGAGTTCTAATAGTGTGTCTTTGACGAATTGAAAACAGATCAATAAAATATATCTATGATATGAGGCTATTTACTTATGAATATAACAATTTGTAACAAGTTTGATCAACTTAAAATACAACTCTATAACATATTTATACATGATATATTAATAGAAGATATGCAATATGTTTTACATTTAAAATGTATAACTATATAATGAAAATTAAATATAATATCTAAATTTATTGATTTATAATAGGATGTAAAATTTAATAGCAATTTTAGAGAGAGAGAGAGAGAGAGAGAAAGCATGTGTGGGTGAGTAGGGTGGGAGGGTGGGAGAGGGGCAGAGAGAGAGGGAGAATCTTATACAGTTTCCATGTCCAGCATGGAGGCTGACATGGGGCTCGACCTTATGACCCTGAGATCATTAACTGAGCTGAAATCAAGAGTTGGGTGCTCAAGCATGTGGGCTGCCCAGGCACCCCTTAATAATTACTTTTAACAATACTCTGAAAACTGACATATAGAATGTTTCATTGCATTTTCATTTTCTTGTTAACTATGCTGAAACTGCAATGATGTTATCTTCTTTTTTAGCTGACCTGGAGCTGACCTCACCTCCTGCAGTTGCCAGCTCCCCTCCCCGCTTCTCTGCTAAGCAGTCAGTAACATACAGACAACCCCCTGCATATGTTCTTTGCACACAGGATATTTAACACATGCTTTCCAGAATAGGAATTCCTAAAACTTCTGAAATTTATCAAAAAATCAAAATCTTCACAAAGAGTTTGGAAACTCCCATCTTGAACACATGCATTTAACTGTTATTAAATTACCTCTGGGGGCAGACACATTTCTCCCCAAAAGATAAGTAAAACTATAAGTGTTATTTTCTTATGGGTTATAAAAAAAAAAAAAAAAAACTCAGGGAAAAATAAAAGCAGAGATTTAACAGAGGGTAGACCAGGTCAGAATGGTTATTCTATTATCAACCATGTTAGTAAGAAATACTTTGTCCCTTAAAATGGAGTAGTCAAAAGTCAAAGGTAAAACAAACATAAATATGCTTTGAATAAAGTATGAGATGTTTGCCACACAAAAAACAATATCCATCTGAGAGAAAAGCTGTAAGTTGCCATAAGCTTCTTCAACTAGGTATTCAGCACATTCATAGTATGGGTTTTCTAAGAAGAGGAGTAGCTATACTGAGAAATGTCTCTATGATACTCAAGGGTGGTACGCAAGCCAGCTAAAGCCATGGAATTCTTACATAATACATGCAATCTGGTCATCTTTCATGGTCATTAAATAGGCAACACGATCATCTTAGTGTAAAAAGTTCATAAATGTATGTATGATACGCATTCAGATTTTAATAACTCAGTAATGCACAATTACAGGGACAGAAGGCAAGTTTCAGTCAAGAATCATGAAAGCCTGTGAAAAACACAATAGTTGAGTTGTTCTTCCTGACTTATTACTAAACAAGATCTGTAGCAGATTAAAAATGCGTAAGGTAGGCAAAGAGAGAAGAAAATAAATGTATCTCCTAAACCAGCACTGCACTATCCACAGGAACATGTCCTTATTACAAAATTTTAGAGACACACATTGAGAAAAGCTTGATAGGTAGGAAATTACAGGAAGATAATGTAATTCTGAAGTCATAAAATATTCCATAATGGAAGGCGTTGCAAGATAATCTTGGCATGGACAATGCTTGCTTTTATAATATGATCTATGTTAAGGTGATTTTAAAAATCAATTTAAAAATTCATAAGATGATTTTATTCTCCTGTTGCTATATAGGTTTATTATACAATCTTTCATCCAGAGATAATTTCATGGGACTCTGTTCCAGGACAAATGTTCTTTCAGGCCACTAGGCTCCAAAGATAGAACAAAATCCATCTTCCAAACGGTACATTTTTATAGGCCCTTCCCAATATCACCCCCAGCATGCAGGCAAAACTCACAAACATCTTACAAGTGCCCCTGTCCTGCAGACCAGGGAGCTCTGCTACAGGCACCTTGCCCCACACGAGTAACGTGGGCAGTGACTTGCCTCGTCAGTTAGTGCTCCCGTTAAGAGCTGTCAGCAGAAGATTTAGTCCAATTCTAAAAATGGAGCACCGAAAAATAGGATTCTATCAAAATCCCCTAACCATACCTTCATCTGAAAAACAGATCCCACAGTCTAAAAACACAATGAATGAGCTATTCAACATCCAATTTCTTTATAAAAAGGAATCACGCTCATGAAAAAAATTAGAACTTGAAATAATCATTTCGTTAAAACGACAAATACAGTTTCCATACCTAAACTAACCGATGAACTAAAGCAGAAACAAAAAATAATATATATTTGGGGCACCAACCTGGTATTGGCTGAGGTGCTAACAGCACAGTGGGAAGAGGCCGGGAGGCAGGAGCTGGTCTGGACAGAGACAGAGCGACTTGATTTGCCAACAAATGAGGCTTTTCATGGCCATGGAACAACCTTGACTCTTCAGGATATATCCACGTTGAGTCCAGAGAAAAGGAATTATTAAAAAAGATCTGTCCAAAAATAAAGCAAGCATCACATTTAAGACAAGGCACATGGTAAAAGCTAAACACTGCTGTAACATATTTTTCTTTCTTACATTGATCAAATATTGGGGATTCTACAAGTGAGGACTCTGTAGAAGCATCATTCTAAAACCTAAAGATCCACGGTGCTCTGACATCAATCCCCTTCGAGATAAAGTCTCCAAGGCTGGTCTTCCACCATCAACTTGGTTAATTCAGCCTAGCAGCCACTTCACAGATTGAAGAATAACCCCAGTGAGGTAAATAGTGTGTTGTAGAAAAGTTACCGTACCACTCGCCTTTAGTTTCCAAGCAAACACAGTGTGGCCTTTAAATTTGAATTCAAAAGCTAAGATAAACCATCAGAAAGATGAAAGCAATAACAGCAAGAAAAACCTGCTCATAAAATTTATACTTAAATCATGTAATGTTTAAGACTAGAGTTTGATAGGGGCGCCTGGGTGGCACAGCGGTTAAGCGTCTGCCTTCAGCTCAGGGCGTGATCCCGGCGTTCTGGGATCGAGCCCCACATCAGGCTCCTCCGCTATGAGCCTGCTTCTTCCTCTCCCACTCCCCCTGCTTGTGTTCCCTCTCTCGCTGGCTGTCTCTATCTCTGTCAAATAAATAAATAAAATCTTAAAAAAAAAAGACTAGAGTTTAATCAATGCTTACAGATCTAAAAACTAAAAAAATTTTAAAGTGGATTCTGATTCAGAAGTAGAAATTTTATATTATTCTACGGAATCCAAATTTTCCAGTTGAAACAAAATGACTCCCCACCTCGGCTGGTGTTTTTGAACAGATTGATCTTATTCTGACAAGGTTTATCTCTAGATCTAGATATTACAGTTAGAACACACACAATGTTTTCTGCTGGTATGGAAATACCCAGCAAATTCATAATTAAAGGTCCATTTATCTAATTAAACTATTTGCATTTTACCTTACAATTAGGTATCCTTTTGTCTATCCAACTTTTCCCAACAGGAGGTGGAAGAGCAGATGGACAGACGTGTGGGAAAATGGGCACCAACTCCACAGTGGAAGAGGGGGACAGTCCTATGGATGGAGAATGGCCACCGCACAGCCACTGAAACCCAAGAAAAGATAAAGGAGTGCTCATTAGCCTAAACAGATCAACTACTTTGTACCACAAGATCCCATGATAGCTGCTTTGAGAAAATAATTTAAAAATGTATGTATTCAATTAAGAGAGAAATTCCTCCTTTCAACAGTGAAAAAAACATGAATATTCACAAATTTTAAAAATGTATAAAAGTTTTCATATTTGAATCATCACAAAGCATCACCAACATTGCATTCTTCAATACTTCAAAAGAATTTCTAAGCACAAAGCCATGAGAATATAGTAAGAAATTGGTTTCTGCCCTGAGATAATGAGAAACCACAATGGAAAGATGAAATGCTGGGTATTCCTTTTATAATTTTGGAATTATTTTCACAAGCAAGCAGGCAGCTATATTTTATGATAATCCTTTCAATACAACATTTTGTATTAATTACACTTACCATTTAAAAACCAACACAACTAATATTTTCAAAATAAAATTAGCTCAGGGGCTAGGATTCAAAGTTTCCCGAGGTTCACAAAGGCAAATACATTCCAAGGCAAAGAAATTGTAAGTGAGCTTATCACACAACTGAAGATCCCAATGCACAGAATAAAATTGCAAACACTGCAAGGGGACAGACAATTTAGGATACAGTCTCCCTAATTCAAATAACTGAGTCTTCATCAGTGAAGAACTAATAAAATCATTGTTCAATGGTATGGAACACTTTGATATCTATTTGTTTTAAAATCATAAAAGCATCTTTGATTTTCCTGTTAATGTGAAAATATTCTTCTGCTTCTAAATATTGTCATTTAACTGAAAATATGTAGCACGAAAATATTTAAGAGATAAGTTTTTTTTATTTTTCTTTTTAAATTACACACACACACACACACACACACACACACACTAATGCAGTGTTCTCTACAGAAAAAAAATGTAGTTCCTTGACATTATATACCTCTAGTGGTAGGACTCTGATATAACAACCCTTTCAAAACATCGAAAAAGCTACCAACGTTTATTCAATAAAACCCAATATGAACTGCATCACACACCGAAATGTGATATCCAGTACCGCATATGTGATGTATCATTAAGTCTAAAGATCAATTTAGGAGGAGTTTAATAACATCTTTTAGAAAAGCTCACAAGATAATATTGGAATTAAATTAATTAAATGATGTATTCTAACACACCACTCATTTGAATATGCTAATGAGGACAATCTTTGGAATAAAATACATGTTATTCCCTGATTTAAATGCATCTGCATAGTTAGATAGCAAACAATGGATCTTGTCAAAACCAGCCTGCCCTGCTCTGTTGCACCATTAATCAAAGGTACAATCACTTTTTCTTTTTAATTCCACGTTTTAAACCCCAAACTCTTCTAGAGTGCAATATGGCATTAGCTAATTTGGTGGACTCAGGCTGACCTAGGGTGGGAGGGGAAATCACCGGCAATATTTCTCAATATTAAAGGCAGGATTTCCTTGCCGGCTTCCATTGGTTTGAATTCTTTTAAGCATTGTCCTGAGTCTATTTTCAAAAAAAAAAAAAAAAAAACCAGATCAGAATCAGAAATAGCTATTGATTCCCAGCTTGCTTTTCAAGTCTGGCAGAGACTGTAAAAGTATTAACTTCTCTGCGATAAGTCAGCCACGGTACGCCGCTGCAACGCTGGGCTCCAGCGGCCGCTACTTCAGCACCGCTCTCTGGACAGCGACCCCGGCCCAGGCGAAAGTTGTGGCCGGGGCGGTCCCAACTCTGGCCTTGGGGCGAGGGCTCCCCAGCGCCGGGCCGAGGGACCGCGAGGACGTGCCGCGAAAACTGCCGAGAGGCAGAACGGGACGTCGAAGCATGAACTTTGTTGCCGATGCATGGCTGCCAGGCTGCACCCTGATGGCTTGGGGAGCCGAGGACCACCGCGGGGAGGGAAGGGCGCGAGCCGCAGGGCCAGGGCCGCCCCGGGGCCAGGCGAGGGCCGCGCCCAGGGTGCGGAGGGGAGCAGCCGGCGACCCCCGGATTCCGGGGTCGGGGGCCGGGGACACGTTACCTGCCCGTGGAGCAAGGGATAGTGGTGCACGGCGGCGGCGGCGTGGTCTGGCGCAGAGGGCAGCGGCAGCAGCGGCAGCAGGGGCTCTCCGGGGGCTTGCCAGCCGGGCAGCCCCGGGAGCAGCGGGCCGGCGGGGGGCTGCGCAGAGGCGAGCAGCACGGGCGGGGGCGCGACCCCGGCGCCCAGCCGGAGCAGCCCGGCCGAGCCGGGAACCATCCAAACCCAGGGCGGCGGCGGCGGCGGCGGGTCTGCATTCATCGGCCAGAGGAGAGGCTGCCGCCGCCGGGGCTGCTGCTGCAGCTGCCGCCGCCGCCGCTGGAGCCTGGCGCCCACCAGCATCCTGCATCCCCGCGCGGGCGGCGGCGGCGGGGGCGGCGGGGGCGGCGGGCGCCCGAGGTGCGGGCCGGCGGCGGCGCGGGCTCCGGAGCCAACTCACTTGGTTCCGCGGCGCGGCCGCTCGCTCCGCCCCTGCCCCGCGCGGGGAGCCCCTCCTCCCGCCCGCCGCCCGCCCCTCCGAGCGCGGCCGCCCGCGCCGCCGCCGCCCCCCGGGCCCGATCGGGCCCGCGCGCCCCCCGACTCCCGGCGGCGGCAGTCAGCGCCACCCCCTCTCCCGCGGCCGCCGGGCGCCCGCCGCCCCCCCAGACCCCCGCGGCGGCGCGGGCAGGAGGGCCGGGGGCGCGGGCGCGCGGGCCGGGATCCCGCGGATCGCGCCCCCGGCTCCGGTGCGGCGCGAGAGGCCGCCAGCTCGCGCGGACGGAGCGCACGGAGGGGCCGCGAGCTCGGTCGGACTCGGGAGAGGAATGCAAGCGCCGCGGCTAGCGGAGGCCAAGGCGGCGGCGCCGGAGCCGGGCACGTCCTGCCGCCGGGCGGGGCTGGGGGAGCGGGCTGGCACTACGCCAGCCGCCCTCTGCCTGGCTTAAGCAGGGCCAGGGTCTCAGGGCCCCGAAGGGATGCTGGTTCCAGACCCGACGCCAGGCGGGCATCCATAGCCACTGGGGCGGGTAGATTTCTCTCTTGAGAAAATCTGCCCAGCACTTCCCTGAGCCGCCAGCAGGTCGTCTGCCACGGCAGCCCCTCTCCCAGGCCCCACTAGCTCCGTTGCAAGGCAGCAGGCAGGTCGCCTCTGGGCCTTTGCACAGGATGGCCCCATGATGGGACTGTGAGCTGGTCCTAGACTCTCTCAGGCTCAGGACTGTGCTCATCCTTTACCCACCTAAAGCGGCTTCTGCTGTGCACCCTTAGCTGCCTGCGACCGAGGACGGACCCCTTCTCCCAGGACCCTCACTCAGCCCAGAGCACAGCCCATGCCTGCGGAGCGAGCAGGTATAGCGCCGGTCACACGCAGTCACCGCCAGGCGGCGCGTCCCAGCCGCTCGGGCCCACCTCCTGCCGCAGACCCAAGTCCCTTGGAGCGCCTTCAGCTTCACCTCCGCGTGATCCTGGCCCCGCAACAGCAGCTCTGAGACCCAGCCCAGCCCTGAGCGATTCGTATGCCAATACGTTGCTTAGGTCGCTAAGCCGGAGAAGCCCAGCGGCAGTTAGCAGAGTCCGTGCTTCTTCTCAGCATTTAATGAAGGGGCTTCTTGACACCGAAAGCAGAAAAGTGGGGGGCGGAATTAGGGTGCATGCATTCAAGAGCATGTATGAAAAGCTCCCCCTGACCTGGAGGGACAGCATGCACCCACCCACCAACACCCACAGACACAGCTGGGACTCCCTAAACGAGTTTTCTCATCACCTCTGAGCTGGTGTGCTGACCACCCCCCTGAGATCAGTTATAGCACCAGGGTGCTTTCAATTTGCTTCCAGCCTTGTGTGCTCATCCTAATTTGCTTAATTTCCTCCTGGCCTGGCATGATTTCTTGTAGATCCGGGCATATGCTAATTTACATAGCTGGCATCCCCTTACTTTCCTCCATGCAAACCAGTTTTCAATTAGCAAGTTTAGCTTTCTCTCTGATGCAAAAGTACTGGCAAGATTTTGTTTTTTCTCACCTAAAATCAGATAGCTCTGCAGATTAGAGGAGGCTGTTACTATTCAGCTTAAGCCCTGAATTCATGTGCATATATTTGTATGTGCATACACGGGGGATACCAGCCTCTTGATCTTGATGGTCACAGCCAGACTAGGGTTTCGGGGCAGGCATCCTCAGGCAGGCTAATGAGGACTTCTTAAAGGGTCCTGTTTGAATCAGAGTTTTTGCCCCTCCTTCATCACTTGGAGGCTGGCGATGGGAACGTTGGTGGCAGTGCACGGTTTGCATGTGCCTTTGGCGTAAACAGACGGCCACATGCACTGACTCCTAGCTCCTGCGAAGGCAGGTTTAGCCATCATCTGTGGGTGCTTCAGCGGGCACCCCAATCGTACACAGCACTGTCCTTGGAGTGGTTCTTCTAAAGTCAGCGTTTGCCACCTGGTGATATTTATTCCCTCCCTGGGCATTCCAGCGTCCTGAGTGCACAGTGCCTTGGGCAACTGCTCGACTCTGAATGAGAGCTGGAAAATCACAACTGTTCACTCCAATAACTTCAAAGTAGCCCGAACTCCTTTGCCATCTCCCGCCATGGGCTCCACTGTATTCGTTTATTATGGTGCTTTGAATTTTTTCCTGTACTGTGCTACATTCTAGTGACATGGCTTAGGACAACACAGATGCAGAATGATTTCCACTAATGAATTAATTGATATGATGGGGGACACAGGAGATGGGCTCATCTCCTACTTCTGGCTCTTACTTCAATCAGATTCATCTCAAGGTTCCCCCCACACTCTCCACTCAACCCTTAGACACTAATCCCAGTGGGGATTTAAAGGACTCTCTTGAAGCAGGAAGCCCTGCTCTTCTTGAGGACCAGAAATCAGGGCACCGCCCATCTGAGAGGGGAGGCTCTGGGCCAGGTAGACCAGCAGTACTGGGGTGCGAGTCTACTTACCTAGCAGTGCCCCTCCGGCAGGTCAGCCCTGGGCAGCACACATGGCTAGCCACCCCACAAATCAGGCCTGTTTTCTCGGTAAGAAGTTTTCTTTATAAAGGGTTTTATGCACAATTAAGGTCAAGTTCTTCTAACCAATAAAAACAGCCTTAAGTTTGTGTTGATCAGGGGGAAAACCAGCAGAAATTTCCAGTTAAGGTGAGACGGACAAGCAAGAGGAGATTCACACCACGAAAAAACATGTGAATTATTGACGTATGCTAATGAGTTCTGAATTGTTTATTACCTTTCAGGAAAAAATAATGTTGGGTGTTAGGGAGAGATCAATGAAATAAGATTTTGCAGGCTGTAAAAGGTTTTTCTTTTTCTTCCAAGTTATTTTACTCTGTTTTTCTAAGTAAAAGCTAATAGAATCCAAAAAAAATGAGACAGATGAGAGTACTCCCTTCCAGGCCCGCAGAGTTAAAATTAACAACCCCCAACAGGAGGGAGGTGGAGGGATGTCACCTCTGGCGGCGCCCGGCCCGCCCACCCACCCACACTGCCGCAACATCCTCCCAAACAGGCCCGGTGCCACCTCGTCCTTCCCTCCTGAACACTCAGCAGCTGTGACAGGACGAGGCCCTGGACGGAGGCCAGGAAAGCCGCCGCCACAGCGGGAGCCAGCGGCTCCGGGAGTAGCGGCTGGCAACGTGCTGCCTGACTCAGTGTGGGGTCAGAAGGAGAGGCTGCAGGAGTGGCTCCCAAGCTCTGGCGAACTGAAGAGTCTGTGCCGCTGAGCTCGCCTCTGGAGGCGAGGACTTCAGGGGCGACCGGCCGTGAGGACAGGGTGGCCCCAAGCACGATGACTCTGAGGTCTCGGTGGGACACCCGGAAAGATGCGCTCTGTCTCAGCTGGAAACTCGGCTGGGAGCTCGGGAGCGGAGTCGTGGGGTGCAGTACTGGAATGGAAGGTGACGCTGTCTACAGTCCCTGGGGTCAGGGATGGGCGTGAGGTCACCACAGGGGAGCACAGAGTGGGGAGGGAGAGGCTGCTCCCGGGGTCTCCTGTTGGGGAATGAAACTCCTAAAAGACGCAGAGAGGTAAACCAAAGCAGGCGGTGGCCTCGAGCCATCGCGGACGGGCAGGGGGGTGCGTGCTTGATAAAGGGTGCTGTTGCCAGCTTTACTGTAAATGTGTCATTCTAGAACACCCAGAAAACAGGAAAGCATAACGGATCAAACCCACTCAGAGAAAAAGAATGTGAACTTTTCCGTGACCGCACTTCCGAGCATTTTGTCCTACTCATTTCTCTCTCTATAATGCGATCATGTATCTTGTATGGATATCACATAAAGTGCATCCTATAATATCGCATTTGTTTAAGATTTTTATTTATTTGTGAGAGTGCATGCATGAGAGAGAGAGAGCGAGCGCACGTGCACAGGCAGGGAGGGAGGGACAGAGGGAGAGGGAGAAGCAGACTCCCCGCTGAGCCAGGAGCCCAGAACCCCAGGATCATGACCTGAGCAGAAGGCAGACGCTTCATCAACTGAGCCACCCAGGTGCCCCTATAATATTGCATTTTATATTAAATTGTATCTTATAACAAAAGTTTTAATTCAGCTTGAGCTATATATAACTTTAAATCTTATTTTTCACTCAACTTTATAGCATGAGCATTTCTCCACATTATTAAAAATTCTTAGAGGAGCCCACTTATCAGCAGCAGAGCAAATCCCTCACTGAAGATGTTTAGGGGTCCAGGTGCCTGTGCCCTAATGAGAATTCAGTAGCCAATCGTGGGACAACAGGGGCATCCCCCTCGCCCTGTCACTCATTTTGTAGTTACAAAAATCTACTTACCTATCCATCCATCCATCCATCCATCCATCCATCCTTCCGTTTATTCGTTCATCCTTGACATGTGTAATCCCAAATAATGGAGTGGGTAGAGGTGTGAGGAACAGAGGGAGACTGCTGTGAAACCAGAGCCCCAAGTTGCTGGAGGCTTGCTCCCTGGATTCTCAGGATAAGGTGAGAACCAGGCCCCTCTCCCGTGCCCACGGCCTCTGGGGATGCGTCCCCAGGTCCACACCAATACTGGATCATGACAGATGTGCGTCTGCGGGGTCAGCTCAGTTGAGGGGCCAAGGATGGCAGGACCCAATGCTCTTCTTTATTCCCTCTCTCGGCACCTTGGGAGACACTAGCAAGTGCCCAGTAAACAGAAGACCTGGGTTGGATACCCCATTCCTGAGCCCCACTGGACACCAAGATCTGTGGCATGACCATGGGACACAGCCAGGGCTTTGAAGGTCGTGTGCAAGCGGGGGCGGGGGGGGGGGGGCGCTGGCAGCCAGCCACATGCCAGATTAGTCTACCCAGAGGGGCAACTTCCTGCGATTCACACCAAGGCAGCCTGGGCATTGAGCTCTGCAGAATGACGGGGAGAGAGACAGCTGTCGCTCATAAGGTGACAGCACCGAACACGTGATTCTACAAAGCAGTAGGTCCAGGTCAGGGGGTGAAGGAGCTCCTACGCACTCCGGCTCTGCAGAGCAAAGGTGGGAGCAGGGGCTGGCCGTGCATTCTGAGGGCACACCACCCTCTCCCCTCCTTCTGCTCTTTAGGCAAGGATGACCTGAGATGGCAGGGAGGTCAGAGACAGTGGGACTGGCGGGGCATTCCCATGATGGCTCCCAGCAGTGTTTGGGGGTCTCTCCTGCCCCCTGGGACTCCCAGCCCCTTCCTGTGCCCTCTGCCGCCCCACTGCCATCTGGCAGCCCCAGCTGCTGCGGGAGGGGCTGGGGGTCTTCAATCTTAGACTATGATTTACCAGCCACTTATGATGAGGAGGGAGGAAAAGACACAGGATGAGGCATTCTCACAAGCCATACAATTTATTGGCCTTATTCTTGGCACACATCTGGTGGCATGATTTGTGGGTTTTGGAGACACAGAATTGTTTGCACTTTCACGAGGAAGCCCGACCAAACAGCGAGAGAGCTGCCTGATGCGTGCTCAGCAGACCCACGTTCCCGATTCTGACACAGACACCCGTACATAGGTATTGTTTTATTTTGTCCTGTCAAAGCATGTTGACCTCATACCAGGTGAAGCCCCTGGGTTAAGCCCGCTCTAATCTGTCCGACATGAAGTGCTCTTTGTCCGGAGTTCTTAATGAGGGAGGAAAAGGGGGTGGGAATTCCCAGAACCCACGTCCCTGCGGAGAGGCACGTTTGGCCGTCACTCAGCCTAATTGCGCTGTGGCCTTGCCGCATGCTGACTCGTAAGAGGGGCCGCGGTTGGGAAACATGTTACAACATTTCTGCTAATTGGAAATAACTCAGGAGGAGAAGCGGCGTGGTCTGACCTGGGAAGAACGTACAGTATCGAGTGCGTTTTTAACACAGTCTGACTGTTTGGGGGCATAACCGGGAGCACAAAGTAACGGGAGGTCAAGGGGAAGCCCCGCCGCGCCCCCTCCAAGCAGGTGAGAAGCTGGGGCAATTAGCGCGCCCGAGGCATCAGTCTCTCCCGGCAGGGTAATCAGCCTCCTCGGTGCCCGGCTTCCACTCGGCGGACTCCAGCCAGCTTCGAATTAGCACAGACTCCAAAGCACAGGGTCTGAATTCACAGCATAGCCCGAGCACGTTTCTTTAGAGGCCCCAGAACAGCGAGATTCCCGGGGAGCGGAGGGTCAGGCTGTTCCTGGTAGCTCAGCATCGGCCCACGAGGGCCCGACCTGACCAGAATTCTAAAGAGCAGCCGTGTGGGCTCCCTGCCGGCAGCGCCCAGCTTGCCCGGATGCCGGGCCCCGCGCAGGCCAGCGCTGCGGAGTGAGTGGAAGTGTGTACACAGGGCCCAGAGCACAGAAACGCAGCGTGGCGGTGGGTGTCTAGCGAACCCAGCAGTGCTGCAGCCACTCAGGTCGGATGCCGGGCCCCGCGCAGGCCGGCGCTGCGGAGTGAGTGGAAGTGTGTACACAGGGCCCAGAGCACAGAAACGCAGCGTGGCGGTGGGTGTCTAGCGGACCCAGCAGTGCTGCAGCCACTCAGGTCGGGCTGTCGCGTCCATCCTTGGCCTCCGCCGTGACCCCGCTCTTCCTCGTCTTCGGGAGAGTCTGGGCCCAGCAGCCTTTCTGCACAGTTTGGTTTCATCAAGCAGCTCCCATTCCCAAGAGGTGACAACTCTGAATTCAGAGACCATAATCCTTCAAATCCAAATTCTCTGTTCTCGATAATAAATTATATTTCAACAGGAAAAAAAAAACAACTGAGGAAAAGACTAAATGTGCTGTCTGCACCATTGCTTGTCTTAATATTTTTCACCTTGATAAAATATTCTTAGGGCAAGAAAAAGAATAGAATTTCATAGAAGATAATTTGAGTTTTTTATTATTTTTTTTGCCCTGAACCGTTAACTTAAATAATTCTGTGCATTCAGCAAATTCTGCCACTTAACCTTTTCTCTGACTCTTCCAACTCATTAATAAATATATTGAAATATACTTGCTTTGGGACCAGTCTCTAGGGCATCCGACTTCTGACCCTTTTTCCAAGTTCAGGATTAGACAGGGCCGATATTTGGATTATTTAAAGAGGTGAGTGGTAAAATGGAGGCTCACACACGAACCCCCTGACCCTGAGAGACAGGCTTCCATAGGGGTGCTGGTAGAGGGACAGCTGGGCCATCGGGCTGCTAAGAGGCTGCTCCGGGAGCTTCTGGGGCTGCCCCAAGGTCAGGCGGGTGGGAGCGACTTAGCGGAGCGGCAGTCTTGCTGCCGAGCCGGCCCTCCCATAAGCTGTCCAGGGGGGCTGCAAGCCGGCGGCCCAAGGTCCCACCTCCAGTGCCCTGAGTAGGTCACAAAGATTCTGTTCCTCTGGGGTGTCCCCCTGGCCAACCTCTGACATCACCAGACCTCAGGCTTCTACGTGTGAGAGGGGTTTGGATGGAGTTGACAGCCTCCCACCGAGCGTGGCATCCCCCGAGCTCAGTCTGGGCCCCATGTGTCTAGGGGACTCTGGGACTTTGGACAGGTCCTGCCACCTCCCAGGGTCAGGCTCCCAAATGGAAGCCAGGGGCAAGTCACTCAACTTAGCAGGGCTCCTACGGAAGCAAAATGAGGAAGAGCTTATGGGGATGTTTGCCAGTGGCTGACAAAGCAGTCGGGCTCCCTTTCGCCGTCTGTCTGGGTCCAGCAGCACGGACACGGCTCCTCCCCTCCTTTGTCACGGCTGCGTCCCCACGGCCCAGAACAGCACCTGGAACAGCGGCTCCGTGAGAAAAGATGCACGTCTTTGTCCATCCCAGCTGCTGCAACAACGCCAGAGCCAGGGGCTTATCAATAAAACTTTATTCCTTCCAGTTCTGGGAGGCAGAAAACAGAAGAAGGCAAACTACCTTCGAACTCTTACAAGGGCATCAACCCCATCTTGGGCCCCACCCTCACGACCTCAGCCCCTCCCAAATGCCTCATCCTCAAATGCTATCGCGCTGGGGGAAGGATTTCAGCATATAACTTTGGGAGGCCTGGGGACAGACGTTCAGACCGGAACAGCAGGTGCAAAACCCCCTACGCTCCACTCCAAAATCGAACGAAATGATCAAGGACTGCAAGCAGCTGCTGTCGTCAGAAGGACCTTCCCGCATGAGGGGGCGGTTGGGCAGCGGCCTCTCTGAACGCCCACCAGCAAAGCTGGCTCAGACATTCACCCGGCCTGAGTCCCTGGACTCAGGGGGCCCTGCCGCTGCACAGAGAAAAAGGCAAAATAGCAACAGTATCATAGAATAAAAAATAAAATAACCCTGAAGGAGGGAAGAGAGTGACGTGTCCTGGTCCCCCCGGCCCTTCATTTCAAGAGGAGAGCTCTTTACACGTGACCAGACACGGCTCCATGCATTCCAGAACCAAGCCCAGCCTGGGACCCAGGACCCTTGTAGACGCTGCTGCAGCCTCGGCTTTGGGGGAGAGCAGGCCCCGCACACACGGGGCTCCCAAGCCCAGCCTCGGATCATGGAGCTGCAGGAGCCCGGGTCCATCCCACCGAGTTCCTGCCGCTGCCCCCAAGGCAGGCCCTGCGCACCTGAGGCCCTGCCGACAGCCGAGTCGGGGCCAGGGTCCTGGTCCCTTGGCCCCCAGTCCAATGCTCTTTCTTCCATCAGCAAGATGAAGACCGATTACAGATGGACAGACCGGTCTGGGGAAGGAGAGCGCTATCCCACAGGAAACGTCCCAGTCCTGCCAGAGCCGGCCAAAGCCTGAGCGAGGGCAGGCCCCAGGGGCCCAGCTGCACAGGCTCGGGTATCTATTGAGGGGCTCCCTCCCTCCCTCGGCCTCTCACCCACTTGTTCTCTCTCTGACCAGTGTGACTGTTTGCATTTGCGGAAGGGAAGTATTCACATGATGTGACAGCCGCTGCATCAGCAATGCCGGCCATGAATGGTGAGGTCAAAGGCTCTTGTAGCCCTTGCAACTTCTGCCCAGCGCCACCTGTGCAAACCCTCAGAGTTCCACAGGCCTCCTGGCGGGGGCACAGGGGCTGGAGGTTCTCAGCCCGCCCCGAAGCAGCCCAGCAGCCCGCAGCAGAGTGAAGCAACGTGGCTTTCCTATTTTAATAATAGAACTGTGGGGGGCCAGGGTCCCTGCCCCCCACTTGATGTCTTGCTTAGCTCACCTCTGACACCTAGAGCACCTGTCCCGGGGTGAGGACAGTGGGGCGCGGTAGGTCAGGTAAGTTGCCTGAACCCCACTGTGGCCTTGCATCTCCCTAACCGTGCAAGTCCCCTGCTCCTAATTTCTCAGGACAGTAGAGAGGATTCCCTGCCCCCCAACTTGCACAGCCTCCAAAGGCAGCTCTCCCAGCCCTGTCCCAGCTCCACTTGCCGGCTGCTGCCGAGGACTCCTGCACAGCTCTGTCCCTGCCCATGGGCTCTGTCCAAGGGCCACCTGTCACCCCTCATGCTTCCCTGTGATGGATGGAAACACTGACCTCCTCATCCCTGGCTCCCAGCTCGTGGTCCTCACCCAGCAGCCCATGCGGGGCACTCACTGTGGGGGTGGGGCAGGTGCTGGTCGGTCCTGAGTCTCTGCACCTTCTTCCTGTTGTGGCCAGATTCTCTAGACTATAAGCTGCATACATCACCTTCTCAGAACCAGAACACAATCGGCACTCACATATGCACCTGCTGAATGAGGCTCTTAGAAACTCTATGCCATGAACAAAGTTTCTAGTATAAAACACTGAAAAAAAGCATGATTGAAACTTTTGAAAAATACAAGGCCGAATTGCTTAAAAAAAAAGAACAAGTAGAGGAAATCCCGAGAGGCCCAAAATGACAAGAAAACCCAAAATGGAGACGAGACAAAGCTGCAGCTGTCATCTAACCAGACGTTCACTGCTCGTTGGGACATCTGTGCCCCTTGTGCTGTGTCTGCAAAGGCCAGGTGGGGGAGGCGGGGACCCCAGGAGAGCGACATCCTCCGAGTGAACCACGAAGGGCATCCCGCAAGAGGAGGCAGAAACGTGCCCGCCATGCACCTGAAGCCCGCTGTTGGGAGGAAACGCGTCCCCTGGAAATTCATAACCACAGACTGTCCTCCTGCAGGCGTGGAGTCAGAATTCATACCACCCACGTGACAAAAGAACATCTGAAGTGGTCCGTGAAGGGCGGTGGCCGCAGGCACTGGCTGCGAGGACTGCAGACTCTGGAGGAAGGCCTTGCAAGTGCAGCCGGCGGAGATGAGCCCCAGAAGGAGAGCAGAGGCGCAGACCCGGAGCAGGAGGCAGGCGACCAAAGAAGTCATCACGACTGCGGTTCGGGGGAAAGAAACTGAAACGGAAAGATCAGCCCCAAGACGAAATATATGCATATATATTTAAATATTTTAGCTCATTAACTCATTCTGTAAACACTGTTTTAAAATAGCTGAAAGTACTATCCTAAAGTTGCCGCTAAAGAAAGAAAGATTATAAAAACAACTAGGTGAATTTGTAAATTGATTTATCGAATCTTTTCGAGAAAAGCCCACTGTCCACGGCATGTGGATTAAAAAGCAGTGTAGACCCCGCAAGGAGAGAAACGACCGGAGAGAGGAGGATCCCGGGGTCCTACCCTCCGCCCGGGGAGTTAGGAGGGCATGGGGAAAAGGACCAGTGTGTCTCTCCTAAGAGTTCTGGAAAGTGATGGAAGGAATAGAAGGGGGGGAGGCGGTAATCGACAGATCATGAGCAGACACTGTCCGGAACTCACGGGAGTCACGAGTCCCAGCTGCTGGAAGTGCGAGGGATCCGAGCGCATTTCCTGCATGTGTGGCCATCACCGAGGGGGCCCCGGGACGCCTTCTGACCCACAGCAGGACTGACCGACGTCTTGCAGAGTAAGGACATAGCCGCATCTCCTGCGCACGCAGGAGGGGAAATGTGTAGGGCGCCGGGCACATGCTCCAATCGGCCCTGCTCCGTGAGTCCCACCAGCACGGCTGTCTTCTTCTCCTGTTGGGGATATGATATTGGCCAGGAATGATGCTTGTGGCAATAAATCACATGAAGGGGACATTCCTGCTCCTGACCAGGAAGAGATGGTGTCTCGAAATGACCGAGCATCTTCACGTGTGCTGGTTGGACAATAAACTGACACGTGGGTCCCTCTTGCTCACAAACAACTAGTCTAAATCTCCACGGGCAAATCACAAGACCTCAAAGCGACCTGCAGACTTGCTCACGCATTTTTAAAATCAAGTTATTTCCATAGACAAGACCTCAAATGAAGTATTTGCCCACGGTCTCGCAGATACCAGGAGCAGGCCTGCATGCGAGCGCCAGCCAGAAGAAAGCTGGTTTAGGCATGTGGATGTCAAAGAATACTGTGAGACAAGAAGCTGTATCGCGGAGGTGCAGATAGTGAATAGTAAGATAGAACAGTTCCAAATGTACGCGTGCCTAGTAACAGAAACTCAGAATACATAAAGTAAATATTAGATCTTTAAATAGACAACTTAGTAGCCATCGTGCGAAAGTCTAACACATCTCTCTTAGCAGCTGGCACAACAGCCAGATGAGTATGGAAATCAGCAGGTGCCCAAGAAATGAACAAGGTCATGAAGTTCACCTCTTTGATAAATATGGGACCCAGGACCCAATATCGGTGGAAAACAAAAGCAAGGGCAAAATAAAGCTTTGTGGAAACGAATAAAAACTGACCGCATTTACTCCAACAGACCCTCGGTATCAGAGCTACGGTGAGGTTCTGGAGAGAGAAAGCAAGTGGTCCCTGAAGGAAGGTCGGAGACACCAGCAGACACAGGGAGCAGAGGAAGCTGCAGACATGTGAGCAAGGTAGACACCTGTACCGACCTGACGATCAGCAATAAGTGAGTACTAGGCGGAGCGAAAAATTAGGTTAGGAGTAACAGACTGGACAAAAAACAACATGTAAATCTGGAAAGAAAGAAAGACACTTACTAAATTTTAACTTTGTTAAATTAAATATGCATGTTAGACTTTCTAGAGCAAATACTGAAAGAATAAAAAGAGAGTTTGGCAAGTTTTTGAAAATCAATATCTAAAAACATTGTTTGCATTTCCATAATACAGGCAAGTGGAACATAAAACTTAAAAATGTGTAGTATTTAAAGTAGTAATAAACATGATGAAGTTCCTGAGAGTAATCTAACAGAAAACGTGTAATTTCTTTATGGATAAAATCATACAACTTTGTTGAGACATTGAGAAAAATCTTAAAAAGCAGACAAACCATATATACGGATAGGAAGACTTAATATTTTAAAGCTGTCAGTTTCCCAAATTGATGTATAATGTTAATGCAATCAAAATCATCAAAAGTTGTTTTGGTGTTTTTTAAAGATTTTATTTATGTATTTGACAGAGAGAGAGAGACAGCCAGTGAGAGAGGGAACACAAGCAGGGGGAGTGGGAGAGGAAGAAGCAGGCTCCCAGTGGAGGAGCCCGATGCAGGGCTCGATCCCAGAATGCTCGGATCACGCCCTGAGCCGAAGGCAGACGCTTAACAACTGAGCCACCCAGGCGCCCCAAAAGTTGTTTTTTGAATAGAACTTATGATGTGAATCCTCAGACGTCTACCCGTGCAAAGGGCAAGGACGGCGGGGACGTATGGAGCCATTCAGTGGGGAAACTATTCAAGTCTTTTCAACAAATGGTGTTGGAACTTCTGGACAAAAGTATGAAACACAACAAAACAAATTTAAACTTTGGCTCTTCAGAAGACACCACTAGGAAAATTTAAAAAGTAGTTTCGAGCTGAGATACTTGCAGACATGCCTGTAGGGGCGCCTGCGTGGTTCAGCCTGTGGAGCCGCTGCCTGCCGCTCAGGTCCTGATCCCAGTGTGCTGGGATGGAGCCCACACCCGGCTCCCTGCTCAGCCTGGACTCTGCTTCTCTCTCTGCCCCTCCCTTGCTCCTGCTCTCTCTCTCTTTCTGTCAAATAAATAAATAAAATCTCTAAAAAACCATGTCTGTAATAAGACTTGTACGAAACACCTTATCAGAGTTAGTCATAACAGCCCCAAATTGGAGACATCCTAAATGTCCACCAACAGTGGACATCAAATTTTGGCATATTCAAAAAATTAATTACTACTCAACAATAAAATAGTGTAATGGCCTGATACCTGCAACATTGATTGGTATTGAAAACATTATGTTGACCGAAAGAAGCCAGAAATAAGAGAATGCATACTTAATTCCGTTTTTTGGGTTTTTTTCTTTTTTACAAAATCCAAGAACAGGCAAAAAATAATCTGCAGTGATAGAAATTAGGGCAGTGGTTGCCATAGGGATGGGGCTTGACTTGAAGGGGACCAAAGAAACTGTCTTGGGGGAAGAACAGATTCTAGACCTCCAGTGGATGGGGTTACATGGGTGCAAACATTTATCAAAGCTCATCAAATTTTACCCTCAAGATATGTGTGTTTTACTCTCTGCAAATTTATCTCATAGAAACGTAGGTAAATGACTCAGAAGGTAAATAACTCTATCTATTAGATAGAACCACTTGTTTCATGCTTTTAAAAGTTAAACTTTGTGTTTGAGGTCATTGTTGCTTCACACTCAGTTGTAAGAAATAACACAGAGGGATTCTGTGTACCCTTATCCGGTCTCCTCTGATGGTAACATCTTGCAAAACTGTGGCACAGTGTCACAGCCAGCATTTGACACAGATGCGGTCAAGAAACAGAACGCTTCCGTCATCCCAAGGACCCCGCACGCTGTCCTGCGGCCACGTCCACTTCGATGCCATTCCCACCACGGTCCTTAACTCCTGGTGGACACTAATCTCTTCATTTCTACAACTGTGTCATTTCAGGGTTGGGCACCCGTAGACTCACACGGCAGGTGATCTTTGTGGTGGCTAGTTGTCATTCGGTGTAATTGTCTGCAGACTGACCCAGGTTGTTGTGCGTGTTAATCGTTCATTCTTTCAACCACTGTAGTGGTTCGTGGTAGGAGCACACCACAGTGTAACAGTGTCTCCGTTGCAGGCCACCCGGATGATTTCACGGTTTTGGCTACGTTGAACAAAGCATCCGTCAACACTAATGAACGGGTTGTCCCATAAACACGTTGGTGTTTCCCTGAGATGAAAGTCCAGAAATGCAATTTCTGGGTCATATGATAGTTTAGCTTTAAAGAAACTGTCAAATTGTTTGCCAGAATGGCTTTACTATTTTACATTCCTGTAGGAAAAATCCAGTTTCTCCTCATCCTCACCAGCATTTGGTGTTGTCACTTAAAAACAAGAGCCATTCTGACAGATGTGAAGTCGGTGGGTTGAATTTGCATTTCCCTAATTGGTAGTAACATTGAACTCCTTTTCATGGGTTCTTGCCATCTGTATATCCTCTTCAGTCAAATACCTCTTCATATCTTTGCCCGTTTTAATGGGATTGTTTTTATAACATTGAGTTTCAAGTCTTCTTTATATATTTGAGACAATCCTTTGCTGGACTGGTGATTTGCAAACAACTTTTCCCAGTGTTTACCTTGTCTTGTCATCCTACTAATAAGATCTTCATAGTACAAAATATTTTCATTTTTATAAGTCTATGTTTTCAATTTTTTCCCCTGTTGTAGGTCATAGTTTTGGTGTCAAGTCTAGGAACTCTTAGCCTGGTCCTAGATATTAGATATTTAGTCCCATGTTCTTTTGCTCCTTCCTAAACGTTTCACGGTTTATATTTTACATTAAGTCCATAATTCATTTTGAATTAATTTTTAAATAACATGTGAGAATTAGGTCATCTCAGTTTTGTTTGTTTTGCCTATAGATTCCAGTTGCTCCAGCACCACCTGTTGAAAGGATATCTTTCCTCCCTTGAATCGTTTTTGCCTCTCTGCCAAAAATTAGTTAGGCAGGCAAAAACAACCCGAATGCCCATCAGTCGTTGATGAATGGACACACAAAGCGTGGCGTATCCATACAATGGAATGTTGGCCGTAAACAGGAATGAAACCCTGACACCTGTCACAACAGAGGTGAACCGCGAAACCATATGCTGAGATAAAGAAGCCAGATATGAGAGATCACACATTATACGATTCAATTTTTATGACTTGTCCAGAATAGGCAAACATGTAGAGACAGAAAATAGATTGGTGGTTTCTTAAGGCTGGAGGGGATGTGGGATAGGGGAATAGTAGCTAAATATTGAGGGGTTCTTTCTAAGGTGATGAGAATGTTCTGAAATTTTTGGAAGTGGTGGACGCACGAGGAGCACTGAAGTATACACTTCCGACGGGCATGTATGCACCAGGGAGCTGTTACGGGTGTGAAGAAGTCCTTTGGGCTGGGTCATTCTCTGCAGTGGGGGCTGTCCTGAGCCTTTGTCCATAGGCACCAGTAGCAAAACTCCAAGTCATGGTCATCAAAAAATGTCTCCAAACATTGGCAGATATCCCATGAGAGGAATCCTGTCAACACTGAGACCCAATGTCATAGAAGAAGAAAACAGCAAAACAAAGCAAACCTTGGAGCTGAATCAATAGACCCCTCGTCAAGACCGGCAACGCAGAACCTTCCCGGGATTAAGGATCAGTTGTTACCACGCACACCTGCATACCAGCCCAGCACTTACATGACTGGGAGCAACGTGGACCACGTTGGGAGCCTTCTCCTTAAAAGAGGGCTTCCTCGCTCTCTGGGGCTCCATCTCTCTGTCCTGTGCTTGACAAGGAACTAAGCAGAGGTTAACAAACAGATCCCTCAAACTCCCCATTGCTAATGCAATGAAAAGGTGGGCATGGCTTTGCACAAAGACATACGCCTTCACTACTCCACTGGTCGTCTCCCTTTTCCAATTCATTTTAACCAAGACTACTCAAGCCAAGGGGCTTCTCTTTGCCGTGGGGAAGACCCCTCCCCCATGGCTGACGAAAGCATCACACTGGGAAGGAGGGCCCAGCTTTGGTGGATGCCACCGAATGTCTCCACTCTCAGGGAAGCTCGGGCTGCGTTCTTGCTACTGCCAGAATGATTTCTCCTGGGTGACACCCTTAAAAGGAGAATTCCTTATTCATATTCCTTAAGGAAGAGCGTTAAGCAAAGCGGCCACCAGCCAGCAAGGATGCCACTCCTGCGATTTCATTCGAACTTGACCTTCCGTAGGTCGTATTTTGAGATTGATGGGTTGTACCAGAATAATAACCCCACTTGTACTATCAAGTGGCAAAGATGCTTTTAAATAACATCACTCAGGCTGTTGTGGAAGTCCCCTGGGGGCCTGCTTCATGAAGAGTCTATGAATAAAAGACGCAGAAACAGCCTCGTCCTCCCGGGCTCAGCAGAGGCTGGGGGGCGGGCGAGGGCCGAGGTGAGCTCTTGAGCACAAAGCTTGGGTGCCTTCCTGGGCGCGAGGAATGCAACGGGCATCCACACCATCAACCCTCGAGCTGTGTCTGCTGGCCTGAAGACTGCCAAAGCAGCCCCTCACCATGCTGGGATGGTTGCCTTAGGACCAAGTCACCCTGACTCGAAGGGTGTGCCATCCCAGGCTCCTCCTCAGACCGAGTCCACACCCCATGGGAAAGCCGCACAGCCTCCTCAGGAAGGATGGGGAAATTCTCACTAAGGAGAAGCATGCTATGTGTCACCCGTGTGTGCAAACCTGCCTTAGAAGTCACAGAGAAGAAGAATGGGTTCAAAATCAGTAGGGTTTCAAGTGCATTTCAAGCCACTTAATTTTGTGTGGCTGGAGTTGTGTCCTCTGCTACCCTCCAAAGCCTTCTCCCCGGGACACGTCTCCACAAAAAACACCACCGGCTAAGGAAGGACAGGAAACACATCAAGGCCAGCGGAGTCCTGCTGAGGGGGCTGTCCAGCCTCATGGGTGAGAAATCAGAGGAGGAAAAGAAGGGCCACATTGCCCCCTGCAGGGAGGAGCAGGCAGAGCCTGGGCAAGGTCACCAGGGACACCCTATGGGGCGATGTCTCCATCCAGCTGACCTGGGCCCTGGCCACTCCCCACACATGAGGACGTTTGCATTGCTTCTGGCCTTTGCCGTCCTCTCCTAGAAGCTGCTCTTCCATCCATGCACACCCTCCCGTCTCTCCAATGGCCACCACTTTTGTGTGGACCCGGCACTTCCGGGCGGGTGGTCACTATCTCTCCCATGTTCACGTGGCATTGGCACTGGCGGCCATGACACATCGGTGTTGGTCCCTCCTCCCCAAACTGGAAGCCCTTCGATTTCTCCAGGACCCAGTGCGGGGCTCAGCATACAACAGGCATCAAGTATGACAGAGTAATGGACAAGTGAAAGAAAGAATGAGTGAGTGAGTGAATGAACAAAATGATCTTATGCTGCCAGCAAAAGCATGTAGTACGTGGCTGGTAATGCAGTCGGTTCCACGCACACCCTTGCCACCCCAGATGTGATTACATATGATCAAACAAACAAGCAAGCAAGAAGATGCAAATACCAAAAAAAATATTTTCAACGAATAAAATAAATGGCCCGGCTCCTCTTTCAACTTGTCAGTCTCTACACAAAATCCTTCCCAGCAAACATGCGTTGGCACAGATACGACAGTAATACGGTGTAGCCGGGCAGGCGATTTTAGAGCCAAGAAGTATCCCAGGCCTGCTCTGGGTGTCAGGTAGGCAGTTTCAAAGGCTGGGAGACCCACTCCGCCAGCCACACCACCGCCCGGAGCAGACCTACACTCCTTCCGTGGATGGGGAGAGAATCCTATTTCATGCCAAGGACAGACTTTTCCTGAGGCATTAATTACCATCAACCCACACACTGCTTCATCGTTTCTCACAAATTGCCAAGAAGGGGTTGCCGTGTGAAGCCTCAGCATCAGAGGACAGTTGGTACGCAGATCGCTAGAAGTTATTTAGAATATTTTATGGGGGCGGATGGTGGGATGCAAAGACAAGGAAAAATGTTATGTGTACCTATATTGCATACCATTTTTAGTCACTTCTGTCCACTCAGTGACCAACTCCACCTTAGCAAAATGCAGACGAGCTTCGATACTTGCACAGCGTGCTAAAACGCCCATCAGATGTTCTCCAAGTTGTGGATCTTTCCATGGGAAGGTGCCTGGTCCAAGGCTTCCATTTACCTACCTGTATGCTTTCTTTTTTATTGAAATTCAAATTTTCAAAACACTGTGGCAAAATGCACAGCACCTAACATCTATCACCCAAGCATTGTGACGTGTACCCGTCAGTGGAACGGGACGCGCTCTCCTGGGGCACCCCCACCATCCCTCTCCAGAACTCTGTCAATCTCAAAAAAACGAAACTCTCAGCTGTTGTTCCTTTCTCCCAGCCCCGGTACCCACCATCCACTCTCTGTCTCTATGGCTGTGACGACTCCAGGGACCTCATATGAGCAGAGCTGTACAGCACTCGTCCTTCTGTGCCTGGCTTATTCCACTGAGCGTAATGTCCGCAAGGTCCATCCCTGCTGTAGACGGTGTCAGGACTTCTTTCCTTTTCCTGCTGAATAACATTCTGTCGTATGGATGAACCACATTTTGTTTGTCCATTCTTCCACGGTGACACTCGGATTGTTTCCACTGTGTGACTAATTGTGAATAAGCCTGCTGTGAACATGGGTGTACAAGTATCTTCAAGACCTTGCTTTCAATTTCTTTAGGTATACACCCAGCAGTAGAATTGCTGGGACATACGGTGATTCTATTTCTGATTTTTTGAAGAACCAGCGTATTGTTTTCCATAGAAGAGGCACCATCTTGCATTCCCACCAAGAGTGTATAGGGTTCCAATTTTTTCACATCATCTCCAACAATTGTTATTTTTTAATAATAGTGCACGTGGTTTTAATTTGCATTTCCCAAATGACTAGGGAAGTTCAGCATCTTTTCATGGGCTTATTGGCCATTTTTATGTCTTCCTTGGAGAAACATTCATTCAGGCCCTTCTGCCCATTTTATAATCAGGTTGTTTGTTCTGTTGTTGTTGAATGTAGAAGTTCCTTATATATTCTGGATACTAACCCCTTCTCAGACACATCATTTCCAGGTATTTTCTCCTATTCTGTGGGCTGCCTCTTCACCCTGATTCTGTCCTTTGATGCACAAAACTTTCCCATCTTGATGTGGTCCCATTCATCGGTTCCTTTTGCTGCTGCCTCCATTCCTTTCCGCTTCCTTCTTAGCTCTCTGCTCTGCCACCCTCACCCGTCCTCAGTGAGCTGCTGGGTTCCCACAGCCGCTGTGCTTTCTGGGAACCACGGGCCGCGGAGTCTGACTGCCGGGGCTGTAATCCTAGTTGAACCACTTTCTGAGTGACACCCAGAGAGGCATTTTACACCTGCTGTTCAGGCTTCTCTGGGAAATGGGGTGGACATCCTAACATTTACCTTACGGTGCTGTCATGACATGTGCAAAGCCAGGGTAAATATTCCCTCTCTGTAGAGTTCTCTGTACCCTGCTTTTCAGGAGCACGTGGGCTGGGGCTTCACGGTCGCTGAAGCCCTGTGGACATGGTATATATTCCCTAAACATTGGGTAAACAGAGAGTCTCATCCCCCATCCCATTTCACATTCTATCCTGATGGCTTAGGCTCCTCTTTCTTTCCCCCCTCTGACCCCACTCTATTTGTACCTAAGATAGATGATTTTCTCTGTAAGTGCACGTGGTATAAATATTTCATAGTTAAGATTATCCTAAGAAATAAAATTATATGTACTTTTTACCAATCACTGAAATTAGGTTCCGTTAAAAATTAGCACAAGTAAATATCTGTTTGCTTTGTCTATTTTATTTAAGCGCTAATGTGTGGGGTTTTCTGTCTCACACATGGAGGCGCTGCAGACGACTTCGGGCAGGAGCCTTCCTGGAGCGTCCCAGACAGTCCCAGACAGAGCTCCAGGTACAGGATAAGCAGGGTGGGCAAAGGGGGACAAAAAGTCAACAGCTTCATGCCAGCTGATCTTTCAGGAAGTTTCTGAAGACTGCAACATCCACTGAGGGCCCACCGGCCACTATTTTATCCCATAGCTGTACCTATCCGCAAGAGATTCTGGGAAATGCAGTATTTAGACTTATGGGGGCAGGTGTCTCAGCTAGAAAAACCTCTATCACTCTGTAAGAAGGAATAAGGCTTTTAGATGACAACTAGCAGTCTCAACCATGGAGAATATCTCATGAGAATTTACACTTGGAAAAAAAAATGCAAATTCCCAGTGAGCTGTGTCAATGGTTTCAGAGCAGACTTGCGGACTGTCTCACAAACGTGGCGGCCCTACGAGATGGGAGAATGCCCTTCTGGGAGATACTGCAGCCTACACTTCATGGTCACGTGCCTTAGTCTGTATCCGGACTCCGACGGTCGTTACTCTGGGACCTTGAGTGATATCCTTGAATGCTCTGCACCTGGCCCGTTGCAGGCATTCACATTAAATCTACACAACTTGCAACCGCGGTACTGTTTTTGTCCCGTACACTAAACGCAGCTGAAGACCACCGCTCTGGTCAAGCACCTGGGCCGAGAGAGGAGCAGATGGCTTTGCGGCTGCCAGCAGTAGGGAGAAGCCACCTTCAAGGCTCAGGCCCCTGGTGCTTCGGTTGGCCGGTTGTCTCAAGATCGCCGCCTTTCCAGCCGTGCCTTTTTGGAAGTGACCTTCCGTCTGGGGGCTTCTCTGTTCTGCGTGTGCCTCCACTTCTTCACACGGGGCTCCCAGAGCCTGCCGCATACTCACCCATGCAGGGCCATCGGCAGGGTGCGCGTTATGCTCGAGACCGGTAGGTTCTCCTAAGATCCGGGGAAATACGTGGTATTTCTCCCACTGAAGTTTTCGAATAGGTGCATTTGCTGTAGGGAAACACTCATCATTTTCATTTTTGCCCTTTATAGTTTTTTTTTTTTTTTTTTGCTCCTTAAATAAACTTTACTGAGATGTATGTTATAGGGAATAAAATGCATCCATTTCAAATGTCTTTACAATTCAATGTAACCACCTCCACGATCAAGATAAAGGACATGTTCATCGCCCCCAAAAGTGCCCTTTGAATATCACCTCACAAGCCACCACCCTACCCCAAGCTCCAGGCAACCTCTGGCCTGCTTTGGGTCTTATGAATTAGTTTTATTTGTCCCAGAATTTCATATAAAAGCTTTTTTGCAAATTTCACCAATTTATATCATGTTTCTTTTGCTCAGCATGGTGTCTTTGGGATTCATGCATATTTTCACGAATAAGTACTATTCTGCTGTGTAGGTACGCCCAGACCTGGTTATCAGTCCATCTGTTGACAGATTTCTTTAGTTGTTTCTAGCTTAAGGCACAATGAGTAAAACTGATATAAACATTTGTGTACAAGACGTTATGTGGACATATGTTTTCATTTCCTTTCGGTAAATATATGAATGGAATTTCCGGGCGATGTGAAAGGATGTATTCAGCTTTATACTAAATTGCCAAACTATTGTCCAAAGTGGTTGTACCACATTTAATCTGCCCAGAAATGTGTAAGGGTTCCAAACGCCTCTCACACTCACTTAAAGTTTAAAATTTAAAATTAAATTTTCAAGCATAGTCCTTGCTGGTGAACCTGTGGTCCTCCATCCCTGGGCTTTAATTGGCCTTTTGATGATTACGGACGACACTGAGCATCTGTTCATGCGCTTGTCTGTCATTTGTATGTATTGCTTGGTCAAGCGTCTCCTCGAAATGTTTGTAATATTCACATTTTAAGTCAATTCCACTGAGATTTAACTTAGCTAGAGTAAAACACACTCACTTGAAGTGCATAATTCAATATGTATAACATAATGCTTTCTTTGTTGAAGTGTCCGTCCAAATCTTTGTCCCATTTTCTATCAGAGTGTTCGTCTTCTTCTTATCAGGTGATGTGAGCTAGTTATGTTTTAGCTACAGTTCCAAGATTCAGCCCTTTTTCTTGAAGAAATGCTCCTCAGATTGTTGCAAGCCTATGGTTAATTTACAGAATCCTGAAAAAATAGGTGTTGATAATTCTTTCTGTTGTTTTCATCGCTTTCATGGAGTAGTGGGTTTCCAGAGGTCCCAGCCGTTGTGGAAGTGGCTTCTGAAAAGACTGCTCCCCGCTGAATGAACTTGACATTATATGCTGATCATCTGACCTATCCACCTGTCCTGAAAGCAAATCGCACATTTTCTTGATTAAGGTAGCTTCACCGTGAGTCTTGAAATCAGATAGTATGATCATTATGAAAATTAAAAATAACTACAAGAGCTAAAATAATTTCAAAAAAGAACAAAATCAAGGAACTTCTACATGAATTTAGCAAGGTCAGAAAACACAAGGGCAACGGTTTATTTCAGATGCCCTTAAGCAGGTGCAGCCATGCCCTTCTAGTCGTGGCTTGCTGGTATTATTCCTCAGGGATGGATGTTGGGTTCTGTCAAATGCATTTCCACATATATCGAGGCCACTTATTTTTTACTCTTTTAATATGGTAAGTGACATCGGTTGATTTCTTAATGTAAAATCACTCTTGCATTCTGAGAATAATCACCACTTGATAATAATATATTATTCTTTTATATATTGCTTGATTTGAATTGCTAATATTTAGCTAAGGATTTTTACATCTATATTCATGAGGAATATTGGTCTGTAGCTTCCTTTTCTTGTAATTCTCTTTTCATAAATGAACTGGACAGCCTTCCCCCTCTTCTGGTTCTGAGGGAGCTTATGTAATATAAGCATGACGTCTTTCTAAACATTTGATAAAATTCACCATGAAAGCCATCTGGGTCTGCAGTTTCTTTCGTGAGTGGGTTTTAGGTCTAACTTCAATTATACTACTGGATAAGAGATATTTATTTTTGGATCATTTGTGTTACAGTACTGTTTTTTCAAGGAAGTTTCCAACTTCACTTCTTTCATGTTTATTGGAATATTGTTGCTTATACCAATCTTATTATCTTATTGATTTCTGTACGGTCTATAGTGATATCACCTATTTCAGTGCTAAAACCAGCAACTTGCAATTTTTCTGTTTTTAAAAATAAGTCTAGCTACAGACTTATTGATTTTATTGATTTTTAAAATATCACTTTGCATTTACTTCCTCTGTTTTTTGTTCATTTTTTTACCTCATTTTCTTCTCTTACAGTTATTATTCCTTTCTTCTACATTCTTTGGGTTTATATTATTCCTTTTTCTGCTAGCTTCTTAATGTACAGGTTTTGATGATTAATTTTAAAACTTTCTTCTTTTCTGATGCATTTCAAGCTCTCAATGCCTTTCTATGTCAGCTTTATCTGTATACCACAGGCTTGGGTATATTGTGCTTCCTATTACTGGGTTCAAACTATTTCTGCTTGGGACGGCTGCGTGGCTCAATCGGTTAAGCCTGCCTTTGGCTCAGGTCATGACCCCAAGGTTCTGGGATCGAGTCCCACATCGGGCTTCTTGCTCAGCAGTGAACCCGTTTCTCCCCCCGCCTGCCGCTCCCTCTTGCTCTTTCTCTCTCTGACAAATAAATAAATAAAAGTCTTTTGAAAAAAAAGAAACCAAGATATTTTTGCTTGATTTTCAAATATTTACAGATTTTCCAGATACTTTTCTTCTTGATTTGTAATTGAATTCCAGTTGGCTCAGAGAAGATAAACTACGTGATTTCAATCCTTCTAAGTTTCTGTGGATTGTTTCAGGGGACATACTGTCTATCCTGGTGACGTTTCACGTGTACCTGAGGCATGTGTGTTACTGCTGTGGAGTGGCTCATTCAGTGGACACTGGATTGGTACCCGGCTGATGGCGCTGTCCAGTCCCCGGTCCCCTTACTGATCCCATGCGTACTTGTTCTGAGATAACTGGGAGGAACCAAGAAATCTCTTAACTATAATTGGGTTTTTTTTGTTTTGTTTTTTCCCTTACTGCAATAATATATTTTATTTTTTTGAATTTTTTTTCTTATAATAATTTTTTATTATATTATGTTAGTCACTATACAGTACATCCCTGGTTTCTGATGTAAAGTTCGATGATTCATTAGTTGCGTATAACACCCAGTGCACCATGCAATACGTGCCCTCCTTACTACCCATCACCGGTCTATCCCATTCCCCCACCCCCCTCCCCTCTGAAGCCCTCAGTTTGTTGATTCCTATTTCTCTTTTGAATTCTGAGCTTTAGTCTTCCAGTATTTGAGGCTTTAATATTGGGTGCATGCACATTTAGGGCTCTGGGTCTTCTTGGTGAATTGATCCATTTATCATTACAAACATTTGTTATTTTTATCTCATGATATTCTCTCTTTCTCAAGTATGCTTTCATCGAGCAACTGTAGAACCACTCCCTATGCCACAGTCTAAAAAATACCTCCAGGGGACCGAAGGGGAAAGGCAATCATAGGGCTCACCCACTTTGCTCACCTTCTCTCAGGGACTGCAGTCTTGAGCTGCCAGTTAATGAAAGACTCCAAAATCATCTTTACATATTTTGTCCAGTTTTCTAGTTAATGGAGTAAAGGTAAGTCCGTATAAGCTAATCTGTCATAAACGGTGGTGGAATAAGAATCATAGATTATCTTATTTCTTTACCACATTCTAGTTTTATTTAAATACTTTTTGTTTGAAATTATTATTGTTTCTAATCATTATATATTTCATCTTTAAAGACTATGGCCCTCTTTTTACTGTCTTTTTACTGTCTTTTACCAAGTTTTATTTATATATTCTTGCTTTTATATGCTATGAGAGCATTCATTATGCAATTTTGTAACAGATTTCACCTACACTGTCATTATTTTCCATATCACTAAATGTTTCTGACAAACATGATTTTTTTTTTAAAGAGGGAGAGAGGAGGGGAAGGGCAAAGGGAGAGAGACTCTTAGGCAGGCCCCTCACCCAGTGCAGAGCCCAACACGGGACTCCGTCTCATCACCCTGACGTCATGACCTGAACAGAAGTCAAGAGTCAGACACTCAACCGACTGAGCCATCCAGGCGCCCCCGACAAACATGAGTTTAAACAGCCGCGTAACAGTCCATATGTGAGTGTCCCATGTCCCTATGTTGAATATTTAGGACTTCCCGATTTTGCTAATAGGCACAATACTGTATGTCTGCCTTTGAGTATAAATCTTTGTCTTAGATTACAGAAGGCCAAAGGGCACAGGAATCCTAAGATTCCTGACACATATTGTGAAGTCGGTGGTGTGGGAGGAAGTCAGTCCATCTCCTGCTGTCACAGAGCTTTCATTGTTTTTGAAATTCTCAGAGTCTGGCAGGCAACAGGTAGCCCTTTTCTGTAGTTGTAATGTACATATATTGGACTCTCACTGAGCTTGAATCATTTTTAAAAACACGTTCATTAACTAGTGTCCACGCGTATGCCTTCTTTTGGGAATTACTGGCTGTTGTTCCCTGCTTGTTATTCCATGGTACAGTGTCTTTTATGCAAACTCGGCCAAGAAAGGTACCCACCTTTTTTTCTCTCCTCATCCTTCAAGGCCCGAATCAATTATCTTCCCCTATGAAAAGCATCTTCTCACCTCTGTGGCATGTCTAATCCCACTCCCTGCTCTACTCCCAGAGCTCATTGCATGTCTTGATTGTACGATTACATCCTTTTATGTGATTTTCTTGAGGACTAGAATTCTATCTCATCCGGCCATGTACAGCGAGCCCTCACCTGGATGAAGGAATGAATGAATGAATGAATTTGTGCTCTGATGCTGCCGAGGCTCCCCCCTCACTGCTCACACATCTGACAGCAGGGTTACTTGGTTCTTCGTCCAAGGAGGAGCTGAGGAAAGTGGCCAATGTTCTTGTGTAGCAAATTTGAAGCAAAATGAGGAGACAGGTCTTTGGCAGGGACAGAGGCAGGGATGAGAAGAGAACAGATTCTCTGAGTGAACAACATGGTGGGCAGCTGATACCAGCAGCTTGGCCAGTTCAGCCCGAGCAGACAGCCTGCTGGTCAGGACTCCACCACCGTCGCTGAGCAAAGCCGCAGTTGGGGAACTTAGAGATTAGGTGTGGGGACACAGGTAAGAAGTTCGGTCCCCCCCCACCTCCAGGCGTCCTGTCCTCGCGGAGGCAGACCTGTGCAGCCAAGGGCTGGCCAACCTTGTTCATGGGTGTGCTTGAAAACATTGGAGGGGGGGCGCCTGGGTGGCACAGCGGTTAAGCGTCTGCCTTTGGCTCAGGGCGTGATCCCGGCGATCTGGGATCGAGCCCCACATCGGGCTCCTCCACTATGGGCCTGCTTCTTCCTCTCCCACTCCCCCTGCTTGTGTTCCCTCTCTCGCTGGCTGTCTCTCTCTCTGTCGAATAAATAAATAAAAAAATCTTTAAAAAAAAAAAAAAAAAAGAAAACATTGGAGGGAACAGGGGTACCCGTTCTCCATGAGAATCCATCTGGTCTCAGTGGGGCCCCCCTTCCCTGCCGCAGTGGCTGAAGCAGCCCCGCTTTCTGGGATCCCGGAGCCGTGGGAACTCTGGCGACGTGCCCCCTTGCCAATGAAAAATGTTCATTTGCTCTTTCTTCCCCTCCTTTCTCTAGATTATGGAAAAGCAAGTTTAATGTGATATTTTTTCTTGAGTCTAAGAAGTACGTTTAAATGTCAACTGTCTGAAAGGAAAAATGCATTTCAGATGATATGGTATACAGTATATTTCATATAATGCGAGGTTTCACACAAGGTCAATAGTATATGTAAATTTTACTCATTAAAATAAAGTCATTTTTATATTTTCCTTTGGCACTGAATAGTTAAAAGAAAGCTGTTTTAAATTGCCAGCTTGTCTCATTTTCAAGAGTAATTGAGATCCTGAAATAACTGGATGAAACCTTTTAAAAAAATGTTTACAGAAATGAATTTTCCTTTAGTTCAAATAATGGGAAGTCAGTGTCTGTTCTGTTTCAGATTTTTGTTTAATTGAATTCCACCAATCCTCTTCTTCTATTGTTCATCACTGTCCAAATGCATCATTTTATCTTTTTAGTATTGATTATTATATCACCATGCAGTAAAAGGATGTCAAATCCTGCAGCGGCATTTATGGTGAGATTACACACTCCGTTTCAGAAAGAAAAATCAGACTCTGCCTTCCTGAGATTCATGACCATGATTCACTCTTTCCCTGGATGTACGGTTTGCTCCCAGGAAGGTGCCACTCTCATTTCTTAGAAGGGAACCCATCCGCTCCTTTGGTTATTTCCCCATAAAGTACTTGGTGTGATCATTCAAGCCACAACACAGGAAAAGAGGAGTTCCCTAAGGGCGCAAGGGAGTCTGTGGCAGAAAGACTTGGCAGGTGGCTTCCTGTCCCTCTCTGCAATGAGCAGTGCCCTCTGAGCTTGGTCCCAGGCAAGGATTGATGGCGTTGACAGCTCCAGGGTGCCCAAAGGCAGGTCCCTCTCATCCCAGCCGTCAGGCTGGCCTCAGTGGGGGCAGCCCGGGGGCCTCTCTTTGCACCTGTCAGTTCAGATAGTGCAGGCGTATTAGTTATCCTTTGCCACAGTGTCCTCTGCATAACAAATGACCCCCACACTCAATGGCCTGAAACACAAGCATTTGTCTAGCTCATGAATCATGGGTTTCTGGTGGTTCTTTGGTCTTGGCTGGACTCACATGTCTGGAGGTTGGGTGCCTGTCCATGGTTTCCTTCCAGCCGTCCTATCCTCCAGTGTGCAGTGGGAACAGACAGACGGAGAAGCCCCACCCAGCAGGAGCTCTTCAGGCGTCTGCCTGCATCGTGTTTGCTCACAGCTCCTTACAGACCATGTCCCCGGTTGAGTTTGGAGTCCGTGTTGGGGGACACTGCAAGGGAGAGACTGCGAGTCATCGCAATGTTGGAAGTCTATCACAGCAGAAGTCTCTTCTGGACTCAGCCTGTCAATGTCCTTCCCCACCACAGGGGAGCTTCGTCTGACGCAGTCGGGCTTGGGGGAGGGAGACCACCTGTACAGCACAGTCTTATCTGATGTATCCATGGTCCAGAGGAGCAACCCCTTAGCCTCTGTGTCCCTGTCGCATGGACCAAAGGACCCATCCTTGGCACATTGTCACCACACATCAATTATCCCCTGAAGTGGCCATGGGTGAAGCGGACCCTTGGGGGCAGGGTAGGGAGAGGATAAGATGACAGCACATGGCAGGATGGATGGTCCATGACCAGGAAAGGGGTCTGAGTGGGGCAGCCAAGCCTAGGTGCCCACGGTTGTGGCTGGAGACTGACCCTCTGCAGGGCAGCCATTCCTATTGACCCCACGGCCACCCTTTGTTCTGCCAGGAAAGATGGAGCCAGCCATTCTCTGTGAGAAGGGCCTTTGCGTCTGTTCTCAAACGTGACCCCCAGCCCCTACATTCACAGCTTTCCCAGGGGACACGACCTCTGTCAGCTTTCCCAGGGGACACGACCTCTGTCATTGTGGGAAAACATCCCTTTAGATTCAACTGTGGCTGAGCCTTCATTCTGGCTCTTTCCACGCCAGTCATGCGGTCTTGAGTTACTTACGTGAGATCTGTGGCCTCCTCCGCCTGTCTCCCAAATGGCAGTTATAAGTCTGACTTTTCAGGATCATTTTGAGAAACAGAGATTTTGCACATGTGCTTGCACGTGTATGTCTCTGTAGATATGGACATGTATGTGTTTGGCATGTAGCATGTAATCTATCAGTGACGCGTTCTGACTTTCAAGATCACGGTGTCCTCAAGGCACATGGAGGAACATTTGCCTATGTTTTGGGTTGTGTCCTTGGTTTTCCCCTATTATTGTTTAACAACAAGGTGGAGTCCAGAGATGTTCCCATGGAGACAACAGGCTCAGGACAATGTCATCTGTGTACTAAGATTGGTCTCTGTGTGGACACCAGCTCCTCCCAAGATCAGCTGGCTTGGGCCCCAAGGACTCTGAGGGAGCATCGCCAGGCCCCTCCATAGTCATCCTGAGCTGACAGAAGCCCGCCCACAAAGTGGGCAGTTCCTTGTGTTCAAGGGAGCCTGGGATCGATGGCGGGGGCATCAGGACCCAGGGATGATGTCAATGGCTCAGAGTCACATGCCAACAGCGGGCACAGAACTAAGCAAAATCAATTAATAAATGTTTGCTGAACAATGCAACTTTTCCATTTAACAAAGCTACGTATTAACTGTTGGTAAATACATAACGTAACGGGGCCCAGGGTGGCTGTAGGTTAGGTTCTCAGAGCGTGGAGACAGACAAGACAGCTTTGAAGAGCTTGCTGGGAAATCAGGAAATCGTGAGTGGAGTTGTAAGCCGCCGGCGTTTAAGGGGCAGGTGCTAAGCCTGGCGGCTGGATCGGTGTTTAGTGCGATCTTCCCGTAACTCTTGCCCAGGTCCCCCAGCAGGATGTCCGAGCAGCAGGGCAAGCAGGGTGGTCTTCAAAGATCAGCCTCTGCAGAGCTGGGGACCCGTGCCATGAAGCTGGGGACCCGCACCTCGGAGCTGGGGGCCCATGCCGCAGGCCTGGGCAGAGCTCATTCCTCCACCTGTTTCCCCCTCGCTGCCCTCCCTCCAGAAAACACCCCATTGTTTCAGGTGGACAGAAACCTAGACGGTCGTTCTCAACATGCGTTCCTGGACCCAGCGTCATCAGCTTCACCTGGGAGCTAGTTAGAAATGCAGATTCTCAGGTCCGCCCCCAGACCACTGACTCCCACACTCCAGCTGCGTCCCTTGAGGGCAGTCTGATGCATCTAGGGTCTGAGACCCATTGTTCCCTGATTTCTGGTCACAACCCAGGGACCTAGAGTGTGAAGTCTGCCTCGGACACTGGATCCTGGGTCTGCTTTCTTGAGGACAGAGGGCATTTTATTTCTTGATTGTTTCCTGCAGACTCGAGACCTGCTAAGGGAAATCCTTCCTCCCAGGACTAAGGGACTCCTCTACCCCAGTCGCAGTGCAGAATCGGGGGTCCCACACTGGCAGGGATGGAGGCTGATGTGGGAAGTTGGGAGACGATGATCGACCATCACCGCTGCCCCCGTTCCAGGTGGGGACAAGAGTGGTGCCGCCTCCCCAGGCCTCAGGAAACCTGCAGGAGAACAAACAGGCTGGCTAATGTTTAGACAGGCCAGCGAGGGCTTTCTCACCCCCCAGGGTGTGAAGCTTCACCAAAAATTATTTTCAATTCTGCTGAGAGAAAATCATATAAATATAGGGAAGCCGTACTTCAGTGCTCAGGGTCTGGTGGTAAAACTGTTTGGAGATAATTGTATATATTTACCGAGCCCTGAATACGTGCCAGGCTTACTTTAATGCTTTCCTAAGTACAGCCCGGCGTGCAGGGCTTGGAGCTGGCTCGGCGACAGCTCACTTGCAGGGGAAGGGACGAGACCAAAGCACTGCAGAGCCCGGCCCCGCTCACGAGATCGGGAGAGGGACAGGGCAGGATTTCAGGGAAGCGGTGGGACATCGGGGCGCGCACAGTGCCCGTGACGCTGAGCTGCTGGGGCAGAGAGGCGATGACGGCTCTTCAGAAATCTCGGAGCGCACCTGTGCAGGGCGCTCACTTGGGATCCCGCACAGGGCAGCCCTGCGCTTGGAGGGTGCGACTCTGGCTGTGCGCCGTGGTCTGGGCCGGCTCACCTCCAGAGCGCGCCTGGGGAGCACCACGATGCTGACACGATGGTCACAGGGAGCCCGCTCTGGCCTCCTCTGCAGAGAGATCTTCCTAAAGCGACGTTAGGAAAGTCCCACCAGGTCTCAGGTAAATGATGCTTGGGTTCCCTCAATGTCAGATCGGATGCAGTTATCACAGGGACCATGAGCCGCCTGGCAGGGCCCTCGTGTGACAGCCCCCCCTCCCCAACCAGGGCCCTGGAGCTTCCAAGAAAAGCAAGCAGCAGCTGGAAGCAGGGCCCAGGAGGGCTGACCTGCCTGGTGGAGGCCCTCGCCGGTTGTAGCCCCTTCCTCAAGAGTGAGCAAACCTCTGGGAGGGGCCTGGAGTCGGGGGCCCGGGCTGTGTGTCTCTGCTGCCATCGACCTCATGCCTGGCCTTGCTTGGGCACCTGCTGTGGCCCGTGGCCTTTCCCCTCAGAGGGGCCTGCAGGTGACACTCAGGGAAATCCCAGACTCCCCTCCGTTGCCCCAAGCTGTGCTCACACTCAGAAAAGTCTTACCAGCAATCTGTCTACACTGCTTCTAAGGGGGCCTTTGTGGGGAGTGGGGTATCCCAAGGCCAGTGTCTGTCACGTCCCCACCCCCAGCCTCCACAGCCTGACCCCCCATCAGCCACCTCCATGCTGGCCTCCGCCGTCCCCTCCAGCTCGAGGCAGCAGACCCCCTCCAGTCCTTGACCTCAGGGCCTTCTTCTCCTTTGAGGACGCTGCACGTAGACTCTGGGAGTCTGTCCTGTGTCCATGGCTCCTCCACTGTGCGTCCGTGGCTCCTGCATCAGATCCACCCCCCCCCCCCCAGGTGTTCATGAGGCCCCACCCACGCTTGGGGACGTGGCCTGTTCTTGAACTCCCCAGATGGCTGCCATGTCTGTCAGCACCCAATGCTGAGCGCTCCAACTTCCCAACTCCCCGTTCAGCGTCCACTGCTCAGCAGTGGGGGCGAGGCCATGCGCTCAGCACTCGTGGGGGTGCGCCTTAGCCTGCAGCCACCGGCCTTGGCACACCCGCCCCGCGGCGCCCAGCTGCACGGGGCCAGAAGGCGCCAACGCAGCCGCACCGGCGAGACCCTCATTTCGCAGTGGTTTTGCAGCGGAGAATTAGTCTAAATTCCCGGGTAAGTGATGCAGGTCTCCTCTGAGGGAAACCTCTGTGCTCAGTCTTCATTACCCCAATGGCACTCCCGAGGCTTGCTGTTTGGCGTGACATTTATCCACGGACTCTGGGCTAGTGTGTCAAGCCCGTTTCTCTGCGGAGCCCTCTGCTTGTCCTCCAGCGACCGCGATCGGCTGAATTAAGGTGCCTTTACATTCCTCACCATTGATGCAGACAATACACCCAGAGGTTAAAAGGTAGCGGGGAAACAGAATGACATCTCCCGCGCTGCGATCCGCGGCTGGACACGTCATGTGCCTGTCGTGAGCATTTCTCTCTGCGTGTGAGACTTTTTATTGTCCATAAATCTTGAAGAGCCAAACCACAGTTGCCCTTGCTGGGAGGAAATCCTCTCCTGATAAAATCTCGTAGTCTCTGACGGCACGCCCTATTCCCTGAAGTGGGAAAGTAAACTGCGGGCAGGATGGGGGGTGCCTGGGGGCTGCAGGGTGTGGGGGCCACCTTCTCTTGGGGCGACTCCTCTGAGCCCCTGTGCATCACACAGGAGCCACTGGGAGCACGTGCGCCTGCTGTGGGGGGAGCCTGGGGCTTGCAGAGCGGGCAGTGGGGAGGGGCTCAGTCCTTCTCCCGTCCCTGCAGAGAGGGGAGCGCGGAGCTCGCGGCACTGGGTCAGCGCGAACCCCACCAAGACGAGTCAGCCTTGTTTCCAGAGAGTCGGTAGCGCTCCGGCAAGGCCAGCAGGAGCTAAGCGGAGGCCGGGAAGCAATCCCCATCTCTCCCGCTGAGCCCCGCAGACCAGGTATCGCACTGGCGCCTAAACTGGCCCTGCATTTGAGGCCCTTCTCGTCGAAACTTGTTTCTCCTCTCAGAACCTGAGGAGCACAGTCGAGGACTGACACACGGATGGACGGAGGCACCGATGGGCACAGGGCGTGTTTGTAGGTGTGCATTCAGCGGGGGGCAGATGGGGCCGAGTGCTCAGCACACAGGGAGCACATGTGATCTCGGCGCCCTCTCCCCCCATGAGCCTGTCCCCATCTTCTAGGGAGGAAAGCTTCTCAAACATCAGGATTTCCTGCTGTTGTGACTTTGACCTACTTTGGTCCTGTTTCTGTGATGTTATTGAGACACGCGGAACCCCGTGGCTTTTTTAGGTTGTTTGGGGGAGGCAGGGGGTTGATACCTGTATCACAGCCTGAGACGGAGCTCCCAGCTCTACCTGGGATTCAAATCGTTGCCTGAGACCTGAGCCACGGTGCATTTCACTCTAATTTCCAGATACTTAGAACAGCGCTGGGAAGAGCAAAGCTAATCAGAACCTGGGCCACGACAGATCTCAAACGACAACGGCAAGCCCCCACCAGTGCTCAGTCGTGCCAAGCACTGCACAGCCGCATTCAAACACAGCTCCCCCCGATCCTCGCAGCAGACCCGGGAGGTAGCTGCTTCCCTTACCGTCACCCTCGTTTTACAGTTGAGGAGCCTGGAGCACAGAGAGGTTAAGCAGTTTGCAGAAGGTCACACAGCTAGGAGGGGAGAGCAAGGATTTAAACTCAGGCTTAGCACCTGTGTGCTTACCTTCACTCTCCAGTCTCCAAACACATCACGAAAACCGCATGAGGTCAACACCACAGATCTGGGCTCAGCACTGCCCAGGGCCCGTGCAGCAGAGACGGAAGCAAACCTCTGTGGAGCTCTGCGAGCAACCAACCAAGGACTATCTAAAGTCATTCCTGTACCAGCCGCACACAGAGTGGCAGGTCTAATCCAGCCTCGTGGAGTCCTTCTCACTGAGCAGAGGGCAAGTTCGGTGACCGACGAGAACGGTCTGACTCAAGACCACTTGCTTGTGCCGTCAGGGAGACCCCTGAGCACGGACTCCTGCCTGGGACTTGGAGTCCGGCTGGGGTAGGACCCCACAGGCTCCCTGCATCAGGAGCTGGAGACCGCGGGGAGCACGGTGCCGGGCTCAGGGGAACAGCTTGAGGGCAGCTGGGGGGGCCTGGCGTGAGACCTGGGCAGTGTCTCAGAGTGGATGGGTGCAAAGCCCCATAGATCCTTTCACTGGCATCCTTGGCTTTGATCGACTCCTGAATATAAAAGAAAACCAATTCTTGTGATGAATAGCACAAGAATTAGATGATTCCTATCACTGTTTCATCTTTTCTTCCTTTTTGGGTAATTTATCAGAGGTGGGGTGCATCAACGCGCTAGATACTTGGTCTTAAATTTCTGAAACTCACACTCGACATGAGACCCCTGACCTTAGCATGCTTCCAGCAACTGTTCACAGGAGAACTGCTTTTTTTTTTTTTTGCTCTCTCTAAAAAAAGAAATTCCATAAGTAAATTAGTAGTGGGACCATCCAATAAAAATTAAATAAATGTTTACTTTATTGTGAAATTTGAATTTTCAACTGCAAAAATAGCCTGGTAAAAAATTAAGTGATTCGAGTCCCAGCTCAATAAAATCCCCCAGGGGCAGCTTCTGGGAAATAAAACAAGTAGTGAGTGAATTGGACTCAACAACGTTCACACAATCTATTTATTTATAAATTTGCTCTCAGAATTAATAATTTCACCTAAAATAATTCTCCCATATGAGGAAGTCCCTCAGGTACATGGCCCTTTCTGAAGCAGATGACAGATGTCTCAGGCTCCCTTTGCCCCCAGTCCCTGATTAGATTCATTCTGTATGACTTCCAGGCAGATGGGAGTTTAAGGTTCCCCTGAATATTTGCCAAGAGAAAGAAAGAGAAAGCCAATTTGTACTTACATGTTTTGTTGTGACTATTGTATCAGTTAGGTGTTCTCGAGAAACACCACCAGAAGTATATGTGTGTGTGTTTGTATGTGCCTGTGCCTCCACCTGCACCTGCACCCGCGTCTGTACCTGCCCCTACACCTGCACCTGCACCCGCACCTGCACCCACACCTGTACCCGCACCTGCACCTGCAGCAGCACCTGTACCTCCACCTCCACCTGCACCCGCACCTGCTCCCACACCTGCACCTATGTCCATTAGCTCTCTGTCCTTCTCTAGACAGAGGGGTTTAAGGAACTAAAAGTCTGTAGAGCTGTCAAGTCCTAATCTGTACAGCAGGCTGGAGGCTCAGGCAGGATCAGATGCTGCAGTCTTGAGGCAGAATTCCTACTCTGGGAAACCGCAGTTCTTGGTCTTAAGGCCCTCACCTGATTGGATGAGGCCCACCCACATCATGGAGGGTGACCAACTGTGTGTAGTCACAAACCACAGTTACAGAAACCTCCATAGTGACACCTAGACAGGGAACCAACTGCGGGTTCCACTGCACGGGGGGGGTCATAGTGTCTGATGATCGCTTTCCTTCCTCACTGCCCACCATCTCCCAACCCTGGCTGCCCACTTGCCTCGCTCCCCACCCCACCCCTGCCAGGTGGGGCAGCAGGTGTACAGGTGGCAGACGTGAGGAGGGGTGCAGGGCAGACTCCATGATGCCATCTGAAGCCTTATCTGCACGGCTGTCCACTCACCATCAACGCTGGCCCTGGGTGAATCTGTCATGTGGGCAGCGTCAGCCCCAGCCCTCATCCACAGGACCCCGCAGGTGACCAGCTAACCCACCTTCATCACCCACTTCTCCCTGAGGTTCACTGAGGACTCAGCGTCACTCTCTGGTGTCACCGTACAGATCCGAGATTATTTCAATCTCTGCCCAGTGATCCACTCAACACTCAAGTCCCCTGGGCCCCTCCCCGCAGCACCTCCTCTCGGTCCCCCTGGGCCACTCTCTGCCGTGCTCGTTCGCGGGGCCTCATCATCAGCAGAACTGCCGCCCACCCACGCTCACAACGCCCAGTGCAGCCGTCCCTGAACGCACCTCCTGTCTTTGCCGCCCACTCCTGTGACACCCTCCCGTGCCAACCCTCCCGTCCTGGAGATGGACCAACTCTGCTGGGTCCTTCACACCTGCCGCACTCACCTCTCCTATCAATCCCTCCCTTCATGGACCACCGCTGTGGCCTCTCCCCTGCCGGCACCCTCCCTCCTTCGCCCTCCTTTTGTCCAGACCTCAGCCTGAGTCGGCCCAGCCCGTGCCCAGTGTCACTGCACCTGCTCGGCTGAGTGTGGCTGCAGGACACTGAGCAGGACAGAACATTCTCCCTGTGGCTCCAGGGCCAGCCCGCACGGGGGCCGAGGGCCGCCTACAACCCTCCCACACTCACGGCCTCATTCTCCCTGCCCTTCCGAGCGCAGCCATAGCCTCAGTGCCCTTGCGCCCCTCTGTGGCCTCGCACCCGTGCGCACTTCATCCGCACACCCCGTGCTCCCCCAGATGTCTGCAGGCCCCAGCTCCGCTCACTGGCACCTGCAGCCCTTACCTCGTTCCTGCACTGGAAGCCCCCTTCCCCTCGCCCCCCCCCCCGCGCCACTGCCTGCCTGTGCACGCTGGCGGACCGTCCTGGTGCTGCTCAGGCCACAGCCCCCCAGCAACGCCCGTCTCGTTGGGAGGGTTGGCCCGCTCTCGTCCCCCACCCTTACCCAAGTGCCCTCTTTCCGAAGGGGCAGGCTCACGCTCTCCTGGGCCGCGGCTCGTCCACCTCCACACCTGCCACCTTCCCCACAGCGCCTCTGATCCGAGGTGCCGCAACTTCCAGCCCCTTTCCGCTGTGTCTGTGTCTGCACTGGAGCGCACGCTGGAAAGTCCAGAAGGACAGGGACTGTGCTGGTGGTGCTGCTGGTGTTGACGTCACGCATTTCTTGTTGCTCACGGGCCTACAGGTCACCACGTGGCTCTGTGACCTGGGCCAGCCTCTGCTGACTTGGATTGGATTCATTCATGCGCCTCTTGGAAAGCAGGGGTTTTATACATCCCTCCTTCCTGTACCTTCTGCTCCTGGAACACTGCCAGGCACGTGATGGCTGCTCCCTGGATGACTGTGAACGAGGAAGCCTGGTTCAGGTCCGAAACCACAGGGTCTGCTTCCTCTTCCTCGCAGCCCCACATCGCGGCACCCCTGAAGTTTGGACCAGATGCTTTGTCATCTCGCCACTTAATGATACAGAAATCAAGGCGATCGCCGGCACTCGGGACTCCCTCCTCCGCTCCTCCCTCCGTGCTCGGGGGAAGATAGTGATCAGGCTCGCGGCACCGGTTCGGGGCTCGGGGTCGCAGGGCAGCCGCGAAGCATCTAGTTTATAATTTAGAACCCTTCACCTAACATTTGGACTTATTTTTATGGTAGAGAATATCTGAGGATATTTTTCATTTTCTGAGTTTAAAAAGAAATTTGGGGTTGTTTTCAATGTCACCTTATTAAAATAGAAGCTGAAAATGCTTTGAAGCCATGCCAGATGTAGTCGTGTCCCATTTACTGAGGCTTTCTCCCAGCGTGAGCCAAGAGCTTCCTTCACCCCTTTGCCACATAGTGGGGTAATAGCCCTCCTTCCAAATTGGTTTATCTCCGTCCGCGGCAGCTTATGGCTCAGTGTCAGGGAAAGGAGCCCTCCCTCGGAAGCGTGTCAGCGTCAACTCGAGGATGACAGTTGGCGTGGAAAATGGTCTCCAACAACACGCAGCCCTGATGGGCCTGTCCTCATCTCCTCACCGACGGCCCTGCGGGGATGCGGGGGGCACCACGCCACAGGAGACATCCACCCTAGACTCAGGCTTCCTGCGACGCACCCACCTCTGTGCTCCCAGGACCCTGGTCCAGCCCCTTCGCTCCACGGTGCTGTGGCCTCCCCTCGAAACGACGGGCTCGGGACAGAACGTGGGCCCGAGAGTCTGATGAGCCCTCCCATCCCTTAAATGCACTCTCTTTTGCCCAGTGGCCCTCTGGTGATAGACGTCCCGAGAGGAGATGCCCCGGGGCCTGTGGGTCCTAGGAACACTGATCGGGCAGATCCCCAAGACTAGAAGCCCACCTCACGCATCCTGCCAGTGTTCCAGTGACCTGGCGCCATTAAATGCTACAGCAAGCATGAGTTAAGACAACAGGGGTTATGTGCCTTCAGAAGCGATGCTTTCTAGAAACGGGTGAGCTCAGCTGTCATGCAAGGCTAACATCTGCCACTGGTGAAAACGCTGCTCTCTGGGTTTTCATTTCTGTGCTCATAAAATCGGTGGTTTGCACCCTGACTCATCACTGATGTTCATCCAAATGGGAGCTCTGTGCGAGGGAGGCAGACGTCCTCCACGCACCATGCGGGCCTCAGTCACCCCGGGCACGACCCTGGCCCTCAGCTTGACGCTAGGCCCTGAACAGATGATGATCAAAGATCCAAGATGCCAGCCGTCCCACTGCTGTCACATGCACGCTCTGAGGGATGCTGCAGCTGCCCACATCTGAGCCAGGGGACGCCCCGGTCACCACGAACCACACGTGTAGCTCGTTATAACCACAAGGTTCAGCGTGGAATCCTGATACTTTGAGACCAGCCAGATCCTTCCAGATTTGGGTTCCCAGATGCCTATTCCATGTTCAGAAGATGCAACATATTTTATTTTGTAAGAGATTTTGGGTAAACAGAGCTGTCCTCTTTACTAATTGTTTGTCAGGCATTTGAAAGTCAGGCAACCATTCACGTTGTTTCTCTGTCCTTTTGCAAAGACAGTGTCTGACTTTCCCCTTGCAGTTCTGCTCAGGCAGGCCCGCTGCTCGCAAAGGAAGGTTTAGGTAAAGAAATACGAGGGCATATCCTGGCAAGAGAATCTGACACGATTATTAGTTATTGCATGGAGATAGAAGGGGATAGCATCAGAAATGTGCTCACACGAAGCAGTATTTTGACAACAAAGAAACAAATGGGAGAGACAGCATTTTCTACGGGAGCTTTAAAAATCAGTTACTGCAGATTTTCAGTGGGGAAATATGTGTGCTCAGCATAACTGCGTTCATCCCCCACATCCACAAGGATTTCCTGGCTCTGGGGCTCACAGTCAAGCGTGCCCCAGCTCTGAGGGGTCTCTTGCTGGCCCTGAAAGGGAGAGGGTGGTGGGCTCTGTCCCCTCGTGCCCCTCGTGCCTAGAGTTCAGGGTGTGAATCTGCAGACCACAGGCTTCCCAGCCAGCCTATCACTTGGTTTCTACAGCATAAAACGGCGAAGTGCCACAGGTGTCTGTGGGACATGAGACGAGGCGGGCCCGTAGGAGGACCTGGTTAGCTGTTGGACGCCCCTCCTGAGTGCGGCTTCCCTTCCTCGTCATCAATTATCTGTGTCTGCGGAGAGGGATAGAGAATGTTCCCATTAGGACAGAGTCCCTCACTAGCCCAGCCTCGCACACTCATGCCCGCGTGGCCCCAGCCGGGGGCGTGCGCATCCCACCGCGGCCAAGAGCTCCTGCCCCAACGCAGAGTCAAGCACCTGGTAGACACGGCGTGTGCCACAAGGGGGCTCCGAGTTTGAGGGTTCCCTTCCTTTTCCTTGTTCCTGATCGTGGACCTATGACTTGATGAGTCGCGATAGAGACATTTGAGTCAGTTCTCCCTGGAACATTTCAAGCAAATAAAATGACAGATGCCACCCCTTCATTTCAGAAGGACGCTATCTGAGTCACCTGAATAGGCATCCACTCCATTTTTCACTGTCTGTGAATTAACTCTGCTCACGGCAGCGCGGCGCCCAGGGGTGTCCGCTGAGCTCACGGCTGTCGCCTGAGCTTGGAGGAACCCCCGCGCTCCCCTCGGCTGTTCGCCGCGTGTCGGCCGTCCTGCGGCCGGAAGGCAGCTGCTTATCTCCTCACACGGTCCGCGGGCTGACCGGGTCTTCCTCTGAAGTTGAGAAAGAACTGCACTTGACGAAATCCCCCAAAGCAGATAATGTCCCTCCAATTAAGTAATGACTGTGATCTCAGTGCCCATGTTAACACGGCATGGAGACCAGAGTGCCACTGCGTCCACTTAAAATACTTCGTGGTCATACGGGGCTCCTGGAAGGTTTTGTGGACAAGGTGTCGGGCTTCGGGGTCCAGAGCAGTGCGTGTCCCCATGGCGCCTCGGCTGCAGGAACCCGGGACCTGGCCGGCCACTCCCACCCGTTAGAGGAGTGTCGGCCCACGTCTGCGCTGGCTGTGCTTCGAGGCAAACACAGAGGTCTGTTCATTCAAGTCAGGCTGTGGTCCACACTGCTGAAGAGACAGTAACAGGCAGGATGGTTCAGGAACAATGGGAGACATTAAAAGATTAAACCAAGAACAACTTCGGCAAAAGTGTCTGCTTAATTAAAATTAAATCCTAGCCACAGTATAACATGTGTGTCCCATTTAAAACAAACCCAACATAAAACATCCCTAATTCACATAAACAATAAATTAGCAAGCCGTTATTTGCATTATACACTTTTTTTCTCTTGGCTTTCATTCATTCATTTGTTGGACAAACATTCCCAACACACACTGGGGCCATAACAATAAATAAGAGAGACGCATGCCTGTCCTTAAGGAGCTCATGCTGCCGGGGGGAGGCCGACGTGCAAACAGGCAGCTGTTAATAGAGCGTGACTGAGTGCCTAATGAGAGCTGTGTTCGCGGGATAGCAGGAGCCGCAAGGAGCAGGCGGGTGGGGAGCACGGGGCCCCGGGCTCGGGGCGGTGCTCAGAAGAGGGGGATGCAAGTGGTGTGTTTGTCAGCCCAGGTGAAGTCCCACATCGCCCGTACCTCCGGACTCTGCAGGCAAAGTTGGATTTCTTGTTGGTGGAAGATGTGCTGTGGCTCTGGGAACACATCAGGGAAACTGCCCTTCACGCAGTGACTCAGGGGCCAGAGATACAGGTCAGACCCAGAGGCTGCATCATCTGAGCTCCGAGACTCCTCTGTCGGCTGGAGGGTCTCGCCTTAACGATTAAAATCTTGGCCTGGTGGTGACTCATAGCCATTCTGCCCCAACTGGTCGTGTGCTCCCCTCACCCTGAGACGTCACAGGAAAGCGCTCCTTCCGCTTGTTGGAAGGAGCAGAGGGCTGGGCACTGGGGCAGACAGGAAGGCCCACTCCCATCAGGAGACGTGGAGGGGCAAACCGCCCTGCAGAGCCTGGACTGGTGAGCACACACGGTCATCTGGAGAGTCCTGCATGGGGACACGTGGCTGGCCGTGAGGCTGACGGGGACTCAGCGCTTTCTGGGTGCTCCAGCCCGCCATACTGCCCTGCCAAGGACCCCATCCCGTTACTGGTGCGGGACCAGCCCAAACAGTCCATGGTGCCCAGTGAGATCAGGCCAGTACTCAGTCCTGGAGGCAGGAGGGGCGACAGCACCTGCCCAAAGTAACCCTCACCAGCATTTGAAGGGGAAAGAAACAAGCTAGTATTGTATAGAAAATATTCTGCCTCCTTCCATCTCAATTGTATCTGTTCAGTCTTATTTGGACAAGATGTGATTCATGGACACTCGGCTCAACTGCAGAGAAGTTCCTGCGGTGAGAAAGGGAACACTTGAAGGAGGGTCTGGTTGCCAAGTGGCACTTACGCGTTCAGGGAAGAGACTTTAGAGACCGTTGGCTTCTCCCAGTCTCGCCTCCAGGGCTCCTGTGCATTTGTTCCCCAGCGCTGCTCGAGGGCTAGATCAAGACAGCCTGCAAACACGGAGTCCGCCCGGAGGTGGTGTAACGGGAGCCAAGCACCATTGTGGTCCAGTCCCTACTTCCCAGGGGAGAAGGCGCTGTCCTGTCTGTAGGGTCATAGCATCCTTGTGGATGAAGAGGGGGTCCATCCACCGGGAAGCATGGCTGCAGCCTTGGGGACCTGGAAGGGAATGATGGCGGTGACATTACAGGGCATGGACCCAAGATCAACGGGCCCCTTGATGTTCGCTGGCTGGGCACATCTTGTTGGGAATCCTCGGCACTGCTGATTCCCGAACCATGAACGCCCTGGGGCAGTGATCTTGAGAGTGTTAATGGCAATATTTGCTCTCAGTTAATTTTCGCCAAGTGAACCAACGGAGCCTCATCAGGGCTCACCGAGGACTTAACTGGTGTGAGTCTGTACCCGGCATCCTTCTTAGCCCATGGACACGTTCTGTGGTTTATACCTCAGTCCTACATGGAAGAGAGATTCATTCCCATAATCATTCACTCGAAATAGTTTTTTGAGTGGCAGGACTTGGAAGACATGGCAGAACGTTGCACACTTCATACCGCTGACATCAGCCCCGTCTGACGGATCCCGGCCTGAAATTTATCCCGAGCGTGATGATGGGCGATGGCTTTTCTCCATTCACTTTGCCTCTCCTTCCACCTCGCTGAGCCCCCTCCTTGACCTTGTTCTCTCCCAGGGCCCGTGATCCGGTTCCTTCTCTGACACACCCCACATGGGACACCCCACATGGTTTCTCACAGCCTGAGCTCTACCCTTTGATCTTTCTCAAGTTCACCTGCCCTTGGCCATCTCTTCTCTCTTGAAATATCTTCCCTGAGTGACGTCAGCTACATGCCATGGAATCGCAGGAGAGCATCCCGACCTCCGGCACCTGGACTCCAGGCTCTGCTGAGCCCCAGCCGCAGAGCAGACCCCTCCAGGTCATGCCCGGAGCTCATTATCTTTTCCCTAGACCCTACCATCGGCCCCCTTCTGAACTGTTACTCAGAGGAGGATGCCCCAACCTCTCAAAAACTCACTGGACATTATTCGTCATCTTTGACACATGCCTGCCCCTCGCTGCCCATCTGTGCTCAGTACTCAATCTGCCCTGTCCTCCCAAGGCTCTCCCATCCTGTCCACCTTGCTGGCCCTGAGTCCCAGTGGGACGAGAGCCCCATTCTCTCCGGTTTCCCTGCTTTGGGGTTTGCACCCTCCCTCTGCATATACCATTGTTCACACAACTTCCGAACTACACTGACTTCCACCTAACACCTGACCTGTCCCATCACAGCTGCACCGCGTCTGATGCCTGTCTAGCCCCTGACACTGCACACGAGTGTCTTCACTGTCCTGAATCCCCCACCCGCTGGTCCTTCCCCACCACCTGCTCTGTACCCAGCAACCTAGCGTCTGTCCTGCGAGCCCAGTCCTTGCTCCTCTGTCCACTGGTCTGGCTCCTTCAAGATTGAGGACAGATGCACCTTTCTGGTGATGTCTGCCTGAACACCCCAAACACAGCGGGCCAATCCTCCTTGATGCTTCTCGAAATAACAGGAACGTTCCTCTGATATGCATGTGTCACACCATGCTCTGTCCTTTCCTATGGCCTGCTGCTCTCACGGAGCTGGGACGTAGTTGGGGCAGGGCATGGGTCTTTGAGGGACTGCACTTGGCGCCCGGCTGAACTTGGCATGCATAGGGAAAGGAGTATGTAACACATGGGACATCGAGGGCATCTGGAAGGGAGAAAAATATGCCCAAACTTCTATTTCCGGCACAAACTTGCCATGTGCTGTGTTCCTCTGCCATTGACACCTCCTGCCCCTTCTGTTTCTCAGCCACATGAATCACTGAAAGCAGTGTTACTCTCTTCCAGGTGTTGCATTACAACCACATCAGAGGCTTTGGTGCCAGGCACAAGCAGACCCCGCTTCCTGCTGCGGCTCTGCCTCAACGTGGGAGTGAGACCTGCACCAGGTTTCTGAACCACTAGGAACCCCAGACTCCCCGTCTGTTGTGAGGATGCACGGGTCCTAGCACAGTGCCTGGGACCCAGGAGTATGGAAAGCAGCGCACCAGCGTTTGCCTCTGCTGTGATCAGCATTATTACTAACGCACTGAGCACCTATGAAGTTCCAAGCGCGGTGCGTCATTCAGGGACAGGGGGGCAAACCATGGCCCCGCTCTTGAAGACTCACCGCAGGCTCATGTCCGCACAGCGGGTGCTGTCGAATCTGACTTTTCTAGACCCCGAGTCTGTCGACTGGCACCTGCCTTCCGAGGCCGGGTGTGGTGGTCATTCGTCCGTCCTCCTGGATGGCGAGGAGAAGTTCTCCTGCAGCTCAGGACTGCAGGTGGCCCGCGACTCAACCACAGGGCGCGGTTCTAAGCGGCTCCCACCCACGGCGCCCTCTCAGCTCCCTGGGCAGGTCCCAGCCCATACTGCCACTTCTGCCACTTCCCCGGGGAGACGGCCGCCTCGTGCTGCCTGCCACCACCGCCACCTGGACGGCGGGCTCCCGGGACGCCTCCTTCTGCGCTCTGCAGAAGTGGGAGGAGAAATATTTTCTTTACAAAGTTGAGATGAGTTTTTAAGCTGTGCTACTCGGCACCACCACGTTCTCAAGCTGTTCTGTGTTTTCTTGGCTGCTTTTCTGACATGTAAATTAAATTATCATTTCTGCCCCCGCTAATTTTTTTCTTATGGTTCACAAAGCGAGTGCTGTATGAAAGTGAGTTTTACACAAGAATTTAAAATGTCTTAAACATTTTACTCCTTCATTATCAGAAATATAATTTTTGCAAAGTAAGCCACCTCATTGTGCAAAAAGCATTCCTTCCTCCCCTTAGCAATCAGCCGTGTGCTGCGGTTAGGTCCCTTAACACAGGGCATGAGGGCAGTTTGTCACTGTGCCGCGGTGGCGGGGGGTGTGGGAAGACGCTGGGTGTGAGGAGCACCTCACTTACATCCGGGACGAGGGGTCTGCAGCCCGTTCCAGGTGCGGAATGGGAGGGCTGCACGTGAGGCCACCATCGAGCACTTAGTGTCTCTGAAAACAGCCACGTGCCTGATGAAGTGGATGAATCACGTCTTCCGCTTTGCTGGGTAATTGTGATACTTGAAATACAAAGACCAAAAATCCTTAAAAAAAAAAAACCAAAACAGCACGATATAGAGGCAGGAAGGTGGAGTTTGAAATTGTGGATTGAGCTCTCCTGGTGTCCAAATCCACGGCTTAGCCCGATGGTGTGGCTCGTGTCCCCTGTGCCCCAAGTTCTTCAGTGACGACCTTGCTGGAGGATTAAGTTACCCTGCTGTCGAGGAATTCCTGGGACGAGTCAGGAGTTCCTTCTCTTCTCTAATTAGAAGTGTAATCACTGTCAATGAAAGCTGAGCTCGAGGAACAACGAGGAGCGCAGCCGGGCCTCCCTGCCCGTCTGCTCCCCATGCGCCCCTGTGGACCCGCCCAGCACGCTCGTACACCCCCGCCGACGCTGTCCCCCTGCGCCATCTCCCCGCAGCATCGGGGCTTCCGTCTGGGTTTGTTTCTGCCCCACCACGGAGAGCGCGATGGGTCTGTAGCGAGGGGCACTCGGCCTCGCTCGTTCTGAGCCAGCAGTGCGCTTCTGCAAAAAGAGGTGATTGACGTCTGTTTTCTTCACGGGCTAGCTACTTTTGAGTGCTTCTCGGACAGATAACTCATCGCTTCCTGAAGCACAGGTTAAGTCTTGGGAGCACATTCCATAAAGTAACAGGAGACACTGCAGGGCCAGAGGATGAGCAGAGCTAGCGGGGCTGCTGTAGGACGCAGGTGCCTCAGGCAGCCAGGCAGCCGCCTCCTCTTGCAGGGCTCTCCCCACTTCCATCCACGGTGTCCCTGCAGCACCGCCAAGCACAGGCTGTGTAGACTGACCCCGACTGCATGCAGGCTCTGTGTTTCCGTCTCATTCTCTCACTGACATGAAGGGGAGCTACTGATGTGGATAATGATGTTGTGTCCGTTCCCTTCCCTGAATTTATTTAGTTTGTTATAAATGGATCGTTAAAACAGCCTGCAAGCACTCCATGTGCTAGTGAAAGACCCATAAGGTGGGGGTCGGCCGGGCGGCAGCTGTGCTCTTTGAGAGCGGTCCCCGCTGAAGCTCTCAGCATCGGTCATGAAATAGTTCTGCACACACACGAGCAGATGCCACCCGTCCTATAAGATTCCGTGATCAATCCGCCAAGCGTCCATCAGGATAGAGGGACATGTGCCCGTGTCCTGCCACATGGGAGAGCCCACTGTCCCCCTCGCTCGAGCCCCAGCACTCCCCACAGCCCACTCAGCTTCATACATTCTCAGTCCCACTTGTATTCCTTGAGTTCTACTAAAATATTTTGCCCATTATTCTATTGGGACATTTGTATTTTTCTTCCTTTTTGACGCTCTCTGTAAACTCTTTATGAAGTACGTCAAGCTTTTGGAACAGTGCACAGACCATGGAGATACAGCACGGAAATCCATGTGGCTGCAGCGAGGTCAGGAAGCAGCCACGGGTACAGAAGCCCCCCGTCACCACCTGCACCTGCAGCTGGGGGCCCCGATCCTCACCGGCGGCAGGCGTGGGGGTCTGAATAACCGGGTCACATAGGGCCGGAGCGTGGGAGGGTGTGGTCTTACGATCAGATCTGGGTTTGTGATATCAGCGGTGTCGTTGCAGGCGGCCATGGTTCTCCTGCTGATGGGTAATAGCTGTGCGGGATTCTGTGGTAACCCCTCCCACCGTCGACGGGATCTGGGCTGCTCTGGGTTTGCGCTGCAGCCGATGATGCCACAAGGAACGTTCTAGGGTCTGCGTTTTGTTGGACATGTGCATGCATTTCTGGGAGTGGAGTGGCTCGTTATAGGCTAATTCAGTTCGGTAGAACTGCCACATAGTTTTCTAAAAGAGTTGAACCAATCTGCATTCCTGCCAGAGTGTATAAGGGTTCCGGTTGCTCTGGGTTTCCTCAAAGAGGCAGTATTATCTACGGCTGTAATTCTAACCATTTTGTAAAGCGGGTAGTGGTACAACATGGCACTTTAAATCAAGTTTATTGAGGAACAATTTACATATTATAAAAGGCACTTATTTTAAGTGAGTGGTTGGATGAATTTTGACAAATATATACATTTTCGTCATCTAAGATAGGCCCTGGTGTCCCTGCTGGCCAGGCCCCCGCCCCAGCGCCCAGGCGGCCGCTGACTCGCCTGCTTCTGTGGACTGGCCTCAGGCTTGCAGAATTCCAAAGACAGGTGGGAGTGTGCGGTGCGCTCTGCTTCGTGTCTGGTCTCCTTTGGCTGAGAATCCCGGTTTTGAGGTTCATCCTGTGGTCGTGTAAATCAGTATTTCATTCGTATTTGTTGCTGAATAGTATTCAAAAACTTGCTTATGCATTCTCTTATTGAAACACATCACCATCTCGAGCAAGGCGGACGCGGACCGACAGGCCCGAGCCTTGACCGGACATCGGCTTGTTCTCGGGTGAGCGCAGAGGACGGGGACGCGGGGCCGGCAGGCAGGTGCGTGTCTATCTCTGGAGGAAACCGCCCTCCTGCTGTCCAAGCCCCTTGTGCAGGCTTAGGCCCCAGCCTGGGAAGTTTGCGTTCCAGCTGGTCCACGCTCTCACTTTACGTGCTATGTCACTGAAAGAATTTTTTAGCCTTTTGCGTAGATGGATAATGGCAACTCTGCTTTGCCCTCGTAGCCTTCGAGTTTTAGAGCAGTTGAAGGCTCACTTCAACCGTGGCCGCAAAGTGCTCGTCGTGCTTTTACCTCCCGCGTCCTGAGGGCTCACGATGGGGATCTTTCAACGTGTTGATCAATCATCTGAAGACCGTGCTTTTGAGAAGTGTCTGCGTTTTGCCTATTTTTCCCTAGGCTGCTATGGATAGAACGTCTGTGTCTCCCCATCCCCAAATTTACATGAGGAGCCCTGAGTCCCCAGTGACAGTGTTTGGAGGTGAAGCCTATGGGAGGTGAGTAGGTGGTGAGGGGGTCCCCCAGGGATCGGACTCGTGCCCTTATAAGGGGATGAGGAGAGCAGAGATCTCTGTCTGCCACAGGAGCACAGACGAGGAGACAGCCGTGGGTGAGCCTGGGAGGGGGCTGTCCCCAAGAGCCAGACGCTGAGGCCCCCAGATCTCTGTCTCGGAGCCTCCAGAGCCATGTCAGCCCGTGTACGGTGTTCCGTTGGAGCGGCCCAGGATGGCGCACACACGGGCCATCGTCTGCACGGTCTGCTGCACGGGTGCTCCCTACGAGCTCGGTGCCGGTGGGTCGTCAGGGACACACGCGGGGACTACGTCCTCCCCGGCCCAGGGGAAATTTCTTCATGTTCTAATGATATTGGACAAAGAACGGAAGCTTTCATTTTGATGAGCCCGACTTGCTAATTCTTCTCATTTATGATCAAGAGTGATTCAGAAATCTTTGCCTCATGTAAGGTTTTCTCCTACGTTTTCTTCCAGAAATATATTTTAAGCTTTTACACTTTGGTCTATTTCTGCTTGAAGCTAAGTTTTGTGTATGCGGTGAGGTGAGATCAGCGATCTATCTGCCTGGTTCCATCCTGGCTGGACTTCATCCTGTTTCAGAGCAAGCCTGGAGGAGCCACTTCCAAGGTGTGAGCCCCTCACAGTGTCCGGGGAACCCGGCGAGCGCTCGGCGTGGTCTCGGGTCTGACTGCTGGGAGCGTGGACGCCCCCGTGGGCTCGGCACGTGCCCCCCGCATGCAGGGCCCTTTCCCTGGAAGCCCCCTCCTTGAGGACTCCGCCCTGCGGGCTCCCGCCACCCCGACTCCCTGCACCGCCCGTCCTGTTTCAGAAAGGTCTTGTTCGTTTCGCATTGAATTCTGCTTTTTCCTTCGATCTTTCCTTCCCCTCCTGGGGCTGCAGGTAGGTTAGCACTTCCCAGCACGCCCAGCGTTGCTTCTGAGCTCCGCCGTCTCACGTTCCCTCTGTCAGGGTGCCTGGGTTTGGGTCCGCTCGGTCCCCCCGCCCCAGTCCCCCCGCAGGTTGTGCTGCTGGGGGTCTGCAGCCAGCGGCTTCCTGTCGGTCAGAAGCTTCTCCATCCCAGGACCTTCATCGGATTCATCTTGATGAATTCCCGTTCCTTGCTGACAGTCCCCATCGCGTCCTGAATTGACATTTGATGTCTGTCTTCTCTAAGGCACTAACACGGTTACCACCAAGTCCTCATGGGCCACCGCCAGGCTCGGCTCGGGCCCGGATCCGTTCTGTGGCCCGCTTTCCCTCGCGGATCTGCGCCCCGTGGCACCGGCTTCTGGAGACACTGTCCATGGCACATCCCAGCATCTAATGATGTCACCCCAGCCCCAGCTTCCAGAGAGGCTCACGACTCCCTTCTGAGCCCATCCAGGGCGTCTGGTCGCCTCATTCCCACCTGGAGCTGCTCTGGTCTGTGCGGGGTCTCCCGCTGCCCAGCCCGTGACCTCCACACTTCCTCTCCGCGGCCGCCAGCGCTCTCCTGCAAGCCCCTCCGCTGGGTCAGCCTTTCTAGCCTTTGGCTCACGACAGCGACAGGAAGGAAGGCCTCCTGCATAGGTCTCCAGCTCGGGACCGTTCTGGAATTTTCCAGCTTTCTGGTGGGAAACCCAGCCCTCCCTGAGGCTTCTCAGGGCTCACACGGGCCCCTCTGGCACTCACCCACCACCTGCAGACCCCACGGTGCGCGGCGGCCTCGGCTCGGCCGAGGCCCACGGACCGGCCAGCACGCCCGGGAGAAAGCCGCTGCCCAGGCCGCTGGGCCGCAAGTACTCCTCAGCCTGCTGCCGTCCGCATGCGGCTTCCCCACTGGATTTCTACGCGGTCTCTGCGGGAACAACCATGTCCCGCCAGCTCCTCTGCCTCACCGAGAAACCGATTCGGTTTCCCTTATGGTTGGGGGTGAGGCTCAGCGTCTGGGAGGCCGCCTTCTGTGCCTCCACATGTCCAATGGCCTTTACAGCCTTCACCTCCTCCTGGCGCCCTGCCTCGTTTTATTCCTTACACACAGGCATGTCATCCGTGTAGATGACGTGAAGTCCGCGTGTCCTGCCCTTCCACCCCACGTTACGTTTCTTTTTCCCTGAGCGGAGGTCGCGGGGCTCGGCTGCAGGCCCGGCGTTACCCCCCCCGTTACACGCCCACCTCCCGCCGGGGTGTCTGTTCTGCATCCCGACGGTTTGTTGTTGGGCTTGTTTGTCCAGCACGAGCTGTAACTTCCATCAGCGTGAAAGCTCGGAGTCGCTTCCCGACATCCTGAAGATGGACTTCTCTCTTCCATCTTCCTACATGTTTCAGAATCAGTTATTTCTCAGAAAAAGTGCTGTGAGTTTGATAGAAAGTGGCTTGTAGAGTGATTACAGGAGAACTGACATCTTTACAATATTACATTTTAAGTAGTCATCCTAAAAATAAAAATGTGTATTCCGAGTTGCCAAGTGATAACCTGAGCGTGGACCACTCGATGTTTACCTGTGATTACTGAAATTCAGCGCTTCAGCCTGTGCTGTTGAGGGAACGTGACGTCCTACCCCTTCTTCCCTGAATCTGCATTTCAGTCTGTTAGAAGCAGGCAGGTGCCCTGTGGGGTCACGGGGGTGGACGCTGAATGCCCCACCCCAATCCTCTCGTTTCAGGACGAAGCGCTTTGCAGGCCTCAGCCAGTGCGGCCAGGGCTCTCAGCCTGGTCCCTCACCAGGGCGCCTCCTGGCCCATGGTCCTGCGTCTCCTCCGGGGACGCCCGGTCCCTGGGCAGACACCAGCCCCCTCTCAGCCTGTCCCTCCTCCCTGCCTAGTGCCGTGGCCAAGGATACCCCGCAGTCAGCTTCCTGTCTCAGGGAAACACTTGCCAGGAAGGAAGAAGGCTCTGACACGAGATTTGGGGGCTGGAGTCGGGGGCAAGCCTTGCTCTGCTCGAATGCTCCACACCACCCACGTCCTCCGCCTGGTGCCCTGTGCCCCCTTCAGGCCCCAGTTCCACTGTGGCCTCCGAGAGCCAGTTCAGTCCGAGCTGACACCTGAGTTCCTTCCCCGGATTCTGACCCACCTGTTCAAAGCTTCCGGGCTGATTCTGTTGTGTGGACAAGGTCCAGGCCTCTGTCCCGTGGGAAATCTTCCTGCTGCTCCCTCGGCCCCAGTGGGGGCCCTGAGACCCACGTGTGCCCCTGTGATGGTGACCAGTCAGCCTTGAAGACATGAGGGTCAGCCCTCCCCACGCGGCCCCACCCCAGACCTCACAGGGGCTGGCATCCCGGGAGCCAGTGTCTGGGAAATGGCAGGGGGCTCGGGCTTTCTGGGTCCTGGCCTCAGGCCATCCCCCTCGAACAAGGTTTAGAACCCACATCTCTAAAGCCTTAAAAGTGGAAAGAAATGCCACTTATAAACTTTATTTTTCCTTGACCAGTTTATTCACCAGGTTCAGACGATGGTGAGGTGTTTTCTCTTCTGTGTGGAACTCCCTGGGAGTCAAACCTCACTCAGCTCCCTGTCTTGAAGGGCGTCCCCCGGCGCTCAGGTCACAAGGAGCCCCCCACTCCCCGTCTCTGGAAAGGTGATCTTCTGACTCATTGACCAATGAGCCTTGGTCTGGGGCCCCTGACAGTCCGGAGGTGAGAAGAAACGTCTTTTTCACAGCCTCTGACAAGCGGCTCCCCAGAGCATAATGAATGGAGAAAATGTTTCATCACAATAAAATTTAAAAATACACTAAACCAGTTGCTAAATATGATTTTTGTAATTACTGGAATAGTCTTTTTTTATATTATTAAAGTTGGAAATTTTAAATGAGATTTTCTATCCCCTTGAGCAGCCCAAAATGCAGGGTTTTTAAAAAATAATTGAATTCCTCTACATTTTGATTAAACCCTTCACCAAGATTACCATATATGAATGGTGAAATGGAATTACTTTTAAAACTATAGCTGACGTCAAAATTTCTATCGATGACCCGATTTTAAATACAATCTATTTATTTAAAAACTCAGATGGAGGGGCGCCTGGGTGGCGCAGTCGTTAAGCGTCTGCCTTTGGCTCAGGGCGTGATCTACATCAGGCTCCTCCGCTAGGAGCCTGCTTCTTCCTCTCCCACTCCCTCTGCTTGTGTTCCCTCTCTCGCTGCCTGTCCCTCTGTGTCAAATAAATAAATAAAATCTTAAAAAAAAAAACTCAGATGGAGAGCTATAATTGTCCAGAAAGACCCCACCCCAGCCTCATCACACACCCACTGCAGCTCCAACCTGCTGGCCTTCCCACCACAGGCCCTTTGCACATGCTGTTCTGCCTGCATTTCTGCTCCCCCAACAAACCATCCTTTCTATCATTGCCTGCTCATCCGAGGGGCCTCATCCCGGATGCCACTCAAAAGAGAAGACTTCCTGACCCCAGCCCCCCAGCCTAGATTCGTCCCCTCCTGCGTCCTCCCCCACAGCCCTGGGAACCTTCCCCTCTCAGCACTTGTAACAGAGACATCCACAGTCAGTTGTGTGATGACGGGAATTGTGTCTGTCTCCCCGCTGGACTGTAGCCCCCTGAGGCCAGGGCTGACTGTTCCCTGAGGGCTTGTCCCCTCGAGGTGCCCGACCCCGGGCCTGGCAGCCATGCTGTGGGAGGAGCAGCCCCAGCAGGCAGGAGCCCTGTGGACACCTGTCAGCAGTGTAATTTCACTGACTCAGAAAGCCTGAGCGGGAGCTTCTTCTCATGGCAATAGTCTGGAATGATGACATTTTGTCTAAAGGTCTTTTGGACCTTGAGGATCTAGACTGGAGTATTTATGGCTCCTGCTGCGCACGGCAGATCCTTGTTTCTCTAGGCTCTGAAAATAGCTACGTGACATTCTAATTAAGACAATTTTTTCTGGTGACAGAATTGTTCATGCTCTCATTCAGTGGGAAGCGTCTCTGTGCCTTCAGCATGGTTTTATCTGAATGGCTCTGGAGCCTTCCCTCTGCCTACAGGGGGTCCCTTCCTGCTCAGTGCCATGACCCCACGGTCCTCGAGAGCCCCGCAGCCCCTCCGTCCGCCCAGCCTCCGCGGCTGCGGCCGTCCCCTTCTTCCCCCAAACCAGGCTGCAGGAACACGCTGTCCCCGTGTAAGCAGAAGGAGCAGCCCAGCGCCAGCGAAACCCACGTGGCGCACAGCCTGCTCCGAGGAGATCGGGTGGGTGGACGGTGGGACGGGGAAAGCCTGTTCCCGAGCTCACTCACCGGGCTTCAGGGCTGAGGAGCGGAGGGATCCTCGACGGGCGGGGAGCGCTGGCTAGCTTGACTGACAAGGCGCCGGATTCTCTCTTTGTGGTTCTACCTGCCTCATTGTGAAGTGTCCTGGTAGCTGCTAAGGGATCTGTTCTCGGGCGGCGGCCACAGTATCCGTGCCTGGGACGGGTTGAAAACAAGTCCGGGTCAGCAGTCTGTGCCGTGTCCCCCAGAACCCCAACACCTACTTTCACCTCCTGCAGGAGTCCTGAGATCAGAGCCTTCCAGGTCCTCCCTCCAGTGAAGGGCCCCTGGACATTGTCCTCACACACGTCTCCTACTGGCCTGACCTGTGCTTCGGGGTCCGTGTGACCGACGGTCCTGGAAGAAAGCACACTGTCGATGCGGCCAGCAGGGCTATGCCCGGGTCTTCCCTCTGGAGCGCTGGCCGACAGACGTGCCACAGCGGAGCCGCCCGAGGGCCCTGACTTCCGGTGGCACAGGAGTGAGAACGTGGACACAGTGCTGTAGGTGTGGCTGCGTCCCAGATCCAAACGTCCAGGGCCGAGGGAAGGGTTGCTTCCCTGCGGTGCACCTGCAAGCTGCTCTGAGCTGGAGGGTCTCCTGCTGCGTGTCCCCTGCCTGACCTGGGGAGGCGTCGAGAAGGTGGAGGTCAGGGAAGGCCATGGCCTCGAGGTCGTTTTACCGCCCTGGCCTGCGGCGGACAGCAGCAACAGGGACATCATCTCCCCTCTCCCCTCCTCCCTGCTCCTAGCATTCCCTGAGTGCCTGGGCCTCAGCCCTGGTCGGGGCTCCTGCCCCAGGTGGGATGGTCAGAGAAGAGAAGGGGGCAGGTGGGGGAAGGGAGGCTAAGTGGGCCTGGGACAGGCCTGAAGCTGGAGCTGAACAGGGCAGAGGCCTCAAGACTGGCTCACCAGTCCTGCCTGCAGCAGACTCAGCCCACCCCTTCTGGACCCCACCTGGGCCGAGCTTAGCTACATATAGAGATAGATGGATGGATGGACAGACAAATGGACGGATATACATAGAGATAGAGATAGATGGATGGATGGATGGACAAATGGATGGGTGGATGGACGGATGGATGGACGGATGGAGGGACAGTTGGTTGCATGGACAGATGGATGGACAGATGGACAGACGGGTGGATGGAAGGATGGACAGATGTATGGACTGATGGACCGACTGAAAGATACCTAAAAAGAAAGAAAATTTTAGAAGGAAATAGAAAAGTGAAATGTTGTGCAGGCAGGAAGACAAAAACAATACAAGCAAATGCTTTATGTTTCAAACTGCCAGGAAGAGCTTGCTACACAGTCAACTCTCATGACCCGGGTCTGGGCTCAGTCGGGCAGAGGAGGGTCCTTCTGGGTAGGATGTAAATGTTGGACAGTCCCTCGAGGTCCTACTGAGAGCCAGGACACCTGCTGCAGGCAGGCCCCATGCCCACCGCCTCCCAGAGACCCTCCTCAGCTTTCCTCCGGGTCGGAGAGTGCCTGCTGTCTGAAGCTGATGCCCCCAGGCCCGGGTGGGGGGAGAACACCCGCTGCTGACTGGTCAGGCCCTGAACCTCAGTCCCGGGAGCCCGAGCCCACGGCTTGTCCCACACCGCCTGCCCCCCACCCCCTGAAGGGAACTCGTCAACAGGACACTGCTGGGAAAGGATGCTGGAGGGAGGGGGCAGCCCGGGAGCTCCGGACCCTGCGGAGCATAGAGGGGAGCAAGTGTTCCGAAGAACACAGTGCAAGCCGCTCAGCCCTGGTTCTCGGGGGAACCTGGCCGACAGCAGGCACAGAGAATGGCAGGTGAAGGGGAGGACCCAGGCCCCTGCACCGATCGACCCCAGCCCAGGGCTAGGCCCTCTGCGGGGACGGGCTGGTCCTGGGAGCAGGAAGGACCTCAGAAGGCCAGGTCTTTGGGGAAGGCAGGTCCTGCCAAGTGTGAGATTCAGCTCTGACCCCCAAACCCAACCTCGACGTACCCCGAGGCCAGTCCTGAACATGGACAGCACCCCACCCGAGGCTCCCACGGAGGCAGAGCCGGCCCTGAGCCCTCGCTGGGGCAGGTGGTGAGATGACCGGTGTGTTTGCAGCCATGTTCCACACGGTCCGCTCACGGACAGTGCTGTTACCATGCGATATTTATGCATTATCCTAAAATGGTCATATTTTTGGAATAAGGCTTTCTACTGTATTCTCTCATTTTCCATGTAAAGATTCAAAAGAAGTATTTTAAACCTTAACATGCCCAATTTTATTTTACAAACACAGGAAGCTGACACCAAGAAAAGCAAAGCTATCAGAAATTGTAAAATTTTCGAAAAAGGAGGTGAAATGGGTTGTGCTGACCTCGGTTCCCAGCCCCCCACATGGCCCGTATGTGGCCCCTAATCCCCGTCCTGACGTACCAGATCAGCGGGGAAACGTCGCCCTCCGTATGCCCCTCCCAGACTGCGGAAGCACTTTCCACAGGGCTTCTTTTAATCACCCGATTTTCAGAAAGATCCGCAGCATGGCTGCTCAGGAGAATCGCCCCGCTCACAGGACGGGCTTGCGGGACAGCGCTCCAATGGACGATCCAGGCGTCCCTGCTCCCAGCTCCCCTCCCGGGACATGGGTGCTCCCACCAATCCTCACTCTGATTTCCTGGGTGCCCGGCGACCAAGCGGCATCCCCGCGTGGCAGGCCTGCTGTCCCCTCCCCCAGGGTCCAGTGGACACGGCCGTGCACACCCTCTGGCCGGAGGGAGGTCTGTGCTCTGCGCGGGGTCAATCCTCGTCCACCTGGTCCTCAGGGCAGGATCCCAGGGTCCCGAGACCCCCAGCCCACAGGTCACGTCTTACCACGGGAAGGGCTACCCCACTTACATTCAACTCTCAGCTCAAGCAGGTACGCTCCTGTGTGGCGGCTCCTGGAGTCCCGGGCTCGGGAATACTCTTGTGTTTTACTCCAAGGGCCTCTGAAGCCCGGACATCCCCGTGTGACTCAGCGGAAACCCTCGCGGAAGGTGTTCAGAGGCACCTTTCAAGGGTTCCACGCAGGAAACATGTCCTGTTCTATTTCCTCGTGGGGCCGGTGCCCCTCCCCGGAGCTGGAAGTCCGGCTGGGAGGATTGTTCTCGCCCCCGGCAGCAAGAATGCAGAGCATACACCATCCCTCCTTCACGCACCGCCAAGCCAGGCAGGAATGTTCCTGATTTTCTATGAGAAACAGTTATTTTTGTTTAGTGAGTTCAGAGTAGCTGCTTGGAGGAGAGTGATCATCGTGGTTTATGGCTTTGACTCTCAGGTTGGGCAAATGACACCCACGGGCATCTCAAATGAACTTAAAACGTTTTGTGAATATCTCGAATGTTTTCAAGTGTGTGTGTGCATATGTGCGCGTGCGTGCATGCGTGTGAATGAAATCAAAATCGATACTCACACCTTCAGCTATCTGTGTGCCTCATCAGTTCTGTACGATTTTGTTCTGTAGGGAAGGGAGTGAGGGCAAAGGACAAGGGGAAAGATGCCTTTCCCTAAAATCAAGCTCACAGAACATCCCAAAGCCACAAGCCTTAAGCGTCCCTTGCAGGAGCCATTCGGCCATAACGTGATAGGGAATGACCTATTGCTATCTGGACCACGACACCAGCTCTGACCTTGACCCATGGCCACTGGTGAGCACACGGAAGGAAAGGGGTCCTGATATGACGGCAGGCGCCAGTGCAGGGACTCCAGCCGGCAGGAACTTTCGCAGAAAAGCGCCTTGGCTCTACTCTACGTTTCAAGCCAACGTTTAACATTTTATGTTTCACTTAAAAAATTTAAGCTATGTAATATTGAGTATAATTTCCCTTTTTTACTGACTTTTTCCAGTTAACCAACCAGCCAGCAGCCCATCAGACAAGAGCTGCCTCTTGTAGCTGGGCTGGGGGAGGCATGTCCCAGGCAGCAGCCGCTCTGGGCAGCGCAGGGGCCCCAATTCCAGGAGGAGGAGCGTCCTGAGCGGCAGCCGGGGTCCCCCTGCAGATCCGGAGGCTCCACCCATAAGTGACCTGCAGGGGGAGTGCTGGGAGGGCTGGGGGCCCAGAGGCTGGAGCGAGAAAAGGTGTCCTGGAAGCAGGAGCTTCCCTGCGAACGTGCTGGGAGTGTGGATGGCAGTCCAGTGGGAGAGGCCACGAGGTGGAACCTGAGGGCGGGACAGTGCCCCAGACTTAGGAGGGAGCCGTGTGGACTGTCCTCCGTTCACAGGTCTGGGTGGCCAGGTCGGGGAGGAGAGCAGGGTCAGGGATCCAGACGTTTGAACCACACAGTGGATGTGCTAAGTCCTTCCTGGAGGGGTTGTAAGCCCCTGAGTCGATGAAGCATTCCCCATTCCTGACACAGCCTGGAGGCTGCAGTGGGAGCAGGGGCGGTCCTCACTCTCCCAGTAGAATGTCCAGCCCAGGAGGGGTCAGCAGGACCCACCCTTGTCTCTGTCCAGGCCCTTGGCTTCCCGTCCCACCCTGGCTCTGTCCACATGGTCCTCTCGCTCACTTATCCGCCTCAGCTCTGACCTGTCCTGACCCATGTCCTGTGCAGGTCTGGAGGCCACCAGCCTACCCTTGGCCGTGAACTTCCCCCATCCCTACACTGAGCAGCCCCCAGGCCCCCAGTGTCCCCTCCACACCCTCCCTTGTCCCTCCCTGGACTGGAAACCAGGCACACAGGTGACATACGTGCTGGTCAGTGTCACTGGGGACTCTCCAGCAGCAGGCGGCTCAGGTGTGCCACCTGCACGGCTCCGGTGCACAGGCGGGCGCCCAGGTCCACCGGCACCTGCTTCAGAGGACGTTAAAACGCGTCTCTTGGGCTAGAACTGAGGCTCCAGGGGAGATCCAGGTCCCTGCCTTCTCCAGTTTCCAGAAACGCCCTCCTTCCGTGGCCAGCAAGCGTGTCTGCCTGTGACCCATCTTCTTCTTTCAAGGCCCCTGTGATGACTCTGAGCCCGTCTGATGGTCCAGGACCATCTCCCGATTTAAGGTTGGTTCATTCGTGACCTTAACTCAGTCTGCAGCGTTAACTCTCCCTTGTTGCAGAGCCTAAGTGATTCACAGGTTCTGGGGTCTGGACGCGGGCATCACTGTGTGTGTGTGTGTGTGTGTGTGTGTGTGTGTGTGGACACCGTTCTGCCCCCCCCAACTGTTGACTAGTATAAAGCAGTAACAGAGTAATTCATGTGTGATGGTGGAATTCTTAATATACACTTTGTAATCTTTTGGAACAGAAGAATCTAAATAGAAATATTTAGACAATCATTCTCACTACAGATATAAAGAAGAAAGAAAGAAAGAAAGAAAGAAAGAAAGAAAGAAAGAAAGAAAGAAAGAAAGAACTCCATCTAAGCAGGGAAAGTCATCTGTCAAGATCTTTTGGTGTCAATAAATCAGTTCTTTGTTGACTTAGACTCTAAAGGATTTGAAACAGTCATGAACGATTAATAAGGGAAGTCCCATCGCCTTCCTGGTATTAAGCTAATCAATGAAGTAGACCAGACTGAGTTTCCAAAGCCTCTGTTCCCAATAGTTTTCTCACCAGTATTATAGGAAAACACCATTCCCGAATTCCAGGGGCGAGGGAAGGAGTGTGGTTGTGGTGGCAGCCGGGGAAGGGGTGGGATGACCCGCCATCCAGTGTGCCTGGGACTGAGGGCTTCCTGGGACGCCAGCCTTTCAGTTCACAAACCAGAAAGGTCCCAGGCACACAGGGGCCGTTGGTCACCTGTCTCAGGTGTGAGATTGCCTACACGAAGCCCAGAGTCAGGATGCAAGGATGTTCTGTCGGTCCTGAAAAATAGAGAGACAAATTGACCAAATGCTTGTTGTGTGAGTTGCCCCATCTTCAGGGGGTCCCGCAATAACCCACGGAGTTCTCTCACCTCATTTCACAAATGGGAAACTGAGGCTCAGAGTCACACATCTGGTACATGGAGGAGCCTAGGGCTCAAGCCCAGGCTTGTGACCCCAAAGCCCACACTCTGAACCTCAACATTTCAGTGTCTCGTTTCAAAATCCGTAGCTACTGCTTTACTCCTCTATCCACCAGCCTCCATGCTTGTGGTCATTAACTGAAATGGTTGAGCATAGTGTGTGTGTATGCGTGTGAGCACACGTGCGTGCACATGTGTGATGGGGTATGTGGGTGTGTGGGGAGAGTGATATAAATCCGTTAAGAATTCCCATCTGCCCTTGGCTTTATTTAAATTCTTCATATAGACCTTTCATAATGAAGGCTCTCTGGCATTAAACTTCAAGCTTCAACCAAAACCTCATGCAACCTGCTCCCTTCCACCCTGTACTTTTTATGTCTGGACTTGGAGCTGGAGTCGGCGATCGCACGGCTCTGCAGACTCGGAATTGAACCCCCTGGACCCGGGCACGTGTGTGCATTTCATCTGGGTTTTGCTGGGACGTCTGAGACCTTCCTCACAGATAGTCTGCGTATGTCCGAGCCTCCAACAGGATCCTGCTGAAAGTGAGCCATTTGAGCAGAAGGTGTATCGGATGTGAGGGGAAATAGTCAGATATAAATAAACACGTAGGGAAAAGAAAGGCCCATAAATTGAAAGCTTAGAATAATGTATAACTATTAAAAGGTTTTGAAACATTCATTTTATCTATTTAATAATCTCTGAGGTAAAGGGGAGAAGGATAGCACTCTCCGGCTGGAATCATTGGCTAATGTTATTCATAACCAAACGTTATCAGCCTCCATCCAGCTGCATATTTTTATATTCGGTTAAATTCTGCTTCCGAGCAAACTCGCCCAGCACCAAGATTCACGTCCTACCGCAGACCCCACAGAGGAGGTGAGCAGAGATTTTGAACCGACGAGCCTTCAGCCTGGGACGCTACTGAGGTCTTCCTCGTCCCCCTCATTGGATGACTGTCAACTAGCGGTGACGAATGTACAGGATTCATCTGTGAAAACCCTGCCTAACAGCCTCCCTCCAGCATCTCCTCTCTGGGCTCGGCGCTCTGCGGGCGACCTGACCCCGCAGGGAACCCAGGGTCAGGCACGCAGGCGGGCAGCTCGCCTTCTCTGCAGTTCTGGCTGGAGCCCTCCCCGCTGGCCTGGGGGCTGGCTGGCCATTTCTCCTTCATTCTCTGACAATTTGAAAAGTCCAAACGCAGATGCAGAGACGTGCACACACGTTATACACACGTGCACAGGTGTCCCCAGGGATTGAAGACCCAGCCGAGCAGATTGCTGCATGTAAACGTGGTTTTTTACTATAAGTAAAAATAAATCCTTATCTTATTCTTGTCTTTTTCCTTCAAATGATAAAACAAAGAAAACAGGTGGCTCTCTTTGCTGTGATTATATTAACCCTTTTTTAAATGATCCTACTTTTGGTGTGATCTGATGTGGCCCTGTGACATCACAGGGCACGTGGCAGCCTCGTGATGCTACCAGGAGGTCTACCCAGGTCCGTGGGCTTTACAAAAATACTGCTCTATAGGCGTATTTGCAAGAGCCGGGCATCAGAATAGTCCGGGCGGAAGCAGAGCCAGGTGCGCTCATGAAGGTTTGCGCCACGCGCCCACAGCGCCTCATTTTCCATGTGCACTTACACTCGTTTTCTCATTTGCTAAGGTGATGTGATGAGTCTGGTAGGAGTTTGCACATTGTTCCAGAAGCTGTCAGGCCACACACAATTGCAGTTTCTGTGGGTTTGTAAGCTTCTGATGTCTTCACTGTTGGTTCTCTCCTCCTTCTCAGTCTCCTGGGTTCTGGCGTAGGGTGTGGGGCTCGTGCTGGACAAGGTGAATCCAGCAGGTGTAGACATCCAGTGTGTGCTTCCCGAACTGAGTTTCAGTCCAGTTCTCTGTAACCTTGGCTCTTCTCAGCCTCAGGGGCCTAGACTAATCCTTCTGGGCTTCCGGCTGGGGTCTTTGATTTTTCACCACTCGGCCACGCCCCCACCACGTGCCACGCATGGCAAGTGGACTCACTGTGACCTGCCACGAGTCATCTTCCTAAGTGATTATTGAATGTGAGCACGGATGCCACGGGGCCAGGCCACCTGCTCACGGATCCTGGTGTCACCAAGGTCTCCAGGTGCAGAGCTAGTAACTGGGATCAATTAGAGATTGTGATTGAAGCTGAATGTAATTAATTATATAATTGGAGTGATTCAAGTTTTAATTATACTAAAATTGCATCGTACACCCAGGGCATTTGGAAGGATCCCCAACAAAAGGCATCCAGGTAGTGATACAGCCCCTGCACACACCTGCTTCTTGTCCCTATCAAACCTGCTGCTGTATGCCGAGCGTGGACCGCTCACACTCACAAACAGCCGTGCAGCCGGCCCACGGACACCTCAGCCACCCACCTCTGCAGCCCACCGGGGGTCAGTGAGTGCCGTGATCTGTGGCACGGTCAGCCTGATCGTGTCGTGCTCGGTGTTGCCAACACGAGCAGGGCAAAAGAGGCACGGCCCTTTACATTCGGGACCGAGCTTCAGGGGCTCTAGGATAATACGCCATTGGTTCTCTTCAAGATAAAGCTTCATGCAAACTCCAAGCACTCAGTGTCATACCTACACCCGCACGGGCTGCCCTCGGGGACAGTCATTGGCCAGATGATGTTAATTCCGTGTCGTCAGTTGCTGATACTACTTGGAAGTCTCTGGAAAGTGGGACTTTGTTCTGGCAGTGGTTTCTTATTCCTCAGAGTAGCTCAATAAAGTCGCATGAACTGGACCGTTGCACAGCCTGGCTTTGTGCCAATATCATCAGGGAGCAAGTGTCACTAGGAATGAGTGTCCCTTGGGCTCTCTGGGGGTCTCCTTGCTGTGGCTGCCCACCTTTGCACCAGATACAGGCCCTCCCATATGGAGAGAGCCCTCTAGAATCACCACCACCCCAACCAGATCGGCAGTCCTGATGGTCAAACAATCTTGCCAACCTGTTGCTCATTAGAATGGTCACTTGTCTGGCCACTGGCCCTTCTCGGCTGCACTCCCAACACAGTCCAAACAGTGTTAGAGAGGGGATAGTGGAGAGGATCCATGCTCAGAGCAGGCTCTGGCACAAGGAAAGTCTCGTGGGTCCAGGTGCCTGGCCCTGGGTTGTCTGGGCAGGACTCATCCGCTGTCAGCACACAGAAGGACACGCTCAGCTCCCCACCCTGGCTGGAGCACTCACTCCCTCATCCATCTCCAGAGCCTCGGGAGATCCCTTTGAGAGCCAGCCTGGACCTCTGACCACCAGCCTGTCCTTGGCTCTGCAGGCCTTGCCCCCAGAATGCACGCTCCAGTGACAACTACTCGTAGGAAGTGTCGTCTGGGTTCTTAGAGCTTGGTCTACCAGCTGGGCTTCAGCTTTGAGTCAGCGACTCAATCTCCATCTCCCTAGGAACGATGAGGCCGTGGTGGGCACCCACAGAGTGGGAATGGAATCAGGTGATGGGTGCGCAAATGCCTCATAAGTCCTAACAGGCTGAACGAACCTGGGGTTAGCATTTTACAGACCTTATTCACTTCCCTACCATCCCCAGAGTACCTTCCAGAAATATTGCACCAGTAGACAGCAAAGGGAATTGTTCATTTTCTAAAATTACAGAATTCTCAGCTACAGAAACCCTGAGGTTATTCTAACGGCCAAGTGTCCTCACTCAAGGACACAGGCATTAATTCCTCTTAAAGCTACAAAGACTGCTATTGGCCAACTGAAACTCTGGCTAGGTGTCCGCATTGGGGAACTTGGAGACCACCTTCCAGTTCCTATTTCCAAATTCTTGACATTAGGGAGAGCGTCTTAGGTAGACAGAATCTGCTCAAAAGTTAAGTCAATGCCATGCATTGTTATCTGGCCTTTTCTTTCAAGCAGGATGCTAGCTGTGCACCGGGGGACTCCGGCCTCTCATCTCAATCATGTTTGCTGACTCAGCTTTATGGGGAAAGGACCTTCGCAAATAATAATTACCAACTTCGTTGATCTTCTTGCATCCTGATAAATTAGGTGGAACAAGTGACAGGACCCATCGATTCATACTTCAAGCCATATTTTAAGCCATTGGACCACCTAGCCCCCTGCTCCTTGGCCCGTCCTGCCCCTGCAGCACACCCATTTGCCGAGCTGTCTTCACCAGCTAGAACGAGGCCATTAGAGCCTCCGCGAGGAGGACGTATTCATCACAATGAGCAGAAGCACGGATATTGCTGTTCGAAGGTTTGAAGCAATGGCCTCTATGGGCATGCATACCCTTTTAGATAACCGAAGATGGGTGAGCATCTTTAAATCTCAGGATACTCACTACGCAGGGAGCTCTGCAAACTCGCCAATGCGAGCCCTCCCTGCAGATGCCATGGCTGCTCGGAGTTCACTGCCAGGAAGCTGAGAGCCCAGATCTGATGGGATTTCTCTCCTCCATGAAGCAATACACCAGCAAATTATGGACAATAAGTCTGATTGAATCGGGAGAATTCATAAGCACAGTGAGTGATAAAAAAGGAAGTAGATGGAGGCAGACGATGCTAATTGCACACTCGGGCACCCTGCTGCGTCGGGCAGCTCACTGAGCCCAGCACCCCGAGCCGGCACACTCGTTCCTGGAGCCGGCTCACCCTTCAGTGGGGCCTGCTGCCCCCTATTCTGTCCTACCTGGGGGCGGGGCGTTTAGAGGTCAGATTCACAAGATAAACTAATCCGGTCACCGGGAGGTCTCTGGATTCCACCAAAATCACTTTTGAACGTTGCTACCCACGTCTGGAAGCTCGTCCGTGCAGAGCATGGATCTGACTCGGCCATGCAGTCTTCCCCCTGCTGATGTTCTGAAGGGGGGGGTGGCTCTGGGACCCTCCCGCACGTGCAGGTGAAGACCTGGTGTGTGCATGCCCCTTCTCAGTCACTCTGCTCCGAGGCTTACACAGGAGTTGAACTCTGCTATCCAGCTATTTGGGGACGTTGGAACCCACACCCAAGTCCGGGCTGGTCCTGACAGCCTCAGAGCCCCACCACTGGGTGCGGGCAGCGCCACGAGGCCAGCTGCCCTCCAGGGCCCAGGACCCGCCTTCCTGCCTTTGCACTGAGTCGGCTCTGAGCTGCGACATCATCTCCCGGAGCCTCTGCAGCCGGAGCAGCTCTGCTCTTCTCTCCTGGGAACATCCCTTCGGGTCCACCCCACGCCCTGATTCTGAGCTTCACTGTCCTCCTCCCCAACAGAACCGCTGTGCTCGGAGCTGTCAGGACCCGCCTGCAGGTTGGGGACGAGGCCCACGCCTGGAATGTCCCAGCGTGTTTAGCCAGAAGCCCCCCTTTTTGCAGAATGAGGGCCCAGGTGCGGGTGCAGGGCTGGGGTACGACACGGGCCCTGGGGAAGGACGGCAGAAACGGGAACAGCGGCGGGGCGCCTCTGGGCGGCTTGATCTCCTCAGCCCGAGAATTTGCGGCTCTGAAATGGAAAGTTACGAACCGAGTGCTGCGCACGGAGGCTGATTTAGTGGGTGAAGGACAGAAGGAAAGAGCAGACATCGGTTGGAATGTGAGCCTGTCCCCTTGGCTGGCTCCCTTCTTGCTGTGAAGTGTCTGTGGGAAGGCGAAGGCCCGACTCAGGAGGCATTTCTGTAGGTTCTCCTAGGTCCTCGGGGTATTTCTAATCCAGTTCTCCTGGCCTCCTATGCCCCAGGGATCCTGTTCATGAAATACAGACACAAACGTGGAGAAACTTGTGGCACAGCACGCCCATCACAGCTCCTCTCAGGGCTCCGCAGGCCTGTCCCCATGCAGTCCCGCGGCCTCAGGCCTTGACCTCCCTAGCCTTTGCCCCGGCCTCCTCGGCTACTCTCCAGTCTCAAGACAGGCTGGGTGCGCTCTGCCCTCGGCCTTCTTGCTCCCCGCTCCCTGCACCTGGGAGCTTCTCATCTCACCCACCGCCCATCCTGAAAATCTCAACTCAGCTGTTGCTTCCTTCTGGAAGTCTTCCCTGACCCCACCTCTGCTGTGGCCCAGAGGAAGAAGCCCCCACGAAATCCCGAAGGGACCTGGACCACCTGCCACTCGTGTGTATTTGCTTCCGTGGCTGCTGCCACAGATAACACAAGCTTAGAGATACAAATTCATCCTCTTAAACTTCTGGAGGTCGGAAGTCCGGAATCCGTCCACTGGGCTGAAGTCAGGGTACTGGCAGGGCTGAGTTATTTCTGGAGGCTTCAGGAAAAAAACTTGACTTTTCCAGATTCTAGACGTACCTGAGTGCCCTGTCTAGTGACCCCTTCCCCCCACCCTCGTGGCTAGGCATGCAGCACTTTCCAGTCCCTCTCTGACCTCTTCCTCCATCACCTCCAGTTATTGTGACCTTCAGCCTCCTTTGAGGACCCTTGTGATGACATCAGGCCTACTCGGAGCATCCAGGGTAATCTCCCCACTTAAGATCCTTAACTGAATCACATCTGCAAAATCCTCTTTGTCCTGTAAGGTGACATGTCCATAGGTACCAGGGAGCAGGGCATGGACATCATTGGGGGCCCATTAGTCAGCTGACCACATGGTATGTGACTGCATTGTAAGCGCTAGAGAGCAAGGACTGTATCGTTCCTCACTCACTATTGTAACCCTAGCGTGTGGCCCAGGGACTGGCCTGCGGTGCTGCTAAAACATGCATTGAGTTACGTAAGTTAATGAACTGATGGACGGACAGACGGTGGGATGGATGAGTGGATGGATGCGTGGATGAACTTCCATGATGTCCAGATTTCACTCAGGATCCTCAGAACCCGTCTCAGTACAAACAGCTCAGTAGGGCCCATTTGGGTTTGCAGCTGGCTCCGTCCAGGAAACTTGTATTTTGGGGCATTTCTAGGTGAGCCTGTGGTGCTGGCACCCTGCACTCAGCCTCACCCCAGAGAAGTCCCTATCCTCCGTGTCCCAACACACTTTACAGTGTAAATGCCAATCACGTTACCACTCGCTCAAGCCCCTGAACCGGCAAGGTCCACGCTGAGGCCATCTACAGTAACAAGGGACAGGAAGCCACTGCCGGACAGACAGAAAAGCACACGTCCATGGCAGATGTTTCCTAAGTCCCTCACTAAGCTCCGTGATGACCATGTAACCTCAGAGAGCCGAGAGGTTGTGTCTCTTGCAAGTTTAAATCTCAGGCTAAGCTACTCTCGTTCAGTTAGTGGCACCTGACATTTGTAACGCGGAGAGATGTAACATTACGAGGAAGAGGGACAGTGTTCGGGCCCCGGCATTCCACGGCAGGCATTCAGGTGCTCCCTTGGTGAGACTCGGTGCACAGAAGCTAGTCTGGCTCCCGTAGCACAGTGCTCCCCAGTGAATTCAGTCACGAGCCAGCGCACACGCGCACCGGACTCAGGGCTCTGAACACCCACGTTCTCCAGGAAGAAAGTCGCGGTGCAGAGCCATCCACTAGTCCACACCCTTCCTCCCCAATCACCTGCTAGGCAGCTGGCAAGCTGGACGTGAGGTTTGATGAGAGCCACACCGGCCTCGTGCCCCGGCCTGCCGCTGAGGCCCAGGGAGGCCCCGGCTCCATCCAGGAGGAAGCCGGCAACTCAGAAATACTCATTTGACTCTTGTTCCAAGTCATCTATAAACTGAACTTATAAATTCCAGGCCGAAGGGTTTGAACTCAAGGACCGGCATCTCTGTTTTTGTGTCACCCAACAACGGTTTATGACCTAGAAAATAATTGACAAATGTTCACTCCCAAAATTAAAATTAGACTGTGCCCATCAATTAACCTAAATTCTGCATCTCCTGACCTTTTACTCTTCAAGTCCTTATTCCATTTAGATGGTTACTGTCAGTTTGCCATATATTCAGGGGAGATTTGCTCTCATGAATGCATATTACCCTGCAGACAATATTTGGGTGCGAATCCTCTGTTTCTGTGAATTCAGGCCACCGGTATCCTGCCAATGGACATGGCTAAAATGTAAACATTTAATAATATTAAAGAGGCTACAGAGGGTCCTATTTAAAGAGAAACTCTCCAAAAATGAGCTTGATCTAACTTATTAGAGGCTGCTTATCTTTGTTTTCCAAAATAATACAACACACTGGCAGCTACAAAAGAGATTATCTTCACGGCTCAGAGAGGGGGAAGGAGGGCCAATTTGTCACCACCTAAGTCACCAACACACCAAACTCATCTTAAATTAATGTTCACATTTAAGAAAAATCTTGTTATCTTAATGCATTGTTAATTCTTCCTGGATAATAGCTCAGGGAAAGCTGGCCCGTGGAGACCTTGGGGACACAATGCTGGGACAGTCACTGATTGTAGGGAGGAGGGAAGTGTCTGCTGGGGACAGGGAACCATTGGGAGACTGGTATGACCACAGGCTTGTTGGTAGCCGACATTGAAAGGCCATCAGCTTGGCTCTGAGCTACGTGCGACCTTGCAGGTGACATCCCTGCCTGTACGAGGGGAAGGAAGTGAACAGCAGGAGCAGAAGTGCCGCTTTCAGAGAATGCCCTGGTTCATGAGGCCCTGTGATTTCTGGGGCGTGGACGTCCTCGCCGTGCTCTGGGCAAGGACCCGCCCCTACAGCTGCGTGGCCTCAGGTCAGGCTGCGGTCGGATGAATGCCCGTTGAGCCCCTCATCATTCTTCGCACGTGCTCTGGCCACAGACCTGCACATCTTGGCATTCTTGGGTCACTTTGCCATGGAGACTGTTATTTTTAAGTTTAATAAGTTCGTCAAGTGTGTTGTGTCATTAGAAAAGACTATCCTACCTTCTACTCCTATTCGTGCAATTCTGTTCTAGGCTCTGGGGTCAACGTTCTCCCAGGACCTGTGCTAAGGTCCGAGTCCAGAAGGCGGGCGGCACTCAGAGGTGACGCTGACGCTGGGCTAACTACGCTGATTCTCATGTTGTATTTATGCGTTGAATACATATGCTCGAAATTCTGAAGGCCAGCCAGACATGTGGCTGGAAGGGAGCACGTGAGGACAGAGCACCCGATGCCGTTGTTCAGAACGTCCCAGTGCCTTGAGTGGGAGGTGTTTCTGTTGGGCTCGGGCAAGGGTCTCCACCAGTGCGGTACCCGCTCTCTTCTCACCCTCCCACTTCCTAATTATTTATTCACACTGATTTTCATCCTAAAGTTCCAGGTACCTCTACGTTCACAAGAGTCATGAGGACAGAGTTAAAGAGCGCGTTATGGTCCCTCCGCACGGCTGTGGCGTGTCACTGGGTGACCCCACTGCCAGAGAGACGGTGCGTCTTCTTCGGGCCGCGTACAGCAGGCCAAGCACGAGGACCAAGAGCTTACTCTCTAGGCACTCGTCGTGCATGACTCGGGCCACCCTCGCACCAGCCTACGAGCCAGACGCAGCTGTCCCCCATCTACGGGTGAGGAAGCGGGGGCCCCGGGAACACACGCAGCCTCGGCTCTGCTGTGCGTGCTCTCGACCACCAGGCTGTGGTGCTGTCCCGAAAACGGACGTGGATCCCTCTATCGCTTCCTGCTGTTACTCCTGGTGCCCAGGGGGCAGCTGGCATCGCCGGGCACCAGCGGGTCTTCCCTAGGCAGCGGCTCGGGACTGCGGAGCCAGCTTCAGCCGTTTGCTCGGAGGGAAGCTAAGGTCCCGACGCATCTTGAAGCCTCACCAGAAAGAACAGTGTGAGTCCTTCAGGGGTCCAGACACGAGAGCAGAGCCCTGTGCCCATGAGGCCCCTCACCAACCTCTCCCACCTCTGCTACCTCAGGCAAGAGGCCACCTGCACACCATTCTTCCGGTTGCTTATCTTGCCTGTAGCCCAAATCAAGAGGAGCAAGTGACAGCTTCCTTCACTCTGAAATGCAAACGTAAGGCTCAACCCTTTCTCACTCCTTCTCTAGGGCACGACCCCCAGGGCATTGTTCGTAAGGCGTTCGTGTCTCTAGGAAACCGACTTTCCTGTTCCTCGTGGGCACGGCTCACCACCACTGTACTGTCTTCTGCATTTGTAAGAAGAATGCAAACAACTAAAATGTCATCATGGAGGATACTTTGCTTAATTGTCGATCTTGCTGTGGCTCAGGTGTGCACGTGAAATGGGCCCAGAGGCCATCAAGCCAACATCAGTGTTCCCTCAGCAAAGCCCTTTGGAGAACCAACCCAGTCTGGCCTCCAAGCCCTTCGTCCCCAGTCTCCTAGTCTAACCGGACAGTAAGTTGATGTAGGGTAGCCAAAAGAAAAACTAATTTCAGTATAAACAACTCAGACACGGAGTCAAGTTTTCTCCTGTGTCTTGTGTTGCACTGGGAAACCATTTGCCTAAAATGCTACCTTGCCTGTGCACAGAGAGAGAATCTAGCCTGAAGGCTCTCTCAAGAGAGACCAGGTTTCCTGGGGAAGGGCCCACAAGACCAGTCAGTAATCCCAGGCACTTTCGAGCCCCTCAAGCTGATGAGAAGAAATGAGGAAAGCAGGTGTAAGAGTAAGGAGGAAAAAATACAGTTCCAGATCCCTGGGTGGCTCGGTCAGTCACGCATCTGCCTTCAGCTCAGGTCACGATCCCAGGGTGCTGGGGTCAAGCCCCACATCGGGGGGAGTCCTTGCTCAGCGGGGAGCCTGCTTCTCCCTCTGCCTCTGCAGCTCCCCCTGCTTGTGCTCTCTTTCTGTCAAATACATGAATAAAATCTTTAAAAAAAATACAATTCCTCTTCACTCATTTGCTGCTTTTTTTCCCTATTGGCAATCATTTTCGTTTTTTTCATTATAAAAATTCTTACTATGTAAAGGATATTAACATGTTTCTTTATGATAAATATATTAAATATTTTAAAAAATACAATTCCAAAGAAGCACCATTCATCCCAGTCCTGGGAGTATGCTTAGTTATGGCTCCTGGGTTCTCCCACACCAGCAGCCACCCAAATGCGGGGGCTACCCTGTTCCCCAAACTAAGAGGAGACTCTTGGTATAACAGGGAAGGAGCAGTGAGTGGGGGCTGGGGGGCCGTGGTTATCGGTCGGGCTCTGTTTCCATTTCAGACTCTGTCCTCTCAGTGTGGAGAGGGATCGGACAAGGGACCCCGCACTCCTCCGAGCCCAGGTTTGGACATGCTCTTCTGGCCAACGGGGTCGCCCAGCTGAGGACAAGGCCAAGGCGTGTGCAAGGGGAGACAGCAGCGCAAGTCCACGCAGGTCACCTGGCAGGGACTAGGCCATGGGGGGGGGGCAGGTATTTGGTCAAACATTCTCCTAGTGTTTCTGAAGGAGATTAACATTTGAATTTGTAAACTAAATAAGGCGCACTGCCCTCCCTAATACGGGTAGGCCTCGTCCAATCAGCGGAAGGCCTGACTAGAACAGAAACGCTGACCCTCCTTTGAGTAAGAGAGAATTCCTCCTACGTAACGGCCTTCAAGCTGGGACAGTGGGTTTTTTCCTTCCTTCAGACTCGAATGGAAACATTGGCTCTTCCTGGGTCCTGAGCCTGGGCTTTTGGACTGAAACGACCCCACTGGCTGTCCCGGGCCCCCAGCTTGCTGACTCACCCTGCAGACTTTGGGACGCGCTGGCCTCCATAATTGCACGAACCAATCCCTTCTAGTGAATCTCTTTCTACTGGTGGTGTTTCTCTGGGGAGCCCTAATACCTGGGTGACCCCTGGAAGGCATTTCTATTCCACCTGCAGCCATAGCATATTTGTATGGGGCCGACGTGAACGACTGCACAGTGATGACTTCAATGCTTTACTCTGTGTGATTAGGAACTGACCATAAATGTTTGATATTTCCTGAAAATGGGACTGAAAAAGCATACAGAAGCTACCTTCACAGAGCAAACCTGTCATAGGTACCCCGATGTTGGACAGGTGTGCGATGGGACAGGCAGCAAGAGGCACCAAGGAGGCCTGGGGTACGTGGAGGTTGGAGACCCCTGGAAGGGGGCCGGCTTAGGGGGGACAGTGTGGGGTCGTGATGCTGCAGAGGGAGCCAAGGAGCTTAGGACTTTGGACTCAGCGGGAATCTATGCCGTTAGACCCCTCCTTGTGTACGCCGTGCTCCCTACTTGCACCTTTCTGCCCGAATCGTGTCCTAGTGGATAGCTTCCTGTCCCATCACGTCTATTGTGTGTCCATTCAGTTATTCACCCTGAGAGTAACGCAGATCCAGACCCCGTCTCCTGCCTGATTTCTTCACCACCCTCCCGTCTCCCTGGGTAAACTCTTCAGTACCCCCAGGGCCGGGGCAGTGTTTGCTGATCTCTGGAAGTCTGGGGCGGTTCAGCCCACAGAGGATTTCTGTATCGCAAGTCCCTCTTAATATTGATCCCAGCCTTAATGATGCCCTAAATCCATATCAAACACTTCCGTTGCCAAAAGACAGGCTCGTTCCTGGTTCTAAATGGTGCTAACAGGATGGGTGGTCGCTTGTAATCTAATTAACACGGCACAGATGTGATGGGAGCGGCTGGGTACTCTGTTGTAAACAGGGGCATTGCAAGCTTCATGCTGACGAAACAGAGACATTTTTCGTAGACTGTCTTCGTAAACATGCCATTGACTGCCAGGAGCACAGTTCAGCGTTAATTACAGGAAAGTTGACGTTATTGACGATTGGACAGCGCTCGATGACATTGAGGGAGTCGGTCTTCCACAGCTGCTTCACGGGGCTGCTCCGCGGCTCAGCTCTCGCGTGGTTCCCGGACACACGGAGGTAGAGACTGCTTGTTCTTATGCGTGGAGCAGGCACTTGACCAGAAAGCCCCCATGCAGTTTTTGAGGCTTCTCCCTTCCGGGCGTGTTCTAGACACCGTTCTGTTGGGAGGGGCGGCAGCGAGGATGCCGCCCGCACACGGAGAGAAGCCCACCTGAGGTTAACGTGCTAAAACCACAGTCCAGGAGGGCACGTCCCAGCCGGGCTCGGGGCAGCGAGGTGGCCTTCTGCTCCCCTGCGGAAGGTGCCGGGTGGCCACATCCGCCCAAGTATGCCAGCGCCGAAAGCCCGCAGAACAGCACAGTCTCAGCTTGGGCGCCTCGCCTCGAGAACCAGACTACACAGGCCTGAGGGACCACGATGGTCACCTCCTGCCAGACGTGGGACTTGTGTCCCGGACCCAGCAAAGCAAGATAAGAAGCAAATCAAGGAGGCGCGTAACAGCCATGCTTGGAGTCACAGCCCGGTCCCGTTGGCCGCCTTGAACGGCGTGCATCTGTCTCACCGGACGTTAACTTCAAGCCCTGGAATCAGACTAACGGGAGCCCGACACTCTCACTCGGAGCAGGTGGTCACGGGTCGAGCTGCCCTGAGACCCAGCTTCCAGAAAGCGTCCCGTTGTCTCTACATCACCAGATCCCAACGGATGGCTCTCCCCCACAGCCCATGACCTGAGGCCTTGAGTCACCCCCCCGAGGGTCAGCCGGAAGAGTCTCCCGCGCCAAGTCCCGATGGCTGCGGTGTTTGGTCCACGGACGGGAGCCAGCAAGGCCCCATCTCGGGACAGGAAGCCACCAAGTGTCTGGAGAACAGCTTTCAAGAGCTCGAGCGTGAAAAAGTGCTCATTTAAAACAAAATGTTCCTCCTAATTTTGACTATTTTTGGCTCTCTGGCCGTTACGGCACCATGGCCGTCTAAGGAGGCGGAAAACTGCCCATTCCAGACCCCTCCGGGTCCCATAGAGCAGGCTCTGACTTCGTGACGCAAACCCCAAACGCGGAGTGAACGGTTTCTACCGCTCCCGCAGCTCGTTAGCGGCACTGGAGCGCTCCGCGGAAGCCGAGGAATAGCCCTCCACGGGAATCCGTCACTTCGCCTGTCAGTGACTCGGGAAGGGAGGCAGTCACGCTGTGTACTTCACCCCCAAAATCGTCACTAGGAACAAAACACCAGCAGTAAGGGAAAACGAGTCCCCGGGCGGCCTGGAGGCAAAGAACCCGGAGGAGAAATCCAGTCTGCTGGTGAGCGGGAGGAAGGCGGCCCTCGGTGGCTGCTCCTGGCAGCTGACAGCGGGCGGGGGACAGAGGCCCTGATCTCGAGCTGACCCCATGAGCAGGCTGCTGGGACCTCCGTGGTGTCAGCGGGAAGAGCCAGTCCCGACTGCCTCGCCGCTGGCCTTCCTGCCGTGAGGGCTGGTCTCGGTGGCTCTGGCCTGGCCAAGCTTGGTATGCGGGGTGAGGAGCCCTGCACCCCCAACCCCACCAGCTCCAGGTCCAGCTCCCTGCGTGGACCTCCAAACACTTGAGAGGAGGAGAGCCACAGGCCACGTCATCTAAGTAACACAGCCGGCCATCCAGTGTGCACTAGTGGGGCCTTGGCCCCAACAGAGAAGCTCTCAAAGGCCCCAAGCACGGTGACTGGGGTCTGTAATGACAGTCCCTCGCCGGCCACCCCTCCTCGAGAGGGTTCCCCTGGGGGAGGAGGTGGATAGTGGCTTCACCTCTCATCTCGGCCACCCAGCAAAAGTTGGCTGGAGCTGCCAGGTCACCCAGGAACCCCCTTCAGTCTCTGTCAGCACATGCATTAGGCACCAAAGTATACCACCTTCATTCCCAGCCTCCAGTGGGCCTCACTGTCAATCATGGGGGAGTCACTCCTGTTCCAAGCAGCCCTCTGTGGGGGGACGTCTGTGCCCCGTGAGCCAACAGGGTAACTGGTTAGATGCCGCAAAGGAGTTGAGACCCACGGCTGCACCAGCTGCTAATTCATCCTGAAATATGGTTCCATTTACTGGGATACAGAAATGGGCCAGACAAATGGAGATGGGTCGTTCAGAATTTCACATTAATGTGTAGGGTTGTAAATACTAACCAATATTGATGGCTTAGATCTAAATTCAGATTTTCTTCTTGGAAATGGCAATAAATAACATGAAAACATTTTATACACCAGAAGCCTTATTTGTCAGGAGCATCGAAACAGATATAAATGTCATTTCTTCAAGGAGCAGAGAACAGTTCCATCTCCCCACTAAGGAGTCCCAGGTGAGAAGCTGGGAACGGACAGAGAAGGGGGCCCAGGTGGCCATGGGGGGAGCCCACAGACTCTGGGTGGGACGACGCAGACCTGTATCTCTCCCCCACCTGCTCCGTGGGGAGGCCCTGCGGTGGCAGGACAGGGCGTGTGCAGGAGCTCCGCTCCTCCGGCACGACCGCAGAGGCAGGAGAGGATGCCCGGGAGCAGAGCACGCGGAGACGAACGGCATGCCATCTCTGGCGAGAGAAGCAAGGCCTCCGCGTCGCAGTGCCGAGCACGATGTGCCAAGTTCTGCTCGCCAGCCTGCGTCATCTCACTTCACCTCCCCTCCTCGCGGACCGAGCAGCACAAGCGAGGCGACAGAGGACCAGAATGGTAAGGAACGGCCTGCAGCCACGCACCTGTACGATCACATCCTCCTGTCCAGACCCTAAGTTCTGTCTCACACCTCGCCCTCTGACCTGGCCCGGCCTCCAGGAGGGACGCTCGCAGGTGGCGCGTGGGGGAACGCAGTGAGTCAGCGAGCGCACAGGAAGGAGGTAGGGTCTCTGGTGGGACAAGGCGGGTTTGGGTGGGTGGCACGTTAGCGTGGCTGGGACACTTTGGGAGAGAGTCATTGATGTCTGGGAACACAGAGTGGATAGGGTCGACCCTTGCTATCCACATTCGTGAATTCACCCACGCTCTACAATTTACTCGGGACCCCCAAGTCAATACTTGCGTTGCATTTGCAGTCATTTCAAACGTGCCCGGGGTGAGTGATTTGAACAGTCCGACGTGCGCACTCCCAGCTGAGGTCAAACATTCGACAAGCCACCTTCCTGTCTCAGCTCTGAGACTATAAGCAGGTCTCACGTCACGGTCCGTTGAGCGCCAGACTCTTCTATCTTTGCGCTTTTGGCTGGTGATTTTGCTGTTCGATGGCCCTTGCGCCCAGCGCTGCCGTGCTGGCCAGCGATCGTGTGGGCGAGAAGGCTGAGGTGCGTGTGCCTCACGGAGGAGACACGCGTGTTCCATAAGCTTCCTCGGGCATGAGGCGTGAGCTCGACGTGCATGAACGCACCGCACACGTTAGCGAGGTGTCTTTGGGCAGCACGCAGGCAGCAAGATTATGTACCGAGAAACATGCCGGGCCTGGAGGCCTGCGGGACCCTAACCCTGTGTCTCCCTGGGAGCCAGGGTTCCATGTTCGCTGTTTCCGTGTCTGTGATGATCGCAGGACAGAACTGTCACAAATCGGAGACTCAGTCGTGCCTTGAAAGGGGGCCTTCACCCAGGAGCGTGCACAAGAAACCAGATCGCACAGGAATGCAGTGAACAGGCCGGGGTTTTATGTCATCTCCGTCGTCCCCAGTGCAACCCGAAAAGTGGGTATTCTTCCTCTCACTAACCCCAAGGGGACTGAAGTCTGGAGATCCCGTTTCTGGCCAACAGACAAGGGGTAAAGCCTCAGACCCAGGCTGGACGCAGGGCGCCACGCCCACAGCCCTGAGCTCGTGCCGTGCCGGCACCGCTGCGGGGCCCACAGAGCTCAGGCCCACACGGCATCTCTCCGGGTGCTGGGAGGAGACCCTCAAAGGGCAGAGCGCTTCCTGACCGTGACAACTGCTGTGGTGGGGACCCAGAGACACAGTGTGCATGGCAGTAAACCTCGGATGGGTCCCCTCTCCGGAGAGGGGGGACACTTTCCAGGCAGCTGACCTGGAACGGCACCATCTGAGGCCGACCCCTGTGCACGGCAGCGTTCTAACGGGCACGTAGGGATCGGGCCTCTAGCAGCATCCTACGTGACGTGGTGCAGAGGAAGCCCCTTCCCGGATGTTGTGCCCTTCCCCCTTTTTGGAGGGAACTTCCCAGCAAATGAACAGCTGGGGGAGACCAGGGCCAGCAGCCAGGTATTAGCTCCAAGTGCAGGGAGGGGAGGCTCAGGCAGCCCAGGGGGTTCCATGGAGGCAGAGGGGATGGAGAGGAGCCCTGGAAGACGGAGGGGATGTGCCCATGGCCCACTTGGTAAGGCAGGGACATCATATTTCATGAGTAAAATGGGAAGCGTGGGTGGAGCTGGCTGAGGCTTGCCTCCGGAGGTGGCCTCTGAGAGGTCCAGGACTGCAGTCCCCGAAGTAGGTCCGCCAAGAGCAGTCCTGTTCCCTGCAGAGCCAGCGACAGACCCCTGTGCCTCCGTCTTCCTTCTCTGGACCAAGGAGTGGGCACTCTGGTAGGAGAGACGTGGGATCCCAAGAAGATAACGGGCACAGAGAGGGTCACAGGGCTGCAGGCATCACTGAGATGAACGCGTCACTCCTCTGAACGAGCCGGCTCACTTCATCTCTGTGTTTTCTCAAATCAGAGTAGTTGTTACTGAATTCACCCTAAGCTTTGTAAACACCGAGACTGAATGTAGCTACAGAAAAGAGACACCCCTTAGGAATCTCTGTACGCACATGATCTGATTTATCTCCTGCCTCTAGGTGGGGATTTGGGCCAGACGAGCTATCTCTGCAAACCCATTATACCTCCCTCACCTAAGGGGGGTCACAGCCGTTCCACGGCTGTTCACGCTTACATCGCATTGTAATGGTTCCCGTTAAATCACAGTAATTATGAAAATGCAGGTGACAAGTACATCAATTTGTGATAAGAGCTACCCAGCTCTCTGTAAAATTCATCCATAATAACAGCGCACTTTGAAAATGTTTAGCTCAATGATACTCAGAGCTGCTGCACTAATTATCAGAGCAGCGTGGAAGCCTCAGCCGGTGACCAGCCACGGAGGACCAGGCTGCCTACAGCAGGAAAGGGGCCCCACTGGAGGGTGACCCTCTTGCAAGGCTGTCAGGACCATCCGCAGCCAGGCACAGCCTGCAAAGGTGCAGACACCCAGGGGCCCTCAGGACGGCACCCCGGGATTGGCCCCAGGCTGACGGGCTCCCCCTGCAGACAAGCACTGTCCTGAGCCCTCCGTGCCCCACGCTCGCTGACGGGTTCCCAGCACAGCGGATTTGAGGTCAGTGCGGTAGCGTGAAGAGAGGCTGCTTCTGCTGCTTGCTAAGATCGTGCCATCACAGGAGGTGCTGGAATCAGGCCCACGACTTCAGGGTGGTGACAAAATAAAGATGCAGCCCGTTTCCCCAAGTGTGAATACGGTTGATTACATTCCCTGGTTACTACTGTGTCTGGAGAGAAGACTCATGACCGGGAGTCGGCGGGAGGCGGAAACCCAGAAATGGGAAGTGTGCTCGGAGGAACCATCCTTGGGGACCCCATGTTGTGGCGGGAAGGAGCCTCGAGTTCCCCGGCTCCAGCCCCAAACCTGCTCACACGGGGTGCAGAGTGGTGTGGCGGCAAGCCGGCCTCTGGGGCTCGGGGGCCGTGGGCTTCTCCGTGGGGTCCCGATCCCTGTCCCGTCTATCCACCCGGCAGCCGTGAGGGTCGCACGAGGGGTCGGAGCCTGTCGGTGATGTTCAGCGTCACCGCTGCGAAGACCGCGGGGAGGAACGACGAGCAGGGAGTGGCAGCCTCGTTCCCGTCATCTCTGCCCGCTGGACCGCAAACGAAACAGAGACCCACCTCGTAGATGGTGTGAGTGAAACAGTCACTCGTGGACTGAGTCGTGTCCCCCAACAGACAGGTTGAATTCCTACCCCCAGCACCTGTGAATGTGACTTTTTCTGGAAATAGAGGCTTGCAGATATAATCAGATTCAAATGAGGTCGTACCGGATTAGGGTGAACCCTGTGTCCAATGACAAGTGTCTTTCTAGGAAGACAAGGTGTGGACACAAGACACACATGTCATGTGAACACAGTCAGAGAATGTGATGTGCCTACAAGCCAGGGGACACCGAGGACTGTCGGACACCAGCCCCCAAGGGCAGCGGACGCCACGCCTCCAGTGGGAACCGACCCTGCCCGCGCCGTGACCGGAGACCCAGAATCTAATACACACTGGGGCTGGGTTCCAGGTGACAGCCGACACGTTTGGCCCCGCACCTGGTCTCACAGCAGCGGCCGCCTCCGCTGAGCAGAGCCACGCAGCCTGGGGAGACACGCGGTTGAACCGTCACCACACCTCGGGAAGCTGCCGAGACAGCAGTCATTTTCAGATTTTAACTCGTGCTCCCCAATAAACAGCTAATTGAGCCCTGAGTTTGAGAGGATGCTGGGGCAGCAGCCCCGGACCTGGTGCCCCCAGCCCAGTGCCTCCGGCGCCCAATCCCAGCCCTGCCGAGCACAGGAAGAAGAAAAGCAAGGTTTCACCGTATTATTCCTCAGGTAGTCACATTGCTTCAAGCGTTAACTTTCCATGGAAGTAGAATTTCTGTAAAAATGCCCTAAAGTAAGGCACAGACATTTTTGTTTGGTTCCAAGGTAGGGCCGAGCAGGAAGAATAGGAAAGTGGGAATCTAAATCTAATTTCATGAGAATTAATGTCTTTATAAGGAACCCTCACTCGTGTACAGCAAGTTTCCAACATCAGGGAGGAAGCGATACGGGAGCCCACACAGGATCTCCCGCTGCAACTGGAGTTGACAGCAGCGGACAACATGGCCTCGAGGTGGCTCCCCCTCCCCCCCTCGGGGTCTGGCTCCGTGGCCCAGCTCCGTGGTGTGGGTGTCCATCTCCGGAAGCAGAGGTCAGCAGACCTGCCCGGTAAGGTGCCAGACAATAAATATTCCCGGCTCCATGGGGCAGATGGTCTCCGGCGCCGGGCACAGGCAACCCTCGCCCTTCGGTGAGCACGCGGGCGCTCCGTGCATTGGTGTCCCCTACCCGTGGACACTGTGGCTCAGATGCCACACACTCTTCACGTGTCAGCAAATAGCTGCTCTTCTTCCGGAATTTTCTTTTTGTCTGTTTTTTTGTTTTTGTTTTTTATTATTATGTTATGTTAGTCACCATACAGTACATCCTTAGTTTTTGATGTAGTGTTCCATGATTCATTGTTTGCATATAACACTCAGGGCTCCAGGCAATGCATGCCCTCCTTAATACCCATCACTGGGCTGACCCATCCCCCCACCCCCCTCCCCTCCGTGGAAGGAGCCGAGATGCCCTTCAACAGACGAATGGATAAAGAAGATGTGGTCCATATACACAATGAGATATTCCTCAGTCATCAGAAAGGATGAATACCCAACATTTGAATGAACATGGATGGCACTGGAGGAGATTATGCTGAGTGAAACAAGTCAAGCAGAGAAAGACAATTATCATATGGTTTTACTTATTTGTGGAACATGAGGAATAGCATGGAGGACATTAGGAGAAGGAAGGGAAGAGCGAAGGGGGTGGAAATCAGGGGAGGAGATGAACCATGAGAGACTATGGCTCCAGAAGTTTCAATGATTTAAAAACGTACCCTGCCTCCCACATCACTGTGATCTTTTGGTTCATTGCTGTGAGATTTTCTGAAGTTGTATTTTGCATGTTTTCTGAAATCTCCATTAGTTATTTGATTTTATAAATATATTTCATTTAAAAAATCTTGTGTTGGTACCTGTATATATTTACTGACTTATATATTTAATGATAACAAAATATAAAGTGATATTTAGGCAATTTTTACAATGTCCTATCTCATACAGATGAAGTGCCCGGGAGACTGGCGCTCCAACCCTGCTGTGGACAATGTGAATTTGCTAAAAAAGTAAAATAAATAAAAAGCAAAGCCATAAAGAGAGTTCTTACCTGGACCTTAGGAAGCAGGCACCGCCCGTGGCAGGGGGCGGGGGGGGGGGGGGGGGGCTGGTGTAGAAGGTCTCAAATGTCATGCACCCAGGACGCCCTCTGCAGGGAGACTTGGCCTCTCTTAACTCTGAGTTCTTCTCTAGCAACCGACATTCGGGTGTGGATGGACACACGGAGGCAGCACCAGAGACAGCACATCGGAGCAAACCCCAGGCAGGATGAACCAGGCTCACTGGGACCTGCTTTGGACTGGTCTCTTCCACTTCTGCAGGGCCTGAGAACAGGGGTCCAGACAGCATGAGTGAGTTAAGAAGCATCTTCTGCAAAGCCTAAGACGGTGGAGCCCTCGGGGGACTGTGCTGGGGGTGAGAGGCATCAGCAGGTGGCCTTCGTCCGTGAAGTCTTGCCGAGACCCAAAGTCCCTCCGAGCTCCAGGACTCACCGGCTGCCGCAGGAAGGGGGCCGGTGTCTGACCGTGTCCCTGCCCCAGCTTCCCCGCCACCCCCCACGCCCCAACAGTTGAAGCCTTGAAGCTTCCCTCTGTGCCGTTGCCTGACCGTCCTCAGCGGACCCCAGAAGCATGTGCAGCTCGGTAGACCTACCTGGGATCCGTGTGCGTGTGGGGAGATCCCATGTCTCAGTGCCTCACTGCTGAGCCCTGTGTCCCCTCCCCACTGGGCGCCCTGCCCTCAGCTGGTCATCAAGTACCTACTGAGAAACATCTCCAGGTCCTGGACTGTGTGAGGAGCTTCGTTATGGCAGACCCTGGAGACGTATGCAGCAGCCAAGGGAATCTCGGGCGCAAATGGACAGGGCGGGGGCTCCTGCGGGGGGTACCTGCGTGAGGAGTGAGGAGGCGTGAGGGGGGAAAGGCCACTGAGGACCTTGGGAGCCTTGGATCCGGGACTTTATATGAGGAACAGGGAACCCTCAAGGGCTCCAAGCAGGGTGACGGTGTCCACTTTGCAATTTAGAAAGACCCCTGACTCCCTTCGGGGGAGAACAGACCAGAGCAGAGTGTGGACAACTAGTCACAGGGTTGGCCCAGAAAGCTAGTCCACATTTGGAAAATTGTTAGGAAGGAAACACACCAGGGCTAGAAATAGCCTGCAGGGGTGAGCAGGGTGGAGGCAGGGGCAGGCAGAAGGGAAGAGGGCATCCTTGCCTGATGGCCACAGAGCCCCAGAACGCCCCCAGACACAGGGAAACAGTCCCATCCTTGTTGGTAGGAATGGAAGGAATTGGAATCCACTAACAATCCAGATCCTGGGTAACACTTGCAGACTACCATGCCCTGTGGATCTTCTCGGCTGTCAGCAGGGGGCTGATTGCGGGTTCGCTGGGGAGGTGTGCGTTGTCCGAAGGAGGAGTGCAGGCAGAGAAGACTGGAGAGAGCTGAGTAATTCCTGGCCATCAGGGAGCAGCAGCGCCTCCTTACAGAGCCATGGAGAGTTCTGGAGAGCCCTGGAAGATTTTGGAGAGCACTGGAGAGTTCTGGAGGACCCTGGAGAGCCCTGGAGAGTCCTGGAGAGTTCTTAAGGGTCCTGGAAAACACTGGAGTGTTCTGGAAGACTCTGGAGAGCCCTGGAGAGTTCTGAAGGGTCCTGGAGGACACTGGAGAGTTCTGGAGAACCCTGGAGATTCCTGGAGGACCCTGGAGAGTTCTGGAGAGTTCTAGGAGACTCTAGAGAGCCCTGAAGAGTCCTGGGGAGTTCTGGAGGACCCTGGAGAGCCCTGAAGAGTCCTGGAGAGTTCTGGAAGACCTTAGAGAGGCCTGGAGAGTTCTGAAGGGTCCTGGAGGACCCCGGAGAGTTCTGGAGAACCCTGGCGATTTCTGGAGGACCCTGGAGAGTTCTGGAGAACCCTGGAGATTTCTGGAGGACCCTGGAGAGTTCTGGAGAGTTCTAGAAGATCTAGAGAGTTCTGGAAAGATCTGGAGGACCCTGGAGAATCCCAGACACACACGATTGCAAAGGTCCACCTGAGACCTTTTCCTGTGCATGTTTTTCCCTCCTAATATGTTCTGTGAGATAACTGTCTGCCTTCGATTTGAAAACCATTTCCTTTGTTCACCTTTCCAGAAAATGTAACACCCTATGGGGTCCGGCTATAAAAAGTCATTCTGCAGGCCTGCACACCAACCACTCGGGAAAGAAGATTACCTATCCGGGTATAACCAGTAATGATGAGATTATTTTGGAAATGCACTTAAAAACGTATGGGCAATATGGTCACACGCCGCCCGGCGTTTGTCTTTTCAGGGTGCAGCTGGACGTGCAGAATTCTCAGGGAAAGCTGGAGAAAGGAAGGATGAACGTGCCAGGGGCTTGAATGATGTGCATTGTATCTCGGGAAGGGAGAGAGAATTTCATTTTCTCACTTATTATCCCCTATGATGTGTCACCAATGGTCTGTGAAAGGAAAAATGGGGAGGACCACTGTAAATTTTATCGCTAAGCTAAAAAGATTAGGGAAGAGGCAATGCGAGCTCTCAGCCTGTATTTCTGTGTGAACTTAAAAGATTAGTTTACTAAGCAACTCTTTTAATGTTCCCATTGGCCAAGAAAATGAAGAAAAGAAAGAGGAGCCAATGAATGGATCTGACAGCGAGAGAAAGTTGTGTTAATAACCTCATTTGGGTAAATGTCCTTCGAATGCTTTTTAAAACCTATAAACATGAGGTATGTCCTTCTCAGATCCATTCTCTAAATGTCCCATTGCCACTGAAATCACTTCAAGTGCATTTCGGGAGGACAGGGCGTAGACTGCGAAGTAGAAACGGCTTTTTCTCCTCTGATTGTCTGCAGATAGTGCGTGACCTTGGAGGAGAGGCTGTCCTTCCTAATCTATAAAACGGGGCCACGTCTGCCACCGTTCCCTGATAAAGATGGGCAAAGCCAAAGAGCAAAGCCGCCCATCTTGTTCTCAGCTCTTCCTGCCCAAGCATCCCAGCTCCGGCCTTGTGGGGGGGCCCGTGGGAACTCTGATTCAGGCACATCACTCCTGTGCCGGAAGCTTCCATGTGCATGACCTGGTTCAGTCCGCATAGCCCCTCTCCCGCTGACGCTGGACCCAGCCCGCTGGACCGATGGGGCTGCTGGCTGCAGAGTGTGAGTCTGGCCTGAGGGCACGCAGCTCGTGAGGTTCGAACCCGGGTCTTAGACTGGCCAAGAAGCCAGCTCCCTGTGGCGTAACAAGAGAGCTCGCATATGTATAGGCTTACAGCAGCAACTGACACATGGAAAATGCCCTTTATGTGTTCATTATTCCTACTAAGGCATTTGGGCTGATAAGGTACATTTTTATTTTATTGACTCGTCCAGGGCCCATCTGAACCAGAAAGTCATTCTCACGTGCAATAACCATGAGACCTTCCTGCCGGTATCCACTTGCCAAGTCACAGTAATATTTCACATTCTTAAAGATGATCCTGTCAGATCCTGTGATTTGAAACATCTAAAAGGCATTGAGTTATGCGGAGTCCTGTTCTCCTGGTGAAAATAGCTTGGAGGATATGCGTGCAAATGCCTGTACTCACGGAATCTTTTTTTTTTTATTTTAATTTTTTAAATTAAGATGTTATTATTTATTTTAATTTTAATTTTTTAATTTAAAATTCAATTTCGTTAACATATAGTGTAGTATTAGTTTCAGGAGTAGAACTTAGTGATTCATCAGTTGCATAGAACCCCCAGTGCTCATCACATCCCTCCTTCATGCCCATCCCCCGTTACCCCATCCCCCACCTCCCCTCCAGCAGCCCTCCGTTTGTCTCCTATGATTAAGAGTCTCTTGCGGTTGCCTTCCTCTCTGATTTTACCCGTCATTCACCTCCCTCCTGCTCCTGAGGGATCATTGGTAGACCTTTCAATTTTTAAAAATTAAATGGACACTTTACTTCGGTGCACTGGAAATCACACAAGACAATATGAATTTTGTAGCTGCAATCAATACTCATTTTATTGTCCAGTGTGGATTTGCAGTTTCCTCTCATCTGTCAGTTTTCCTGGCTTTCCCTGGTTCCCACTGCATTTTTCCATTTCCGTGGGGGGTTTTTCCTTCTGCCTGGAGGACTCCCCTCTGTGTTTCTTTTCATGAAGCTCTACTTGCGGTGAATTCTCTTTTCTTCCTTTTTCTCACGAGATACCTGTTTTACACTCGTTGCGGAGGGGTTTGTGCGGGGCTGGAGTCCTGGGCCAGCGGCGGGGACCCTCCCGCGGCACCCCTCCCGCTGGGGGCTCAGCCTGCTGGCTGCTGCGCGGGGCAGCTGTGTCTTTTGCTCTGTACAATTTCCTGTGTTTTCAGCATTCCTGTCCTAAAGATCCTGGGTTATTTTCGGTTCGTTTTGTTTTGTTACTGTTTCATCCACTCCTTCTCAGGGCGCACAAGCCATTTGGAATCTCTGCTTCAGGTTCCAGCTGCAGAAAACCCCCTTCCGCTTCTCAGAGGCTCCGCGTCCGCACCCCAGCCCCTCGGGGCCACCGCGTGAGGGGTCCAGCCTGAGCCAGCACCAGCGGCTTTGCAGGCACCGCCCGACGCCTCCACCTTTCCCTCGTGTCCCGAACCGGCAAGCGGCCCCAGCAATGAAAAGTCTCTGGAGTGTCAGCGGGGCCCCTCCCGAGCTCCTGCTTCCATGACGCTCTATCCTGCTGGATCCTACAGGCTCACGTTTTGTGCTTCTCATTGTCCTCGAGAATGCCAGCGGGCCACGGCGGCTTAATGCTACCCCCAAATGGAGATTCCCCCCAAATTTTAGTTTTACCTTTCACATTTAGAATGATAATCCACCTGGAACTACATTTTGTGCTCAGTCGTAGATCAGGAAAAGCTCATTTTTCTGAATATGGGAGAAACAGACGCATCCCCCTCCGCGCACCTGTGCTCAGCCGTAATCAAGTGTCCACGTGCGCGGCGGTCACTCTGTTCCGTGGGCCTCTGTGCCCTCCTCATTCCAGCAACAAACCTCATGGAAAACAAACAGCCATACGCAGGGAAGCACACCCTCCCGCTTCTTTTTCTTGGCGGTCTGAAGGCCGTTGCGTTCCCACATACATTTTAGAATTTTACTAATTTATAAAACGTGAACACTAACGAACAAGCAATACCTGTTGGTGATTCGTCAGGTATCGCGCTGCCTCCGTCAGTAAATCTGACGGTGGCTGTGGCTCTGCCATGCCGAGTCTCTCCGTGGGCGAACCACACGCCCACCCCGGCCTCCTCAGCAGTCCGCCTGGATTTTCTGATTGTCGTCAGCATCGTGTTGCTGTAAGTGCACTTGGCCATTTCCGGAAGGAGTCATGAACGTGGTATCTTAATTTACAAAGACTAGTGTTATTTATGTCATTATACTTTTTACTTACTCATTCAACTCTACAATTTATGTGGACTCTATTGGCTGCATACTTTTACAGCAATAGCCTTCATATCTTACAAAATAATACAAAACAATAAGATTAAATTATTACAAAACAAAGTTATTACAAAAAATTATTACAAAATATTAAAATTTAGACGTCAATATAAAAAGGGATAAGGACAAGAAATCCCCAGAGAAAGCAGTGTAAATGATCAATCGGTATCTGACGAGACCCTCGCCCTCACTAATAACCTAGGAAATGCATATGAAAACAACACTAGCCGCCACTGTCCCCATGAGATTGGCAAAGATTAAGAAAAAAAAAAGCTATAATACCCAGCTCAGCGAGGGTGTGGGGAAACAGCCTTTCCCGTTGACTATTTTTTGGGAACGCAAAGGCACTGTGTGGATGTCTAATGAAATGAAAAGTGTGTATGTCCTTTCATGGGCAGATTTTCTCTTGATATCTACTGAATAAAAACACTATCCCAAGTTCACAACAAGCATGTAATGAGATAATCACGGTGGCACTGAGTGTAGAAGGGAAAACGGCTCGAACAACTTAGGTGCCCACTGACAGAAGACTGAACACTTAACTTCCGGTCATCCATTCAAGTGACTTTGTGACTCCACTCAAACATGATCTAAGAATTGATGTAGAGAGACACTTAGGGGGGTGCCGGGGTGGCTCAGCCATTAGGCATCTGCCTTTGGCTCAGGTCATGATCCCAGGGTCCTGGGATCGAGCCCGCATAGGGCTCCCTGCTCGGCAGGAAGCCTGCTTCTCACTCTCCCACTCCCCCTGCTTGTATTCCATCTCTCTCTGCCTCTCTCTGTCAAATAAATAAGTAAAATCTTAAAAAAAAGAAACAAACAAACAAACAAACTTAGGTTATGTGGTGAAGTTAAACCCCGAGTCCAGAACATGAGTGCATAGGGAGACTGCCTCCCACTCTGTGACGCGGTTGCCTGTGATAAGCATGGTGGCCAGAACCGTGGTGGTGGCCAGAACGGGGCCTCTGCAGTCAGACTGCATACCCAGGAGTCCACACCAGACTCTGCCACAAGCCATAGATTCCACAACCTTCTTGTCTCATGGATTCATCCACTTAAAATGCTCAGATGAAACCAGGCATGTAGAAGATGAGGGAAAGTCGCCCATCATTATAGAAATACATACACAAAAATAATAATTCATGGGCAGGAAGATATCTGAAAGAAATGACATCTATTTTTAATAGTAACTATCTCTGACTTTTATTTCTAAGTTCGCCAAGTTTGTAAAATTTGAGTTTTAAAAGGATCACTTGTTGGGAGGGGGCGGGGAGGTGGGTGAAATAGGTGATGGGGGTGAAGGAAGACCCCTGCCGTCATGAGCGTTGGGTGATGTGAGGAAGTGTTGAATCTCTATACCGTACAACTGAAACTAATATTACGTGCTATGTTAACTAACTGGAATTTAAATAAAAACTTTTTAAAAATTTAAAAACAAATAGATCATCTGTTATTTTATAATCTTTTATAATTGAGAAACATAATAAAGGTGAAATGGAATTTTTTTGAGAGAAAGTGTTAGGGACCTCTTTCCAGGTACCAGATGTCCACCTGGGGGCTGGAACATCTTCCTCAAGAGGCAGCCCCCCAGAAAATGAAAGCAAGATAAGGTGGCATCAGGCCTTTGTCCCCCCAAAATGTACCAGACACTGACTCCCACAGGGAACCCTTGCTCTCCAGGCAAAGAGTGATTCATCAAACCAAAAAAATAAGAACATCTCTCCAGTTATTTTCTCCCCCTTGCGTTAACTTTTAAAGGTTATTGCGCATTGTTTTTCCATTAAGAAACTGGATAAATAACAATGCACTTGACGTTAAAATTAGTAAATCTCATTTGCGACCTCTGGTTTGCTTCTTCCAGCAACGATTTCAGGCTTCCAGCTGCCGCTGCAGAGCATTTAAAGCTTTTTTCCCCTCTAATAGCTCACATGATCAATACCTACAGCTCATTTGAAAGAGAATAAAGAACCAAGTAGGGTTGCTTTGGAATACTTGCTCAGAACCCCGTCCAACTTCTTGGGCTGCAGGCTTAATAATTAAGTGTTGCAGGCATTCGATACTCAAGCCGAGTTAATGATCACCTCAAACAGGTGACTGAACCCTTCTCGGGACCACATGGCACGTGCTGTGCTTCGTACGGAACGTAAAACACACAACGATGTCGTTCGACAAGATCACCACCCGTTGTGTTGGTCCGGGTGCCGGCAGAAAGGAGGGGACCCCTTCCACGGGGTCCGGCTGAAGAGAACTGAGTGGGGTGTGGACAGAGTTCGGGGTGCACGGAGGGGGGCTGACACACCAAGGGTCCAGCAGTAGTGGGGCGCCACCATCTTCCACCGCTGGAGATGATGGGCGAGTCTGCTCTTGCTGGGGGAGTGGGGCCACTGGGGTGCAAGCCGGGAAGGGCCCAGGAAGGAGCCTGAACACCCCCCTGACCCAGCACCTACCTCATTCTTCCTCCTGATGCTCCTGTGGGCTCAACCAGACTGGAGCTGAGAGTCAGGGGACATGGTGATGCAGCCCTTGGGGCCAACCTTCTGGGGTACAGAGCAGGGCAAAAGGGCAAGGAGGTCTCTGGGGTACCCCAGACTTTGCACCATCACCAATGCACAGAAGGACCACAGACAACACCTAACCTTTGTTCCTGGGAAGGCCCGTTCTGGGCTCTGAGATCCTCAGGCGCGTGCGGTCCCATCAGAACCACGTGTACAAAGCAAGTGCTCCGTGCCCGGCAGTCTGCACGGATCAGCTTCGGCCTTCACAGCGGCCGGTGTTGAAATATCACACCCAGGGAGGAATGGGGTTGAGATCTTGGGGTCCTAAGTCCACCCAAAACCCAGTTCTGCAGCTTCCACTCTCCACAGAGTTCCCCAGTGGGCAGGGTGATCATTAAATTGTGAATCGGATTATGTCTCTTGTCTAGTGGGAGTCTTTCCAGAGCTTCTCAATGCCTTCCCCAGAACCTAAAAAACAACAAAACCCAGGAAAGTGCTCTCCCACATTACCCTGGGTCTTGCCTGGTCTGTGCGCGGGCCCCGTCCTGCTGCGGGCGCATCCTGGGCCTGGCGCTCAGCCCTCGGACCCCGCCCGTCAGCGCCAGTGCCCAGCACACCAGCTCGTCCCCACTGCAGGCCCTGCACCTGCTGGTCTCTGCCCTCACCCGTCATTTCCAGCTCTGTGCACGGCCGGCAGACGTGCGTTCTTCCCTCTGCGCGTCCCAGTCTGCTGCCCCGGAATGGCTCCCCGTGTTCCTGCTTCCCGGTTTTCTCCTCCACAAACCATTTGCCCTGCGATGCAGCTGGCCGGCCGCTGTCTCTTGGGCCCCAGACGGTCTCGCTGCAGTGGTGCTTGGTCCACACAGAGGGTGAATCACGTGACCGAGCCTGCCCACGACCACGTGGCCACTTCATGGCGGAGCCAGGCGATGGGCTCCCGCACCCTCCCTGGGGCCTGCTACACCCAGCTGAAAACACACCTACACTCAGGGAATGGGCAGCTCCTCCGGTTATCTGCCTGAAGGGGGGCAGGCCTCTCACACGCAGGGCTGGCTGGGGGAGCATTCTCACCTCGAGTTCTCAGAAACCCTGGTTACTTCTCTTGTTTGTCACTGCACCTTGAGCCAGTGGGACCTGAAGCAGGCCCATCCTTCTCTGCCGGGAGACAAACGCCCCCTCCAGGTGGGTGCTGGCCGTGGCCTTAGACTGGGTTCCCCAAGAGAGGCCCGTGCAGAAACGAGGCAGAAGGAGAGGTGGACGCTGTCTGGCTACACAGGACTCTCAAGTCTGCGGGGAGCTGTGAAGCCAGGACGCCCTTCAGAGTCGCCCCTCGTGGACACCTGCCCCCTGCCCCCTGCCAGGACGTTACACCTCGGGTGACACGTCTCCTGTGGTTGAGGGCAGCTCCCGTGGGGAACGGCTGGGACACGGTCACCTGCAATGGGATCCTTCACCGTCCTGAAGCCACTCCGGAGGACGCAAGCAACTCAAGCCACACCCCAGTCCCGACCCACTCCTGTGTCCCACCCTGTCGTTGTGGGAGCAGAATCGATACGGGGGGGCCGTCCACGTGGTTCGCTAAGACCAGCAGTGGGGAGGTGGAGTTTAGGCAGGGTCGCCTGAAGGACCAGCTCTGACCTCAGCCTGAGCTTCCAGCAGCGGCTGATGCGCAGCCCTGAGACTGGGTGCTTTCGAAGAGGACGGGGCGGGGGAGGGGAATAAATATTTCCCCTTCTCTTTGCACAGGGATGTCAAGACTGACTTGCTTTGTAGGGGCTGGAGCAGCCGAGTCTGGGCAGCTGCCCAAGTTTTGGCCAGAACATTGGGTCAAAGCTGCTTCCAAATCCCTTGGCCATTACTATTTAATGTGGCCATCACTCAAGTTTAGGAGACTTTGTTTTCTCAGATTATAGCTGGTACCAGCGGCTTCGTGGGCCGAAACGCCGTGGAAAAGGCTGCTATTGAAGAGAGTCAAGGACATCGGAGGCACGGCATCTCTGCTACCGACGTGTGAAAGCTGCCCCTGGACCGCACGCCCAGGAAATGAGTGGCTTTAATGCACGTGCACACTCGCTAACCCAGCGGCCTCCGATGCGTAAACACACAGCTAAGGCACTGGCAGTGCCCAGAGTGTGGACGCTAATGCCTAGTAAACGCTAAGGGGGCCTGCACAGTGCGGCCCCTCCCTGGGTGGTCAGAACGGCCGGCGCTGCTGAGCTGGCTTCCTCCCCATTCTACAGCTGACGGAGGTGAGGCTCCGGGGAGGTAAGTGGCCCGCCTGGCAGTGCCCATGGGATGGCACGGCACGCATGCAAGTGCAGGCGGTGTAGACCAACATGGGGCACTACCCTTCTCCTGAACTGACTCATCTCCAGCCCCAGTCTGTTGCTTTTCCTCTCCAGGTCCGTCCCTACAAAATTAGAAAACCTCAAACGGAGAAATCAGCCCTTTGCCTACTGTCTACTCTTCATGACCTGGGTGTGCACGCTCCCCCTGGAAATCCCGCCGCCCGGGCACCTGGCGTTTTCCCACATGCACCTGTCCACAGGGAGAGGCAGAGGGCTTCTGTCTGATTCTCTCTTCTGGCAGGAAAAGGGACAGGGACTGGCGGCGATGTTGACCACAATCTGGTGGTGGGGCCCGGGGTCCCTTCTACACTCCTACAACCGAACACCCCAACTTCCCTGTTTTCTTACCAGAAAACTCTAGGTCTGCAAGACCTACAATCGAGTATTCGTCTACCGCCTGCTGTCTGGGAGGCTTCGTCTGGCAAGTAGCAAAAATTCAGGCAGACATTTCCATCCGTCCCTTTCGAAACTTGAGGAGAGGCACTGTTGCAAAGGTAGGATGATTAAATCTACCTCAAACTATGTCAGATTTTCTGACTTTTATTGGAATTACAATTGGCTGATCAGTCCTGTGAAGGGAATGTTGAGTTAGCTAGAGAGACATTTCTATGAAGGACGCGAGCCAGAGGCAGGGCGCGTTCTCTGAACACATAAGGTGAATAAGCAAGAAAGTTCTCTCTGTCGCTTCTGGACTTCAAAGCTGTGTTTAGACTTCATCATTTCACAACCTGAAAATCAGATGTAACTGGTTTAATTAACATGCGTTTGAAATGAATATGCATTAATTTGGGCACATTTAGTTTGTTCTCCATAGCCTAATGTGAGCTATTATCAAGCAGTTTCCCCCCAGAATCCCATTCCTGCTTCTTCACACACTAGTTATTCTTCTCTTTGTTTTCTTTCTATAGAATTTGATTACACCAAGTCTGTACAAAGGAGTAACTGGGATGGTCACTCGGGGTGCTCTGGCAGTGAGAACGGTCTCGCCCCCGGCTGGCTTGCGTTGCCGGCCCCAGTCCCACACCCTCCCTGTATCCTGGTCCGTCCCCCTGGATGCCAGGCTCAGCTCCCTCACCCCCGGTCAGCCCTCGGGTGCGGGGGACACAGCCAACAAGCATATCCCAGAGGCCGGCCACCGTCTGGGCAGGCAGGTTGGCGGGAAGACTCGAACCTAAGGGAGCAAAGGTGTCTTCGGTGATGCTGGCCTTCCTCCTCCACTGACGCGGGCCACCCCAGCCCCGTCAGCCCCGCGGACAGGCACCTGGAGCCCTCGACAATGTGGGGCAGCCCCATGGCAGCTTGGAACCGTACTACCTGCTTCAGGGTCCTGCTTCTCTCAACTACCACTTTCTCCAGTACAGACAGAGGAAGAGAGAAACAGATGAAAAATATTCAGATGGCAATTCCACTTTTTGGTTTTTGAATATTATCCACGTTACTCCGAGCGTGCTGAAAAATGAAGTCTGGTCATTGGACAGAGAAACACAAGAAGGGATTGGGAAGGGGAACCCCCCACCCGCTGCGGCACAGCCATCAGTCGCTGGGGAAGAGGAGGGTCCCCCTCCCCCATCACTCTCTTCCCCCTAGGGCCTCACCTCTGCCTTCTCCAGAGGACCTGGAAGGTTGAGGCTCAGAATTCACTTTACCCAGATGCTCGCCCGGGAATTTCCATGCGAATTCATCGTTAACCTTTAGGAGCCCAGTGAGTTTGCACATAAATCGAGTGGGCTGGAGGTTGGGGTTGGTTTGTGGCTCACTGAGCAGATCCTTTCCAGCAGCAGCCACTGAGCAGCTGGGTTTTCCTGGAGCCCGGCCCCTGCTCTCCTCTGACCTCCTCCGTTCCCCTCACTCTCCTGCTTCCTGCTCCTCCCCTTGCTGACAGTTCATCCCACCACCTCTGAGCTGCGATCACAGCACAGGCCCCTCCCCTGGGACTGCCCCTCCCCACGGGGGTCCCCTTCCAGCCCCTGGGGAAAAGGTCTCCAGGTAACTTCCCTGGGGCCTTCGCACATCATCCCAGACAAGTGGGGGCTGGTGCAGTGGGAGCCATGGTGCAGGACTGGGTGAAGGGCCCCCAGAGGGATGTGAAACATACCTGGGGTACCCGGGGTACCCGGGGTGCAGAAGAGCTCGTGCAGAAGGGCTTCCCATGACCTGTGAGTGTTCGCTCTCTTTAACTGTGTGTGTGATCCTTAAACCCCATGGAACCTCCCTGCAGTGTAGAGTGCCCACGTGGGACGTCACCTCTGCGACCCCCTATAATGCCTTGGACACTGTGTACCCCATAAATATCAGCCGAATAAAGTGAGGACCAGAAAAACTGCTACAAAGACCATAAGTCATCTCACAAGTGTATTTTCAAATTTTAAATCAGATAGGTGGACACAGAAATATTGGGCTGGAAGCAGAGGAAGATTCCTGAGGGTGGACCTGCCCATTTGGTGACATCACACCCCATGTGGACACACGGACACCCACACGTGCAGACACACACACACGCAGACACAAAAACACACACACATACCCACAGACACAGTCAGAACCATACCCACACACACTTAAACAAAGCTGAACGTGAATAGAGTCGGAGAGCTTTCCTTTCTCACTCGTCACCGAGTGCAGCCACCCCACGCCTGTCGCGTGGACAAGGGCAGGTGGAGCCAGACTGCCCTAAGGTCCCGACGCCCTGTCCAGCGTCAGCCTCCTCCAGGGTCTAACAACCTGCCCCCAGTGGGGCCGATGTGGAGCCTGCTTTCAGTTTTTGTCTGACCCTTTATCATAAGAGATTTTCAAATATATTTTAAGACATTCTTTTTGTCCTAAAGACATTACATTTTAATCGTAGAAATAATATTCATAAACGCTGCACAGTAGAAAGTAGATGAGTCAAAACACGCTTACCGAGCAGACTGAGTTCAGTGGAATGGAAACGCAGAGCTGCTTTTCTTCAGAATCACTATTTTTCAACCAAAATTGGTAAAACTCATTGAACCATAAATATATTCAGCCGTGTCTCTATGTGACTTGGGGCATTCAGCATAGAGAGTAAGAAAAACGCAGCCTCTCCTCCCATGAACCCAGTCTGCCGGGGAGGCCAGCCCGCCCGCGTGAGCGCGTAAGTCAACACGACGGCAGGCGGCACGACGAAGCCTTGGCGGGCGGGCCGCTGTGTACACGGGCTGCTCGGCCACAGCGTCTCTGGCAGCAGGGTATTTGGGTCTCCACGTGTTCTGCAGTTCCGCTTTGCTAAGGCGTCCACATTTCTTGACAAATATATTCCTAAACATTCGTTATGATTGCCATTGTAACTAAAAGTTCAATATATTCGGAATGTTTTCGAAAATGTGTGTCAAACGACCCTTACCGGCACTTAGGCGTTTTGGGTCATGCATATTTATTTTTAACCCACCAACGACCGAGCTCCCTTGGCGTCCGCGTGATTTTATCTGAGTTTCTTGGGCTCTGCGTGTTTCACCCAGAAGAGGAGCTGATATTTGCGCCTCCTGTAATATTAGGACGTTTCATCTCGCGCTGTAACTATTACTCAGAATGTAGCAGTGATGGTAACTGCAGTGACAGGAGCCGTGCTCGTGTCGCTTCAGCCTCTGGAAGAATCCCTGGGACACTCTGCGCACACAGGCGGGAGGGGAGCGCTTCTCTCCTGTTTTAAAAAAAAGTCTTGGGGCACCTCGGAGGCTCAGCCGGTGAAGTGTTTGACTCTGGGTCTCAGCTCAGGTCTGGAGCTCAGGGTGGTGAGTTCAAGCCCCACACTGAGCTGACTTAAAAAGAAAGTCTTCCTAAGTTAGGAACTGAGTCAGTTTCGTAAAATCAGATGTTCTACAGAAAGTCCTTTTGGCTTTCGTCGACACCATCACACAGCGTTTCTCCACCTGATGGTGTGTTGCGTATGAAATTCTTCCCAATGCCGAGCCATCCCCGCCTCCACGGGAAACTCCGTCATGCGCTCCCCAGTCACCGTGTCATCACTGCACTGTGCCAGGATTGTATCTGGAATATTCATTTACATTCATCGTCAGCATTGGTCTGAAGTCCCTTTGTATGTTTGCGTTTGCCAAGTTTCCTAAGGTTTACATTTTATAATAGTGAAAATATACATTTATCGTAATGGAAAATGGATAAAGCTAGACACATCCCAAGAAAAGGCACCATACATTATTTACGTGGAAAAGCAATTTAACTTATTAAATGCTACAGACAAGTGCTTGTGCTGTAAGACTTTACAAGTGCGTCTCTAATCTCTGGAGATTTGCCAGATGGTGGCTGGGGGTGAAGCCATCACACGAAGCACACGTGCGTGTAAATATTTACGTGGATGCGTGTAGGTTCCTAGCTGTGCTCATGGCTTCGTGCATTTCTTACTTCCTCAAATCCTTATTAAGTGGCTGCTTAGAACCACACATGCATTAAGTGCTGGGAATTCAAAGATGGAAGAAGATTAAGACAACTTCTTCACTTGGAAAGGCAAGTTTTCACTTCATTAACGTGGAAATAAATATCAAAACAAAGGTGAGATTCAGTGGGACAGGTGACACGACTCATTTGCTCAGATGACAGCTGCCGGGCACGTGCTCCTGGCACAGAGCTCAGCGCTGGGAAGCAGGCACTTGGGGGCCATACATGCGTGCACACATGCGTGTGTACGTGTGTGTGTCTGTCACGCAGTCCAAGTTCTCTAGTTCATAACCTGCTGAGATGCAAAAGCAGATAAACCCTCAGTAACATTTTCCAAGTGAGATGATAGCGTTTCGCAGGAGGTTGTGAGACACGGGGAAGGAGCGTGGGCCAGGCATGGGCGGGACGAGAGGAGCTGCCACGTGAGCGGAGCCTTCCACGAAGTCTGCGTGCTCCCGGGTGAACCGCCATCTTGGGAAAGCCAGGTGTCCTACTTGGAACATGAAGCGGACATTGTTGGGATCAGCAGGAGAGGCAGACAGAAGCCCCACGGGGGGACTGGGGCGAGCGTCCCCACCGACTCCTCCGTACTCTGAGCAAGCTCCTGAGGGACTTGGAAATGCCCGAGACAAAGTGCCCGGACGCCGACGCCGCACCTGCGGACATCTAGTCTTAATCTGAATTTTAAAAACAATAGCAACGTGACCTGAACCGCTGGGGCATTTTGCAGCATTGCCAAATAGTCACAATGATACACAGACTATGCGTAGACGGCACAAGTAGAAAAAGAAATACCGCAACCAGCCCAGCGAAGAGCTGAGATTGTCAGGGAACCAAGCGGACGAGGGGCGAGCCGCAGTCCGACACCAGCTACACACCTGTTGTGGCCGGGAGCCGTTGTCATGGGGCACAGGACATCACATGCGTCCCCCTCGCTCCCCAGGGGAATAGGTGTCACTGCCCATTCCGTAACCCGGGCAACTTCTTGGAGCACAAAGGTGACTGTAAGGCCATGCTTACTTTACACCATCTGCACATTCTAAAGGGCCCTGTCCAGCCCCCACACATCACCGCTGCCCACGGCGTTACTCCAGAGAGGCGGACACCCGTAGAACCCCATAACCTCCCCTCCGCCATCACACCGAGGGCCAGCCACGTAGGGTGTGGTCATTTTGCCACGCAAGTGCCGCACCCGCTCACCCCTGCCCACAAGCTGACACAGAGCCTGGATGAACCAACAGCTGCTTCTTGCTCATGAGCTGCAAGTAAGAAGAAATTCATCGTCGCGGCTGCCCCGGCTGGCTGGCTGCGTGCCCGCAGCATCGCAGGAGAAGCCAGGCTCTGTCAAAGGTCTCTGAAAATGTGCTCGCTTCCTAGGACAGCCTGCATAATTGCCTGTGCTTTAAGTACATGTGAAACTAGAAAATCATTAACCCTACATAGAGTTAAATGCCCTTCCTTTTAATGGCTAGAATTGATTTTTTTTTAATGTTTGCTAATAAACGGATTTGGAACCTGTGTCATTAAGTACGCTAAAGAACCTTTCCCATGAAATCTGACTTTTTAAATGGCCTTGACCAAATAGAGAATCCCGATAATCCAAAGGGACGCACGAATGAGCGCTGGGTCTTTCCTGCAGAACTTTCCACCCCTCCTACGTGAGAAGTTCTCGTGGAAGGGGACCCATCCATCCCCCGAGCTTTACGGGACACTTACTATGCATCAGGCCGCGTGCAGGAGATGCTGGGTACGATCCTGCCACCACAGAGCTCACACCTGGACAAGGAGGGCGACAAGGAAATAAATAATTACCGATTAATAAGACGGGACGCAGAGTCAGTCACCCCGGCGGCGGAGCAGACGTATGTAACCGGTGGTCGGGAGTCAGTCACTCCCTCCCTGGGAGCGCGATGGTAAGTCTGAGCCCTGAATTATGATACGACCTTCCAGGACAAGACGAAAGGACAAAGTGTTCCAGGCAGAGGGAACAGCAAGGACAGCAGCCCAGAGGCTCAAAGAGCTGGGGACTCTTTCGGGATTTAAAGACGTCCCATGTGGTGAGTTCAGTGAGGAACAAAGGAAGGGCCGTGAGGTGGGTTTCTGAGGGCAGGCAAGAGCCCAGCGTGACGTGGGCCTGTTTGGAGGCCGCAGCAAGAACTGGGGACCGCTGCAAGTTACCGCAGCTGTGCATTCAGAAAGACGCGGTGGCTGCTGTGCGGAGAACAGACGCTGGAAGAACGGCAAAGCTACGGGGCTGGGAGCCATTGCCATGATCCCGGCGGGGCTGCCGGCGGGGCTGCCGGCGGCTCCAAGGCTGAGAACAGAGTGAGTGATGCAGACGAGCTGGAACCTTCCGCAGAGAAAGTGAGCAGCGGTGAGGGTCAGGGGACGCGTGACCAGAGTCAAGAGCGGCCTCCGAGTCTGGCCGTGAGGTGAGGACAGCTGGAGCAAGGCTACTGGGGACGCGCTAAGATGGGGCGCATGGCAGCGTGCCAGCAGCAGAGACAATGCGCATCCAGGCACGCGGCCACAGGTCTCCTCGGAGGGGCCGGCCGAGCGCTTAGTGTGCAGGCGGCCAGCATCTAGACGGTCCCAGGCTGCGAGGCCGCGTCAGACCTTCAGAGCGTGCCCCCCGAGAGAAAAGGCTGCGGACTGTGCCTTGGAGGTTCTTGGACACAGTTCAGGGTGGTCTAGGGAGAGCAGGGAGCCCTGAGAGGTGCCCCTACCATGGGGGGAGCCAGGAGAGACACCTGCTCACAGGAAGGGCTTCCAGACGGAGAGGAGAGTGCCGTCGTTGGGACTGGCAGCGGCGTGCTTGTCGTCATCAGATCCGAATGCCACGCGGCCTGTGGTCTCCCTATTCTGCCGCGTGCCCTCGGACCCCACCAGGCAGCTTCATCGTCCTGACTTCATCCCACGTCCTAAACGGAAAGCAGTATCGGCCAAAGCTCTGTCGCTGTTCAGACAAATACACTTCAACAAGATAAAGGCACAAAGTGCATTGGAAAGGGGAAGATGTGTCTGCCACTGCCTGATGTTACTAAGCTAAGTGTTTGCATGTGAATACACAGTCGATTAAGATTAGTGATTACCAGAGATGATCCAATCTCATCTAAAAACAGAACTGGGAACGTGGAAGCACATTTCTCCAGAAAAGGTTGTGTACCGGGGACAAGACACCCGGGCTCGGGACAGGTGAATCACTTCACAGTTTATTAAGAGTCAGCTAACTTGCTTGTTCCTGCCCCAAAGACCTTGCTTGTTGGGCTGTGACCCCCAGAGAATGGAATTTGGAGCCCACCGCCAGGGAGGGAGGCTTCCCACCAGGGTGGCTCGCAGTGCCCTGGACGCTGACCCCGCTGTCCCTGCTGGGCGCATCGGCCCCCCACAGAGCTGCAGAGATGTCAGCCCTCGTGGAGTTGGTAACGAGAGGGACTGAGCAGGTGGGGCCAATCAGTGGGGGTGACCAGCGCACAGACACGCTTGGGATGGATGAGTGCAGCAGGGACAAGGAGGAGAAAGGCAAGGGGAAGGCACCCAGGCTAGTTTTCGTTATTTGTCCACCAAGAGTTGGGACCAGGGTTTCAGGAACCGTGCACACTGGAAGCCGTGTGCACCAGGCTGTCTCAGACGCTGATGGAGTCCGTGGGCTGCAGCAGGGGCTCAGCTGGTACTGAGGAAATAGATGATGTCCTGCCTCTGAAATCAGAGAAATGGCCTGTTAGGCACAACCGTTGTGTTTTGCAAAACTGCCAGATTTTGAGTGCTTTGCATGCTCCGGACCACAGGCTGCCTCACTAGTTCAGGGGAGACCAGTTAGTACCATTTTGAATCTGGGGAGACTGAGGCTAGGAGAGTCTGGTCGCATGCCTGGTCCCACGCCTGGGATGTGGCAGAGCTGCGGGGGTGTGCATGGGAGATGAGTGAGGTCTGGTTCATCTCACAAGCTGAGCAGGAAGAGAAATGCATTTTTGATTCAGAGAGACGGGAACTACTGCAAATTGACTCTTGAATGAGAAAGTCCTAGGGAATCAGGAGCACAGCTTTTCATCGCAACACAAAGGTCTGTGCACAAAATATTTAAAACACAGCCCAAGTCACTGTGCCCGCATTGGCAGACAAGGGAACTCCAGCCTGAGAGCTCACGGGCTTGGCCCGTTTGGGTTAGTGTCCACCTCTCAGGGCCCCAAAGCCATCACACGGTGTAGCGGGGTAGCCATCCTCATGGGTTGTCACCCCCCAGGACCCCGTGCTGAGGACCCTCGGGGGGGAAGTGGGGCTGACAGCTCTTCAGAGGGAGCATCTGCCAGGACCCCTGGGACCATGTGTGTGCTTGCATGGAGGTCCCAGCTCCCCTGAGCCCCTCTCCATCACCATCCTCCAGGAAGGGCTCCAAAGCGAGGTTTGCCGACAAGCCTACAGATGGATAAACGCATGTGTAAGAGAGCTGTTCACACGCGTCAGGCGCCTGCTTCCTGGCGGATCTGCAAGGACTCTGACGTGTGTTGGTGGTGGAGAGAGAAACTCCCATACCGGGAAACGTGTGGGCGGTTCAGCCTAACACCTGCTCTGTTGAGATCAAAGGCTGTCCTGAGTTTGGAGACTTCATATGAAACAAGCCCTTAATGATTTAGTCTTGATCACAGTTTTTAAAAAAAGTGTGTATACATATGTGTATATTTGAATTCCCAAGAAAGGAAGGGGCTGGGACAGTGAACCAGAGGCTAACGTTTCAGAATGATGCTAGGATCCTGTCGACCGGATTGTGAATATCCAATTTTAAGCAGGAATCACAACCATTATACAAGGTTTCGTTCTGAACTGTCTGACCTCAGTTTTTAATTCCATATGTATTACAAGGGATTTCAAGAAGATTGTTAAAAGCAGATTTTCTCATAGGAAGAGAGAAAGCTGCAGGTCTGTCTTATTAAAGAATCTTGACTCTACGCTGCTTGAAGATTAATTATTAAACACTGCAGGTTTGGTAGTGGAAATTGGTTACAGCATCCTGGGAGATCCAGGGAAGTCATTAAGGCTCCGGCGTCCGCGGGACCGGGGCCGAAGCCCTCGGGGATGGGACAGACCCAGCAGCCACGGAATATTACTTTTTGACATCAGTCAGCAAGATGAGAAGAAACTCAGCCAGCTGTTCTTTTTTCCAGAACATAACTAGAAAAAATGTGACAAGGGGATTCAATTTCTGCAGGTCCAAGGCGTCTCTTTAAATACAAATGCATATGTATTTTTAAAATGTTTTCAGTCTGTTGTACAAGATAAACAATTAATGTTGCCCCAAAACTGGGAACTGAACTAAAGTCATAGCTTGAATTGCTGGTTTATCGTTGTTTTGGGCTTTTTTTCTCTTTTTAAGAAAAAGACACTTTACTTACGGGGACACCATGGGCACTGCTGTCATTAGACTGCAAGAGGGCCATGGACAGAGGGCCCGTTGTCCTCGGAGGCCTGAGCGCGTCCCCGGAGCTGGGGACTGAGGTTCCCTCCCAGCACGATTTCCACCCTCCCAGCAAAGCACAGGTGCGCCAAGGAACAAGGCTCTGGAGCTCCACGGTGCGCACACCCCGCCCCGCCCTGCAGCTCCTCCAAACACTGTGTGCACAGGCCGCTCGCTGCTCCCACGGGCCGCTCACCCGGCAGGAGGTTCCAGACAGAGGTCGGAGCTGTGGCCCCAGAACTGGGGGCTCAGGCCCAGAAGCAGAGCAGCCCCTGGAGGCGCCTGGGCACCTGAAGCTTCACAGCAGCTGAAGTGGATTACTGACGGGTTTCTTCCAGAAACCACTATTTCCTCAAAAGGCCATGTGTTTGCTCATGAGGAAACGATGCCTGAAGTCAACCTTATTTTATTTCATTTATTTATTTTAAAGATTTTGTTTGTTTATTTGACAGAGAGAGAGAGAGATCACAAGCAGAGGGAGTAGCAGGCAGAGGGAGAAGCAGGCTCTCCGCTGAGCAGGGAGCCTGATGCGGGGCTCGATCCCAGGACCCCAGGATGATGACCTGAGCCGAAGGCAAAGGCTTCACCGTCTGAGCCACCCAGGTGCCCCTCAACCTTTATTCTAAAAAACAGAGCTCAAAATGGGGGGTTCTGATGCGGGTCTGGATGGCGGGGGGCTCCTCTGGGGGCGGGGACCCAGGCCTGTGCCAGGTGGGCTCCATCTCAGGACCCTTGAGGCCCCGGCCGTGATAAAGCAGGGGCCAGCTTCCGGGGATGGGTGGGGACTGCAAACTGCAGACCCTCCGCTGTCTGAGAGCCAAGCCGCGGGCCTGATGCCTGGTGATGGCCTCCTCTTCCCCAGTGACTGTCGCCGCAGTCTTAGCGACAAGATGCGCCTTCCAAGTGAGCCACCTTTGAAGCCCGCCCGGCTCTGAGCCACATCAGGGCCAATTATAATGGAAGGCTGATTAATGTTTGAGGCTCCCCAGTAAAAGGAGCTCTGGCTGAAATGCCTTCCCAACTTTCAATTTTTAACGTTCCGCCAGACTGCATATGCTAATTCTGCAGACGCAGGTGAGGAAGATGGGGGAGCTCTGGAGTCTCAAGGAAGGGCCCGCGGCGGTCCGTGGCACAGTCCTGTCACACGGGAGACCCAGGGGCGCCTGCCATCCCAAGGCTTGCTTCTCACTATTAGATTTATTTCCATTGTGAAGAGAAACTTTGCAGAACACCAAAATTGCCAGCATTTTTAAGTTTATAGCTATCTTCAGAAAGAAGAAAGAAAGAAAGAAAGAAAGAAAGAAAGAAAGAAAGAAAGAAAGAAAGGAAGGAAGGAAGGAAGGAAGGAAGGAAGGAAGGAAGGAAGGGGAAGGAAGGAAGGAAGGAAGGAAGGAAGGAAGGAAGGAAGGGGTAGGAAGGAAGGAAGGAAGGAAGAAAGGAAGGAAGGAAGGAACTGATTACAAGTGTTATAACACTCATAAGTGATATAAATTTGGAAATTTCTCAGGGTAGAAATGGCTGAGGATCCCACCCCCTCCACCCCCCACGCTCCACCCCCATAGCCTCCCCATAGGCCCCCGATCCCTCCCATGCTGGCCCCACGCCGGTGCCCCCACCCGCTGAGCAATCCCGTCTCCTCCTGGGCTCTCCCTGAGTGGGATGCTCAGGGGGTGGGGAGGACAGGACTTCAGCCCCTGCAGGGAGGCAAGCTGCTCCCCTCCTCACCCCTCATCTCTTCTGCCCCCTGCAGGCCTGGCCCCGGACGAAGGCACCGTTCCTGAGTCACCGCTGAGACCCACGTCCGGGGGACCCTGTCTGAGCCCGGCTCGCCTTCACGCCAGCAGCCGTGTGGGACCGCAGTGCAGCTTCCCAGGCCTTCCGGACTCGCTGCCCAGTGTGGGCGACTTCCTGGGCCACCTGTCACTGTGTCAGCGTTCCTCGGGGAACCCGGGCAGTTCAGGTCCTTCCACAGCTCCCAAGCTGCTGGTCTGAAGCCTGCTGCAGGCTGAGCTCCTCAGCCCGGCCTGGCCCTGGGACCCGCTCCGCCTGCACCCCTGCCCCTTCCTGGCACTGGCCCCCAGGGCTCCAGCTCATTCTGCTGCCTCCAGCTTCTAACACGAGCGGCTTCTTTGGGCTTGGCGTGGGCAGAGCAAAGCCTGGCTTGGGGGAGGCTCACGAACTCTCCCAGCCTGGGGGCCTGGCCCATCTCCTGTCCACCGCCCTCGTGAGGACTGAGAGGGACCCACACTGGGCACTGACATCGTATGTAACTGCAGCCCGAAGAAGGGCACCTCCCCCACTGAATGCCTCTAAACTTGGATGTTTCTAAGTATTTGGAAAAAGGCTTCAACTGCAGGGCCCCAGAGCCCAGGCCCCTTTTTGGTTAACTTGAAAATACACTCGCCTTTGGCCGTGAGCACAGCTCTGTGGACCAGCACCGTGAGGAGCCAGGTGCAGGCCTGTGGGACCGAGGGCTCCTTCCAGAAGGGGTCAAGCCCCGGGCCGGGAGAACCACCCGCTGACCGTGTCTCCCTGGTGCTACCATCTGGCTACAGCAGAGGGTTGCTGCCCACCCAGCACCTGGCTATGGCGTCTGTGTGGTGCAGTGGGCGGTAGGACACAGCTTTCTGGAACATTCCCTGGGGTGAGCGTGGGTAATGCTGCAGGCTACACGCACCTGCCCCCTTTATTTACATGTCTTATCCCCAAATTACAGTATAAAACAGCAAAAAATCGTAAAGTGGGAGCCATCTAACTTGAGAGAAGGATCCAAGGGTTCGCCTTTGTCACGTGGGTGTCCAATCGCAGCAACATGAGGAAGCGAGCCCCGAACCACCAACCACGAGCACAAAAGACTACCCAACCCCTCGCGTCCTTCAGAATCGTGTCTGATTGATACGAGCAACAGGTAGGGCCGCGTCTGTGCGCTGTCACGTAGGAGGTGGTCGCCCGGAGGTGGTTTCTAGGATGTTAAGAGGTCGCAACGCTCTTTCTCTATGACTTCCCCGGCACAAGGTGCTAACGAGATATATTTAATCAAAAGGCAGCTGAACAGCCAGTACATTTCAAAATGGGACAGTGAGAGTCCACGTGGCACTGCCTTCTGAGCGCGCTGCAGACATGAGCCGGGTGTGAATCAGGACGCGTGGAGGCACACATGGCTCATCCCACAGATTCCGCCCTCAGGAGGAGAACTTTGCAGACTCCGTGGGCAGGGGTCCGGGGAGGCGGATCTGGGAGGAGCCCCTCCGGGTCAGCTGTCAGGGAAAGGACCGCAGTTCCCGGGCACGAGGTGACCCTGCATGGTCCGTGCTGCGTCTGTGCGCGGGCGGTGGGAGGCGTGCTCGCCCCTGCAGAGTTGATGACGACTCAGCACGTCCGATGTTCTGTTTAGGGGTGAAGCTGGGCTCGAGAAGGAGCCTGACTTGGACCACCCCCCCCCACAGGCATTCTTGCTCACCGAGTCCAAAGCCCAAGCCTCAGACAGGGTATCAGTCCTGCCCGCAGGGCCGGCTTCAGGCACGGGGCGCACGCGGTGGACCAGGGACGCGTGCTCAGAAGTGCTGATGGTTGGTGGAGTGAACGCTCTGTTGCCGCCGTCTCGAGAATCTTCGTAATTCTGAACGAGGGACTTCACATCGTCATTTTGCTCTGGGCCCCCGAATTATGAAGCCGGCTGCTCCCCGACCTCACCGGGGCCAACCATATGCCCTTGTGGGGGGCTTTTCAGTGTGTTAGCAGGTGCAACCCGCTCGCTCTTCTGTCAGAGATACGCTTTCTTGGTGTACCCAGCATCACCCGACCAGCTACAATGTCATCTGTCACTGGACGTTTCTATGCCCTCCTGCCTTAGACGCCTCCAGAACAAGACCCCACAAAGGCACCGAGGCCCTGGGGAAGGTTGCTGAGTCACCCATGTTGACCCAGCAGGAGCGAAGGGAGGAGAGGAGGACTGGAGGAGGGAAGGAGGGGAGGAGGGGAGGGTGCATCCATGGTCTGGAGGTGGGGGGCGGAGCTGTGAAGAGGCTGGTGTCACCACGGGCTGCCCCCCAGCCTCCTGGCAGGGCAGCGATATTCCCGGGTCTGAGCACCAACAGGTGAGCTGCCTAGGTGCACACAGATGGCTCCCCCGGGGCTTACGGAGATTGAAACAGAAACAGGAAAGGAAACATAAAATCATTTCAATTCATGCTTTCCACTCTAAAATCCCTTTTTGCACATTTAGCTCTATTTTATATTTTTTAAATTAAAATTTATCGATTCCCTGATTCCCTTATGTGTGCACATATGTGTGTGCCTGCGTGTGCGAGAGGGGGATGGAGAGAGGGAGAGAGAGAGACGGGGTGGGGGGGAGAGGGAGAGAGATCTACGATGTGTCCTCAGGACACACGGGCAGCCTGGAGTGACGAGTGGGAAGGAGCCTCTCCCTGTCTTTGGGGCCCGTGGCTGGAAAGCATCTCAGGATGGACGCGACCCTCTTCCTGGGACTGTACTGCTCGTGTTGCTGGAGCCGAGTTCTCGAGACCAGCTCCTCCTAGAGCTCAGATGCTACATGGGGGGCCCAGGATGGCAGGTCCCCACACCCTCGCCCCCGTCACAGCTGCCCCCCGAAGGTGAGCGCCCAACACTTTACCCACTGCAGACACGCACAGCATGGAATCAGGGGTGTCTTCCCAGCAGCCTGGTCCTGCGGACACTGCATCTGCTCTTGCCTTTTTTCTGCCTAGTTTTCCCCAGTACCTGTCTGGGAGCCGCTGACTCCCGTAACTAATGATCAGAGCCCGAGTCTGGTCCGCAAACATCAGGCTCTAACTCCTCATATTAAAAAAAAAATGTGGCCAATCTTAAGTCCAGCTTTAAACTGGGGAAAGCGTCATGTCTCTGCTCGATCAGCCCGAGTGCGGGAAGACAAGTCGTCACTCACAAGTCCCAGCTGTGGGCTCACTCCATGCTAGCGCTCACCTGCAGCCCCGCGTGAACTAATTAAAACTCTTCATTATACTTTCTCACGCAAAGTGAAGATTGTAGAAAATGGATTCTATGTGGCTTGCATGTCTAGAAGTCCCTGAACGAAGGCAGAGCCAGCCGTTGGGCACGAGGCCGACAGGGAGCGGGCCGCCCTTGTCCTGCCCATCCTCTTCCAGCCCGAGTCTGATCCCTGCCCATCCTTCGCCCGGTGGGGCTGGGACGGCATGGACACCGTTCTGACTGTGCACACGCCCACCACGCATCCCTTCATCTCTCCCTGGGGGCCGTTAGAACGGTGGCTCCAGAAGGGGACCTCAGGGTCCTCCATTCACGGGGTGGCCAGGGCACCCGCTGCAGGAACGCTGTCCCCTCGTGTTGTCCACACCGAGTGTGCCTCCTCTCTCTGCTCATACCTGCTCCTCCTCCCTTCCTCTCCTTCCTCCCTCCCCTCCTCCCTACTCCCTGCTCCTTCCCTTTTCCCACCGCCCCGCACACTGTGGGCTCCTTGTAGCCACGTGCCCCCTCACCATTTGCACGCCTGTCACAGGCCTTTGGAACAGAGAAAATGCTCGTTATTTCACAGAAGGGACAGATGAGCCGTGACCTCTGGGGAGCTGATTTCAGTCTGGGGCGTGTTTACTTCCCAGGACACCTGCAGGGAGGGAGGGGCTTCCTCGAGGGTGCATGGGGGGGTGTAGGGCAGGGACAGGCCAGGGACACAGGCAGGGCCCACCTGGCCCACCTCCGATGGGAGGGACACTAGTCTGCAGGTGCTGTCTCAGGCCTGTCCTCTCCCAGGGTGCTGAGACACCAGCCTGCCTGGCCGAGCTCAAGGCCACCCAGGGGTGAAAGGCAAAACCACAGAACGGCCCCTTCCTTCCCCAGCGCCGACCCACCTTTACCCTGTCACCGGCCCACAGCTGGAGGCTCTCCGGGAAGGGGCGGGAGAAGCCTGGGGAGCCCCCGTGGGAGGCCCAGCCCACGAAGCCCCTCATGACCACACGGGCCTGTGAGCACCAGAGCCACGCCCCTGGGTAGCACAAGGAGCGTCCGTACCTGTGCTGAAGGGTGGGGGGGGGGGGTGTGGACTATCTCCAGAGACGGATTCAGTCACAGTGAAGGAAGGGGCAGCTGGGGTCTCCCGCTCTTCAGGTGGACTGGGAGAGAGCCAAGACTTGCTGAGGGCAGAGGCCGTATTTGCTGGAAACAGAGGAAGGATGCACGAATGGTCTGGAGGGTGGGGAGCGTGGGGCAGGAACGGGGTGGACGGGTATGACGGGTCATCCACCAGGCGTGGCTGGGACGTGTGTCCCTCTATCCGTGCTCTGGGATTATGTCTGCTGGGTTAGAGCCTGCAGGGCTGGTGCGCAGCCAGCAGGGGACGGGGAGCCCTGGACGAGGAGGAGCTCACAGGTACGCTCCTAACATATATGGAGATGCCCAGAGTCCTCCGGGGGCAGCAATTCAAACAGGCTTTGTTCTTGAAAACTGTTACAATGCACTGCTCAATAAACATCTCTGAAGAGGATGGATGATGCCGTCACCTGTCAACTGAGGACTTGGACCTTCGAGATTTCTTGGGAATTAAGTGCTCAGGGGGTTATGGTGTAGCTGGGCAGAGCCACCAGACCTAGAGCCATAGCTTGGGAAAGACGCTCTCAGAGGCAGTGGGACACCCGGGGAAGGGGAGGGCCAGCAGTCTTCCTGGGACAGGACGGAGCTCCTGCCACGTGGAAACGTGCACGGGAACAGCAGCCCTGGCCGCCCTTCCCTCGCTTCTCCATCTGCCTCACGAGGTGCAGATTCCAGCATGGACTTTCCGCGGCGATGCCAGCAAGGCGGGAAGTGCTGCACAAGGTCGCTCTGTCCCCTGGAACCGCGCGTCTAGACAGCTGCGCCAGGCTGCAGTGTGCCGGGGAGTAGTTTTCATGACGACCGGAGTGACATCCCCAGGACCTACTGGAAGTGATCTCCTTAAATGTCAACACCATCCATCTTTAATGAGAAAACAAAACCTTCCGGCATTATTAGGCTTTGGAATCACAGAACACACTGGTTGATATTCTGTCATTTTCAAAACCAAATACGGAAAGACCATTAAAACCCTGGATTCGATATGCTCTGCCTGGCCCGGGTCTCCAGGAGCCCCTGCCGCCATCTGCAGCTGCTGCTGGTTGGCTGGTAGCAATGTCACCTTGTGATGTATGGCCCAATATCACCGTGCCAGCTGGCAAGACACATTTCAGGGATTCAGGCTGTGTAAGTTAGATCAAAAAAATTATCAAGATAGACAGCATGATAGAAAGATAGAAGAGAGTTTTTGATAAGATGCTAAGGATTCAATGTTTTATATTGTTTCTTTTTCTCACGTGGTGGGAAAAGGAGGGGTCAGCACATTGGGGAGTGAGCGGAAAGTGGAGGTGAGACCATGGCTGGAGTGAGGAGCCCCCAGACCCAGCACTGCGCTACTTGGACAGGTCCCGGCCCACCTCCCTCTCCCCAAACCTGGGCCCCAGCTTATTCACCTGGAAGGGGATGGCTCATCATTCCTGGGACTTCAAGGTTCACTGGGGAGTGGCAGGGGGCTACTGGGATGACGGGAACACCATTCCTCTCCATCTCTGTACTTGCAAATCCACTAAGAAAGAGTTAACTGGGGGCGCCTGGGTGGCACAGTCGTTAAGCATCTGCCTTCGGCTCAGAGCGTGATCCTGGCGTTGTGGGATCGAGCCCCACATCGGGCTCCTCCACTATGAGCCTGCTTCTTCCTCTCCCACTCCCCCTGCTTGTGTTCCCTCTCTCGCTGGCTGTCTCTATCACTGTTAAATAAATAAAATCTTAAAAAAAAAAAAAAAGAGTTAACTGACTTCCAAACAGAGGTTCGAATACAACCTGTGCGTTTGGTTAAACACCACGAAACCTACAGGAAGGCACGGACCAGCAGGTGCCAGGCTGAGAAGTGTGACGTCGTTGCTAGAAGCATCTTGGGTCAGATGTGTTCATAAGAAGCTGGTGATTTATGCATAGCCGTTGACTGCGGATGGACAGACAGCTGTTTCAGAGTAGGGACATCCGTTCCACATTCTATGAGTAGTGTTTGAGCAACTGCCATGTACCAAGCACCATCGTAGCCCTGGGAATATTATCATCAAAGGGGGAGAAAATAAGGGGAAAAATCCTTAACCCTAGGCATAAACCCCTCTGTACTGTTTATGTAACTTATAATTACAAATACATACTTATGTGATATATATTGTGTACTTCTCAATGTTAATTCATGTAATTATAGCTATATAAATGATTATATGTTATATACAACTTACATTGTTTCTATAATTTGCGAGTGAATTCTGTGCTCTGAGGGAAGTTGTTTCTGGATCTGCGGGGCCGTGTCCTCATCGGAGGAAATTATAGAACAGTTCCATCCTAATCCCGAAGCATCTGAACCTTTGCTAGTGATGAAGTCTCACAGCTTATTTTAGTGAACCTCACATGGGGACCAGTCTCCCCGCACCCCGGACCAACTGTGCCCGAGACGCTTTCTGTGGCCGAGCTAACCCATCCCCGCAGCTGGGGCACGAACCCCAGCTCCTCTCCCGAACCCCAGCTCCTCTCCCAAACCCCACTCCGCTTGTTGTGTCGCCTCGCCAAGAGCACGCCGCGTGTCCCATGGAAACGGTTCGCACAGCACTGCGACTTCACCGTCACCGCACAAAACAACAACCCGGTGCACGACTCTTCAACACACATTCACACTTCACCAAGCGCATTTTTTTAAAGCCTATATATAAACACTGGCACCGAGCACTGAGATGCTTGAAGATAATGTGAGCTGGATGCAGCATTAAGAATTCGGTTATTTTAGTGTTATTTCTTATTATGGAATACGGAGAAAAGGAAAGCTCGACATTCTTCAGAAGCCGGCATTTCCAAATTTTCTGGAAAGTGTCTGTTTTCTGAAAAATGAAGTGAAGTGGGGACGTATACGCAGAGCCAGTGAGATCCGCAGACCCCATCACACAAACCGAGGAGCCAGCTCACCGTAAACACTGGTGCCAAGTGACCTTTCAGGCTCACAGGTGAAATGTCTCTCAGAGAAAACATATTACAGTTTACGTTTCCGGTTGTTCCTTTGGAGCCACAAACCCTGACTGACTTCAAGAAACAGGCACCATCCTCAGGAGCGTCGACCACAGGACTGCTGCGTCCGTGAGCACTGGGAGCTCTGGTGGCCTCCCGCCCACATGTTCCCAGTGACTCCTCGGCAGTGTGCTCCGTGATGTGCTTACGGTCTCCCCCAAACAGCTCTCGTCAACCTGCAGGGTTAAAGGGGAGCCTTCAGCTGGCGGAAGTAAGCCCGGCAAATGTGTGAGCAGAACCTTGTGCGAGGCAGTTCAGGGCGTGGCCAGCTGCCTCCAGTCCTCCAGCCCCAAGCCAGGTGTGCCACCACCCATGACACGCACACGCACATGAACACACACACACACATGCATGCACAGAGATGCACAATACATGTAAGCACAGCGGCATATGCACATATGCATGCTCGGGGACATGCATGCTTACACACATGAACACGCACATGCATGCACAGGGATGCACACATACGCTTATGCAGAGCAGCATATGCACACATGCACACAGGCATGCACGGGGACCTGCATGCTTGCACACACATACACGTGTACACATACACACATGTACGCACACGCTGCACACATACGTGTGTGCACACGTGCATGCATGCACGTGCACGTGCACACATGTACACACCATGCATGTGCATCACCTGTGTACATGCGTCCATGTGCACACACACAGGCATGAATGGGGCATGCATGCAAGAACACATATACATGTGCACACATACACACATGCACATATACCTGTGAACACACATACACATGCACACATATGCACATGCACACTTATACACGTGCACACACCCATGCTTGTGCACACCGGTGTACATGCATGCATGCGCGGACACACAGGCATGCACGGGGACACACATGCATGCACACACATGCACGTGCACACTTACACATGTGCACACTTATATATGTGCACACAGGCATGCACGGGCATGCACACACGTGTGTACAGAGAACTCCTGCAAAAGAAAATGTCAGGTCAGTGTCCAATGAGTGTAGGTGCTCGTTGGAGAGGGACGGAAGCAGAGCCCTGATTGCATCTGTGGGCCGAGCCATTTCTGGAATTGGCAATGGAGCCCAGAGAATAAGGCAAGTTGTCTGGGAGTCATCAAGTGATGGAGATGATTTTGAAATGGCTGCTTCTGAGGCACGCAGAGGAGTAGGGGGCGCAGGGAGGTGGAGGGAGGGGGTAGGGCTGAAGCATGAAATAAGAGCAGCAATATGCCCCTTCGTCCCAGTGACAGAAGCTGCCCGACTTCCCGTGTGCGGGCTCTGCCCAGCCCTTCATTTTCCTTTCACAGAAATCCTGTGGGGCAGGCGCTGTGGGGCCCCACTGCCCAGAGGAGCAGGGGCCAGGCCCAGGCGGTGGGGCTGAGCCAGGCCTCCTTCTCGGCCTACGGCAGCCTTGCTGCTCACTCTTCCGGTCAGCAACACTGGCAAGAGCATCTGGCCTGTGGAGACACAGCTACTGACTGTTGGAAAATTCCGGCCATGTTCCCTGGACCCCCACTGCAGGGCTGGCCAGGCTCCAGGCACTGGTCCCCCACCGTAGGGCTGGCCAGGCTCCGGGCGCTGGTCCCCCCCACCACTGCAGGGCTGGCCAGGCTCCGGGCGCTGGTCCCCCCCACCACTGCAGGGCTGGCCAGGTTCCGGGTGCCCCCACTGCAGGGTTGACCAGGCTCCAGGCCCTGAGAACCGCGTGACGCTCAGTAAACAGCAGACTTCCCAACTCTGTTTCCTCCCAGAGAGCCCCCCCAGCCCTGTTCTAACCCCACCAGGATGCAGCCTCCCTAGTCTTACCACTCCCTCCCAACCTTCCCCTTGACACCCCACCCATGTTCCACCCCTGCCTAGAATCTTTCCCATGCCCTGTGCACCCCGGGCCCCACCCCAGACCCTTTACTGCATATGTGGGAGGAGCTAAGTTGGGACAGCCTGACCCCAGCCAGATCACTGCCGCCGACAGACCTCACCCTGAGCTGCCGTGGGACCCTGGACTGTCACTGAATAGTGCTGTAGCCTTGACCATGTCCCTTAGCCGCCACGTCTCTAGGTGTGAATCATATGGCCATCATGAAGGTGTTGGAGGGACGGAAATGTTTACCATACAGATTTGGTGTCTGGCTCACAGTAAGTACTTAGCAAAGGCTAAGTCTCTAGCAGGGGCCCAAAGCTCAGCAGTGGGGAGAGATGCTCCCTCCCGGTCGCTGGTGCTCACAGACAGGCAGGTGCACACGCCCCGTGCGATGGTCACTGCACCGTGCCCCAGAGCTCCTGTCTCAGTGACCTGATTCAGTCACTCAGATCGAACGTCCTCAAACCCTCCTAACCTGACAACAGTCTCCTGCACAGCAAAGAGCGAACTGCCTCTTAAGAGTCTCTGAAAAGGAGAGACTGTACCCCTGTGTGTTCTCTAATTCGGGTTGGGACTTTTGAGGAAAACCGAGATTGTGATCTAACAATGTGGATTAGCCAAATCATTGTCAATTCAAGTCTGGGATAAAAGTGGTCTTTCTTCAGACATCTTAAAAGCATCACACAGCAGCCAGGCTGTCTTGCTCCCTCCCCTCCCCACCTGCCAGCTCTCTGCGCTGTTTTCCAGAATCATGCATTTGCATCACGGTGGCAGCCATCAGCAGGGACGGCCCTTCAATGACTAGACTTTCCCTACATGCTGAAGACTCTCTGATCGTGCCGAGTTCCACGGTATTCACCACTGCTTCTGCCGTGGTCCAGATGGTACCCAGAGTACTTTTTACTTTGATTTGAATACCTGCCCTTGTTCTTGGCTACAGAAAAGGTTTTTCCCTTTGTGCCCACTTCTGTTTGGTGTTCTGGAATATGAGTATGCATCCCATTATCATAATTGTCTGGCTTTTAATGTGCTTTTGCCAACATGGAAGTTTCCTGTTTTAAAATCCTTAATGAACTGTCAGAGAGCCCATAGTTGGCCATTCCGCTCTCGGTGTAAATGCGTCCATTGTCAGCAGCCGCGGAAATGCAAACCGCGGCTACACATGGCACTTCAGACTATCATTGGGTTCAATTAACTTTGGTAAAATCAGGTCTTGGCAGTACAAAGTTGCGTGCTTGGTAATAAAGTGCCTGTAAGTAGCCAGACAGATTACAGAGACCAGGGGTTTATGAAAATTATGTTGTGGAACCAATAGTTTAATTTCACATTTTGATTGCCCACCGGGAAGCAGGTGAAGAACGTACAGAGCAGAGAAATTGGAAAGGGTCTCAGAGTGCAGACAGGGGACCTGGGGGGCACGGGCCCCCAGCCCCAAGCCCCTGACCCTCATCTCCAATACTTTCTTTATGTAGAGAGCACTGACCACAGTCTCTGAGACCGCAGGGCCCCCGTGCCCCCCACATGGTGACTGAGCCACACGCAGCCTGACCGATGCCCTGTTACAATAGTGGTTTCCTCTCCACGTCTCCAAGCTCTTTACAAGGGCTCCACATATCCTGGTGTCATGTCCACACTCAATGTTGCCAAAGGCTTGAGGTCTTGTGTTTTTTTAAACAGATATGTTGTTCCGTTAGAGTTGCTTCCATTCCAGGGTATCTGGATCAAATCAAAGTGTCTTCGTATCAAGCAAAGTGTATGCTTTTTAATTGTGAATTTGGATCTATGAATATTAAGCTTTCCTAAATCAGAGCATATTTTTTATACATTTAAGTTCCTTATTTTAAAAAAGTCTGACAAAATGTCCCCAGATCATTTTCCTTACTCAACTAGGAACATGAAGAAGTGACTTAACCTCAACTGTTTATTTTTAACACTAACGCGGTTAGATCGCCCCAAGGACTCCGTCACTTCTGTGAAGCACGATTCTCCTTGGAGAAAGGAGCCCATGTGGCGGGCACGTGGGTCAGCTTTGGGTCAGCTTTGCAGCAGCACACGTATCTGTGCCTGACCACGGTGTTTCAAAGGGAACAGACCAGGAAGCATCGCTAAATGTAACTCGGACATCCTCAGGGGTTAAGTGGTTGACAATCCCGAAGGGGAAATCAGTGCAAGGACCGCCAGGCAGCCATCACGAGCCGGCTGCGGCTCAGAAGGGCCGTGTCTGGGGTCCAGGGATGGATGCTGCCTTCGCTCCGTGGGTCAGACCCACCCGAAACACGCCTCTCGGATGGGCACATGGACATCCCATCTGTCCAGATTCACTGCAGTGCGGAGGTTTCCAAGCTCTGCCCAACGGATGACTTTCTTTAAAACGTGCTTAAGAAAGAAAAATGAGCCGACTCTCAGAATGTACAAATGCATGTTAATACTTCTCTGTCAAAATATTGCACCGTCTAGACTTAGCTGAATTGTGGGCTTTGAAAATCCATCTCTTCGGAATCTGTATTCTGCAAATGCAGCTTTTACAAAATGTATTAAATTTGAAGGGGAGAGCCAATAATTGCAATGTTTGAAGATTCAATTTAAATACTAAAAATGGTCAAGAGCAACCCCAGGGGAATCCAGGTGAAGAATTTGAGCACTTGTGGAGTTTAAGTTTTGAAGTATTTTCGATATTTAGAAAAAAAGAAATGCCTTTGCTCTCTTCTAAAGGTCCAGCGGGTTCAGACAACTTGCAGCGATGATTCCACATAAGGGCGCACCGTGAGCTCAGCGCAGACCCTGGGGAGTGTCTTGGCTGGATTTCTTTGAGCTGTGGCAGCCTGGTGTCCTGCATGAATTTTATGGCCCTCCAGGTACGATCTAGAATAGAGAGTGCATTAGCCAAGGTGGGAATAGATACCTTTCCTTTCTGAAATAGCGAGTGGCTCTCAAAAGTGCCTTCCCGATCAGCTAGCCGTCGACTTTGCTGCCATCTCAATTCCTGTTGCAGCTGCTGATTTCATCACATCTTTGAGGCTTCGAATTCGGGACCGAAGTTTAGCAGCTGTACTCTTTCTGTGATGCCGTCCTGGTCACAAGAGTTTGCTCAAGCTCTAAGGGGAGCCCTGCCCCTGGAGAAATCAGCCTCCTGGTGCCAGGTCACCTATCAGAGAGGAGGTGTGGGGGCGGGGACACGGGGGGCTCACACACCACTGCGGGCCGGAGTACCTCGGTTTGGATGAACCAGGCTGGTGGGACCCTGAGAACTCGTGCCTCCAGCCGGGAGGGTCCCTGTGTGTCTGCCTGAGTGCGGGGAACTGTGTGCCCTGTAAGCTCCTTGGAGGACTGGGGAATATGGAAGCAGGCGGCAGATACAGAAAAGAGAAAAGGGTAGTGACAGGAGGGTTGTCAGTGAGACTGAAGGGGAGGGCGTGGTGTCCTGACCTGGACAGACAGGAGGGCGTGGTGCCCTGACCTGGACAGACAGGAGACCAGGAGGCAACTGCCCATCAGAGGCCTCAGATCCTGAGAACGGTCAGGCTGGTGTCGCGCCAGAGGACAGGGCATGAAGGTCCTCCTAGGGGCTGAGACTCTGCCTCCACGGTGGAGTGCTGCCTCAGTGTGGGGCTGTCACAGAGGCGGGAGCAGCGGGAGGGCACCTGTGCCCACCTCCATGGATGGAGAATGCCTGGTGTTGTCCAAACAGCTTGATTGATGCATAATCTGAGCCCCTTGACGTTCAGCAGTAAAAGTGTACGATGCACTGATTTTTAGCAAATTTCTGGATGTGCACACCATCACCACAAACCAGTCTCAGCACGTTTCCATCCCTCCAAGATGTTCCCTCATACCCGTTTCCAGTGGATCCCAGATCCCGTCCCCAGTCCCAGAGAACTACTTGTCTTGTGTCTATCTCTCTAAGGGTACCCGCGACGGCATCACACAGTGTGTAGTCTTGTATCGAGCTTCCTCCGCTCACCATCACGGCTTTGAGGTTTGGCGTAAATCAGCGGTTCATTCCTTTCTGTGGCTAAATATTCTTCCACGATGTGGACACACCACTTTTATTCACCCCTTTATGCACTTTTAGGTTGTTTCCAGTTTGGACAAATTATAAATACTGCTGCTATGAAGCCCCCCGCACAGCACCTTCCTCCCTGCGGAGGCAGTCCTGGGGTGGATTTCAGGAGCACGCCGACGTTGCCGGGAGTGCCCCCATGGCGTTCAATGCCAGTTGCTCTTCCCTGTGAATGTATTTCTGCTCATCCTGCCAACGCTCGGCACCTTGCAGCCTTCCATGACAGCCCTTCTAGACTCGTAGTGCCGTTACGATTTTAATTTGTGTTTTCCTAATGACGAATGAAGCTGAGCACATTTTCCGGTGTTTTGCAGCTGCTGTGTATTTTCTTTGGTGAAATAGCCATTCAAACCTTCTGATCATTTGTTTTTTCAATCGAGTTGTTTGTCTCATTGAATTGTAAGAACTCTTTATGTACTTTGGGTGCAAACCTCTTTATCAGAATTATGATTTATACATATTTTCTCCAGTCTCTGTCATGGATCTTCATTGTCTTAATAGTGTCTTCTGAAGTACAAAACTTTTTAATTTTAATAGAGTCACACTTACCCACTGTTCTTTCATGGATCATCCTTCGTTTAAGAATTCTTTGCTTGACAAAGGTCATAGAGAATTTATCCCATATTTTATTCTAGAATTGCTATGGTTTTATCTCATGCATTAAATTTATGATCCATTTTGAGCTAATTTTTGGTGTTGCTAGAGATAAGAACATACTTTTTTTTGCACATGAATATAGAAACATTCCAGCACCATTTGTTGAAAAGATTTGTCTTTTCCCTCTGAATTGCTTTTGTATATTTGTTGAAAATCTATTGGCCATATACGTAAGGGTTAGTTCTAGACTCTCGGTTCTGTTCAATGGACCTATATGCCTGTCTTTATGCCAATACCAGGCTGCCTTAATTACTAAAGCTTTATATTTTACTAGTACTTTTTGATGTAAGGTAGAGTAAGTCTTCCAACTGTGTTCTTCTTTTTTTTCAAAATTACTCTTGTTATTTTATGTCCTTTGCATTTCCCCATAAAATTTATGATCAGTTTGTCAGCTTCTATGAAAAAAAAAAGAAAAGAGTTTGATAGGGCTTGTACTGACTCTATAGATCAATTTAGGGAGAACTGCCATCTTAATGACGCAAGTCTTCCCATCCATGAACATGGAATAGCTCTCTTTATTTAGTTCTTCTTTAATTTTATTCAGCAATACGGTACACCTTTCAGGGTAGAAGTCTTATACTTCCTTTGTTAAAATTACTCCAGAGTATTTTATCTTTCTGATGATATAGTGAATGGATTGGTTTTCCTGATTTCATTTTCAGATTTTTCATTGCTCATATGTAAAAATACAATTTTTTCTTTATTGATCTTACGTTGTGCAACATTGCTGAATGTGTGCTATTATTTCTGGTAGTTTTTCTGAAAATTTCAGTATTTTCATCATACAGGGTTGATGCCTCCAGTTTGGTGGCGTTGTGTGATGGTGCTGGCTCAAACCGCCAGCATTCTGATGAACAGCAGAACCAGGAGTTGCTGTTCTTGCCTCAGTCCTGGTGCTGGGGGAAAGCATTTAGACTTTCACCATTATGTGCAAGGGGAGCTGAGAGTTGTTAGTAAATGTCCCCCATCAGGTAAGGGAGTTCCCTTCTATTCTTGTTTATTGAGTGCTTTCACCCTGAATGGACAATGGATTTGTCGAAAGGTTTTTCTGTATCTATCTAGATGACCGTGTAGATTTTGTCCTTCATTCTATTGATAAGATTTACTTTGTTAATTCATTTTTAGATATTACACCAACCTTGTATTCTTGGACTAGATCCCACTTGGCCATCGATCGATTTTACATGTTGCTAGATTCAGCTTGCTAAAGTTTTGTTAAGGGATTTTGCATCTATATACATGAGTGAAGTTGGTTGGGGTGCCTGGGTGGCGCAGTCGTTAAGTGTCTGCCTTCGGCTCAGGGCGTGATCCCGGCGTTATGGGATCGAGCCCCACATCGGGCTCCTCCACTAGGAGCCTGCTTCTTCCTCTCCCACTCCCCCTGCTTGTGTTCCCTCTCTCGCTGGCTGTCTCTATCTCTGTCAAATAAATAAATAAAATCTTTAAAAAAATGAGTGAAGTTGGCAACTTTCTTTTCTGGTGATGTCTTTCTCTGGCTTTGGTATCAGAGTAATACTGAAGCTGTTAAATAATATATTGTGGCAACTCTGGGTTCTGGTTTCCCCACGAGCGTTGCTGTTTTTGTTGTTTATTTAATGTCTCGCCTGGACTAAGTGTCTCATCTCCCTCCTGGCAGTGTGCAGCCAATGGCATCTTGTTGGTCTTGTTTTGGGTTTTTATTGTTATTGTGGTTGCTCCTTTTTCAGCCTCGCTTCCCAGGGTGGTCCCAGCTTCTGCTTAGCTCTGTGGTCAACTAACAGTTGATCAGCATCTGTGCTGAAATGCCTTGCCTGGCGAAGCTCCCACCTCCACCCGTGGATTTGTGTCTGGATTCAGCAGTGAATTCAAAGTTCAGGATTTTTTCAAGCCTGCCCCAATTTTACAAACTGCCAGGCCCTTGCAGGTCTTCCCAGTGCCTGTGCCATTGCTCTTGGTGGGAATAGGTGGAGAGGTCTGACTCTGACTTTTCTGGATCTGCCTGTTAAGTTTTTGGCCAGTCTGTTCTTGTCCCAACCAGCTATCTCAGATAGAATAGTGGCCGTCCTGATTCAAGGTCCCCGAGATTGCTGCTGACTTCGACAACCCCGATGAGTGGGGATGTTTCACCTTTTGCTCCAAGTCGAGCTAGCTCCCTCCAGCACTGAAGCTGCTGGTGACTCGTGGCCAGTCCTGACCTGCTGCAACTTCCACACCAGCAGAACCACTAGGAGCAGGGGAGCAGAGGCAAGAATACCCCAGACCTGCCACTCTTGCTCAGAGCTCTGCAGTTGGATGTGAATACGTGTGTCATAGCTTACTGGGAAGGCTGGGCTGACTTCCAGGGCACTGGAATGGTTGCATTGGTCATTTCGTCCAGTGTATGGCTCCTTCTGGGGAGAGAGTTTGGACCCCTCCTCCGTCCACCACGTCTGACACATATTTCCACTGGCATTTCCCAGGCTCCCGGCTGAGAGTCGGGACATGTGGGCTCCTCTCTGTGCAGCTCTGCACTGGCTGCGTGACTTCAGACACATTCCGGCTTCTTTCTGAGTCTGCCTGTGCTGGTGCAAAAAGAAGTCTGACAAAGGGAATTTCTAAGTTCACACCCAGCTCCAAAGTTCCATTAATTCAAAGAGCCAAATGTGCATATTATAATCAATGAAATTCAACTCCACAAAATAGTTCAGAACCACTCAGGTCTTGCTCATGTTAGAACACATATCCTTTCTTCCAGATGAAAGTTTGAGCAGCTCTGCTTCGAGCTCCAAATAGTCATGAGCCTTCGTGGGGCCCCCTCCAGCATTTAGAGCACAATTAAACAGGTGGGAAGCAGCACCACTTCCTTCCAGGGTCATTAGAAGCCCCTGTCTTTCTGACACGCATCCCACTCTTCCAGGATCTGAACACATTCACCTTTTCCTGAGGGCTGGGAGTCTTTGCCATGAAAGTGTTACTGGACCATGACAATATGGTGTTCTTTCTCTGTCCTTATGTGTATGTCCTCAGGTACCCAAGGGGCGCGGAACTACTTGTCTCTACACGATAACACCAGGGAAGGAGCCCTTTCGTCCACTTCTTAATAACCGTGTGGTTCTCTCTCTCCGTTCCCGTCCCCTGCCTCCCTCCCTTGCACCGCACAGCCCACTGCCGACTCACCTCTCCCTACAGCATCTCTTGCTCTGCTAGGGGTCTATCACTCCCATTTGCCACTTGCTCCTTATCGGCCACACAAACCCCCTCCTCTCACAATTCATGACCACTAATGAGTGGTAGAAAACCGTGTTGCGTGGCTTTTGTGCCCACTTTGGAGTCACTTAGCGGGTCATGGAAGTGCCCCCTCTATTAATCAGTGCCCCCTCTAACTACTCTTTCATACGTCCCACCGGGAAAATACTTTATTCCGTACTGAGGCAATAATGCGACAGCCGTTTACAGGAGCACGTGGACAGTGTTCAAGGACCAGCTCCAGGAAGCTCGCCGACTGCACATCCGCTGAGAGCGCGTGGAGCTGCCTGCTGGGGTTCCGCAAACAGGCTCTCCCCACGTCCACCTTTCAACCTGTCGCTCGTTACGTCACTAATTGTATTTGGGTTTTATGTTTTTGTATTTTACATGAAGTGGATCCGCTGGAATGTGCGTGCGTTCGGTTAAATCATTAAATCCCCCCAACGGTATCGCAGGAAGCTGAATGTGTATGTATCAGCCCCATGGCACAGAGCTCGCGCCTTCAGAGATCTCTAGGTTCCTGTTGTTCTAACTCAGTGTCTTTTCAGGTCTCGCTACTCTGCCATCTGGATGCCTGCATGGATTTTATGGTGAGCACTCCTGATTTTCTTAAAAAGACTAAGATTTGAAAAAAAGAAAAAGTTTCAAGTGGGAGCGGCATTAATGCCGATGCCTAGCTGTGACAGGCTCTTCAGCTCGTGAGCTGGGTCCTCTGCGGGAAACCGAGTAACAGGTGCATGGGATCTCTTCATGGTATCGCTCACAACTGCTCCTAAATCTACACTTAGCTAAAAATGAAAAGTTTAATTAAAAATATCTTCAAGAGGGAAAAATCCACAGCCAAAAAATGCTGATGTTTTTGAAAGCTTGGTGGTCTCAGGGCAATTCGCTTCAACAGATGCATTTGTTTTTTCTCTCGCCTGCAGCACCCCTCCCCCGGCCCAGGGTTTCAGCTCCTTGGGGGCGTCGTTAGTCACCCCCTCACTTAAACACCGGGAGAGGGTCCGAGCCAGTGGCTGGCGTCCCTGAGAGGCGTCATTGTGGGGACTGTGGCGCTGCTGGGGGGCACAGGCTCGGATCAGGAATTGCTGGGGGTCCCTGGGGCTGGTGGTGGCTTCCAGCCACATGCCCGTTGTACCGTGAGTGCCCTGTCCCACCTTGTCGAGAACGTGAGGGAAGCAGCGGGACTTCCTGAAATCCACAGAGAAGCCGCTGTCTGTTTCTGACATTATCTATGCGCGAGATGTATCTTCCAGAAAGTTCCGTAATGTGCATCAATGCCGCAGATCTGGGGAGGCAGTTGCTCCTCAGAGGAGACTTCTGTGCTGATCAGTCTGGAATCAGCCCAGTTCTGCTCAACACTGCACCACCCGGGAGGCCCCCTGAGCTCCCACCTCACGCTCCTCCACGAATCCCACAGAAGATCCCGTGACTTCTGACCCCTGCGGGCATCCGGTACCTTCCCTGTCTCTGCACCCCATGCCGGAATCACAGACTGCCGTGGGCTTCTCTCTGCTCTCCCCACCCACGCCCTCGCCTTTCCTCTGTCCACAGGCTGTACTCCGGGCTTTCTCTCAACATGAATCAGATCACTAGTTTGCGGATTCTCTCAAAATAAGGCGGGCCCTTTCCCACTCCACTGTCTCCTTCTGGTGGCAGACCCTCTGCTCACGGCAGCCCACCTCCGCCTGCAGGGTCTGGCTGGGTCCTGCTCGTCCGCAGGCCTCTGTGGACACCGCTGCTCAGACGGCTTCCCTGGCCACCCGGCAAAAGTGGGCAACCTCAACCCACGTTGTCTACACCAGCGCCGTATCTGCCTTGGTCCCAGGATTTACAACCTGGGCTTGATCTTTTTGACCCTCTCTCTCTCTTACTTTTTCTTCCATATGCTGCCCAACTAGGCTAGTGCAAAAGTTCCCCACGTGACGTCTGGACAGAATAGTCGGGCTGCCGGACGCTTAACTTCACGATTTAGGGGCAAAACGCAAGGATCAGTGCCATTCTTTTCTTAAGCTGTCAACTTACTATTTTCACTTGACATTGTGTTTTTGATATTTATCTCTGATTCACGTAGTTCCCTTAATGCGTGCTTGGTATTAACTAGGACTTCACTACAGTTTACTCATTCTTCACCACCCACCTCTTGAGGGATAATCGTGCTGCTTGCACGCCCTTCTGTTTGGAACAGCACGGCAGGAGATGGCCTCGTCGAGAGTCCTGGACCCAGGGGAGCCAGCGGTGACTGCTCCCAGGACCTCCAGGGTTACAGCCTCAGTGGGCAGGAGCCGCCAGGGGCTGCCCCTGTGAGCGCGCTCTGTGACCCTCAGCTGCTGCTGACCTAAAACACTGGACTCTCAGAGTTTCGTAGGAGTGTTTGGTCATCTCCAAATTACGTCTGCAAATAAGTGACAACAATGCTATCGTTCTGCATCTCACCTTTTACCGTGGATTGTGTTATGTGGGGCCGCGCTAACAGGCTTTTATTGAGGTCGGAGAGTGAAATAACAGACTGCATATAGTGCTTCCTACCTCTTGGGGCTTTTGTTGGGATTTCACAGACTTAGCACCATTTCATAAGCAAATAAAATATTTTTGGCATGTTTGCTCCGCACACCAAAGGCCTGTCGGTGGAAATCCGCAGAGCCGTGATGGACGCGGTCCGCTCCCTCGCCCCTCCTGTGGCGGGCTCTCCTCCCGTCCCGAGCACCGTCACGTCCTGCATAGAACCCGGATCACGGCTCTGAAGTGGTCATCAGGGTCCTGTGGGTGTGGAAGAACCGAATGCACGCACCTGGCCGCGTCTCTGCCCGGTGGACAGTGGGCTGTGTCCAGAGGTCTCAGCACAACGAGACGCACAAGCTGCGGACCTTGCAGAAAGCAGGGAAGCCAACATCACCATTCTTGTCACAGATACGTGGTTCTCTTTCCTCCCATGAAGGAGCAGCCCAGCGTGTCATTTGATGGGGGTTCAAAGTACAAAGATTTGGGTTGAATTTAGGAGGAAGGATGTCTTCACCTTCGTGTCAGTAGTTCAAGCGAATAGACATCTCAACGCTGTCCTCACGCACAACACGGCAGACGTTGAACAGTTTCTTCAGAAAGCACAGTGTCCACTTCGCTCCAGGACTCAGGCCCACGGCTGAAGACCCAGTGCAGTTGGATGTGAGTGCACTGGACCCCGGGCCTGTGGCCGAGAGCGTGTCCAGGACCCTCTGGTGGAAGCTAACACATGGCTGAGCTGGAGAGGACAATGAGGCCTGCTGACCACATCCCACACCTGCCAGGCTCTGCCCTTGGTGCCTCACGGGCCTTGTGATGGGCCGTCCCCGGGAGCACTCTCAGGAGTGAACAAGTGAGAACCCAGCACTGCCGAAACCTCAGTTTGGGGAGATGAACCAAGGTCCAACCTGGACATGTACCGAGACCCAAAGCTGGTGCTGCCTGACCCCTGGGGCCGAGCCGTGACACCCATCAGCGTGCTCTGTGGGGGCCGGGGCCTGGAATAAGGGAGCACTCCTGGACCAGGGCCCGGGAGGCGCTGGCGGGAGGAAGTGTGGGTCTTGAAGTGTCGGTCTGGTCTCACAAGCTGTCCCTGGAAGAGAGAACAGCACAAGCTAATGCATCTGCTGGACTGTCAACACCCTGGCCCCATTGAAGGAGATCTCCCCATGTCCACAACTTTGGCCAGCCCCTCTCTGGAGTCTGGGCCCACTCTGAGATTGGATCGTGACCAATAGGATGTGTCAGACCCGAGTCTGAGCCTTGAAGAGCCCAGGAGACTTCCAGCTGCTCTACTTCGAGACCAGAGAAGAGGCCCCTCAGGAAGCCCGTCTCCTCTGCAGGGGGACTGGCTGCTGAGGTGACACGGAGAAGCCAAGGCAGAGGCACAGAGATGCCGGGGAGCCCAGCCTCCGGTCGGCCTGTCCACTGAGTGCAGGTGCTGGTGACGGTCGGCAGGGGCGTCAGCCCAGACGGCAGAGGCATGTGAACACATAAAATGGCTGGTGGTGTTCTGAGCCGCTAAGTTTCAGGGATAAATAACCAAGATGCTCGTAGAGACAAGAGCAGAGAAGGCACTGGTGGACACGCTGACACGTGGGGATTTGCTGGCTCGTGAACAGGGGTTTCAGACCGCACGGATGCAGGTTAAGGGCTGTCTACTCTGGAAAGGCCACCCGACGGGTCTGAACAGTGAGGTCGCCTGGCTGAGTCTGCACATGACGGGATGATGAGACCGGCAGGGAGGCAGCCGGAGGCGAGGGGACAACGTGCTTGTCTCCCGGACAGAGCACGGATACAGAAAATCTTCCATCAGCAGAAGAGCACATTTCCTTCTGTCCCCTGTGGCTCAGATGGTCCCATCCAGAGCACAGAAAGACTGTCCATCCCGAGAAACAACCCAGGAGCAAACTGACATGTGGCGGACGCTGGAGGACAGCAGCCCAGCTACTTCACCCTGGAAGTTTCCACGTCCTACCCCCAGCTGAGCCTGAGACTCCGAGGTAGCCACCGCGAGGGGCCACTGGTCTTGTCTGGAACGCAGGAGGAAATATGCTCAGGGACAGAAGGGGCTGGGGAGGCTGAGCAATGGCAGTGAGAACTGGTTATGTTGTCCCATGCCCTCAATGTGCACCAGACACTGTCCCCTGCATCTCTGACCAAGGACACAAGGAAGCAAAGGCATCGCTATGGTCCCCTTGGTGTGGGTGTGGAGCTGGTCAGCAGGGTGACCTGGTAAGCTGGACACACAAGCGTCCACTGGCTCACAGGCTGAGTTTGGGTCTTCAGCCAGGTCCAAGGGCTCTTCCAGATGCCCCCTGACAACCACACACACACCTGCCCCCAAACACACACCATCAATGGCTCCGTCCCAAAGGTAGTCTCAGAGAGGAGGGGTGGAGCTCATGCACAGGGATTTCTGCAGCAGGAAATAACAGGGAACATCTTAGAAGTTCTGGAAATACAGATACATGCAAACAGAGCGGGTCAAGGAGGGGACACGTGCTCCAGAGGCAACAACAGGATGAAAGCCAGCGTCCTGGGGGTTCAGCCTCCGAAGGTGGGCAGCTTGAGCCAGGACCGGCTCCGCAGAGAGGCCCTTCTTGGGGTCAGAGGGCTAGGGGAGATGGACGAGCCTTCCGGACGCCTCGCCAGCTGCCGGGAAGGATGAAGGATGACACCTGCCCGAGCCCAAGAGAGGCAGTCCATCTCTCCGAGCCAGCGAAATTAAGTCACGTAAATTATGTCTGCCACAGCTCCCAACCCCGCCTTGGGCACGTGCACGGCATGTCCTGCTTTATCCATACCTGGTGCACAAGGCAGGATCGCAGAGTCATCTCAGCCGGGCTCCTGGAACGGCTCTGGTTTCCTGTCAGCGGGAGTGCCTCCCTGTCTGGACACCACCAGCGACATCGGCCCTGGCAGCTGGAGAAGTTAAACAGATAATTACCTCGGCCTGCGTCGCGGTGAGCCCGGTTATCGAGGCACTGATTAATTGTCTTCGAGTATACGCTGAGTGACACTGAAACCACACAGGAGTGTGCTGGCCAGAAACGTGGAATGGGCACATTCCTGCCCACACCAGTCCCTTCCCAAGCCGTCCCCTCACCCGGGGTTACCGGGAATCCTCATGGAAGTGAGACAGCGTCCACGGGGTCTGGACAGGGAGGGTTTGGCGAGGTGACCTGGTTTGGAGACCCTGCTGGTGGTTGTGTCAGCTCCTGGCCACGCGGCCAGGACGCGCGAATGAGGAGGCGCAAGTGGACCCCACATGGGGAGACCTGCTATGTTCTTCCCTGCACTTCTGGCTGCAGACCTCTGACCCCTCCAAACCTGGGCAGCTTTGTCGCTGTTTCTCACATGAACAACGTGAACAGAGCTCGTCTCTGTGTTCACAGCCCTCCACACCTGTTTCCTCCCTTGAGCAGCAGGTGACGCCCTGGAGGGAGCAGTCACCGTGTCTCTGGCCAGCCACGGACTCCAGCATGTTCCAGAGCAGAAGAGCTGCTGGGTCCTGTAGGAGAAGCCACCCAGTGTCCCCAGGACGCATGTCCCTGTGGGCCCCCGGGGACCCTGCACCGCTGCTGAGCTCATCTTCCGGAACCAGTGCCCAAGGCCCCCAGATACATTCCCCAGTGCCACGTAGCACCGAGCGCAACTTTGCCAAAGGTTCCATTGATACTGGAAATTTCACAAGAACTGTGTGACCTGGGAGACGAGTGGAATTTCCTGCCCTGAGGCCGGGGCAGTAGGAGGTGGTACAGGGACAGGACGTGCCCCTGACAATCCAGCGGAGGACGCAGACTCCTGAGGGCAGGCGCGTGCCTCCGAGCCGCGGCCCCTCCAACCCCTTGCCTGGCGCTCTGGTGAGAGTGACGCAGATCCCAGAACGACGGTCTCGTTGGCGACAGCACTAACGCACGGATCTCGTGACGGGCCCTCGGTTCTTGGCGCTCGGAACGTATCAGGAGTGAGTCTCAGTGGTGTTTGGAACAAGTCATGAGGTTGCGTCCCCTTCCCCAAGCCACTCAACGGCCCTGTGCCTCAGTTTCCTCCTCTATAAAAAGGGGAAGACAAGAGCGCTAACCCCATGGGGCACGGGGGGCCCACGTGAGAGAATCCTGAAGGTAACAATAGACCGAGGGAGCTGGTGGTGTTTTGTGTGTTGCTCGTTTTAACGAGTGGGTGTCCGAGAGGTCGGGTAGCTGGTCCAAGATCCCGTGGCTGCTGACCAGTGGGGCTGGGATTCAAATTCGGCTCTGTCTGGATCCAAGTTCTGGGTGTTTCCCCTGAAAGGTGTGCTGTTCCTAGATTCATCATTGCACCTGCTTGCAGAGACACGGTTCAGGTAGGACTGTCCCCAGGAGCCGGCAGCGCGGTGATTCCCGCGGCCGGTGACACGCTGAGGGGTGCTTGATGTGCACAGGAGCAGGTGGGACTGTCCTCACCTGTATCTATGGGCGGGGGCGGGGGGAGTTCTGTAGAGTTTCCTCCTGCGCCGGGCCTTTCACAGACTCGCGTGGTTGGCGCCCGGGAAGGGAGCGCTCATTAGAGACGCTCGGTCCCGGAGACCGCCTGGAATAGCAAGCATCTGGCGCAAAGTGAATGAGTCCTTCAGAACGGCTCTTCAAATCAGCAGAGCCTGGCCTCATTAATTATTCACTGCGCTGTGACCTAAATAAATCATAGGATCATACTTCATTTAAACGCTGCTTGTCACACTTCCTGCTCGTCCGAGCCGATAAATGGCTTGAGTGTGAAGGAAAAAAGAGGTTGTCTTTCAAGTGCAATTATACACCAGTAACCACACAAAATAACACAGCCCACCCTTAGCCAGCTAACACGCTCCTCTTCTCCAGTCATCGCTGATGCCACCGTGTTCCCCACTATCACCAGGGAGGGAATAATTGGCCCGCTTTTAACAGGATGATTAAAAATGACTCTTCTTAAAATAAATACAATTTCTTATTATTTTAATGTCCGTCCGTGACTGCCAAAAATTTGTCAGGAAGATTATTGTCGAGCATTTACCAAAGACATCTGTTTTGCCGATAGTTCGGTGACAGTTAAGTGACACCAGTCACAATAAATGGCACATTTAGTAGAACAATGCTGCCCTTGCTGATAAATTCAGAAACCCTCTCCCGCTGTGGACCTGTGTCCACTCAGCGAGCTCCATCCACCCTCCTCCGTGGGGCCGGGCGCTGGGCGTGGAGCCTGGTAAATGGAGAAGCAAGACCGTGGACTGGCCTTCAATGTTTGCACCTTTTACTCTTGGACACCCACAGGACGATGGCTGCCAAAGGCCAGGAATGTGGCCTTGCCCAAGGGTCATCTCCTCCTTGTGAACTTTCTGGCTATTTCCTATCCCTCGTCCCCCATCTCGTCCCCTGCTGCAAGCAGTTTACGGGAGCTGGAAGTGTCTCTGCACAGTGACCCACTGACGGGGTGGACTCGGGCTCCCAGGTTCCCCAAACTCTCCCGTCCTTCACCGGCGCCCTGGGTTGGGTCCTCCACCAGCTGGTGAGTGATGGTGGAGGTCCCGGGTGGTTGTGAGCACCTCACTGCCCTGAGTGTGCAGGTGTATGCAAACGAGCCGTGGGCAGGACAGCCAAGGACGTCTCCAGAGAGGCAAGCAGTGTTGCCCAGGTGACCCCAGTAAGGAAGGGGATGGCGACCCAAGCTCTGGCATTGGACGTGTGAGAGCGGGAGCACCCCCCAGTCAGCCCCTTCCTTTTCTTAAATGCGCTGCCCCAAATCAGGGCCGAGGAAAAGAGAAAGTCTTTGACTCCCAGATTTTGGGGGGGATCAGTTTGTCTTTCCTGAATGTTTGTGGTTTTGGCAACCCTGCTACCTGCCCCTAGAACAGTGGCCTTCCTGACGCTCCCAGCACAGTGATGGCGACGCAGGTCGTCTTCCAGATCTGGTTCACGACTGCCAGATCCCACATGGACGCTGACTCCATTTGAGGTTCTGTGACTTTTGACCTGAGAAGAAAGTGAAGGCTTGCTGTCTTCCGCTCCTCTCCAAAGCTGCGGGGCCGAGCCAGCAGCGCTGGGCTGCTGGCCTGCCTCAGTTTCCACCTGCTGCTCCCTCCCTCTGCTGCCTTCTCGAGACCAGAGACAGGGCTGCGGGGGACAGTGCGGGGCGCTGGGGCAGACGTTCTGCCTTCACGTGTTCTCAAAGTTGGGTCAGAAAAACAGTTAAACAAGGAGCCAGATTACATCAGAAAAATCATATAATGATAGTAATGGGCACTTTTAACCTCTTTAGGGACTTTTCTAATGAGATTTTGATGCTGCTGTGAGTGGGCAGGAACACGTCCCTGCCTTCGAGGTGCTGGAACAGCTACGTCTGCTCTCAAAAATTAGAAACTCAGACATCGTGGTCCTCAGGACTTCGTTGCTATTTTTAAATCTATCGTTTATGCCTCCCTGATGCACGGCCCCCGGGAAGGCCACGTCTTCCAGGGAGCTGCCCAGTGCTAAGCTCGTGACCAGACGGGCAGATGGTGCCAGGCCAGCGAGAGGCACGTCCGCTGGGTGTCGGGCCCCCAAATTGTGAAGGTTTGGAAACCTGGGTGCAGAGACCTGCTGGGGATTGACTGTGTCCCGCACCCCAGTTGGACGGAAGGGGTGCTGACGTGTGTGACGCCGGAGGGAAGGACGGACACGGACACGGCAGCATCTAATGGAAGACTGTGCAGAGGAAACCAGCTCCGGAGACTCACCAACCGGGGACACGGAGGAAGATAAATATTTTCATGTGTCTTAAAAGCTTCTCAGATCACACCTCGCCTGCCTCACCTGAGCAACAAAGCCCGCTTTGCATTTTCCTCTTGATTTCCAGGCAGACGCCCGTGCCAACAGCTCGACCGCCCACAGAGAGGTGACCCACGGCCCTGCTGAAATGTCATCGTTATGGGAGGGTGTGATTTCCCTTAAATTGGGATGATGAGAAAGGCGCTGTCATCTTCCTTGTTTGGGGCGTATTCATTTGCATAGTCCTCAGATTTCACAAAATAATGAGCCGGGTTTTGCATTTGATTTACATTGTTTAAGGGAACAGGGCAGCCCTCAGGGTCCCAGGGCCAGCCACTCACTGATGGATGCCCCTCCTTGCATGGCCGGTGATGAGCTACCCCCTGCCCCTAATGGCTCAGTCAATGTGGTCCCAGGATTCATTACTGGCGCTCTCCAGGCCCACGTGCTGGCTGGGGACGGACCGTTTTCTGATACAGGGAACCAGGGTCTGGGCTAGATCGACACACACCTTCTCCCCGCAGCACAGCCACGTTGCACGAACACATCCGCCTGTCTCTCTGGGACGTCACCCCTGCAGGACAGGACCACAGAGGAGACTGAGAGCACCCAACCTTGTGGACCCAGGTCTGGGGCACAGCGGTCACTCTGAGCAGAAGCCAGGCATTCGGCCTGGGGGACAGAGCCTTCGGGCCGGCCTGGCCCCAGAGAGGATATTTACTCTGCCCGTAGGACCCTCTGATAAGAGGGAAGCCCCTGCCTTAGATGCTAGAACGGAGACTCTGACAGGAATGGCAGAGGGAGAGGCAAGGAATACGTGTGTCACTGGTTTTACGTAAAAGGAAAAGCTTTCCGCTGGATTGGATTGAAGTGGGCGAGTCTAGAATAATTCACGAGGACAAGCAGGAGGCAGAATGGGGAACCCCCTGAGTCTCTGAGAAATGCAAGAGGAAGCTGAAGTTATTTTGGATTACTCCCGGCGGCCAGTGGTGACGTGGCTCCGAGGTCGAGACTGGACCCCAGGTGCACTGGCTGCGGACACTTCTGCTCCTTTTCCCAGCTCCGTGGGGGCAGGCGTTTCATTGTAAGGGCGCGTGGTCACCTGTGTCTGGCCCCACATCACGGAAGAAAGGTCCTCAGAATGAGGCTGGAGTGGCGTTCGATTGCTCACGGGCAAGGGGCCTTCGAGCGCGGTGCTGCACGTTCCCGGTGCGTCTGACCACGCGGAGAAGACTGCGCTGCTGTGAAACCTGGTGTTGGAAGATCCATTTCAGACACACAAGTAGGTCAAATAGGTTTAAAATGACTCTGATGCTCTCGGCGGAGAAGCTGGTGGGGCGCAGGGGCAGTGGGCTCAGTCACAGGGGATGCGGGAGCCTGGTGCTCTTCCTACGGCCTTGGCGTTTCATTAGAGCAGCCAACCAATGGAAGATCAGCCGCTCTGACTCGAGGGGGGAGTGCGATAAATCAGTCTCTCATAAAATGGGGATTTAATCCAAAGACACATGTGCTTTGTGAATTGTAGGGAAGATGGTAAGAGAAAGTATGAATGCGAAGTCTCCCATGAGACAGACGTGGCAGCAACACCTGGAGCACATCGCTGCACTTGCCGCTCACGTTCCGTGGCCTCCACTTCTGTGGACGTGGGGTCTGCAGGTGCAGAGATGAGGAAGCAGCAAGACAGTTCTAGTTTGTGTTTTTTTAGGCAAAGTGAAAGAGACAGACACACAGAGAGACAGAGACATAGACATGGAGAGACAGAGAGACAGACACACATAGAGATAGAGACACACAGAGAAACAGGGAGACAGACCCACAGAGAGACAGAGACACAGAGATGCAGAGACAGAGACAGAGAGACAGAGACAGGAGGAGAGAATAGTGAAAGATAGACACAGAGACACAGACAGAGAGACAGAGGGACAGACAGAGAGAAAGAGAGAGAGAGACAGAGATGCAGAGAGAAAGAGAGTTTTGTGTAGTGAGACCAGCAAACAGGACCCTCGGGGAGCGGACAGGAGGAAATACAGACTGTCTCTCCTTCCCTAGTCTCCTGCCACACTCGCTTGGGCTGAACCCCTCAAGAAGCCAGAGCACATACCGCCCCCTGGTCCAGCCCCTTCGGCTCGGCCTCCTGGAGCACGGGCCAGGAGGAGAGGGGAGCAGGTGGACGGCGAAGCTCCTGGGACCCCCGGCATGACCTCTGATTGGGGACTGTTCTCAGCAGCTTCATTCCTAGAAGCAGCCCAAGTGTCCATGAACTTGAAGGGGTAGACAGTGGCGTATTTATTCAGACATAAGAAAGGGGGGCATACGGACACCTGCTGCCTGTGGATGAGGCCGGACAGCACCGCGGAGCGGAAGGAGCCAGCACAGAAGACCACGCACCGCTGGCCTCCGTGTCTGTGACGCGCCCCCAATGGGGCAGAGCCGCAGGGACCGAGAGCAGATCAGTGGTTGCCTAGGGCTGCGGGCAGCGGTGGCAGGGGGCTCAGGCAGACAGCTGAGGGGCGGGGGCTCTTTTTGGAGAAATGAAAATGTTCTAAAATTGACTGTGGAGAAGTCCGCACGTATCTGACTGAATTATACACTTTTAACTTCGTGAGTTGTAGGGCATGAAAATTATGTAAGTAAATAAAGCTTTTGCAGAAGAAAAATATGTTGTGTGTGTGTATATATATAATATGTAATTATATAGAGAGACTTTTTTAAAAATAAGGCAATTGCAGAATGGGGAAAGAATGGGATAATTATATCAAAGTGTATGTCTCTATGGTTACTACATTTGAATATTAAATTTAGAGCTGAGCTTGTTGGCCTTCGCAACTCAGAAGGGAGTCGTTCTTCCTGTCTGATTCAAGGAAAAATGCCGTCGCCAGGAAGTATCCCTTCTCCGTCTCATCAGTTGGCCTGTTTTTTGGGCAGGTACAAGCCCGTGAGGCCGGCCCTGGTCCCATGTCCGGGGAGAGCGAGGCCAGCCGTCCAGGGCGTATGGGTTCCTCAAATGCTAGTCTGCACAGCCAGGCTCGTGTCTGGAGGCGAGAAGCCCTCCACGTGGGGCTGATGCCGAGCAGACATGCCCGGGGTCTTGGGCTCAGGACACGGGGAGTGAGGGGCCCCGAGCAGGCATGGGAGCTCCCGTGGGACAGACCATGGATGAGCCAAGAGCACCTCGTCTCGGCCCAGAAGACTTCACATGGACAGACCGGGCAAATTTCCTTTTCTCCCCACCTGCATGGCAGAAGTTCCTCACTAATTTTCACGGGAAGAGAGTAGAGGGAGAATCGCCACTTTCGGGAACGCTGCCTTGCCGGGCAATGTTGTTGCCGGACAGATTTCTGCTAACTTTAAAAAGGGAAGAATGGCCCAGCACAAGAGTCCTTTTTAAGGTTAATGGAGCACCTGCCGGGGCTGCACTGAGCCCTGACACGAACGGCTTCTGGCACCATCACAACAGCCCATGTGGCCGGCCTCGTGGCACCCCACATTACAGGTAAGGCCACCGAGGCAGGAACAGCTCTCATCTCGGCCTCCAGTCTTCTGACTTGTTACCCCGGACTCATCCGTGCTCCTTGGGAGCCATCTCCAGCTCCTGTGAGCGAGGCGGTGTGTTTGCAGAACCCCTTCTATTGCTGCAAGACCGCGGGTGCCTGTGGATGTTAGGGACTGTACTAACCATAAGCCACGTCGCCATCCAGAGTTCTCTTCGAGCTCCTGGAGACAAAGCCCTCCCAGGGCTGGTGTGATGTTACTGCTGAGCACAGGACACATCGCCAAAGCCAAGTGCGCCCCAGAGCCGGCAGGGCTGGTGCGTGGGCCTGGCAGAGCGCCGTGCCCACGCCGCGGTCCTGGCCCAGCCGGGCTGGGCGTCCCCGACCACGCTCCTCCCCAGAGGTGTGCTCGGACTGCGGTGGAGACGCAGGAACCCAGCCTCCGGCCACGGGGCTGAAGGAACAGCCGTGTCACCTCAAGCAGGAGAGGCTGAGCCTCCGGAACATGTGACGAGTGGAACCTGAGGGTTTGTGCTGCAGGTTTGGGGTGCGATTGATGAAAAGGAGTGGGCTGATACGCCTCGCAATGAATAGCTCGTGGGCAACCTGCTCTTTTGTCACGCTCGCTGGCAGCCGGCTATTAATAGTGACTGAGCCCCCAACTTGGTCCTTCAAACATTTCAGACACAAATAATAGAAGATTTCCAATTAAAAGAGATAATCTCCCTTCAGAAGCAAAGGAGTAAGCAGAGTGAATAATTTAAAAAGCTTTTGGGATATAAAGATTATTCTATCTCCCCATAAGCAATAAGTCGGGGCTTTGACTAACAATTTAAAAATAGAAGACCCGGATGCAGGGAGGAGCTGGGAGAAGTGATCTCTCGTCCGTGATTTTTTATCATTACTGCTTTCCAAAATGTTGTCATCACATAAAACATTATTTCAATTAGTTCTCTGCGAACCCCCAAGTCATATCCAGTAAGCTTTTACTGATTCAGAAAACAGGAACCGGGCAACAAGAAGAAAACACGGTGGCTGAGAAAATAGCAAAGATGCTCAGGCTTTTTGAGTCTTCCCATGGTACCTGAAGATTTGGCTTATCTGCTCGCCATTTAGGAGGAGGGTACGTATTGCTTAGGTACAAGTATGAGGACTATCGTCTGATCCAACCTGGACTCATTGAGGTTTATTTAATAAATATGCCTGGGGAGAGCAATTTGGTCTTTACTCCCAGCACAATTCAAAATTAATATATATGAAATTTCTGAGCCATTTAGTAAAACGGGCTCCTCACTCCTACCCTTCCCAAGCATTTCATGGTTCTGGACACAACATGAGCCGCAAAGTGGTCTCCGAGGGGGTTCCGGGGGACCGAGCTGCAATGATCAGATTGTGGCTGAGTCTCCCCTGGGTCTTGGGTAATTTCAATGGTGTTATTAAGCCTTCCCCAGGCAGGGTGTAGCTTCCTGTATTGAGAATAATGGGACATGTTCCCATGGTCCCTGCTCCAACCCTTGTTAGTCTGGAGAACACTCGACTCTACCAGCCATCTAAGTAGATTTTTATAAGTTGGGTCCAGCAGGTCCCTCTGCCGTGAGTTCCCAAGAGCCCTGGGGCACAGGAGCACAGGAAAGGGATTAATCTGAGAGCTTGTGTGGACGGAGTGCACAGAACACCCTGAGTGCCCTGCCCACGGTGTGGTTTCTTCCACATGGCACTCACCCCAGCCCCTGGGTTCCGTGGCGAATCCCCTCTTAGCAGAGACCCTGAGGCTGCAGGAGCTCTCAGGTCACGGAGCTGGTAAGTGTGGTTGCCCTCAGACTCAAACAGAGCTGCCACGTTGTCCAAAACGATCGCAGGCTTAATCCCAGACATCTGACATGCTTCTGTCCTGAGGGGCGCTGAGCCGCCAGGGCTTTCACTGGGCCCTGCACACAGGACACAGAGGACCAGGGAGAAGCAACCCAACAGCGGCATGAGCCCGAAAGCGAGGAGCCCTCGGTTCCCACCCTCTGGACGCTGCTCCCATCCCCTGGCTTGGGCCCAGGAGCAGGATTTCACTCGGGGAAGAGGGTCACAGCTGCAGAAACAAGCCACGCAGGCTGGGCAAGGCCCACGGTGTGCAGTCCTGCCTGGGGCGCAGAGGACCGGGCGGGGCAGGAGGAGGGTGGACGGGGTTCAGGCCTTTGGACAGCAATGGCCTTCGGCCTGGAGGGGACACAAGGGGGACGCAGCCTCCGGGGGTCCATCCTCCAGCACTGCAGGTGTCCATGGGCCACAGGGCACACCAGAATGCTCAGATCCTGTCAGAGGATCCTTTGTCCCCTGGAGCCCGAGCCAAGTGCTGTCACTGCTGTCAGCGACTCCAACACCAGTGATGCCCCTCTGGGTGTGGCCGGGGGGCCTCAGACCCCACCAGGTATCTGTTTGTGAGCTCTTGGTGTCCACAAGACATGAACCATCCAGGTCAACCACCTCCCTCATTTGCTGAAGACCACTCTTTGGCATCTCTTTGGAATATTCTGTGGCCCAACAAGGTAATATGATGAGGCTGTTGTTGGTTTGTGTTTATTTTAATGCTCTCAAAACTTGGATTTTTAGTAGATGAGTTAAAAGAAGGATTTTCCCCACTTCCCTACATATGGAATCTTCTTCGCAGGAACCAGAAATCTGTTTGCAAGAAAATCACTGCTTTTGCCAAACAATGTGATGGGGGGCAAGGTGGGGACACAGGCGGGACCAGTTTCTTTGGACTTCCTGATGGAATTAGAACCATGAACCCCAAGGAGCTGGAATGTGGCTCTCTGTCATGGTGCCAGATCGCTGGCCTGGGTGGCCGCCCTCCGCCTATTTCTTCTAGGTTCTATTTGTCATGGATTCGTATGAATTTATGAGACCACCCGATTCACAGCATGAAATGTCTGCTTATCATAATGATTTACAGAGCGAACCAAGAGTCAATAAGACATTCTTGCATCAAGGCAAACAAAATGATGCTTAAAATGCATTTCCTCTAATTAGAAATTTGCACTAACCCATACGTCGCTGGGCCGCATGGGGGACGCCTGGCAGCTGGTGCAGAACCCTGCGCCCACCCAGACCTGCACGTCGGAATCTCTGAGTGGAGTCTGAAATCAGACAAGGAGGCAGGCAGGATGGCTCAGGGGGGTCTCCAGGGAGGCCCCTCGGGGCACGGGATGTCTCTACTACCCCTGCTGGAGAAAGGGACCCCACGACACGAGCGTGAGCCGTGGAAGCTGAGTACAAAGGCCAGAGAAGAAGTAGCTTTGGCCTCCCTACACAGGACCTGTGGCCACAGGCTGCAGCGGGCCGGAGGTGGGCCGGGTGAGGCCCCGAGAAGGATGGCACAGAATGCCTCACGTGGTTGCCACTCTCGTTTGGTTGTTTATGGAATCTAGATCACTGGAGGACGCATGAGACCCTCTTCCGCTGCTCTTCACACCCGTCAGGCTGGGCTGCCCTCTGTCCCATCCCTGGCCGCGCGGGCAACTTTCGGGGCTCCATCTGCCCCGGGCATAGCCAACAGCAGCCCACCTGGGCCTCGGCAGCCTCCTCATCAAGGCCAGATGTGAGATGCCCCAGGACCCTGACGGCACCCATCCACCATCCACGTAGGACCCAGAGCGTGGGGTCATGAAGACAGCGCGGGGCCCTTACGTGACCGATGCGATACCGGCTGTGCTGCCTCCCCCCAACAGACGATGCTCAGTGCGGTTTTGGCAGCATCTGGGATGACTGGGGGAGGAGTGAGAAGTCGGTCATCCTTGGCAGGAGTCAACTGAATGGCATCCCAGGCAGGGTCCCCCTCTTTCCCTGCCCTTCCCCCTTGGCCCTCTCCCCATTCCCTGAAGCTGCAAACGAACTGGCGATGGGCTCTGACTTCTGGAACACGGGCTGAGACAGATGGCGAGAGATGGCCAGCAGGCCACGGAGGTCAGCGGGGGGCAGAAAGTGCGGCAAAGCCTAGACCCTCGCAGCCCATGGCGCTGGCCAGTTCACCACTGAGCCATTCCCATTCGATGCTTTTGTCCATTCCCCTGTGTCTTCAGTGCCACCCCACCCCCAACCCAGCAGAGCTTTGCTAAGTCCCGCTGGTCTTCATCTTCATCGGGACCAGTCCAGGGAGGCCCCCTGGGCCCCGAAGCTGAGTTAGGTGCCCCCATCCCCTCCCATAGCCCTGCGTCCCTCCTCATCACACATCACCGCTGGTAATTAAACACGGATGGGTGTGTTTGCACGCTCAAGGCCTGTCTGTCCGGCTGGCGCTTCTGGGGTCAGGAGGGGTGCAGCCCTGCCGGATGCCCGCCGTCGCACGGTGGGTCATGGTGGGCACGCTGCCAATCCTGGGTCCTCGAAGGAAGGAACAGACCCGCCATCAACACCCTCCCATCCTGCAGCCCACCTGCGGCCCAGCTCAAGACCTACGAGTCAGCTGGAAATCAGAGCGGACGGCCCACTTCACCCATGTTGGGGTAGTGTCACGTGTTTGGGATGGCTGTCATGTGTTTCCGCAAACCCAGCTTAAATCTGTATCTAAAACAGAGCTAACATTTCTTTCAGCATTCAGAGCAACCAGAGGCTCGTACCCATCGCAGCACTGTACCAGCGCTCGGGCCGCTGGACGGAGGAGGGCCACAGTCACTCAGGCAGGCCCATCTGAACTGAATTTTGAAGGCACAGAGCGTTGAACGCTCACGCTCCCGGGGACAATTTGTGTCCTTCCACACGCAGCTGTTCCCAGCAGAGCGTGGGCCAAGTCGGACTCCTCCAGACGTCCTTAGCTCTCCCGTAAGGCTCCTCCTGGAGACCAGGACTATGACTAATGCTCTCAGAAGCTTGGGCACGAGTGAAGCTGGTCCTGTGTGGGGTTTCCTGCACAGTCCCTCCTTCACATGGGGTCCCCATGCCTCCTTTGCCAGCTGTCCCCCCACCTCCTTGTTTCTGCGCACGCATCACCGTGCAGAAGCGTGATTGCTCACTCACACTCACTCGCACACACGTGAACACACAACAACCCCCACTAGGCATTCTAGCTCCAAATACGATGTCCTCGGTGATTTTTCAGGCCCCCGGAACATAACCAGAAATTGGAGGAAGATTCCGGATGCCGGGTTCACTTTCTTCGTTGCTTTCCTTCTCTCACTTCCCTCTACCTTCCCTTCCCATGTGGAATCCCAGACACACTTACAGCTCTTTCAGCAACAGTGATAGGATGGTGATTTCAAACAGCGTGACCACGTGCTAACCAGCCCTGCACTCGTCACTTTCCAGCCCGACTGCAAATGGCAGGCCCCCAACTTGTGATTACTAATCTGCTACTTAAAGGAAATAGATTACAGACACCAAAGGAGGTAATTGCCTGAGTGGAATTTCAGAGAGGAGCACGAGGAGAGCCTCAGCACTCCCGAGTCTACCTACATTTTGAACTAAAAATGATTGAGTTCAAATTCAGGTTAAGATTTTAAAACAGTTCAATTATCTCTTTAATTATTTTTCATTTAAGGTATATATCCACCCATCAGTCCTGGTCAGGGTTGGAAATACAGAAATAATACCCTATAAGCCAATTTAATGGCCTCATAATTCTGCTGGAAGTAGGAACCAAATCTTACATAAAAGCCTATTCCTGCCATCTTTCAGCATCTTAAGGAAGCAGGTATATTTTGAAATTTCACCTTGCAAGGTCTGACAGGATGAGGGTGTTTCTTGGAATTTCAAAGAGTTGAGCGTGCCTGTGTGTGTGTGTGTGTGTGTGTGTGTGTGTGTGTGTGACCTGTGTGTGCTGGGGGACCAGGGGCTTGCAATGAGCAACCGGGCAGAGGGACTAGGTGGGTTTGAGCTGTCGGTGGTGACCTTACTGCTTTGGCCCTGGAAGCCTGAGTCCCATGGGAAAGTCAATTTTGGGGGTAGGAAGAAAATAAGGGTCTAAGGAAGGGGCAAAGGGGGGCGCAAAGTCCCCAACGAGGCAGGGCTGGAATAGCCCAGGTGAGAGATGGTGGTTGTCCGGACAGTGTGGAATGAGGGACTAGACCGTTTGACAAACACTTAGCACCAGGATTTAAAGGACTTAGAAAGTGATTGGCTATGCTGGGGAGGAGGGTGGGGTGAATACAAAATAACCCCACATTTCCAAGCTGGGTGCTCAGATGAGTTAGGGGTGACACTTCCAGAAATGATGTTGGTGGGAAAATCATGTGTGCTTTCCCTGTCATCAACATGGTGGGATCATTGATAAACTTTGACTAGCAACCCCACTGTAAGAGGCTGCATTTCCAACTAGTATGGCACACACCGGAGTTTTCTCTTCTTGACCCCACTCTGGGACCACCTCCCCTGGGAAGCTCTCCTGGATTTCTTCTGCCCAGCCCCACCTTCATAAATGTATTCTCCACCCTGCCGTCTCGAGAGACTTCCCAAACACACTTCTGCTCTCAAAGTCTTCCTTCTCGGACCTTTCAACAGGGCTGGGTCCGTTCTCCCATCTCTACGTCCTCACTGTGTGGCTTGCAGTGAGCGCTCGATGGATTTATGGTGACTGAAGGAAAATGACCAGAGGGATGTGTTTTGTTTTCTCTTACCTTGCCCTCTGCATCTCCGAGAGAGGGACCCACAGTCTCTGCTGTGACGCAGGTGTTTAAGAGTCTACCGTAACAGCGTTGCCACTCTGCTGAGGCGGGACTGGCCCACGGCCCCCCCGCACGTGGCCCGGCACACAGTGGGTCCCAGGTGCACTTTGGGTGGCCAACCGCCGAATCCACTAGAACAGTGACTGAAGAGGGCTGGTGGGCTTGACCTGCTGACGTGATAGGGCCTCCTGGGAAGAAGTGTCAGGCCCAACAGGGAACGTTCCAGGCTACAGATGGGGCAGCCCCACAGCCGTCCCTGCTCAGCACAGATGCTCACAGGCTGAGGACACACAGGACCCCCCTGGAGCCAGCAGCCCCCCTGCAGCAGATACGCTGCTAATGGCTCCTGGCCTGCGCCTTCTGCCCCTTACTCACCCACGTGGCTGGGCAAATGTGCACTAGGGCATGACTGCGTCCTGGGATCTGCCCCCAGCCACAGACTCAGAGGAGCTTCCCCACTGGCTTAACCTTTGCTCCCCTCGGTGGCAGATGACCCCATGACATGCCACTGGCACTGGATGTCCTGCCCGCCCGTCTCTCTGCCCAACCCCCCTGCAGTGTTACTTGATCCTTGTAAATAAACTACATGGCCTGGAATCTTCATCTCAGGGCCATTCCAACTAAGACACCATCTCAGGGGCCATGGAGACAAAGAAGGCCTTCCAGCATCGGGCACGGGGCCCCAGGCCCCACACGGCACATCCCACACATCCTCCAAACCAGGGGGTGTCAGACCAGCCGGGTGAGACACTTTTCTCCATGTGTGCCCACGTAACGTTAACTTGGCCACCTTCATGCAGGAGCTTTGCTTTGCAGCTTGCCGAACCCCAAACTCTCCCCGCTGTCAGACACTCAGCCCCCGTAGCTGCCCACGGAGCCCGCCTGGTCCCCAGGCCGTGGAGTCTCTTACCGCTGCACCCAGCTCACCGGGGATGGGGAGTCAGTGGGAGGGAGTGTGGTGTTCATCTTGCTCCGTTCCACGAGGACGGTGTGGGAAAGGCGTCTGCAGGCCCAGCCCCAAAGCCCCCCCCCCATGTGTTCTCTCCTCAGCAGTGCCCCAGCAGGGAATCTGCGGAGCTGTTCATTCGGCAATGGAGCAGCTGAGGGATTGCTTCTGAAATTCTCGTCTGGGGTCTTAGTATTCTCTAAGTTTGCCCGGCACGAAAGAACTCAGCAAATGGGCCTGTGCTCTTGGCGGAGCAGGGGAGGTCACAGGCAGCTTCAGAAACACAGACAGGGTCCCGGTGTGTTTGTCAGTTGACAGTTCTTCAGTTGTGCGGTCTGTGGAAGCCCTCCATAGATGACACAGGCCACACCGTTCTCTTCCTCTCGCGACCACAACCAGCTTTTCCTGCGACAAGCGTCCGTCCTGCAGAGCGTTCTGTGTGTCTTGCAGATCGCCAGGGAAGTCTGGCTCCCACTGCGACCTGCAGTAAAATGTCACCTTTCTGACGTCCAGATGGGACCCTGGGCCAGAAATGAGGCCCAGCTCATCCTCAGTCTCTGGTTCTGTCCTTAAATTGCTGTCGTCAGATGCATGCTGGTCCCTGAAGTAGTCAGGCCACATTTCCATAATCATCTGCAGATTAAAATGTGGTAGCCCGTGAGCAAACCCGCGGCCGGAGCCTTGGTGGACAGTCGATGGCGCGTGCATCAGCGTGGCGCTGCGGCTGCTGCAAGGCTCCCTGAGCTTGGGGCTCCCATGCAGAAATGGGCGAAATCCTTTCAGCGTTAGTCCTGATCACTGAGTCTTCAGAGGAACACGTCCTTCTGATCTGGGATGCTTGGGACTGAATATTCCAGGCGTAGGAGCACTTGACAGACTGAAGATGTCTCAACAGTTGCAGGGTAGACGGCACCCGCCCCTAGAGCTGCCATGTCAGACAGAGTCTACCCGTGGCCCAGGCAGAAACACGACCAGGACGTGGATGCTGGTGTCAGTGCCAGAGTCTCCCTGAAGCTGCAGCAGCCGCTTTCCCTGCCTGGCCGTCTGGTCAACCTGCCCAGGAAGGAAAACGTGTTCTCAGTGGGCTCAGGCTTGTTCCCAGGAGACTGCTTCTTTTCCTACCTGTGTACAAAGCAACTCTTTGGTAGCTCTTCTTAAATCTTGCCCATGACAGCTGTCAAACTCACTCGTAGTTGGTAAGCTGCCTCATTTTCTGACTCTTCTGGAAAGTCGGAGTAGCTCGGTGTTTTTTCAGCTGTCTGGCACTTTGCTCGGTCTCCACGTGCCTTCTGATGTCCCCAGTCTGGATCCGGCGAGCTCCAGCGCCAGTCCTGGGCTGCCACGTGGGCCCCTGGGCCACCGCCCCTTACTCTAAATGTTCTGCCTCACCTTTATCAACGATGAGTTTCCTTTTTATATCTGAAGACTAATTCCCAAAGGGAGACAGGAGCCAAACAGGAACTGAGGAGCCTCGTCACGCATCGACATCCCATCGACGGCCCGCGCAGGACACCTGGGCATTCCTGAGACACCCTCTTGCCTGGAGCATCTGGAACAAAGCCTTCTCAGTTTGGGATTTTCTGAGGCCTCAGCCGGTCAAGGGCTATCTGTCCCTGACACATTCACAGAATGCATAGCACCTTCTATTGTTAAGGGTCATAACCTTATCTCTGTTAATTTCTGTGTCCTCTGCAGTGCTGACCCTAGCAGAGAGATTCTGACTTTTTTGGGTACATTTTCTTTTTTTTCTCGGTGGATTAATTTATGATAACACTATCAAATTGTGTTTCATTGTAACTTTCCCTGGTGCAGTGTCAGGCCCTGGAGTCATGCCTCCCTGTCTTCCCTGCGGACATGTTGAAATCTCCTTCCTCAGTGCTGTGGCCAACGGGCTCAGCCTCCCTTCCCTGAGTGAGGCTGCTGGCACAACGGCAGGAAGGCCTCTCCAAATCCCTCGTCACATCCATTTCAGTTATCACTCCCTCTTGTCCCAGGAAATGTTGTCTTCAGATCTGCTGCTTTGGGAAATGAAATTATCAGAAAGGAGATTCAAAGCCATGATTGAATAGAGTGATTAAGGAATCTAGTAAAACCCTCATTACCAGCTCTTGCAAAATGGAGATTTCTGTAATTCTGTGGGCTGAGTATTATTCCTTTATTTATGGAGATGTATATAGTGACCATGCACAGGGATAATTACTTTTAAACGTTACGACTCTCATCTGTTCTCTTTTCAAATGACTACAGAAATGGAATTAATGTTGTGCCTTTTTCTTAATTCCCTGAAGTTCCCTGTGGTTTGTAAACAAGTAGCAAGTGTGGCCTGTCTCTTCAAAGCCTTGTTTGCCGCCAGCTTCCTAATGTATCATGAGATGTTCAGCTTTGAGTCAAGTGCATCCAAGCTGGTTTCACTGTTTGGTTTTACCCTCACGTCTCTACGAAGATTAATCTCTAGACACAAGACTCGTCCAGTCCAGTTAGCAGTAAAGCTCAAATGACCTTACTGTTTGTCAGGTCGGCATAGTATGTTCATGCTTTGCTGCGTCCCCTGTGCTCCAAAATCGTAGCCATAATAGAAGAAATATAAAAGAAAAAAATAGAAAGACAGTTCAGGACTCAGAAGCAAGATAAATCTCACTTTGTTAACCAGAAACAGCAAAAATGCTGAGCAGTGTGCAGGATTGAAACACTGGGTCTCTTGGGCTCTAGGCTCAGGGGCCAGGAGAGCTGCCAAGGTTTGGCTTGCACAGGCCAAAGGGAGCTAAAAATGCACCATGAGACATGGCAATCAGAATCAGGCTAAATGTCAAAGCCAGAGGGTGGAATGGGGTCATTGCCTCTTGTGCAACAAGCCTGAACATAGTAACATTGCCGAGTGCTGCCCAAGGACACAGCAAAGGGCCAGAAAATATGCAAAGAGGCAGGAAGACATAGGGAAGCCCAATAGCCAGTAACTAAGTAACACTGTTCACTAGCACGGTGATAGGGTCTATTGTAGCCGTGATGTCATCTCATGGCAGAGACCCTGAACCATCACCCTTTACAGACCTGGTTCTGGACTGAGGGACCAAAGCATGGCCGGAAGGGTAAATATAGAAGGAGAGAGGAATAATAAAGCAACAACTACAAAATCAATCAAACAAGAAGATTCTCTCCTACCCCAAATTCAGAACATGTAAGAAATATCAAGGCTTAGAAATACATCTCATAAGAGGCACAAGCTTCCAGTTATAAAATAAATAAGTCACAGAGAGGAAAAGTACAGCATAGGGAATAGAGCCAATAATTTTGTAATCACATTATATGGTGATAGATGATGACTATGTCATTGTGATAATATTGTATGGTGACAGATAATGGTGGGCATTGAGTAATGCATAGAATTATCAAATCAATATGTTGTACATCTGAAACTAATGTAAGATTGTATGTTAATCATATTTCAATAAAAAAAGAAATACAGCCCCCCAAATCAATAATTGCAACAATGATTTACTCTAGGTGAAAAGTCCTCCTATTAAAAACACACACACACACACACACTTGAAGTACTTTAAAATAATTTCATTTAGGGTGCTCAGAAAGATACATAAAGGCATATAATGTCCATCAAAAATTAAACAAGACGGTGCCTGGGTGGCTTAGTCATCTAAGCATCTGCCTTCAAATCGGGTCACGATCTCTGGATCCTGGGATCGAGCCCCACATTGGGCTCCCTGCTCAGTGGAGAGTGTGCTTCTCCCTCTCCCCCTGCCTCTCCCTTCTGCTTGTGCTCACTCTCCCCACCTCTGAAGAATAAATAAAATCTTTAAAGAATGAAAGAAGAAAGAAATGAAACAATAACAAATGTTGAAAATGAGTAACAGAGTCAATTAAACTGGAATTTTAATAGATTTATCAGTTCTACAGTAGATGCAGTCGAAGAGGAATATAAGCCAGAATTGTGGAATTCAAGTGAAATCCAGCATAGAAAGGCAGAGAGCTCATGCTCAAATGTTAAATTAAGAGGGACTCCAGAAGAAAAAAAGAGGAAGGAATAATGTAGCTGCAATGTATGAAGAGCCAATAGCTGAGAAGTCTCCAGATTTGATGAAAAACATGGCCTTTAAGGATTGAGCAGGGAGAAACCCATATTTAAACCAGTCATAGTGAAAATACAGATCAGGAATAAAGAAACTATCTTAAAAACCACTAGAATGAAAGGGAATTGCCTACAGAAGCATTAAATGAGAATGACTTTCTCATCAACAGTAGATGTTAAGAGACAATGGAACCATGAGTCAAAATGCTGTGGTAAATTACTGTCAACCTAAAATTTTATACCCAGCTAAATGGTCACTCAAAAATTTAATATGTTATATTATTTGTTCAAAACTCTTCCTCTCTTTCACATCTAGCCATGGCTCCACTCTGGGTGAACTATGCATCCCAGTCCTGTTGACTTCAGGCTGCTTGGGTCATCTGCTTTGGCCAGTGGAAATTAGGAGGAAACAAGATTGCACTTGCTTGGGGAAGCATGGTGTGTCTTCCTTACCTGGCTCCACTAACTAGTCCTCCTCCAGCTTAAAATAAACACATGGAGACCCTGTCATTCCGGAGCCAGCTTATAAGATTGATAAGTTTTCAGGAATCTTGAAATCCACCTGTTAAACATAACCCTCATTAAAAACTCAGTTATATAACTTACTATCAAACAAATCATATTAAGAACAAAGGAAATAAATATTCAAAATCCATCACATTCCACTTATTCTTCTGTATCTTACTATTATGGACTCTTTTGAGGTTATCTAAATCTATCGTATCTATGTAGTGGTAGTGCGATATGACAGCGTGCAACTGTCCCATCTCTTCCCGATCCTGTGTATGATGATATCAGGTCAGTAGCTTGAAATCAGAATCAGTCGTGGTGAGAGAATTTACACCACAGAAATTGGCAAGTTTTACAAATCAAAGTTTGATGTATTATTTTATTGATTTACCAGATAATAGAGTGTTGGAGAAAATGTCAATAATACAGATTAAACATAAAAAGTGTGTTTTTCTGTAGTTGTTACATTTTGAACAGCACAAACATTGGGAAAATATTCCTTCAGCATTCAAAACTATTATCTAACTCAGAAAAGAAGTTTCCCACATTACAGTTTTAAATTAGAACAAAAAAATATACAATTTCTAGCTTTAGGGTTTTTTTTTTTTTTACCTTTTTCACAGAAACCAGCATAATATGGAGATGTTCTCAAATGTTTCCTAAAGTTAACTAAGAAGCACATAACGTTTCCATTTTAAACATCTCATGTGTTTAATGATCTCATTTCTGTCCTTTTAGCTCTCTAAAACCGTTTTGACTCTGTTACTGCTATTTTCAAAATATTACTAAAGAGAACTTTCCAGGAGATAGTGAATAAGCTCTATGTCTCCCAAGTGTCTTCCCCTGTGAGCCTGAGTCTCCTGGGATCCTGGGAACACAGCCTCAGAGGTGACACGCTAACGCCCTTGCTTAAACGTGACCGTGAATGGAAAGGACAGCACAGGGGGATGTGGGGAGCATGGGTAAATTTGGGGGAGAATAAACAACACTAGTGAAAAGAACCACAGCACCATGGATGCTTGACACCTCGCTAAATATTTTATTATGTGAGTTGCTGTCGTATACGAGAGAGCACTGGCCTGAGAGTTAGGGTCTGGGTCCAGTATTGGCCCTGGCCCTGACTTCAGACACCCCTAGGCTCCTCACCAGAGAAACAGTCCCCCATGCTCTGCCGTTACAGTTTTCCTGCGAGGACCGAGGGAGGGAGGAAGGGGACCGACATTGTGTGTGTGTGCTTGTTGCATGTGTGCGCATATCGTGGGTGTGTTGTGTGGTGCACTGTGTGTGTGCACATGTCGTGCGTGTGGCACATCTGTGTGTTGTGTGTACATGCTATGTGTGTGCATCGTGTGTATGTTGCATACATGTGCACCTCGTGGGTGTGTGGGTGGGTGAGTGTATATTGTGTGTGCGTGTGTGCGCACTGAACGGATGTACACCTGTTATACACCAGGGGTCACGCGAAGAGGCTTATTTTCTTAACTTCCTGAATTCACAAGTTTGTGAGTGTGGAAGGCACCAGAAGCTTACAGGGGAACAAGTCTGCAGGCCACAGAAAGCAGTCAACATGGGGTGTGTGTTACTGTTTGTGTCTCTCTTTTTCCCTGCACGCACTGGGTGCACTAGGGAGTCATGAGAATGACGTGCTTCTCCATAAAGAGTGGGGTGCTGTTACTGGCCTACAGCGTACAGGCATCTGACAAGCTGGAGAACCCTGACCAGGGGCGCATTCGTGTTTCTAAGAAAGGATCACTCAGTTGCCCTTCGGAGCTCTGTCACGGGGGGCTGCGTGCACTTGTGTCTATGGGACACAGTTTGGACCTCAACGAAGTGGGTCCTAGTCTCCAGAGGCTGTGCCAGGTGCAGTGGACTTCCTGGGGGAAATGCCAGAAACCCAGTGCTGCCTTTTAGGGGGTCTCAAGTTCTGAGATGAGGGCTCCTGGTTGGCAGGTAGAGGTGGCAGAAAGGCGCAAGGCTCCCTGCCCTCCCAGCTGCACCTGGAAGACCATGGAAGACATGTCTCCCAGCTCTTCCCTAGACCTGTTATGAGCTGGCTGAGCACCTATGACCCAGCTTGGGGGGTCCACCAGTCCACAGTGACCACACCCGACAATAGGGCTGACAAAGACTGTTGGAGCTGAGTGTGCCCCTGGAGGCCATCGGGTCACCTTCGTGTGGGCCCTGGAGTCCTCAGACCAGAGGGAAGACGCCTCCCACAGTGACTGGAAGAACTTCCAGATCGATTATGCAGATCCCTGAGCGACCGCAGCGGCATCATGTCCTCTGTGGGATTCTTACTGCCCAAGGGGCTAAGGACTGAGTCCTCTGTGAGCAAAGGAAGGAGCAGGTGGGTGCAGCCAGCACCAGGACGCGACTGCCTGGGTCACAGCACCTGCTCTGGGTCTTTGGTGTGTTCTATGCAAGGCCCAGAACCCAGAGCACTACAAAGCCCAGAGTCCAGATGCCCAGGTATGAGCAGCACTGGTCAGTTAGGAAAGTGACAGCCTGAGCATTAGGCAGCGTCCTCCTCAGGCCACATGGGGAAGAGCATAGAGCAGAGCGCCTTAAAATTAATGGCCTTTCTGTGGTCAGCAGTGTCTGCAGAGCAGGGAGGGGCAGGCTGGGGACAGTAACAAGATACTGGTCAGCCTGAAGGATGACCCAGTGACAGGTGTGTGCTGACCCTGCCCCTCCCCAGGGCTCCCCGCCCTGCAAGCCACACACAGACAGGGCGGGAGTGGGTGGGATTCCAACGTGAGTGCCCAGCCCCCCTCAGGAATGAGCTGCTGGCGCACACTCCCTCCTTGTCACTGCCAGACCCCGGCTATGGAGTCCCACCTGTGCGAGGAGCTGCTCAAGGCTGGGAATGTGATTTTCAGACCTTCCCAGGCTCATTCTGACACCAACAGTTAAGCGTGCAAAATGCAAATGAGAACAGACTCTCCTGAAATGCCTCTCAGCACCACTTAGCTTTGAGGCTACAAGCTCTGCAGTTTTTAGCGCTCTACGGGGAATTAGCCGGAACGGTTCTCACATTCATTCTATGAGGCCAAAGGGAGAGCTTTCATTACTCGGAGAAGAGCAGGCAGCCGCCAGGACCTCTGCTCCTCAGAGCATCTTTGGATGGGGTTTGGAGGAGGATGGGATCCCCCTCCCAGGGAGATGAGAGGCCCAGGCAGCAGAAAGCCTAGCTTTCAGGTCACTGCTCTTGGCTGGCCCTGACTTTCTCCATCCTCCATGGGGTCATTGGGACCCCCACCCCAAGCCCTCACCTCTGTCTGAGGTGAAGGCTCTGGGAGCCCAGCAGGCAGGTCTGGCTGCCCTTGGGCCCCTGGGGTCTGGCCAGGGCCCCCAATGCTGCCACAGCACCCATCATGGGGGTTCTGCAAACACTGCCCAGGGCATCATCAGTGAACGTGAGCTGGTGTCCCAGACTCCACTGAGAGACACGGAAGCAGGCAGAAGTGGCAGGTGCAGGCGTCGGGGAAGGTGGGGCCAGAGCTCCCGGACAGGCCGATGCTTGTCTCCACCTGGTTCTCAGCCCGTTTTCCTGTCGCAGTCAGAGCTTTCTGTGGCAGAAGAACATCCACGCAGAAGCTGTCAGCAGGAGTAAAGGACCAGTGAGAGGACACTGGGGCCACGTGGGTCCACGTGGACAGAGGCTCCCAGCCTGCAGGAGCAGAGCGTCTCCTAGCAAAGTGCCACGTGCCCGCAAGCAGGACGCTCTCTAGCGTTTGAGCTTTAGGAGACAGTTTTGACGTGAGCAAGAAAAAATACTCTGTTTAGAAAGCTACCTCCATCACGCTCAGTAGAAGGAACAACTTCGGTCGGCTCCTTGCTAATAACTCCTGAGATGAAGTGCTTACAGAATTCAAATTCATATGTTCGCTGACAGAGGAAGTGCTGAGCTCTGGGTGTTGCAGACGCAGGGAGCAAATGTGGTTAGGTTTCTGCTCTCCGCCTCTCCACTGAAATGCTTCTGTTTTCCTCGCAGTGGCCAGGCTGGAAGTCCGTGGGCCAGTGAGCGTGCAGCTCCCGGGTTCCCTTGTGACAGCAGCTGCACATGGGGACACGTGCCAATCATTGTCCTGCTGACCCCTCCTGAGGAAGACCCAGGGACAGGAGACGGGAGATGGAGCCTGGCTCTGACTCTCCCCATCGATTGTACACTGCTTTATTCTTTTTTTTTTTTTTAACTTAAATTTCAGTTAGTTAACATACAGTGCAATGTTGGTTTCTGGAGTAGAATTCAGTGGTTCGTCACTTACATACAATACCCAGTGCTCATCACAAGAGCCTCCTTCATGCCCATCCCCACCCCCTTCGTCCAGCAACCCTCAGGACACTGGGTTTATTAATTCAGGCATTGCTCGGTATCTATGGAATGACCTTGTGGACTATAAAGCTCCCACCCAAAGGACCCTGCGTGGACACTGGGTGGGCTGGACGGACAGCTCGCTGGTGGTGCATCCCCCATCTCTAGCTAGCCCATCAGGTTACCAGTGGCTCAGCTCACATCACCCGGTAGCATTCGGTATATGACTTCTCATTTGGGTGCTTGGGACACAAAAGCTTGGTCACAAATCCTGTAAAAGCAGGATGGATGGAAACACCAAACAAGCAGCCCTCGGGTGCCTGTCTTCGCTCTGCCACAGAGAACGCGGAGTGCACCTGCTGGAGGACAGCCCAGGCTTGTCCTGTACGGACAGGACGCATCCTCAGCTGGTGACCATGACTTCCTTGCACCTGAGCTGGAACCGGCTCCAACAGCAGACCCAAAGCCCGTCCCTCAGAGCACCACCTGGCCCAACGCCGCCAGCTGGCTTTCCCCCCTCCCTTCACGGGCAGTCAAGCCGGTGCACCAAGTGCAGCAGGGACCTCCAGCCTCGTGCCCACAGCCTGCCAGCCAGTGCTCACCTTCCTGCCGTGCACCTGCTGTGAGCCCTCACCTCCCTGGTTTGCCTCCTGCCTCTCCTGCTAAGAACCATCCCACGCCCTTCCCTTCTGCCCAAACCCTGAACACAGAGGCTCCTCAGGCATGGCCTGCGCCCCCTCTCTTCACTCTGTGCTCCCTCCCTGGCTAACTCCAGGCCCCACCTGCCCGAGACTCTCCGTGGGTCAGCGACTCCGCTCTCCCACTTCCACCCACACCTCCCTCTCAGCTCTGCCTGCTTCACACGCCTCCACTTAGAAGTGCCCTGGAGACACTTAGCTAAAGTGCCTGAGAGTAATCTCCTGGAATATTCTTCTGCAAAACTACTCCCCTTCCATTACTTACATTCCATTTACCGTTCAGCAAATACTGTGGGAGTGCCACCCGTTAGCCGCTCTGGGTGCGGGATGCAGGGTGACACCCAGACCAGCTCCTCTCAGCAGACAGCCCAGCCACCCAGGACATGCTCCCTTCCTCATCACGACCTGCCCAAGACCCAGCCAGCACCCAGCCTTGCAGCAGCATCTCCAGAATGCCCCTCCCATCCAATGACCCCCCCACCGACCTCCTTGCCCCAGACCGGCACCACGTCCTGTGGCCTTCGTTCCCTCCCATCTGTTCGGTCTTCCCACCGACCACCTACCCCCTAACCCTTCCCCAAACATACAGCATTCGGAGGACCACCTCCACCCTGTGCCCTGTAGGCAACACTGCATGTCTCCCTGCTGCCCTCAAAATAGAATCTATTCAACCTTCTGGGGTCCACACGGCCTGGGCAGTCCAAACCTGGCCTACTCCCCAGGCCCCCATCCTGCCTCCTTCCCTCCTGCACTCAGCCACACGGGCATCACCAGCTGCTTGTACAAAACCTGCTCCCTCTTGCCCCAGAGACTTTGCAAGGGCCACTCCCTGCCCGGAATCTTTCTCCTCCATCTCTGTTAGGGACTGACTTTCTGTGCCCCCGAATTCATATATCAAAGCCCTAATGCCCACATGATGGTGTTTGGAGATGGAGCTTTCGGGGGTAATCAGGGTTCAATGAGGTCATGAGAAAATCCACATGATGGGGTCAATGTCTGCATTAGAGGAGACCCCACGGAGCTCCCCCTGGGCCCCACCCTCTAAGCACACACGAGGAAGCGGCCACACGGGCACCTAGCAGGGAGGCAGCCACGTATGAGCCAAGAGAAGGGGCCTCAGAACGAAACCCACCTGCAGACACGTGACCTGGGACCCCAGCCTCCAGACTGAGGGAAATAAGAGTCCGTTGTTTATGCCACCCCATCTGGGATTTTCTCACAGCAGCCAAGCTGACCACACTCTTCGTCCTGCTGCCTCCAACTTTCCCTCCAGAGTCAGATGAGGGGCCGCTTCTCCCAGAGGCCTCCTTGACCTCTGTCTCGGTCAGATCCACTTGTGGTTTCTCATCAACCCACTCCCCTTCAGTTCTAGCTGTGTGTGCATGTGTGTGTGCACAGGTGTGGGTGTGTGCACAGGTGTGAGTGTGTGCACAGGTGTGTGCACAAGCGTGTGCACAGATACGCACAGATGTGAGTGTGCGTGTGTGCACAGATGTTAGTGTGTGCATGGGAGTGAGCACGGATGTGGGTGTGTGCACAGGTGTATGTGTGCGTGCACACGTGTGCATGAGTTGTGCATGCTGTGTACATAGACACGAGTGTGTGAATGGTTTGTGCGTGGGTGTGAGCACGGGTGTGTGCGTGGGTGTGCGTATGCTCATGTGTGCACAGGTGTATGTGTGTGCGTGGGTGTGTGCACACTGCATGCACAGATGTGAGTTGTGTGTGTGCACACACATGTGTGCACAGCTGTGCTGTGATTTTCTCAGTGCCTTGTCTTCCCTGATAGACCGTAAGTCCTGTGCAAGCACGAGTCGTTCTCGTGTGTCCCCTTTCCCCGAATGCCCAGTGGCTAGCACCGCGCGTGGTGTTCACCTGCTGTGAGCAGATGCAGAGCTGGGATGGTGCAAGGACTCATGTGCGAGGAAGAACCGCTTCCCGGCACACACTCAAAGCTGACTTTCCTTTTTAAAAACTATTCTAGTTTTACCATTTGACGAGTGCGTTTCTCGCTGTGTTTTCCAGCTCACAGTCGTGCGCGAATGATGCTCACCCCCATGGAGTCATGGTTTCCTGCTGTCTCTAAGACCCTCAGGATTAAGGCCACGATGCAAACTTCCAGCTCTTGCTCCTCATCCTCCTTCCCTCCCGCTCGCGCTCACCCCAGACCTGCCCACCCCACTCAGATCCCCCGAGAAGGCAGCCTTCTCCTGCAGCCAGAACGCCTCCCGAGTTGAGGTCACACAACGGAGCCTGTGAACAGGGCTGCTGGAAGCCAGGGGAGGTGCCAGCAGTGTGAGCTAACAGGACCAAGCAAAGGTGCAGCGTGCGGTGACCGGCGGGGTGGACGCCAGGCATACTGACCTCCGAGAGAAGTTCACGGACTGGCAGGAGGGCCTCCCCAGAACTTCTCCTTCTCTCTTGGAACCTGAGACCCTCACCCTACAAGAGGAAGGAGAATCAGGACAGCAGCTCCCTCGGGATCGGTGCTGCCCCAGCCTCCCACACCCCTCTTCTGCTCCACATGCTGCAGGATCCATCTCGCCAGGGCACGTGGGCAGTTATGCCTGTAATTGTACACGGGGTGCAGTGTGCCCCGCGAGGCTGCCTGCCTGCGGGGGCTGAGTCCCGGGTCTGTGCACAGGGTTGTGCGGCCGTGACACATTTCTTAACTTCCTCAGCCTCTGTTTCCTCGCAAACAGGAATAATTGCAAGTTTCATCATGGGGTCGTCGCCAATTACACAAAATAACCCAGCAAAGCATCACAGTGAACCCCCTCCACGGCCAGCACATAGCCTTCGACCCTTGATGTGTCCTTGCTCAGGTGGTCCCCAAATCTGACAACTTCTTAGGCTGCTTTTCCCCAGGGAAGGGGTGGTAGCTCAGGTCGCGGAGCCAGAGTCACATTTGAACGTAGCCACTCTCTGATTTACAGCCAATCATCAGCCTTCTTTTCCAGAGGGGGGCGGGGAAGCCGGGCTCCGGCTGGGCAGTCCCTCCTAGCTGACTGCGAGCTGTAATGGGAACTCCTCTTGGTTCTGCAAATGTCAATGATCAGATCAATCGAGTGTGGATTGAGGTTTGGTCTAATCCAAGAGTGACTCACGGTCGAGGTGCATTTGCTAGACTGGGCTCGGGGCATGACGAGTGCTCAGGTCATACACAAACCACACACCTGTGTCCACACGCGGGAGAGTGACACACACATTAAGCACAATGACCAGAAGGACACTGGGCTCAAGAGTGTCTGTGGATTATCCAACGTCATCCTTGTGCAAACCTGCCCGGTAGAGGCTCTAGTTGAGGCCTTTTATGATGGGCCTTGAATGCCGGGCTGAGATCACATCGGTTGGTGACAGACGGTGACGTCTCTGAATGCGTCACGTGTGGGAGCAAATACCTTCATCGATGACAAGTAAGGTCCAGAGAGCATCTTGAGTCAGCACAAGGCTAGTGATCAGTGTGTGTCCCAAAGAATAAGTTTTATTTTCCCCCTACTTCCACTGCCTGCTTGTTCTAAAAGTTTATGGGTGTAATAAATGTCTAGCAAAATCTTTGACCTTGTGCGTAATCATAAATTTACAGATACAAGGTGGACTAAGCAGAGAGAAAGCACTGCCGTGAATCCCCAGGTAGCTGCCACTTACTTCGTGTCTCTAAATATTCAAGTACAAGCCTGGATTTTAAGCAGCATCTATAATGAGCATGGAATTTCACTTCCTCAAAGAACAGTGTAAGACGATCCTTTCCCCATTATGTATTCTTGGGTCACTGATTGAATCAGTTGGCTACAAGCGTGTGAGTTATTTCTGGGCTCTCCGTGCTGTTCCCTTGGTCTGTGTGTCTGTCTTCGTGCCAGGACCACACTCTCTTGGTCTCTTCAACAGATGGTCCTGGGAAAGCCGGACATCCACATGCAAAAGAATGAAATTGGACCCTTACATTGCAGCATGCACAGAAATCAACTCAAAATGGATTAAAAACAAACATAAGACCTGAAACTGTAAGACTCCCGGAAAAAAATACATGGGAAAATCTTGTTGGCATTGATCTCGGCACTAATTTGACCGACATGACAAGAGCACAAGCAACAAAAGCAAAAATAAACAGGTGGGACCACATGGGACTCAGAAGCTTCTGACCACAAGGAAAGCCTCAGAGGAATGCAAAGGCAGCTTATGGGACAGGAGAGGAGAGTTCCAAGCCGAATACACGATACAGGGTTAATATCCGTATGGTATAAAGAACTCTTACTCTTATAAAGAATTCCTAAAGAATTACATAAGGAATTATATAAAGTACTCTAAAAACAAAAAACAGGCCAAAGACATGAATAGATATTTCTCCAAAGAAATACAAATGGTCAACGGATATGCAAGAAGGTGCTCAACATCTCTCATCGTCAGGGAAATGCAAGTCAAAACCACAAGGAGACATCACCTCACACCTGTCTGGGTGGCTAGTGTCCTACAACAAGCAGAAGTAAGTGCTGGCGAAGATGCGGAGAATTGGAACCCGTGCTCTGGGGCTGGGCACGTCAAGTGTGCAGCCAGAACGGGGCAAGTGCGGAAGTCCCGCAGAAAATTAAAAATAGAATTACCTCAAGACCCAGCACTCCCCTTCTGGGTATATATCCAAAGCAACGGAGATCAGGATTTCGAAGAGATGTGCACACTGCCGTGTTTCCTGCAGCCGCGGTGCAGGACCGATCCAGATGTCCATCCGCGGTGAGCGGGTAAAGAAAATATTTTATACACACACACAGCGGAACATCATTCCGCCCCCAAAACGGAGGAGAGCCTGCATCATGTGACAACATGGGCAAACTCAGAGGCTATTGTGTGAAGCGAAAGAAATCAGACACAGAAAAGCGATCACCACGTGACTTCCCTTGCAGGTGGAATCTCAGACGGCAGAGCTCACGGCCGCGGAGCAGAAGCGCGGGTACCTGGGGACGGGGACAGGGGAGGGGTTGTTCCGGGCACGTACGGTGTCAGTGGTGCCAGGCCGGGAGGCTCTGAAGCTCTGCCGCCTGGCCCGGTGCCTACAGGCAACGCTACGGTGGCGAGTCCGCAAACATCTGCTAGATGCCACCTGTCAAGCTCAGAGTTCTCAGCACCAGAAAGGAAAGGTACGAAAGGGGCGCTTGGAGCCACATTTGGTGTGTGTGTGTGAAAATGCAGAGGAGAGTTGCAGACCCTGACCCCTGGCCACTGCGGGCGCCCAGCAGAGTGAGGCCAGCCCCCAGGCTGTGCCAATGGAGGTATCCGTGGGGAGCTCGGAACAAACCAAAATCAAACCCAGAGATTGGGAGCAGGAGCTGGTGACAGTGCGTGGGGGGGGACCCCTGGCCATCTCAGGATGACCTGGGTTTCTGGGGGTGGAAGGGGAAGGCAGCGGCTGAGGGAGGGGCGGGGTGGTGCTGTCCGTGGCAGTCAGGGCTTTGTGCGGGCGTTCTCTGCCTCTTCCCGCGGCCGCGCCCTCACCCTGACTCCTGGCTGCCAGCCCACGGCCTCTGCTTCCCAGCACCTGCTGCACTTCAGGTGTCTTCCAGGACCTTCCCGCAAGCTATAGGCTTCCTGAAGGCCAGAGGACTGGCCCGGAGGAGGTGAGGGGGAGCCAAGTCCCTGAGAAAGGCGGGAGGAGGGAAAAGGCCATTTTGCTTGAAAACCAAACGTGTTTTCCTACACTTGAAAATTATTCTTTATCCAACATGAATTCTGACAAGATGTGTGTGGGCAATTATAAACTTGCCGTGAAGGATGATACAATTTGTTCTAAACTGACTTTGGGGAAAAAAACATATTATCCTAATAAATGTTAATAATTAACTAATGATATTAGTTTGCAAGATGAGTTACTTAGAAAAGAGATCTCATTTGGATTTCCCAGTTTGAACCTGAAAACAAACGTCATCATTTCATGGCCTAGTCTAAAATCCTCCTCTATGATATTGACAAACATCACTTTTTGTTAATAATTATTACAACTTGATTAATTTCCAGGCAGTCATGTATTTTGTCCAAAGTTCAAAAATTGCAAACTTTGGGGGGGATGAAAGAAACAGATTTTCTTAAACCCAAGCACAGTAAATTAAATTATTTAAGTTTTCTCTACATATTATGGTTTATTTCATTTTTAAAAGGACTAAAATCACCGCGATGGAAGATGCTTATTTAGTGAAACAACTTTGTGTTACAAACATGAGATTGTACTTAAACACAAAGTAGTTTTATCTTAGTTATGTCACCATTTAGTAAGCCCTGAGCTTGCCTATGCTATCATTTCTGAAGAAAGACCTACTCCAGTGTTTACAGACGGGCCCATGATGGAAGAGCTGGGGTGGTTTTAAAGCTCGAAACACGTCGTTGAGACCTGCACCTGACGCAGAAGGTCTAGACAATGGTTAGCTTCCGTCACTGCCACAAGGACTGCCATGAAGTGGGAACAGCCCTGACGAAATCTAGGGTAGCTGCACCCCTCAGACCAGTGTTTCCTGGTTTTAGCCTTGGCGAACCACACAGTGAGCACAGCTCACCTGTTCCAGGTAACTTTGTAAAGATCTATTACAGGGCACCTGGGTGGCTCAGTCAGTGAAGCGTCTGCCTGCGACTCAGGTAGTGATCCCGGGGTCCTGGGATCGAGCCCCACATTAGGCTCCCTGCTCCGCAGGGAACCTGCCTCTCCCTCTCCCTCTGCCTGCTGCTCCCCCTGCTTGTGCTCTCTCTCTCTTTCTCTCTCAAATAAATAAATAAAATCTTTAAAAAAGAAAATAAAGACCTATTACAATTCTAAGAAAAGTTTCAAATGGCATATTTTTTAAATAAGCAAACAACTTTTTCTTATTGTTTTTACCAGCATACTTGCGTGGCAGCAAGGGTCAGGTGCGTCCGTCGGTGATTCTGAGGGTTTGATGGAACACAAATGTAAGGATAATGGAGCAATTTCTCAGTAGACTATCCCCAGAAGGGGAAAGGGTTCACTTGGGGAGACAGTAATGGATGGATCCCTGCACAGCCGCGCTTTACACCAGATCCCATCGCTTTCTGATCCGTGGCAGCTTTTGCACGTAATTTTTAAATAGGCCTCAAAACACATCGCGTCGTCTCTCCAGTGGGTGAATGCCATCCTTGCATGCCCAGGAGAGTGATGATGGAAGCGTCTGCCCGCTAAGCCTTCACAGATGCTGGATGTCTGACCCTCCACGTTAAAGCCATCAAATGTTGGCCTGCCTGATAGCCCGAGATCCCCAGTTCTACACACACCCCTGAGGCATCCCTGGATGTGCCACATGGCCACCACCACCAGTCACGAGTGTGCACTCCCCCCAAAGCAGCTGTACGCGGTTCCCAGTGAAGCAGGAACACCTGCTCATGCTCAGCCCACGGGCCAAGCAGGGGCACGCTCAGCGGCTCTAATCCATCAATCACTTCACACCGTTGATCTGTTCCTGTGACGTGAGCATGTAATTCCTCAAATGCATAGCAACAAAAGATACAAATGTTTCAGCCACAAATAACAACACGTCAAGACAACTACAACCCGTCAGCTGCCTCTGAACTTCCATGACCTGAAAAAAGTGCTTCCTGTAGCACACCAAAGACCTTTCTTTTTTTATTTAAATTAAATTAATCAACATATAGCACATCATTAGTTTCAATGTAGTGTTCAGTAATTTATCAGTTGTGTATAACACCAGTGCTCATCACATCACGTGCCCTCCTTAATGCCCATCACTCAGTTTGTTTCCTAGTGTAAAGAGTCTCTCACGGTTTACCTCCCTCTCTGATTTCTTCCCCTTCAGCTTTCCCTCCATCCCCTGTGGTCCTCTGTGCTATTCCTTATGTTCCATAAATGAGTGAAACCATATGATAATTGTCTCTCTCTGCTTGACTTATTTCACTCAGCATAATCCCTTCCAGTTCCGTCCACGTTGATGCAAATGTTGGGTAATCGTTCTCTCTGATGGCTGAGCAATATTCCATTGTATATATGGACCACATCTTCTTAATCCAGCATCTGTTGAAGGGCATCTCGGCTCCTTCCACAGTTTGGCTATTGTGGACAATGCTGCTATGAACATTGGGGGTGCATATGGTCCTTCTCTTCACTACGTCTATATCTTCGGGGTAAATACCTAGCAGTGCAATTGCTGGGTCATAGGATAGCTCTATTTTTAACGTCTTGAGGAACCTCCATACTGTTTTCCAGAGTCCCTGCACCAGCTTGCATTCCCACCAACAGTGTAGGAGAGTTCCCCTTTCTCTACATCCTCTCCAACGTTTGTTGTTTACTGTCCTGTCAATTTTAGCCATTCTGACTGGTGTGAGGTGGTGTCTCTTTGTGGTTTTGATTTGTATTTCCCTGATGGTTAGTGAAGTGGAGCATTTTTTATGTGTCTGTTGCACATCAAAGACCTTTAAGGGCACAATCATTATGAAAATTTTTTTAATTCTGTGAAATACATGAAAAACATGTAGTTGTACATTTCCCGTTCATAAAATATATATGAATAATAACTCCCATTTCTTTTTTTCCCTGAAAATACCAAACTACATAGAGACCCACGTACCTCTGGATGTCTGCCTTATACCTTACTTAACCCCTCACTCAAGTTTGGAGTGAGAAACCAGACCCCCACTCTCTGCCACCACTTCATTTTCCCACAGTGTCAACTGATCTGGAGGACCCACAACCATATTTAGGAAACGGGCATTTTCAGAGCAAACACAAAAAGATAACCATGATTGTTTTCAGCATCCCATTAAAGTGGTGTTCGGGAAATTTGGGAACAAACCTATTATGTGGTTATATCCTATTTCTAAATTAAATTGTACATTTTAATGTACAGATTACATTCAATTTGTGAGAAGGATTTTTGTTCATTCCTTTGTTGCAACCTGGAGTTTCTTGGGTGACACAGTCATCTTCGTTGAGAAAAACTTAACCCTTGAGTATTTTCCCTCGACACCCATTCCGATTGCCAGGTAAGTAACACCAAGACGCCAAAACACGTATCTCCCTCGTGTAAAGCAGTTTCAGAATCACAGACAGAGAGATAACGTTAATTTTTTCACTAATAAGTAATAAAGATTTTAAATAAGACCAAAAAATATCATACTTTTCCATGGGGCTAAAAAAGAGTAGCAGATGAATGGAATTTCTGAGATTTCAGAGCTCGTGGGAGGAGGGAAGTACAGCAGCTTCTATGCCTGTGGAAGGTGTCCTGGTGGGCAGGTGGCAGAGATGAGGGGGTATCGCAGGACTTGACCTGTCTTGGGGGTTGGGGGTGGATGGGAGCCTACAAGAACTCCAAAGGTAAGGACAGACCATACAGCCCAGTGACCGGGCATATCAAAGGGATAAAGAAGTCAATGGGAAGAGCTCCCAGCAGCCAAACCTGGAACAGTTTGAGTAACAAAATGAATAAAGTCATATTGGTTTAAAACCAAAAGTGTATAAAAAAAAACACACAGGAGTCTGTACAGGTATAATGACTGAATAACAAATTGGAGAGAATACAAATGTCCCAGGTAGAGGGCTCTAAATGATTCATGTGGATAATCCACCCTCCCAGAGTTGGGGCTCCTCAGGGTGGCCCCCACACTTTCTCCCGAAGAGCCCGGTTTGGGAAAGACGAACAGGCAAGGAACCTGACAGGCATGACTTCAAGCCAAACGATCGAAGTTAACGTGAGCCATGAGAAGTCGTGTTGGTGGCAGGTACCCATGGCGAGAAGGGCACTTGACCCCGGCATCCTTCCTCCCAAAGGCACATCACTCCAATATAATCACCAAAAGGGCAATTCTCTGTGGACAGTATTCTACAAAATACCTCAAAACCATTGTGGTCATGAAAAGCAAGGAAAGTCTGAGAAACTGTCACAGCCAAGCGGAACCTCAGGAGACATGAGACTGAAAGTCACATGGTGTTCTGGGTGGGATTCTGGGGCAGGAAAAGGACATTTGGGGGAAATGTAGGAAATATCACTGAAGTATGGACATCAGTTCATGATATTTGTTCATGAGTTTTGTCAGATGCCAAACCATTAACAATGAGAGAAGTGAGCGTGGAGTAGACGGAACTGTCTGCGTCCCTCAGCAAGTGTCCTGCACATCTGAACCTGTTTGAAATTAAATGTTCATTTAAAAAAAAATTCCTACAAAAAAAGTGAACATAGAATCAGCAACATGTGGGAAACACCAAGCAGTCTACATTAAGCATAATTTAACTCCCAGAAGAAGAAAAGAGGGAGAATGGGACAGGGAGAAAAGAGGTTAAAAATGTACTAATATAGGAAATGGACTGGCTGGGAAATTCCCAAATTCAATGAGAAAGAAAAGCAATCCACAATTTCAGGAAGTGTAATAAATGCCAAAAATGATAAATTCAAAGAAAAGTACAACTAGATAAATCATGGTCAAATTGATGAAGATAAAGGGAAAAAATCTAAAAAGCAGCAAGTGAAAAATACCCATTATAAGCAGGAGAACAATGGCAAAAAGAACTGCTAAGCTCTCGTCCAAAACAAAGCACGCAAGAGGACAGTGAGACAATAGACTGAAGGAACTGAAAATAGGTCCTGCCAAACTAGGATTCTATACTCAGCAAAAAAAAAAAAAAAAAAGGTGGAGTAAAGACATTTTCCAGTAAATAATGGTGGAGAGATTCTGTGGCCAATAGGCTTATAGGACAAGACTCGCAGAAGGATGCCCGAAGCCTGAGAGGAAGTGACAGCAGATGGACACGGGTCAGCGGGTATGAATGGAGAGCACCAAAATATAAATACATGGTGAGAACCTTTTTCTCTTTTCTTACTTTGAAGACAAATAACTGTCTGCAAATTGACAACAAGGAACAGCAGGTTTATGATTTGTTGAAATAAAACACATGACAATAGTAATGAAAGATTGGGGAGAAATAAAAGTGTTTAGTTGTAAGGATCTCACACTTTATGTGAAGTTTTATAATATTAATTCATTGCAGACCGTGGTAAGTTATGGATGCACATTATAATCCTTAGATCAATGACTAAAATAAAAAAGATTTATTATAAAATCAAGAAAAGATATAAAATGGAATACTCTAAAAATAGTTAAATAATCCAAAGGAAGGCAAGACAGAAGGAACAAAAAGCAAGTGGGATAAGTGAGAGAAACCAGCAAGATAGCAGACTTAACACCAACCATGTCCGTAATCACATTAAATGCAAATGGCTTAAACACTCTGATTAAAAGACTGAAATTGTCAGACTGGATTAAAGAAAACAAACAGAATCCTGCATCTATATACCGCTAACAAGACAACGGATTTAGATGCAAAAGCATAGAGGATAAAGGGATAGGGATGAAGAAGACCAGCACGTGCGCTGAGTACAAGCGCCTGGAGGGATATCAGCAAGAAGGAGCTGACTTCTAGGGAGACACAGTCCCAGAGGCACAGAGGGCTCTCCCTAAACGATGAAGGGGTTAAGTCATCAAGAACATTCAGAAGGGGGAATGAAACATGAGAGACTATGGACTATGAGAAACAAACTGAGGGCTACAGAGGGGAGGGGGGTGGGGGAATGGGACAGGCTGGTGATGGGTAGTAAGGAGGGCACGTATTGCATGGTGCACTGGGTGTTATACGCAACTAATGAATCATCGAGCCTTACATCAGAAACCGGGGATGTACTGTATGGTGACTAACATAATATAATAAAAAATCAAAAAAAAAAAAAAAAAGAATATACAGTAATCCGAAAGCATATATTCCTAATAACTGAACTCCAAAATACAAAAGGCAAAAATAAGCAAAGTTTTAGGGAAAAATAAATCCACAAATGACAGGATATGTAAAACAAGGATACAAAAGATTCGACCAACACTGTTAACAAATTTAACCTCACTGACATTTTCTCGGTCCATGCGCAGCATTCGTACCATACATTCTGTAGGATAATAGTTTTATATGTATTTTAAATTAAAAAACATAATATAATAAAAAAATTATTATAATAAAAAAATAAAAATAAATAAATTTAAAAACAGAACGAACTGATTTATGGGAATAAAGTCCAGATAGAAATCGCCTCCAAGGCCTGGGTGGTGGGGACTGATGGGAAAGTAGCAAGAAGAATCATTTTGAGGTGATGAAAGTATTCTATATTGCTATTGGGTTACGGGTAACGTGGGTGTATATTTATCAAAGCTCATTAAATGTGCACTTAAATCCATGCATTAAAGTGCATGTAAATTATAATATATATTATATAATACAACGTGATATACAATGTAACATACCATGAACAATTGGGTAATATTTTCTAAAACTTCACAGTCAGGGTCTGACTCTTCTGGGTCTCTCAAATCAGAGCCTGTCTCCATGTTTTCCAGACAATATCATTTCTGTGACATCAGGAGCCTGGCCCTGGGTGGGGACTGGTACCACCTCATCCCACTCCCCACAAGCATCCCATCACCAGGATTAAAAAGATTGTCAACACTTCTCACTTGCAACTAAAAAGTAGAGGAAAAGAGTCTCAGCATCAGTGAAATACAGGAATTTTTTTAAATCAAAATGCCTTTATTTATTTTTTAATACTGTATTTATTTGAGAGAGAGAGAGTAAGAGAGAGAGAGACAGAGACAGAGAACGAGCAGGGGGAGGGGCAGAAGGAGAAGAGGGTCCAGGATGAGCAGTGAGCCTGATGCAGGACTCGATCGCAGGACCCTGGGATCATGACCTGAGCCTAAGGCAGACGCTTAACCGACTCAACCACCCAGGTGCCCGAATCAAGGGGTCTTTAGACCTCTTAGGCCTTCTAGAGCCTGAGGGCAGGGCAAGACGGGAGGAAGGGTGAGGGCACAGCCACCAAAGCTCTCCTCCATCAAGGAGAACAGAAGCCCTCAAGTCCCCAGTGTCCACCCAGACCTGGGACACATGTCACCCCAGGGGCCCATGAAGCTGGGAAAAAGCAAAGTTCTCACCTGGGACCTACTAATACCCTAAAATAAAATGAGGCAAGACGAGGAGCTGGTCTCTGACGGCAGCTCACAGCTCTGGGGCCCCAAGCTGAGTGTCCCCAACCCTGGAGTCTTAAACTCTGGAGTAAGACGGCCCTAACCTTTTCCTGCTGCCTTCCTCTCCTGGAAGCCATTGGCCACAGGATGGCAAAGGGTGCCTCCATGGGGACGTTTTGTCAATAATTGTTGAGCAGAAAATGGAGTAGAAAGCCGTCTGGTCTTGCCCCATGTGTGAGGAACGGGCTTCCCTCTGCCGTGTATGCTGCTGTATTTCCCTGTGGGGTCAGGAAGGCTCGTCTCCCCAGAGCATCCCTCGCTCTGGCCCCAGGGGCATGAGCCAGACGTCCTCCAGGGAAGTGATCTTGGGCCATACAGACCTGCAGAACCGCAGAGCAGGAGCTGGGGTCGTTCAGGGACCGCGGCGGGTTGCAGTGGGGTGGTGCCGTTGGAGCCGGCGTGGGACACGCAGACCGGGACCCCCGTGCCCACCAACTGCCCACAGATCTCGAGGAGCATGTTTGCCGAAGGGGCCCCCGGGCAGCTGGCCGGCACTTCTATCAGCTCGTTTCTTAGCATCCCTCGGGCCAGAGAACCATTAAAGACGTTGGGTTGAGAGCATTTCTCCGAGTCTTGGAAACGTCTATTAACAAACACAGCGCGTGGCAGGACGGCATCCATCGGCCCTGCTGTCACGCCAATGACAAGACCTGGAGGACTATTTCAGAGTGACGTGGAGAACCCAGTGCATACAACCCACAGGTCAGTCTTATTCCTCAGCACAAGGAGCACTTCGAAGACGAGAAAGTGAGAAACCGCTTCGGGCCATCTTCTGTGAAATAGGAAAGGACGAACTTACTCTAACACCGTCGGCCTCCGGCAGAAGGTGCCAGCCTCTGTGTACCTTGCGCGCCAGAGCTCAACCCGCTGGATCACGGAGCCTGGGGCAGCCCCACACACGTACCCCTACAAAGTGACCCCTGCCAGGGCGTGTGCGGAGCCAGGTGTTGCTGGGGAGGGGACTCACTCAGAATGACGCGGGGGCAGGTGGAGTCAGGAGGGGACCCCAGCCCTGACCTCACAGCACACAGTGTGCGCGTCCACACTTAGTTAAAGAGTGGGCCTTTCCTCCCAGTGCTGGGGGACTGCCGGGGGGTGCACGGTCCCCACCCAGCATCTGCGGGAATGACTGTACCCCCCGGCCCTTCTCCTGGGCCACAGCCCCTCCCATGACCCTCATCCAGGCCCATCCTGTGGGTGCCGGGCTCTGCTGAGCACCCCCCCACTTGGAGTGAGCAGCCTTGCCCTCTGGCATGTCCCCCGCTCCCCTCCTAACTACGACCTCCACCCCCACCCCCACGACCTGGCCGGTGGTCTCTGCTTCGGCTTCCTCTCCACACCAGGAGCTGGACCCTCCAGATGGGGTCACCCACACGCCTACGAGCTCTCCTGTCCTAGAAACACTTGTCTCTCAATTCGAATGCCCAGAGCAGACCCGTGTGCTGGCTCTAAGCTATTCAGTGAGGGCCCCCAAAACCTGCATGCAAGTCCTGGCCTCCAGCACCAGCGAACGTGAGCTTATTTGGGACTAGGTCTTTACAGTTGTGATAGACTATGGATCTCGAGATGAGATCATCCTGGACCATCTGTGTGGGTCCCAAATCCAATGACAAGTGTCTTTATCAGAGGCAGAAGAGGAGAGACACAGACACAGAAGCCCCGTGAAGACGGAGGCAGAGACTGGGGGGGGACGCAGCTACCAGCCCAGGAACTTCTGGGGCCACAGGAGCTGGAAGAGGCAGGAAGGACCCTCCCTGAAGCCTCCGGAGGGAGCCTGTCCCTGCTGACGCCTGGTTTTCAAGACATTCAGCCTCCAGAACGTGAGAGAATCCATTCCTGTTGTGTTAAGTCACCAGCTCTGGTCCTTCGTGTGGGAGCCCCAGGACACCCACCCCCAGCTCCCGGGGCCCAGCGCGCCCTCAGATTCATTCACCGGTGCATCCCTGCGTCCCCAGGGTAAAGCCCTGATCTGCCCCCCGGCCCCCAGAAATACTTGCGTTTGCATCTGTTTCCTTCTGAACTGGGAGCAACTGAGGGCACGAGCCCCCCGTCAGGCCCGGTTTCAGCCACTCAGCAGACCGGTGGGGCGGGGGCGGGGGTAGTCCTTGTGCACAACAGGCTTCCCTGAGTATCTCCACGACAACGCTTCCAGGATTTAGTGGGCATTTCTGCCTTGGACTCACTTGCACACTTTTTCAACCCAAGATAGCTTGTGCAAGAAATGTGGAGATGCCCGCCCCCCCGGCCAGGAGGGGCACGAGTGTCCACTCCCCGGCAGAGGACCCAGGAATGGGGGCATCCTCTAGGCCACGTATCACCACGGGGACTGGAGAGGGAGGACCTGTCATCGCGTGGTGGCCTGTTGGGGAGAATTGGGCAGACAATCCCATCCCTCGAACCCATAACAAAGGTACACCCCCCTCCCCCCGCCCCGGCTTGTTCCCTCACCAAGTGCGGGTGGGGGGGGGGAGCAGTGGGTCAGGATTGGATTTCCAAGAAAAGGCTGCATTGTCGAATGACCACGACAATTCAGAAATACTCCAAACATTCATTTCCAGAGAATAATATTAGTAAGCTTAAATCCCTCAAAATACAGCCTTTTGTGGTTCTTCACGCTAACTATAAATTTCCTTTTGCAGCCTTCTAACACAATTTATTAGTGATCTAGGGCAGTTTGAGCATGCGAGTTCAAGGCTGGCCACTGAGTCAGCGTAACGATCATTTTACCCGCCTCGTATCTGGAATTTATCGAGACAATCAGGACAGCAATTGTCTTTTCATAATCTGATCAATGAAAACCCACTGGGAGAGAGACAGTGTTTTAAAAAGTAATTGTTTAAATGAACTTGATATTTTTATTGCAAAAATACATCACAACACGCTTTAAGGTTGGATTTGAGCTCGGTAACCACAAACATTATTCAAATGATTCATGGGGAAGTTAATGACAAACACTGTTGTCTTTTACGTAATCTAATAAAAAGCTTATTAATGTAAGGGAAGATCCTGGGTGGGGGTTCACACACAAAGTAATGTGTTCATTTACTCTAATGAAATAAGTTGAATTCTGTCAAACTTTGTTTTTCTCTAAACCCGATGCCGGTGGCATTTTCCGCCTCTGCTCCTAGCACTCCCACCCCGCCCGGCTCCTTTTGCAACCTATAATCTGGGTTAGGCATGCACTCTGCCGCATAGACGCAGGCCCTGCCTGGGGAGCTGCTCCCAGTCACCGGCCTCACCTGCACAGGTAGGCAGCCCTCTGTTTTCTTACCTTCAGAGCCAGCATCGCTTCCTGGGAGTCGGCTAGAGTCCTGGGTTTATTCAGCAGGAAATCCCATGGCCACAGTCGGGGTGTGCACGCACAGGGCAGCTCAGGAAGCCCCCTTACCCTCTGCACCCTGGTCCAGCGCCACGATGACTGGAGAAATGGGGGCCCCAGTTCTGCCTCTCAGCAGTGTTGCCTCTCAGAGTTGGGGATGGGGCCAGTTGTCTCCTCTAAACATGGGGCTGGGAGCCTCCCCACCAGCCTGCGACCAGGTTGCCGGGAACCACACCCACGAAACAAGGCGCTCCCCTGAGGGTGCCCAGGAGCCCCGGGCAGGTGCCCTCTGCTCCTCTCCATGCGCACCTGCCAGGGGCCACCCCCACTGGGCTTTAACTCTGTTTGCAACACTCTGAACATCCTTGGCACAGACCATGCCCAGTAAATATTTCAGAAAGGATAACGGGGTGCGACTTTGGGCAGCTCTCAGTGAAGGGGGTCCAGGAAGCCTCAGCTATGCAGAGCGTGACTGCTGCTGAGGACAGTGTCCACCCAGAGCCTCTTCACAGCACCCCTTCTTCACGTGAGAAATGGGAAGCCGGGGGTGGGGGCGGTGTGCCCAGGGCTCCTGCAGATCTCATGGCAGTGTGCCTACGTGAGGGCACAGGGTTTACGAGTGAAGGAGAGCATGGGGGCCAGGCCACCTGGGTCCAACCCCAGCTCTGTACCCACTGTCTGACCCTCCACTGGGCACTTCGCCTCTCTGTGCCTCAGTTTCCCCATCTGACAACAAGGGTGATGATAGCGCTATCTGCTTCACAGGGCTGTTCTGAGAACAAGCAAGTTGATGCACATAACACATTTAGGACAATTTCCGGCACACACTGAGAGCTAATCAGTATTAGGCATCAGTTTTCCCAAATGTTTCCTTCGGCCCAGCCCCATGACCTGCCTCACCCCCCACCTACCCTCCCCCACCCCACCAAACGCACACCCACGTCTGGTCTTGGCACGTGGTCTTCTTCCATCTGGAGCCCCTTCCCCAGGTATCAGCCCAGCCACTTCCCCACAGCGTTCATGTCTCTGCTCGAATGTCGCTTAATTAGCGAGATTGCCTAACCAGTCTACGAGAACCACCCTGCCGTTACCCCCGAGCTCCCATGCAAGCTCTCGGCTTTTAGCTAGTTATTCACTTTACATAACACACATCATTTCTGACACAATAAGTATCTCTTGTTAAAAAAAATGCTTCTAAAAACATGTTTCTTATGCCAAAGAAGTAAATATTTGAATGTGAATTGTTGAAAAAAAGAAATGAAAGGAAATACAAAGCACATGTCAAAACTCACAGGATTTCGTTGACATGAGACTCAAAGAAAATGCACAGCTTTTAACCTTCTATTATTTAAAAATAAGAATAAAAGAAAGTATTTAGCTCAAAATCTAGAAAAATAAAAATAAAATGCACCCAAACAAAATTACATAAATGATAAAGTTAAAGACAGAATTAAAGACACAAAAAAGACTTATGAATAAAGCTAAGAACTAATTTCAATAAAAATTAAACTTTCCAAATATTATTAATTAGAAGGGGAGAAAAATATAGATGAAAAAGGACACGAGAAACAGGTGTAACCCCAACTGCAAATAAGAACTTGAACATGTTTATAAGTTTAAAAGTCTCAGTGAAAAGGTTCGCTTTCCAGAAAAACCAGAATTACCATGGGAATTCATGGAAATGTGTCGACCTTGTGGATTGGAAGGAACCAGAAAGTTTGTCAGACAAACAAGCAGGCAGCTTGCAATGAGCTTGGACAACACAGTCTCACTCGAAAGTGAGCAGTGACATCAAAGGGGAAAAATGCCATCTGTGCCTGTTCAGTGGTTCTGGGGCAACAGAGTTGAAGGAAAACATCCCAACTTAAGTTATGAAGCCAACATGGAACTAGTTACAGAAACTGACAAAATACACACAAGAACGCAGAGTCCAACATCATTGATTTAGATCCAAAATCCCCAATAGTGCATGCACGTACATGCATGAACACACGCACACACACATGTACACATGCATGCACATAAACAGACCTGTGCACATGCACGTGCATGTATGCGTGTACACACATGTCTACACACAGGCACACAGAGGGACGTGCACACATACACATGTGCACGTGTGTGCACAAAGACACACATGTGCACACACATGTCCGTATGCACACGGAGATGCGTGCACACATACACGTGTGCACATGCACAAAGACACACAGTGCACGCACACGTGTCTGTATGCCCACGGAGGTGCATACACGTGTGTGCACACATACACACATGTGCATGTGCACAGACACATACACATGTGTGTGCACATGCTTGTACACACATGCACATGTACAAATACACACACATGTCATGGGTACATAAGATTCATTCATTACAAGGCTGCAAGAACCAGCATTCCGCAGGAGATACATAAGTACAATTCATCTTATCAGTAAGTTAAAAGTTCTCTAAAAAGTTCTCTCCAATTTCTAAAACAGCATTTGATAAATTTTAATATGTATGTTTTAAGGTCCGAGTGAACTAAACATAGAAACAAATTTTCTTACCATGACAAAATATATCTATCTCAGATTAAATGCCAGTGTCACACCTAATTCTGGACAATTATCATCTGGAGCAGGGCAACGTGCCTGTTATCACCAGAACCTACCACCGTCCCAGCAATGCCTCCCAGTGCAACCTGAGCTTTCACCAAATGAAGGGTGCACATGGGGGCACTGAGGCGAGGAGTGTGGTTGTTTGGGGAGCGCGTGCTTGTCTACTTGTAAATTCCACAAAAACATACTGAAAATATACAAGAAGTATAGTGTTCCCACACTGACAGCAAAAAACGTAGAATTAAAACAGGCGTTATCAACGGCAATGAAAGTAATAAATTAGATGCATGTATATTTACGTATGTTGTCTTAATTGTGGAAAAACTGAAATTTTCTAAATGCCAAATATAGACAATTTATTAAATACATTTTGTGGTGTTAGTCAACTGTCAACAATGAAAATGAGTATATATTGACATGAGAAAGACGTATGTGCTGTGTTAAATGACAAAGGGATGTTTAAATCTATGTAATGTGTTATGTACTTTCCTCTTCCCCTTTGTGGTGCTTGGAAGGATAGAAACCAAACATCAGAAGGGATGATGAAGGAGGATTCCTTATTCTCTTTGCTTCCCTATCAATGCTCAACATTAAACATGTATCATTTTTGTAATTAAAAATCATTTTAGATGAACAAGGAAACACTCATCTAGAAGAAATTATGTTGCATCTAAAACTTTATCTTTTATTTTAAGATTTAAAAAAAATCTTTTTTTGAAAGAGAGAGAGAATGGTGGGGAGGGGCAGGGGGAGAGAGAATCTTAAGCAGGTTCCAGACCCAGCCCAGAGCCTGACTCGAGGCTCCATCTCAAAACCCTGAGGTCGTGACCTGAGCCAAAAACAAAAGTCAGACACTTAACTGACTGAAACACCCAGGCGCCCCTAAAAAAAATTTTTATAAAGACAAAAATGATTATCTGTTCCCTCTTCTTAACTGTTATGGTAGTTCTCCAGACCCAAATACTTTACTTGCCCCATCCCCTGATCATATATAGTAATGCTTAATTGGAGTTCAATAGTGTATGTGTTATATGGTTACATAATACTGTTATATCGTTATATATAGTTATATAGTAATGCTCCATGGAGGCTTCATCTCTCTCTGTCAGGAGTGGTCAAGTCTACTCACAGAAGGTGGAAAGAAGGTGGGTGCCTGCTTAGGGCAATACACCTGTTCCTGGTGGGGTCTGGCTGAGGACAGGCACCTGTTCCTGGTGGGGTCTGGCTGAGGACAGGCACCTGTACCTGGTGGGGTCTGGCTGAGGACAGGCACCTGTTCCTGGGGGGATGGACCTGCTGAGCACAGGCAACTGTCCCTGGGGTGGGGAGGCTGAGGGGCTGAGGACAGGCACCCATTTCTGGTTCTCTAAGTCGGGTAGTCTCAGCATTCCTATAGAGGTACATCAGAAATACACATACCATACCCAAGAATTGGAATTGGGCACATTATAAAGTCAGGTTGTGTATTCTTTTGATATTTATTTTCATTTAGACCGTCCTCACCTCTTCCTCACCTAGAGATGGCGAAGGTATTTGCAGAAGATGAAAAGCCCAGTGGACCTCGACAGACGTGCAGATACACGTGGCCACAGCGCGACCTGGCAGAAGCAGAAGCCGTGGAATGAGCTACTTTGCAGAGCTGTCCGTGGAGGAATGTATACTGCCCACCGGGGCACTGGACAATTTTGCAAAATGTAGAAATTCATACAGGAAAATCAAATTCTTTTTTAACTTGCATAGAGCGAAGTAACGCTTTCTAAGTGTGCTTTGGGTCTTAGATGGGCCTGTGTGTGTCCCACCTTGCTCACACCCCTCCTCGGAGTCCAGATGCTGTGTTCGCCACAGCAGCGGCCCCGCCCCCCAGAGGACAGACCCCCCTCCCCCCGTAGCTGGGGACGTTGTGTCCGCCCCTGGAGCACTGTCCACCCACCAGCATCTGCTTCAGGTCTCCCTTCTCCCAGAGGAAAGTTCTAATTATCCATCAACATGGAGGGAGCACCGAACACCTCGCTGGCACAGGCAGCCAGGGGGATGAGAGATGGGCATTTGCAGGAAACCATGGAGTCAGGGGCCTGGGGCCCTCCCTGCTGGCGAGGGTCTGCTCAGCCGCCCACGACCCAAGGAGACACACAGGCCAGGGGTTTGAAACGCCCGTGTTTAAATGCTGGTGGCTGTCTCACACGTGACAAATACAAACATAAGCACGGGAAAGAGAGAGTTCCGATTTAATGACAAGTTATTCCAGGACTCAGGGAAACTGTAAAATGAGGGTTATGAACAAACACCCCTCATTGGAGATGAAAGGAAGTGGAGGTACCGTCCTTAGCCTGAAAGGCACAGCACCTGCTACCGTCCGTCCCTGCCATGGTCATTACTGGGATCTCCATGGGGACACTAATCCACGCCTTTACAGGTCTAACCCCGGGGCCGAGCGCAGCGGGCCCTCGAGAGCTGCTGGACTTGATTAACAAGGAAGGACTGGAGGGCCGACCAGTGATTTCGAGCTTAGAAGCATGGATGTCAGTGTGCAAACCTGGACCCCCACCCCAGGGCCCAGCTGTGTTAACAGACGCTTCGTGGGAACAAGAAAGGTGCCAGAGTCAAATGCACGTCACAAGACCCGCAACAACATGCACCCGAGGGGAGGGGCCCAGGTGCGGCAGGGCCTCTGGGAGGCCTACGGACACGATCCGGCGCCGTTTGCCCGGCGTTCCTTCCTAAAGCCCGTCCGCGCTCCAGGAGGAAAATGTTGATCTACGCTTTTATTTGCTGCTTCAGAGCGGCGATCGATAAATGAAGAATCGGGAAAATGCGCACACGGGTACAGCTCAAAGCCCAGGGGAGTCCTGTCCTTCCAGGCAGGGGCGAGGCTTGGGGGGTCAGGAGGAAGGGCAGGGCTCCTGGCTCTGCGGGTCCCCACGCTGTCCCGGGCATAAGGCTGGAGCTGTGAAAGTCAGAGAAGAGAACTCCTCGGAAACGCTCACTGTGGCCTCTGCTGGTAGCTGGGGTGGCGTCGGGGGGCTGGGAGGTGGCTGAGTGGGCCGCTGACACCGGGCGTCCCCAGAGCGCTTTCCACCGCGCTCCCACACAGCCTGACGGGCCCACGTGCGAAGAGAGAACCTGGCTTCTAAACACGGTTTTGGAGCCTCTTGCTGGAAATAGCAGGAATTGTGTGGGAACAGGAAGGAGCGACAGGGGAGTAAACTCGTAAGCCCACCTTCTTGAGGGCGGCCGTCTGCCCACCCCGCTCGGCGGTGGCGGCGACCTGCTTTATTCAAAGGCGCAGCTCCCGCTCCAGCCCCCGAGGCTCCAGCGCCCCCCGCTATTCGTACGGGAAACAGCATTAAAGGGGGCACAAGGGGCTTGTTACCACATTATTGAAGAACGGCAGGTTCCATGAAAACATTTCCCTGCACGTCGCTGCCAGAATTCTCTCACAAGCGGCAGGGCCCCCAGAACTTTCCCCTGGAAGGTCAGAGCAATTCCTCAAAACCGTCCGATGTCAGGTCAAGGAAGCCGTGCAGCCCTGCATTCCAAAGACACTGCCTGCTCCAGCCTTCCTGATTCATGACCTCACTCACGCCGGGGCCTCCCGCCAGGTCCTCCTGCTCACGTCCTTCTCAACCCCCGGGGCAGAAGCCCCTGCCCCCGGGGCCCTACCGGCTACACAGACACACAGGGAAAGGACCCTCACCGTCTTTGCAGACCGGGAGAGAAAGGAGCCCCGAGCTGCTTCTCAGTCTCTAGAGCCGTCTGAAACGACCATTCCACGCTCGTGGGGCTGCTCGGCCTCGGTGAACACACATGACCCACCCGGACCCGACAGGCAAACAGACATGGCCTTGGCCCCACTGCTGGACACCTGTTCATTAATAAGTCACTATGTGCTCTCAGAGTTGTCAATTAATCAAAAAAATCAAGTCTGCATGTTAAGAAAAACAAGCAGAATCCCAAACTGTACGTATCACATAAGTAACGTTTTTGGTGAAATAAAGAGATGCTTGCATGCGTGTGAGTGTGTGTGCACGTGTGTGTGTGCATGGGTCTGTCTGTGCAGACACCTGCTCGTGCCACCTTCAGATGGGACCACAGGGTGCATCCTCCGCTGTCCCTTGCTACTCTGAGCAGATGTCCAAACGCCCCCGTGCCCCCTTGCTGTCTTTGCAAACGCCAGCTCGTTCTGACGTGGTTACACGGGTCTGGGCCCCTCCTGGGTGGGACGTTTGGCCTGTCATGTGCCTTCACATGACACCCGAGGGGCTCCATCCCCCTCAGCTGCCCTGGAGTCCGCCAAGGGCCCATCCTGTCTTCTCTGAACTTTCCCAACAGCTGCTCAGGAGGCCGTCGGGGTCTGAGCATGTGGTGCCCCTCGTGTCTCGAGCTGCCCCATGCCCTTCCGGGCGAGGCCTTCTCAGCGAGGGAGCTGTTCTGTGATGCCTGCTAACAGCCTTTCCCTTGGACAGAGTAACTCTCCCTGCCACAGACGGGGCTTCTCGGGGTCTCTGACTCCCACTTAATTCCAGATGCTCGTCTGAAGTTGGCCTTGTTATCCTCCTTCTAGGAAAAAGATCTCTCAACCACAGGGCCAGGCATAGAGGGCTTCCCTGTCGGGTTCTTTCAGAAACTTCTTTGCAAATACCCCTTTGTAGGCCACGTGCCCGGGCCCGCCACCTACGTTACCCTATAGAGTGGCCCCTAAGGATCCAGGGAATGAATCATCCCCTCACAAGGACACCAGGGAGCCCAGAGGAGAGTTGGGTTGGTTTTCAGCAAAACAGGTTGGGATTCCAGGATGTCCTCTCTCTACCGACCAGGGAGTTCAGGTGTCCTCATTCACGTGCAGGACCGGCTCACTTGCTTGGGTCATGGTCATTCTGCCTCAAGACTCAGTAAGAAAGTGCCAAAATCTTGTCAAGGGGAAAGTTTTTCTGATACCCAGAGGGGCTGCAAACAATCTGTGTCCCCACTGGAGCACTGGGGATGAGAGCAGGGCTCTGCTGCTGCTGGAAGAGGGGCCGTCCCGGGCGCGGGAAGGGCACTCTGCACGGGCATGAAGTTTGAAACCAGGAGCAGCTGGTCCGTCCCCCTCTGCAGCTGTGGACCCCTCGCTGGGAGCCCCAGAGCTCACTAGAGGCCAGCTAAGCGGTCGTAAGAATGTGTTGGTTTGCTTCCATTAATCCAGTGCATCTCAGAACTAGCTGAACACTCGTAAGGAAGCTGCTTCCTGGCAGCTCGATTTTTAGTGCCTGTCTGGTGAGGAATTCCCAGTTGGGAATAAAAGTGGAAAACTTACGAACTTGCAGACATCGAATTCAAAACACAAACAGCGAATTGTGCTCTTGGAGCTGATAAGCTAATAAGCCACCTGTGTGGGCCCCTGGATCGGACAAGAGGACACGGACTGTGCCACCGAGCGGGAAAGTCTCCTCCCGAGTCACAGCCGACAGTGCCCGTAAAATACTTCTTTAGAATGCCGATGTCAATCACAGCCCACAGCCTGACAGGTCTCCGCATACAGAGCTTTCTGTGGAAAAGAAATCCGAGGAAGCAGAATTCACCAGGAAGCCAGGTTACCCTAAGCTGAGAGTTCCAGGCCAGAGCTCAGCCCCATAAGCACCAGGCTCTGTATCCCCCAAATCCCAGAGAGCTTCCCCAAATGTCTGCAGGAATTGCAGGTTCAGGAACCCATCTTCCCACCAAATCAGAGGAGGCCCAGACCTTCCCTTTCCACCTGCCTGTAAGCTGACCACACGGGAGCCCTGGATTATCCCGCTCCCCACATCCCACCCGTGAACGGGCCCACCCAGGTCACCACCCGCCCACCACCCACTCTCCCAACAGAAGGGGCCTGCGAGTGTCTTCCCTTCCGGGACCCAGCACCCGCGCCTCCTGTCCCTCTGGCCAGCATTGCCACCTCAGGGCCCATGGGGTCCCAGGTCCCGCCCTCCAGCATCTGTGGGCCGCAGTGTCCCTGTTCAAGGGAAGCATGCCAGCAGCTCCCCACCACCCCCAGCAGGAAGCCCACACGTCCAGCCTCTGGGCCACCTCCACCCCCAATCCATGCAGGCACACAGTAGGTCTTCACAGATGCTCGCTGCGTGGCGGGTAGGAAGGAGCCCCCTCTCCAGATAGTGTCCCAAAGGCACCTGCCCTCGGAGCATCTCACTTCCAGCCCCAGCGTCTGGAGCAGTCCGGGGACAACCGCCAGGACTCGTTCACCGGGGGGAGCCCGCGTGCAGGCTTCGAAGCCCCAGCGCGGCTGGAGGGTGAGTCGGGAAGTGCTCAGCAGAGCCTGAGAGACAGCAGAGCAGGACTCCATGTCCATCCAGATTGTTCTTTGATCCAAGATGTCTACGGTATCTTGACTCTGTTTCTCCAGACTCTCAGTTGAGAGAGACCCCGAGATGCAAGCACCTGACACATTTACCTCGGGCCTCCTGTACGCACAGAGTCTGGCAAGTCGGCATTAATCGAATTGATCTTTTGGTGCCGTTGTAGAGGAAGCAGTTTCTAATGATTACGAGTCAACGCATTGTGCTTCCAGAAGCTTGTGCAAAATAAAATAAGGCTCCTCTAAGTGCACGAAGAATATACAGATTTTAGGTGTTCAAACACGGAAAAACAGAGTTTGTCATCTGGAGGCGTGATTCACTGAAGGGAGCACAGGCGGAAACGGTCCTGTGCGCATTTACACATCCAGCCTCGGTACCTCATAAATCTTTTGTGTCTTATAATTCGAAAGCACGGAGGAAAGGAAGCTGTGGAGACTGAGCCGTGTGGACAGAATTCCCATTTGCAGAACTGTTTACCAGTCACAAATAAGGCTTCACGAAGCAGCCCCTAGGCCAACGCTTGGTGAGGAGCGCGTAGCCTCTAGGTCTCCGGGAAATGCCCGCTGACACGCAGCTGGCCTGGCAAGAGGCCCGGGCTTTTTGCTGGAACCCACAGCATAACACGCTGACAAACATCAGCAGAAGAAAGACATACTGGGAAGTGCGAGGGCAAGGGCAGGACAGCTCATTGCGTAACACCCACCGTCCTCCGGGCACACGGTCCTGCACCGCACCTCCCAGCAGGGCTCAGAGCCTGTGTGCCCCAGATCCGGCCGGCAGCCCCCAACCCTGAGACGCACACATGAGCCGCGTCAAGGTGCAGTGGCAGCCGTGAGCGGGAGATCTGAGGGTCAGATCAGGGCCTCTGGCTCTTCAAGGACAAACGTATGGAGGGCTCTGATCCTTGGCCCAGTCATGGCAGGTAAGAGGACGTGGGGTTGCCATGGGATTTGTCCCCTGGCAGCCTTGCTCCTCACTGGAGCCACTGCCGCCTGGTTCCCTGACCGCGAACGCCCAGGGCTCTCAGACAATTCAGACAAGCCGATCCCACGAGCTGCGGTATCTTCCGTCGCCCGCAGAGGAGAACCCACACTCACCACAACTGTTACCAGAAGTATGTGCAGGTAGCAAACGTGGGGTTTCACGGCCGGGAGGCTTAGCTCCAGGGCACGGGGCGCGGGCCATCAACGCCTCTCAGAGCGGAAGCCGTTCCTCGAGCTGTCACCTGCACTTCGGGGGAAGTGCCTTCGGGGGCTGAGGCTTTGGCAGATTGGGCTGCAACATTTAAAAGCCGTTAAGACGGGCTCAAGGAGTCCGAGCACAGCAGAGCAGGTTGGCGGCTTCCAATTATGATGAGAAACAAAAATAAAACAAGTTCAAGGCTAAAAATTCTCAGCCTAAGATACGATCAAGGAATGGGAAGATTCTATGAACTGCCTTACGTGCTTCTCTTACCTCGTGTTTCTGCAAATCCGATGCAGAGGCTGATTCGGGGGCTACTGGGTCGCAGCAAAGGTGGGGGGGGTCTCTGACATGAAGGGGAGGGCACTGACTGGGAGCAACAGGGGACTGAACCTGGAGTGGGGACGTTGGGGAGGATTGTGACAAATCCAGGGCCCCTCTCAAACCCCCAGCCCGCCGAGCCTCCCCAGCCTCCCCTCTGCCTCCCCGCGGCTGTTCCATCACGAGAAACCAGGGCCGTGGCCGCACCGTGAGCAGCCTTCACTCCCTTCTGCGATCAGAAGGCGTCTCTTCACGACCCAGGAAACTAGTGACGACACTGAACCCAAGGGAAGACGCACCCCCATGAGGACGGAGAGACCGACGGATGGACACCAGAGGGAAGACTTGACGAGTGGACACGGGTACACCTCAGCGGAAGCAGCACCGCGGTGAGAACATTCAGACGAAGTTAATTTACAGAAACGATGACCCTGTTGGATTCAGGACCCATGTGTCAGCTTGCCGACTGGGCGAGCGGGTTTCCAGCCGGCCGGCTCTGGCCCAGACCCCAAGGCGCTCCCACTGAGAGGCTGGGGTGCCAGAGCCCCACGGTGGGACCAGGAGAAGGAGCTCAGAGCACTGAGGCAGGACTCAAGCGGCTTCTACCATCGAGGACGGATTCGCCTACAACACTTCCAGAAGAGCGTCACACAGGCTTGGAACGCGGGAGATAAAGTCAGACCGTGTCCCCCCAGCAATCTCACAGCTGTGACCGCTGCTACCCTGGACCTCGAGGCTGAGGACTGGATGGGAGCAGCTCCTCCATGACCATGGCCAGGCTGTCAGCGGGGGCCACAGCCCATTCCTGGGAGCCCAGATGCTCGCACCCGCCTCCAGGAATCGTGTGGGTGCGTCTGGCTGGCCAACCCGGCGTCTCATCCACATGCGGCTTCCCAGCTTCCAGAGAAGAAGGATCCCTCCAAGGGCTTTAATTACAGGCGGAAGGAACCAGGCTGCGTAGTGTCCACTGGACATTTAAAAACATGTCCTAAGATCACGACCCTGTGCTTCATGAACTAGCACCTGGGATGTGTGTGGTGACCCTGTAGTCATCCAGCATGACGGGTGTCACCTGTGCCGGAGGCCGGGACACCAAGGTGGGAGCGTGCTGGGTCCTCACGTGGGGCCAGCAGCGCAGCCGGGAGGCACAGCGGGGGCACCGAGGGAGGGGCCAGGGAGCGGGAGCAGCCAGGGAGAGGGCAGACACGCACGGTCATAGCCGCAGATCCTGTGACCCGGACCACTGTCTCCAGCGTGGAAACACCAGAGGGCAGCCCGCGGGAACACAGACTTCAACTGAAGAGCCCCTTCCAAGCTGTGAGGCCAGACGGCGCCAAGTGCGGTTTTCCTGCGTGGCTTTGTTTTCGATCAGGAGAGAAATAACCACCAAGTATCTCAGTGCAGTTGCTCCCGTAAACGAGTATTACCAGGCAGCGCACAGAAGTCAGCAACAGCGAGAGCGGCGTCCAAGAACGCTCACGTCCCTTCCCTGCACGGCCCCCACCTCCAGTCTTCTGTGTCCTCCTTTTCCTTCCAAACTTTTGTATTACTGACATTATACACACATAAGCTGTGCGAGATGCTGACGTGAGGTATTTACAAGCCGTGAGGTGACCGGGACAGTCACCTCCTGTGGCAAGAGCCCCTGAGATGCGCCGTCTCCGCCGCGTCCTGGCCCGCGCTGTCCCCCAACCCTGTGCTTCCCCCCCGACCCTGTGCTGTCCCCCTGACCCCTTTGTGCGGGTGAGAAAACCGAGCATCAGGGATGTTAAACAATTTATGTAAGTTCACCCTCAGGGTGGGAGCAAAGCCATCGTCAGAAGCCATGTGACCTCTCTGCTTTGTCACACACGTGGCTCGGTCAGGGGCGGGAGATACCGAGGGACATCTCAGGAGTCCGGGTGCCACCTGCTGTACCCGGACACCTGCAGGGGCTCTCTCTCGCCCTGGAGACAGTGTTTCAGCTGTGGACGTGCCCCGGACAGGGGGACAGACTGCAGGGACCTGCACCTTGACTCCGCCGTGTGTCGTGAGGGCAGCTGTGTTTTACCTGCTCCTCAACATTTGGCTGATGACGGCGGAACACGTTTCACGTGGACCAGAGGCTTTTCTCCCTCTCATCAGTAGGGATCATAGTCAAGTTTTATGTTTTAAGGGCTTTCTTTAGCTTTTGCAACCCCATTCTAGAGCAAGATATTAATTCCCTTAGTTTATTTAGTCTTTACAAAGACCTTGTGAGGAAAGAATCATTGCCCCATTTTACAGATGAGGAAGACGGGCCTGAGCGGCCCAGGAAAGGCCCCTCGTGGCTCAGTGATGCCCGTGGGCTTCTGCCGGTTCCACCCCCAACACTGCATGCAGGTTGGTTCTCATCCTTCTGTGTCAGTGCACATGACGCACACCCACACAGGCACACGCATGCACGCATGCACACATGGGCATGCCATGCACATCCATGCCTACGCATGCACACGTGTGTACTCACATAAACTCATGTGCACTCACGTGGACACGCATGCACACCCACGCAGGCACATGTATACGTGCATGCCCACACGTGTACTCACATACATGCACACGCGTGTACTCACATAAACGCATGTGCACTCACATGGACACGCATACACACCCACGCAGGCACATGTATACGTGCATGCCCACACGTGTACTCACATACATGCACACGTGTGTACTCACATAAACGCATGTGCACTCACATGGACACGCATGCACACCCACGCAGGCACATGTATACGTGCATGCCCACACGTGTACTCACATACATGCACACGTGTGCACTCACATGCACACACATGCATACACATAAATGCACACACATGCACTCACACACATATGGATACACACAGAGCAAAGATCTAGATCTTTGAGTACTTTTCAGATAAAAGTACGACAGACTTCCTGAGACCATAATTAGAGGCCTCATAGCTTCATCATTTACTCTTTAAAATGTATGTTAATTTATTGCATGTCATTACATCACAATCAAGCTGTTAAAAATATGCTGCTGCCCAGATCTGAAATACAGAAACTCGTAAGAACAACAAGTGAGGCTATCCGCAGTGTCACTGAGCTCCTCGCAACGTGCACATTTTAAAGTCATTCTTGAAGGTTTTCTTGTGCCGCTTTTTCTGTGTTTAATGACTGAGTTGTGCCACATCTGTGTGCTGTTCTGTAGCTTGCATTCTCACCTAAAAGTCTGTGCGGGCACCTGCTCCTGTCAGAAGACCGTCCTGAGGGGCCGATCTCCCCCAGCTCTGGATTGGCCCGAAGCGGACACGTGGGCACCGGCGACCCCTCCTGGTCCACGACAGGAGCAGCCTCCCTGCACCAACGCACCCCGGGGCCTGCGCGGGCCTGGAGCGCTGACGGACGGGACCGTGTCCCTTGTCTGTGGACCCAGCCCATGTTCTGCTGCTGGACGTTTCGGGGTCACACATGGGACCTTGCCATACTGCGCACGTCTTCACACATGTGTCCGGTGTTCCCTTTGTCTAAATGACAAGAGGTGACACTTTTGGTATTTGCTTTAAGGTTTCTTAGCATATTGGTAAATTATCCCCTGGAAGGTTGTGTACTTTGATGCTGTTATGGGCAGCGTAGTGACAGGGAGCAAGTTCACACTCCGTTTATTATGTATCGTTTGACGGTGCAGACTGGTGATTCCCTGCAGAAGTGCCCTGGCTCATCGGGCTCCCCTCCATCTGTCGGGGCGAACCCCATGGACGCAGGGGCTGCCAGGACAAGATCGCTGCCCCAGAGCACGGGAGTGTTCTCACTGACATACCCGAGGGCTCTCGAGTGCTAGCAGGAGACCAGGCAGGCCGCCGGACAATCCAGGACTAGCTCCAGAAGGACGCACGGATGAACCCAAGCCCAGACCCACAGACCCAGGAGCTGAGTGCCAGGATGCCTGTCCAGCCCTCTCCATACCCGCACGCCATCGTCTCTGCTGCAGGAGGCACTGGGCAGAGTGCCAGCGAGAGAACAAAAGCCAGATGCCTGGGTGGGCAGCCACACAGCCGGGGCGGAGACTCCTGTCCCCACAGAAACACCTGGAGACACCCCACGGCCTTGCACTTCCGTCTAATGTCTGGGCCATGCACAGGGCTTTCCTCGGGTGACATGACCCCATCCTGCGGGTTAGATGAAAGGGTCAGCAGTCTGCCCATAATTCCACTCGTCGGGACAGGAGCGCCAACCCTACATCGTGGCCCCTTAGCCCCCCTCCCCCGGCCATGCACCCCAGGGTCCGAATCATCTGCCATCCAGTCGCCCGCCACAGGTCCAACTCCCTGGACAGGAACACAGGCAAGCAGGGAAAGGAGGGCTCCTGCCATCCGGTCGCCAGCCCTCGGAGGGCTCAGCCCTCTCCCGGGCAGGACCCGTAGCTGGCCCTGAGCAGGGACCCCTCAGCCAGGCTGCCCGGCACCCCTGGCACCTGCCAGTCGCTTCTCCCAGAATGGGCAGGGGAGCATTCCCCCGTGCAGAGGAGGTGATCTCTGTCCCACCGGGAGGAGCAATCCAGACTAGCAGCGCATCCTGGTCTGGCGAGCAGGCGAGCTGTTCTGAGCTGGCCTCTGGAGAGCCCGATTCGGGAGGCCGGCCTTGACCGTGGCACGCCTTCGGAGCAAGGCCTCAGTGGTCCCCAACTGCAAGGAGAGAGGAGTGCCTGCCAACCACCGTCGGTTCCTCCTGGCATCGTTTTCAGGACGATCTCCCGCATGTTGTTACGTTTCACGAGCACAATCGCTAACCGCGTGTGGTTAAACGTCTGCTGTTGTAAGTACAACAAACCATTAGTCATGGCTCAGGGCTCCGCCTCAGCGGACTCCGTGGCTTCGTCCTGCTTTCTGTCCTTATCCACTGTCCTTCCATCCCGGCCGATGGCACTTCTCCGGGGTTAGCCTCCAGCTAGTGCTTGCTGAGCTCCCAGGCCCCCCAGGAAAGAGGATGAACACGGGAGCTCAGGAGCTGCCAAGGGAGACGAGGCCGGGAACGCACGGAGTCGAGACAAAAACCCTGGAAGCAGAGAAGATGCAGGGGTGAGGGGGACCTTCGGGACTGTGGGGTCAGAGCCTCCCCAGGCCCAGTTCTCTGATCCGAGGCCACTGCCCACCGCCCCAGGCTCCTCTCCATCCTGCGTCTACACGGCAGGCCTCCAGGATAGCGGAGCCCCAGGCTGAGGCTATTCTGCCCCTTCAGCCCTTGGTCTCTCTCCTGCCCTCAGAGGCTCAGGAGGGGACTTGTCTAACTAACCCCACTAACCCTCACCCTGACAGAGAGGGGTTTTTACCGTCATGACCCCAGGGCAGCCAGGAATGGGGAAACAGGGTTTGGCTTACAGGAACAGGACTCGGGGTGCGTGGGTGGGGCAGTTAGGGTGGCCGTCTTCCGATCAAGGGGTCCAGATGCCATGCGGGGCGTCAGGCCAGGCCTCCCTGATGGCCCCGCTCACATCCCCATCTCGGCTCCAGATGCAGGCAGAGGTGACGATGGCCCACCTCACACTCCCTGAGGGAACCTGCAGGAAATCCTCCCCCACGGTCAGGCCAGACTTCCTCACCACCCAGCACAGGGGCCACAGGCCAGAGAGACCCTTCCAGGCACCCCCTCACCGTGGACGCAGGCCTCCGTTTGGCAGGACCACGCCCTGGGGCTCCGCGGCAGGGAGTTGGGGAACTCACAGGGAGATTCACGGGGGAGCGGCCCGTGTCACAGCCGGTTCATCTCCCCAGGAAACATAGCCCCGGCCGCCATGTCCATGTGCCACTAAGAGCAAGATCAGAACGGGCCTCACACTTGCCTATTTCCACACAGAGAAAGGGGGCGGGGCCTGCAATGGAAGAGGCGGGGCCCTGGCTCAGAAAGGAGCTCGCTAGCTTGGGAAGGGAGAACAAGGGAAAGGTCGGGAAGGTCACCGGCTGTGGGATGTGCCCAGGTGGCGTGATGACCAGCTCCTCGAGCCGGAGCTCAGTCCCGCAAGCGAGCTGGGTTGTGCGTCTGCAAGTCCCTCAAAGTCAGGCCAGTTGCTTCTTCGGAATTTCATGCAGGACGTGTAGCACAGCCCCCAACCTCTGTCGTCCTGACTGGTGCAAAACCGCGGCGGGACTGCAGACACACGGTGCAAGGGAGCTGAGGGGCACCACGAGCCGATGCCCCCGGGCCCCACCCAGCACCCCCAGGCCACCCTGCTCATTTTGCAACCAGGGGTGTGCAGGCCTGTGATGAGGGAGATGGGGGAGCAGGACGGGTCCCTGGGGGATTGGAGACGTGGCTCAGGGCCTCCCACGCCAGGCAGTGGCGAGGACAGGTAAGAAGCATCACAGGAAATCCTCGCTGGCAGCGCAGACCTGCTGTCAGCCGCTCTCCCTTAGCAGCACGGCTCCGTGATCATGATGGGCCAGACCCCGACCTCACAGAACTTCTCTTTCGGTGAAGGACACAAGGAATGAGGAAGCGAATCCATTCAGGTGGTCAAAGTGCTATTAGAAAAGGTCATCGCCTGAGGGGAGCCATGAGGGCAGGCAGGTAAGCTTCCTAAGGAGAGGCTTTCTAGACGAGACCCGAAGAGCAGGAAGGGACCAGCCACCTGGAGACGCTAGGCTCAGACCTTCCCAGCACCGCCCACAGCCCAGCCCGGCCCTGGAGCGGACGGTGCGGCTGGTCCCCGCCACTGAGGGATGTCGAAGCACCCAGGTCCTACAAGGTGGACCAGGTGCCAGAGATCAGATCCTGCAGAACCTGATGGGGGTCCAGCTTGGTGCACACAGGTGCATGGAGGGGGCACCTCCTGCAGAGGCCGGGGGGGCTCAGGGGAAAGAGGGCCGGGGGCAGCTGGACCAGGAATGACCCGCAAAGGTGGCAGGCAGAGTGTTCCCTGGATGTCTTTACACACAAGCTGTGCAGGGGCAACACTGCAGGAGAGAAAACCAGGCGAGTACACGGGGAACTCGATGGTGAATTCCGAGTTACCCAGTTTGGGAAGTTCTTCCTGGCATCGGCCAGAGCCCTCCAGCCAGACACCCATGCCACCCCGTGTCCCCACTGCACGAGAGGGCTTATCCCACAGTTCGGCAAGGGGCGGCACCCCCCACGGCACCGGGGTTTGTGCAGGACGTGAAGGTGAGAGGCGGTGGGAGTGGCTCTGCGAGCCAGCATCTCGGGCACCTCACCCGGACGGCACAGTGACGGAGCAAGTCTCCGCGGGCCTGGGAAAGCTGCAGCCGCCTTGCATCAGCCAGGACGGGGGTCTGGTCACCGGCACGGGGACGGTGCGCACGTCGTGGTCTGCGCCCAACGGGAGCAAAGAGGACCGGGCTTTTGCCTTGACCCCTCGCGGCCACGGCGGCTCTGACGGTGGCGGGCGCTCCGTGAAATGCCAGGGCCCCGCGGCGGGTCCAGGCTGCTGTCTCTCAGATGCTCACCCCTCCAAAATGCAGAGAACTGACATATGTTTTTCGAGTGCGGCCTCAGTCCACGTCTGCATGATGGATCAGAACGAATGCTTTGCTTTAATTACTTCCTTACACACAGTATTTTACTATAAAAACGCCATTCCTCTGCCAGAGAAATGCATCTCTTTCCTTTGCTGTGTCTTCAGAGATCACTGAGTGTTTATAATTAGGTTGTGAAACCATGCGATCCTTCAGCTGGTGTTTGCTGTTTTAAAAACAGACTCTTTGCATTTTGAAGTAAGAAACATTACAATATACACGGTGATGCTCAGTATTCTTCAGCTGAAATCTGGACGTGCGATGGGGAGGGGAGAGGCTTCATTTTTAAAAAAGCGCCGTCTCATTCCAAACAGCAGCCGAGGTGCGCGGTGGCACGACTCGTTATGATTCAATAAAAAGAGCCTCGTTTACATTGCGGATGGTTATGAAACGGAGACTCTACAGACAACCACACTCTGCAAATGCGTAGAATAAATGATCTCTTAATGTAATAAAGCCGCTTGTCTTCTCTGTTTGCAGTTCATATTAAAACTTCACTTGAGATGCGATTTCCAGGCAGGTCTCCGGAAACGTTCCCTCGGGACAGTGAAATTCAATGACACTGGATCGTCGAAAGAAATAATGGAAAAGGGACACATTATATGTCACCAGGAAAGTCCCGAAATTTTGAATTCAAGAATGAATTATTCATTAAAAGTTTTTTAAAAACTCCTGATGTTGCAAAACCAAGTTTTTTGAAAACTTTCGGAGTCATGTTTTTAGACACTAAAGTGCATCCCTTCCTAGAATGGACAGTGGCGGTTCAGTGGCGCGGCTGGGGCAACGGAAGCAAACCCCACGGGAGAGTCAGCCACCGGCCCCTCTGTCGGAAAGGCTGCCTCCCTTGCCTCGGGGATCCGGAGGTGGGGAAGGCCCTTCCCAGGACCCAGAGACGCACAGGCGGACCAGCAGAGGCACTGGAAGGGATGTGGGGCCAGATTCGGTCCACCAGCCCAAACTCCCACGGTGGCCGGTGGAGAGTCCACACACGGGGAGACCTGCCCATCCTCACAAGACGCTCTTCCTCCAGGAGCTCGGCCACAGGCAGCGGTCCTACTGTCCCTCCCGCCCCGGTGCCCAACCCCACACCCCACACCTTCACGCCAGTTACAAGCAACACAGGTGTGAACTGCACGGGTCCGCTTGCTCGAGAAGGTTTTCCAATAAATACAATGAAGTACTGTAAATGCATTTCCCCTGCCTTACAATTTCTCAATAGCATTTTCTTTGGCTTCCTTCATTGTAAGAATACACATGTATATAATACCTGGAACACACCTGCTTAAGTCATCAGTAGGCTTCTGGTCAACAGTAGGCTCTCAGTAGGTAAGTTCCAGGGAGTCGAGAGCTACACCCGGATTTTCAGCTGTGCGGGGTGGGAGGGGCTGTTCAAGGGCCCGCTGTGTGCGTGCTAGTGGCTGGGTCCGTATTCACGGTGTTCACAGCACAAGGGATCCAGTGGTATTGTCAAAAAAAATCAGAAAGTACACGTAATAAATGACCCAGGACCCTACCCTCCGAGACGAGCAGGCGGTGGGCTGCTGTGGACCTCTCCGAGTGCCCCCCTTCCACGCAGACCAGCAGACGTGTCCCCGCCGAGGCTTGTGCCGAACTTTCTTTCAGTCCCTATGTCCCTTTTCTCCATTTTGTGGGGATCCCCTCATAACTTTGAACATGAATCCCACCCCATTTTCTGGGCTCTCTCAGGACCCAGAGGGAGCGCCTGGCGCCCCGAGGGGCATCCGCCTCTGCGCAGGCATTGTCTTACTTCTAATTAAGGGATTTTATGTTAATATATTAATCCTTTGCAGAACAAGCTTGAAGAATTTCTCACTGCAACTTGGAGTTTCAGAGAAAGCGTGTCCTTTTTATTTTGTCCGTTCTGGATCTGCTCTTTGTCTGCTTGGCAGGGGAATGGATGACTAATAATAAAGTAAAGGGTAATAAATAAAGATAATAAATAATAAGGCAAAGGCAAAGATGAAGCCACTCTGTCAGCTCTAAGCACAGCTCAGGCCTGGGCATCAGGCGATGCTCCCCCGTCCCTCCCCACCAGGCCTCTCTCCCGGCTGCTGTCCAGGTGCCCGGTGTCCGGGTGCCTGCTGTCCGGGTTCCCGGTGGGACACGGTGTGAAGGGCACATCCTCCCCGGGGAGGGAGGACTCATCCTCACGCTGGGCTGCCGCTTGTTGGGACATGTGATCCTGTCTATCTGTGTATTCAGACCCAGGGCAACCCTGGCCTCCCTCTGGCTCCCACTGAATCTGACCACCTGACGAAGGGGCTGCAACACCACTGCTCCAGCTCGGACTGTCTGCAGCCTGCACTTAGAGCCACCTGGCCCTGCCCTGGGGACATCGACACACTCAGCTATTTTCTGCACAGCCCGGGACCACAGGGCACGTGGCAGAGTCCAGCCCCAAGTCTCCTTTCCTCACCGTGGAGTTCCCATAGTCACGTGGTCAAGTCTGCACCCACATGGGTTTGGGGCAGCCTCTGAGCCAGCTCCTCACTGAGCCCCATGTAGACGGTGGTGGTCCAAGCAGCTTCTGCTCTTCCTGCCACTCCTTCAGGGAGGAGCTGCTGGGAGACATCCTTCAGGGAGGAGAAGCTGGGAGACATCCTTCAGGGAGGAGAAGCTGGGAGACATCCTTCAGGGAGGAGAAGCTGGGAGACATCCCTCAGAGAGGAGAAGCTGGGAGACATCCGTCAGAGAGGAGCAGCTGGGAGACATCCCTCAGGGAGGAGCAGCTGGGAGACATCCCTCAGGGAGGAGCAGCTGGGAGACATCCCTCACGGAGGAGAAGCTGGGAGACATCCCTCACGGAGGAGAAGCTGGGAGACATCCCTCACGGAGGAGAAGCTGGGAGACATCCCTCAGGGAGGAGAAGCTGGGAGACATTTGTCAGAGAGCAGCAGCTGGGAGACATCCTTCAGAGAGGAAAAGCTGGGAGACATCCTTCAGGGAGGAGAAGCTGGGAGACATCCCTCAGAGCGGAGCAGCTGGGAGACATCCCTCAGAGAGGAGAAGCTGGGAGACATCCCTCAGAGTGGAGCAGCTGGGAGACATCCCTCAGGGAGGAGAAGCTGGGAGACATCCCTCAGGGAGGAGAAGCTGGGAGACATCCCTCAGAGAGGAGCAGCTGGGAGACATCCCTCAGAGTGGAGCAGCTGGGAGACATCCCTCAGGGAGGAGAAGCTGAGAGACATCCCTCAGGGAGGAGCAGCTGGGAGACATCCCTCAGGGAGGAGCAGCTGGGAGACATCCCTCAGAGAGGAAAAGCTGGGAGACATCCTTCAGAGAGGAGATGCATGCCTTCCTTCCATCCTCCCAGAGCTGAATTGGTCTCTGGGATGGCCCCCTTCTTCCTCACCTCAAGGCCTGGTTGCCAGGGGTGGAAGCAGGGCTCCATCTCTCTCTGCACAGGAGGGCACTGTCACCTGGCCCCTCCGAAGTTAGACAACAGAGGGCCATGGAAGCTTGGGAGCTGGTAAGACCTCTTCCTGGCTAGCTCCCAAAGCCACTGCTTCTTGCAACACCCTAGCCTACGCTCATTTTCTCTTTTCCCGCTATTTCTGTGTCAGACCCTAATCTCCCTCCATAAAGATGAGTACTTGAGGCCAACAGAACAAATCACATACTTGGAAATACAAAAGAAAAAAATCATATGAAAATTTGAAAAAGCAAACTTCTGTGTATTTACCAGTCACCAAATACTTACATAGTGTTCTCTGTGTTCCCATCACAGTTCTGAGCACTTTGCAAATATTAACAGTTAATCCTCGTAACAGCCTTATTACGAGGTACTATTATTGCCCCGTTTTGTAGATGAAAAGCCAGAGGCACAAGGAGGTTATGTAAATATGTACATCCAGAGCCCCCAGAGCACCACAGACAGATGGAAAAGCTGCCAGGAGCAGGGTCCTGAATCGAGCTCAGGCAGCCTGGCTCCCCAGTGTGCGTCCATTACGGGACCTACTGCACGCTACCCGTGGTCCAGGGCACACACACCTGTGCTTGTGCATAGCATGGCATTACGGGACAGCCTGACGAAGGGAATGAACACGTAAATGTTCAAAGCTCTATGCCCAAGACAGTGCCCCGCACGTGCCACGCAGTGTCCTTGTGGCATCTGTCCGCAGTGCAGCACCCAGCACGTGCCACGCAGTGTCCCTGTGGCATCTGTCCACGGTGCAGCACCCAGCACATTCCACGCAGTGTCCCTGTGGCATCTGTCCGCAGTGCAGCACCCAGCACGTGCCACGCAGTGTCCCTGTGACATCTGTCCACGGTGCAGCCCCCAGCACGTGCCACGCAGTGTCCCTGTGGCATCTGTCCGCAGTGCAGCCCCCAGCACGTGCCACGCAGTGTCCCTGTGGCATCTGTCCACGGTGCAGCACCCAGCACATTCCACGCAGTGTCCCTGTGGCATCTGTCCACGGTGCAGCACCCAGCACATTCCACGCAGTGTCCCTGTGGCATCTGTCCACGGTGCAGCACCCAGCACGTGCCACGCAGTGTCCCTGTGGCATCTGTCCGCGGTGTTGGGTAGTCTTGTTATATATAATCCTTCATTGTCACATCAACAATAATGTTGCTCTTGTTTCTCAAATGCTCCATTCTCAGCAAGTTACATGTCATTTCATTCCATCTTTGCTATAACCCCGCACCCCCACTTCAGAGATGAGGAAACTGGAACAGAGATGAGTCCCTTTCCCAAGACTGCCCACCCAGTGCTGACGCAGTGGGATGCACTCAGCCACCGCTCCCTCCCACGTCTGCTTCCAGACATACCTCACCCCTGCTGCTGGTGGGGAAAATCACCTGTTTTTATTCTTCATATTTTGATGTATGTATATGTTTTTCTCCTTAAATAGTTAAACCATCCAAAACTTTTTTTGTTTTGCAATTTGCACTAGGGATTGAATTTACCTTTTCAAATTTCATCAACGGTCCCACTGCCATCTATGGGGTAACCTACATCAAATTTAAGTACCACCTTTGCATAGACAGCATTGTCTCCTCGGTGCTCAGAGGGTTTGCGTTCTGTTTCACTGATTTTCTGTCCTCTCGCTGACCTAGTCACACCCCATCTTAATTTTGACTCCAGGAAGCATGTCCCTATCTGCTAGAGCAAGTTCTCCTCAAGAGTGTGAAAATATCAAAAATGGTTTATTTGTTCATTTACTCATCTTGATAACCTTTAGACTCATCAAGGGATTTTGATCACGATTGCACGTTTAGATTAATTAGGAAAGAAATGGCATCTTTATAATATTGAGTTAATAATCCCTCCATCCATTCATCTTATTTTATATCTTTCAGTAACATTTTATAGATTGCTTCATATGGGATTGCATAGTGCTCTAACTTCCTTCCAGGAATTCACGTTTGGTGCTGTTATGAGGCGGCTTTATTCGTTACGCCTTCTAACTGCTCCCAATGTTTGGTGTTCACAAAAGCCCCTGGTTTGGGTGTATTTCTCTGTTGGTCATTCTTTGCCTTTAGTGTTTATTCTCATGGCTTTTCCAACGGTCTCAGGTTTTCCAGGTGGACAGCACAGGGTGCTCTTTGCGTGGTAGATGCATGTGTGCGTTTCTCTGGGCACGGCATCCATAACGTTAATCAAATCCCTGTTATCGAGGTGACTTTATGTGCATTCTTCTCAGAACAATTAATGTGATAAATTATATTAATAAATTTCCCAATATTAAACCATCCTTTCCTTCCTAAACGAAGCCATACTGTGTGCACCATATTAATCTTATTAAACGCTGGTTAGATATATGTGTTAGTTTCCTAGAGCTGCTCGAACCAATTACCACCAGCTACGGGGCTGAAAACAACAGAAATTTGTAATCCGGTTTCCGGCAGCTAGAAATTCAAAACCAAGGTGCTGGCAGTGTCTGCTTCCTCCAGAGACTCGGAGAAGTCTTCCTCAAGACCTCCTGCCTCGCCCAGCTTCTGGTGCCCGAGGCACTTCCTGGTTTGTGACCTACCGCACCTGCAACCTCCATCCCCATCTTCAGAGGACACTGTGCGTGTGCACGGGTGTGCGCTCTCCCTCTTCTAAGGACACCAGTCATATTGGATGAAGGGCCCACCTTCTCCTAGTATGACCTCACCTTAACCAATTACACCTATGATGATTCTATTTCCAAATAAGGTCACACTGTAAAGTACTGAAGGTTAGGACTCCAGCCTCCTGTTTGAGGAGAACACAAGTCAACCCAACAACGTGTTACTATTTTACTTAGAATTTTTGCATTAAACATGCGTAAGCAGTATCGAACAACAGTAGGCTCTTAGGGGGGCCGTGAGTCAGGTTTGGGTGCAGTGTTATGTTGACTTTATAAAATTAACTAGAGAACAAATTTTCTTTTTGCCCTGAAATAATAAAATAGCATGGTAACTATTCGCCTTTGAGTTTTGAAAGATCTTGTCCTATAAACTATCTGGCTTTTTGGAAGGGCTGGATAGCTAATGACTTCTTATTAATAATATTATGGAGAATATAATGAATTTTCATGTGCATATCACACAACCTCTACAGCCATCTGATATACCTGTTACATTTATTCCCCATGCCCAACGAGTTAGCATGTGTCCACTTGTGTGTGCACAGGAGCTCATGCCGGGATATTTTAAGGCACATTGCAGACATCATGTCATCTCACCCCCATATCAACACAGGGAAATAGATGGAACTCTCAAACCAGCAAGTTAATAAGTTTAATAAAGTACATGCAAGATCTAGGGAAATCATAAGGGCACTGAATTATCCCAGGGTTAGCACCAAAGGAGAGACAACCTTGCCACAAAGTACCGCTAAGAGAAGAGAGTTTGAAAGGCCACTTGGCAGGATCAGAAGGTCTAGTAGAGGGAAGTAGCCAAACCAAAACATCTAGGAGACCAATCCAGGAGACCACTATTCAGACTCACTCCCATCCTGTCTTTGAATCTTCTACAAATGCCTTCCATTGGCCAAACCCAAAGGGACCCCAAAGTGCATGGGAGCCCAGAGTGCATGATCAAAGGCTCCATCTCTCCCTCTCTCTGTACTCATTGCCCTGTCTAATGTCCCATAGGATGCCCCCATCCCAGGCATGGTTGTTCCCTGGCTTCTTGGTGGTGACATCTGACTCCCATGTTTCCCTTAGAAGTGATCTCAGACTAGAGGCTTGAGTAGATTAAAGACATATATAATATATAAATTTTATGTATATATATACTGAAAATACATTGCATCGTACATATCTATATTTAGATAGATAGATATATGATAGATAAAGATATATACATACATAGAGATAGTATCTAGGGAGAAGGAGAGAAAATACTTTAAAGGTCATGCTATGAATGTATTTACAAAATTAAACTTTTGACTTTTTACCCTTTTTTAAAAAAGTAGTATTTTCCAGCTTGATTACCTTAAAGGGCATAGAAACAATGGAAACTAGTGCAGTGAGGACCTAAATTAAGGTCCCTAAATATCATTTAACACTAAAGAGAACCAGAGGCCTTTGGAGAAATGGTTGACTCCAAGTTTAGGACAGGAAATGAGCCTGGAACATCCAATTCTGCCAGAAATTGAGGAAGCTAAAACGTCTAATGCAGAGGTTTTAAGGGAGTACAGGAACCATTTGAAAGATAGCCAAGGATGGGACAACGGCGTTGACTCCAACAAAAAAAGGGAGGAGGAAGAGAAACAAAACTCATCAGACAGCATTGTCAGTTGCCAGTGTGCCAAACGTGACTCTGAAACTGGCCACAGGGGGGGAAATGATGCATTTATCTTGCCTTTCTGACTTAAACTATGTTTTGAAGGCACTGATAGTGGATAAGGGGAAGCTCTCCTGTTCAGAAGAACCCAATTTATCAGTGAGGAACACAGAACAGGATTAGAAAATTCCTACTTTGCAGCCCCCAGGGAAATGCTGTTTCATCACTGCAGGGTGAGACCATTAAAGGCAGCACTGAGGAAGATTATGACAAAGAATGGATCAGACTCTTAGGGCCTGAACTGCTGGTCGACCTTCATGTTAACACAGGTGAGACAACCAGAGGATTTTGCAAAGATAAAGGTGGGGGCAGCATAGTGTTTTAATCTTTCCAGATTTTCACATAAGAACAGGCACACCAACTAGATGACAAAGCAACACCCCTGAAAAATGCCTGCAGAAAACAAGGCATCCTCCAGAACACCAAACCCCAAACGGACGGTGCCAAAACACCAAGGGTAACAGGGTGGGCAGAACGTGGGCACCTGTGCAGGAGGAAGCAGAGGAAGTGATGTCTGACACAGCCAAGAACAGACATCCCAAACTGCTGGCAAACCCGCTGGGAGCATGCCAGCCAGAGGGCCATGGCCACTCTCCGACAGCGGGAGCTCTGGGAACGAGGACGAGGGAGAAGATCCGGCTAAGACAGGGCAGGAAATGAGCCAGGAAGAAAGTTACCCTCCAAACAGAGATAAGGCACAGAATAAGATCTGTCTGGACAATCGGAGCATACCAGAAACTCAGGCTCAAGTCATAGATTGAAACTGCCATGTGCTGTTTCAAAACGAGGCTTGAGGATGATATAAAATATGAAAGAGAAGCAAAAATCACAACTCAAAAAAATTCAGACATGAGCGGTAGGATTGAGAAAGCAATCAGACATTCACAAATCATTTCAGAAACAAGCACTAAGCTGGAAGGAACGTGAACAGAATGAATACCAGAGATAACGCCTTCAGAAAAACAATACGGGAAGGAGGGGTGTTTTTAATTCAAAAAGGAATGAACTAAAAAAGAAATGGGATTAAGAAAAAGTACTGAGAAATATCAAAGGCAGCCAAAGAAGACCCCACATACGTGTGAGTTCCCAAGGAGGAAGGTCAAAGGAGGAAACAAAATAAAACCCAAAAACTAGATGTCAAGACAACTTTCTCTATTCAAAGATATATTTAAAACCACCGTATTGAAAGAGTGCACTATATACCTGAGAACATAGCCCAGAATAATGCTGAAACATGCTGTATCAAATTCCTGAGGGAAAAAAATCGCTAAAAAAATAAATAAAACCAGTCATCTGTTGAGGCAACAGATGACTGGATTAAGAAGCTGTGGTCCATATATACAATGGAATATTACTCAGCCATCAGAAAGAACGATTTCTCAACATTTGCTGCAACATGGACGGCACTGGAGGAGATAATGCTAAGTGAAATAAGTCAAGCAGAGAAAGACAACTATCATATGATTTCTCTCATCTATGGAACATAAGAACTAGGAAGATCGGTAGGGGAAGAAAGGGATAAAGAAAGGGGGGGTAATCAGAAGGGGGAATGAAGCATGAGAGACTATGGACTATGAGAAACAAACTGAGGACTTCAGAGGGGAGGGGGGTGGGGGAATGGGATAGACTGGTGATGGGTAGTAAGGAGGGCACGTATTGCATGGTGCACTGGGTGTTATACGCAACTAATGAATCATCGAGCCTTACATCGGAAACCGGGGATGTACTGTATGGTGACTAACATAATATAATAAAAAATCAATAAAAAAAAGAAACTTTAAAAAATAAATAAATAAATAAATAAATAAATAAAAATATCCTTTAGGCATCTAAGGAAACACAGTAAGATATTATAAGGGAAATAAAAATATGTTGTCATCAGATTTTCTCACAGCAAATCTTTATGTCAGAAATAACTAGAATATCGTATCTAATATGTTTAAGGGAAAAAATGTGAAGCAAGTATTTTATATCCAGCAAAACTGACTTTCAAAGTATAAAAGACACAGAGTGTTATCAATATCCAAGAACTCAGATATTGCTCCCATGAGCCCATCCTGAGGAATGTCCCTGGAGAATGAACTTCAAACAAAAATGAGCACAGAGATTTTAATGCAAGACTGGCTAAGCTCTTACGGAGCTCCCTATAGAGTGAAATACTGTACAGAATGGCTACATGCGTTGGCAATGTAGAGATAGTACCCCTATTTAACAACGAGGACAGAAATGGGAAGCATATGCAGTCAAAAAACGATGTAAGTCTTTTTTTTGGTGCACATATTGCTTTAATGGCAATACTGGTATCGGTACATATTTGTATTGGTATTGATGTATGTATGCACGCATATAATATTGGTATGTTGAGACTCTGTGCGCAATCTGGGTAAAGTAAACGAGTAATTTTATGAAGTATTCTAATTCTATAATTCTATGTCTCCTTGAGCTCTGCTAGAATTTTTGGCGTTGAAGAAAGGAGATACAGACATAGTACAGAAGAGGTTAAACAAACACCTGTCAACTCTAAAGGGTTGGAAAGGATTGGAAGAAGTGTCTTGAATCCACGAGGTCCCCTCCAACTCTGTCCCTCAGGAGTGCACATCCCTAGTGTCATGAGGACAGGCATGAAACCTTTCCTACTGAAAGAAATAGGGCTTCTTGAGGAAGTGGCTGGTCTCAGGCGTGAAGCAGGGATAGCACATGGCCCCTGGGGCATCTTGTCACACCAGATAGCGAGGACACCATGGATGAGCTTCTGGGTGTGTCACAAGTTGGGAGCTGACTTGAAGTGGTTCCTATTAGCCCAAGATGTGACAATCTGAGTTTTGGGAGGGATGCTAATTTTGGTTGGTTGAAACCTAGTGAATGAATCTAGATTGGCAGGTTAATAAGAAGACTCAGAGGATATCATGTTCCAGGAATGACAGTGTCCTGATTCATTGCTTTGAACACTGATGAAGAGAAACAAGCATTTGTGGAATCTTTCCTCTACACACCATCCAGCTGGGGAACCAAACAGGAGTTCAGGGGATAAAGATGAGAAGACAGGCCCACAGCCAACAGTAAGTCTTCTCATCAGCAGAGCTTAAATGTGTCATACTGCGTGTCCTCCATCATCCTGGGGTAGATGTGGTCCTGACTTCGTGTCACTGGTTCTCAGAGATCAGCCAGCCCATGAAGGTGAGTCCAGGCAGAAATGCAGACCCAGCTCACCGGCACCACCTTCTTCCCTGGGAGCAGCATGGGGAAGGAAGACACTGACACAGATGTGGTCCCTCTGCTCTCCTCCCTTGCCCTCTCCCCTGGGCTTTCTCACCCATGTTAAGGGGCAGGAATGGGGTCTACTGCCGGGCACTGGCAAGCCCCACTCCCAGAAACACGCAGCCCCTGCTAAGTGGGGTCCAGATGCCCGGGCACCTCCGCAGGGTGTGGCATGACGGGCAGTGTGCCAGGGGGCCCAAAATGGCACATGAGGCCCTCCTGGTTCCTGCTCTCATCTTCTATTTGAAACATGTCATCTCAAACCGGAGGAGTCTGAAAATGTCTTTGCTAAAGGAAGGGCAGAGAATAAATGTTTTAGTCTTTGCAGGCTGCACCCTCTTGTTTGCAATGACTCATCTCTGCTCTTGTGGCCAGAAAGCAGCCAAGGACAATAGTAACAAATAGGTTTACCGGGTCCCAATAAAACTTTATTTACAAAACCAGACTGTGAGCTGAGTTTAGCCCCTGGGCCAGAGTTTGCTGACCCTTGTCCTAAGGAGATGGGGCCTCCTCAGTTCTGAGTCATCCGTTCCCTTGCAGGTATTTATTACGTTCCAGGAACTGTTCTAGACTCTCGGACCGCAGCTGAGCAAAGGAGACTTCAGGAGGTCTACACTCAGCAGAGAAGACAGGTGTTCCTTGTGTGTGTGTGTGTGTGTGTAGATCACACACATATTTTAATTGTTTGGATTGTGAGAAGAGCTACACCATGCCCACTCTGTCTTCTGAGAGCATGACAGTCCCAGCACGTGGCTGGACCTGTGCAGTGTTACATCGTGCTGGGTTTAAACCCCCACCAGCCAGCACCACGGGCCAAGCCGAGCCACTCAAGGCCACAGCCGGCTTCCCACTGCTTCTTCAAGGACATGATTTCGAATCTATAGAGTCTTCTTGGCGGTGGGTCAGCAGGTTGCCAGCTCCACGTCTGCATGCTAAGTGCTCCGCCAGGATGCTTCCACTCCCGGCCCAGCCCGCCTGCTCCTGGACGAGCCCACGCACAACAGCTGTGGACACGCAGGACAGCATGCCACAGACGCTGCCTGACGTGAGGCAGCCAGGAAGAATGTCCCAAATGAGGGGAAAGCTGTAGACCAGCAAAGAGGGGAAACAGTGGTGTCTAAGGAAAGGGTTTTTGTGTGGTTCCAGCCTGAAGTGTGGAATGGCAGGTGGGAGGCAGGGCCAGAGACCCAGCTATGAACAAGCACCTACCAGTTCCTTAGAAAGAGTTCTCAGTATGTCCACATACGTGCAGGGGTGAAAGCTCAAGGCGGATCGCACTCATGACGGGCCTCCAGGTCAATCACCCAGACTACGGAGGACCAGAACCCCAGCACGTGTCCACAGATCTCAGGTGTTCGTGGAATGCCACTTTGGAAAGCAGCCTATGGGTACATGCCTTCCCTTGAACTTGAGGGGATCTGTGTGTGGACAGGCCTGGTTCCAGAAGTGCTACCTGGACCCCTGGGTGGGTCGGGGAAGAAGGCCCCCAGGAGACACGACGGCCCATTCCCACACCAGTGCTGATGGCAGATCTGGGCGTGCCCAGGAGCTGCCCCCCGTGCCTGATCCCACACATTTTCTGTGATATGAACCAAATGGGAGGCCTTCATTGGGAAGGGTCATCACTGCAGGAAATGGAAGCACCACACACACATGCGAAATCAGCATTGCTCGTGGTAAACGACCCTGCACCGAATCGGGTTGTCACACAGCGTCATCGATCAGCATTTGCAATCATCTGTCGTGCACAGAAGAAAACGATTCGTATTCACCCTCGGATGATGCCTGAGCCGCCTTTTCTCTTCCCTTGGACCTCCTCCCCTGCGACCTTCAGGAGGCTGTCTCAAATAATCGGAAAATTCCACTCTGGAGGCGCGGCTCCTTCTCAGTGGGATTTCCTTCTAGTGGAAGCACAGAGAGCCGGGTGTCTGGGAAGGGATCTTTCAACGTTGTTACCACAGATCTGGAGTAAAATCCCAGCTGCAAACGCTCTCGCTTGTGTGCGGGAAAGTGAATCGCTCATTGTGGGGCTGCAGAGCAGATGAATGATGAAACCATATCAAGACCAACAGAACCTAGTGTTTGTGGTTTTTTAAACAATGGTCACCAAAACCACCATTCCTTGCTATGGGGTGGAGGGAGAGCGTTGGTGCTTTGGTCACTCGGGACTGGTGCAGTCTCTGAGGCTGGCCGGTCCCATCATGGGGCTGTCCGCGATTTGCACGTGAGCGGTGGGAATGGCCGCGGGGCCGCACAGGCTTGAGTGCCACGGTAATGGTGCGAGTCCAGAAGAAAACGCCTTGAGGGTTTTATTGCCCAAAGTTCTGAACTTTTTGCTGGCTGACCATGCCTGACGCCAAACAAGCAATCTGAGCACCACAGTCAAGGGGACAAATCCCCAGGGTGGGGCTTCTGTCCGGGGGCATCATGCTGGGAAGGGCTTTGCACACTGTTGAGACCCCGTGTGCCCTGCTGGGACTGGTGAGGGACCGACACGCCACTGCTCCCCGAGGGGCTCCCGAGAGAGGGACAGGGCAGCATCCAGGCCACAGAGCCCCAGCGCCCAGAGGCTGCACGGGAGCTGGTGTCCGTGGGGCCAATCCCGCCGGGGTGCCACCTGCCAAGGGACCTTCACAGGAGGGCCTCTGGGCTGCCCACGGGGACTTGAGACTTCAAGTCCACCCACCACTCAGTTCAACGGACTATCCCCTGGACACACGGGAGGCCAGGGACTAAGACCGTGGCCCCTTCCCGGGGCTCTGGCTTGTCTTCCTGCCGTGCACATGGACCACCTGACTTACTCAAGGGCATCGCTCCCAGAGGAAGGGCTGATCACGGTCCTGGCAGCCACTGAATGTCAAACAGGCATAAACGGACGCTGGAGAGGGGGGCTTCTTTCCAAGCTCCGTGAGCTCAGAACCAAGACCCGGTCCTGCCTGGCTCCCTCCCTGCAGGTCAGCCCAGAAGGACTAGGACACGGGGTATACAAAATCCACCAACAAATCTGCAACGTCCCTAAGGTCAGAAATACACTGGAGCTTTCTTGAAGCCTTAGGTATAGAAGGCTTTCAGATATAAATTGACTTAAATATTTAAGGTTAAATCTCTTAATTCTGAATGTAGACTGTTTTAAACACCAGGTAAAACCCTGACAACCGCAGACAATTGCTCCCAGGGCCCAGTGGGTCTGTGGTACTAGGGCAGGCGTGCTCCTGGGGAGGGACCCAGCAGGTGCGTGTGCAGGTGCCGGCTCCCCCTCTGAGCGTGGCGGGCGGGGACGCTCTCCCGGGAGCTGAGCCGCTTTCTGCTGGCAGCTCAGGCTGCTTTTCTGGGTCAGGGTGGTGCTTTGTCTGCCACGCCACAGTTGGTGCCCCGGTTGGGGCGCCCCCCCCCATTTTCTCAGGAAGGCCCGTTGCAGGGAGGCACATGATTAAGAAGGAGATTTTCTGAAGAGAAAGCAGAGGGGTCTCCCTCCACAGGTCCAGTGCCACGTGTTCACTTTGCAGAACAAGACGTGTCATCGTGGCTGCGAAGGGAGCCCGGGCCGTCAGGAGAGGCAGGTTCTGCCGCAGGAACAACCGGCCCCAGACCCAGTGGCGCCACAGACACTCATCGCCCCGCCACGGCCCGAGCCCAGTGAAGGGCCACGGAGCTCAGCACACATTTGCTCAGCGGCTGGTCTGGCCGAGGCTCCCACTCTCCCCTGACTTCCTCATGCACACAAGCGACGCCAGGGCAGAGAGCGTAGGGTGCCACGCGCTGGCCTGTGCCCGCCACCACCTGCCGAGGGCATGCAGTGTCTGTGTACGGCACGGCCCGTCCCAACCCTACGGAGAAAGGGAGCAGGCTGTGACCCCCTGTGTGTGCAGGAAAGGAGGACTGGACGTGTCCATGGGCAGTTGGACGTGGCATGTAAACACGGTAACACCTTTATTCACTGTGGCCAAAACGGGGTCCAACACATAATGAATACATTGCAGTGTATCAATCCCGTGAAACACTACAGGGTCTCACAGGTATAACGTATGGAGCAAAAGAAGCAAAGGCACAAAGGGGCTCGTTTGCATGATTATACTTACATGAAATTCAAGACTGGTGATGAGTCTGTCTAGTGGGAGTCAGGGCCCGGGCAGCTGGTGGGCTCAGACCGGAGCGGCACAGAGGAGCCCCGGAACGCTGACAACCTAAAACCAGGAGGGGCCAGCAGTGAGCGGGGAGCCAGGGGCGGCGCTGCCCAGCCGCGGCTGGAGCTGCAGCACAGAGCCTGCTCACCGCCATGCCCCCTTGGCGCTGTCCCCAGCTTGGGGACATCTGCAGCAACCACCATGTGCCAGAACCAGCCCAGTCTGTCCTGAGTCAAGATGAAGTTGGCCGCTGCAGAATGCCAGGCTTGGCGCTCGATGCCATCCCACCCCTCCCCCAGCTGGTTGGCATCCAGTGGTGCCCCCGTGAGGCCCCTGCCACACTGGACACGACCCCATGTCTGGGCGGCATGTTTAGGCTTGCAGCCAGAGGTCAAGTCCCCACAGCCCAGCCTGGTCCAGAGAGGACAGTCCACGGGCAGCGTCCAACCAGAGCCCTGCCCGGGAGCAGAGGGGACCACAGCGGAAGAGCGGCCGAGTGAAACACACAGGCGGTGTGCGAAGGAAACCGGACACCCACGGAGCAGCACGTGGGGACGAGAAGCACTGACACAGGCCTGCTAAGTAAGTGGCCTCAGCCCAACAGTGGAGTTGAATAGGAAGACCCGATAAAAGTTCAGGGGCACCTGGCCGGCTCAGTTGGTAAAGATTCTGCCTTCTGCTCAGGTCATGATCCCCAGGTCCTGGGATCCAGCCCCGCATCAGGCTCAGCAGTTCAGAGACCCCTGAGGGTCCCGCCATCCACTGGGTCTGCACCAGACATGCATCGTGCATGTGCAGCTGAGCCCCCCTCCTGGCCGCACAGCCAGGGCCGTTGGGGGAGCTGGACAGAACAGCCCCACAAGGAGAGCCACTCGGGGAGAGTGTCATTAGAGCAGGGCCAGACCTGAGTCCTTTAGGATTCGCAAGGGACGGAGAGGTGCCTGGCCACAGCTAAATTCCAGGAGCAGCTTTTGCACGAAGAAAGAAAGGTTTTATTTTCCTGAATCTCCGTTCCTATTCAGAGTCCCAAAGGGAAAAATTCGTACCAATCAAAAAAGGGATTTATCAACCAGAAAGTTCAATCTTGTTTCCTGTCAAGCCCAGTCATTTATAAAAATAGCTGGTTATTGAGTTTTCCGAGACAGAGTTGCAGCAGTTACCTGATTTTTCGGGTCCAAAAACAGAGAAACTGGCCAGGACCCCAGGGAGTGAGGTGCGGGCGTGCTTGCTGACGGAGACCAAGGGGCAGAGGCCTGTGGCCAGCCGTGAGCTGTGCAGGATTCGAGGCAGCTGAAGAAAGGGCTGCAGGACGGGGACAGATGGCCGAGAGCAGCTGGCCGGGGGCCGGGCGCCCACGACACCTGGGCAGGCAGCGAGCTCAGCGTCGTCATCATTCCTCCTCCTGGCAGACTCTGATCCACGCACACGCCCAGCCAGATACCGCAGGGCGAACCCTGCAGGGACACCCCTGCCTTCGAGGGGCACGTGCCTGGCGGGGGGTGGGGTGGGGCTGGGCTCAGAGAGCCTCCTGTGGGCCTGAGTCACCAGTCCCCTCGATGACCCAGAGGAAGAAGATGTGACAACACTGCTTCGTGCAGAGTCACTGGCCAACACACAGCCAGGGCCCACCTGGACCTCGCTCAGGAGGGAGACGTGTCCGTTTGCCCCAGACCCTGGACTGTTCTCTGAGGGGCTGGGGGCTTGATTCTGAGGAAGCAGCCCCCTGATAGTGCTCTGGGCACTTTCTGGCCTGGCTCGCCTCCTGCCCTGCATCTGAGAGGACGCCGTGAGCAGGTCCCAGTCATGCTCTGTCCCGCCCACCGCAGGCTGGCTGTGCAGGTCCAGGGCCTGGAACTCGTGCCTGGCTGCTCAGACTGGGGCAGCTGTGGCTCTGCCCTGGGGCTCCCGATGCCCACGCCCGTGTGGGAGGGTCCCCACTCCACGCTCAGATGTGGGGTGCAAGGTGCAAGAGTAAGCACTGGCCGAGCAGGATGTCTGTGCGTTCCTTCTTCTTGCACTTGACATGCAGCGGCCCAAGGCACTGCCAACTCTTGGTCTCCGTGGCTGGGGACCTCATTCTTCTGGGGCCTAGGGAGACAGCCCCCAGGATGTAGGGGATGCGTAGAGAAAGGGAGGGTCTCCCTTCCACTCTGATGAGAGAGAAGCAGCCGGGCTCCCAGCTCCCCTCAGTGGGGGGCAGCAGAGCCTATGTGGGGAATCCGTGGCTTCCGTCCTCACCCTCTGTCCACGCGTTTCTGGAGCGGCTGCACGCGGTGGCCCTTGGCAAATCCCACCCACCACGGACAAGGCGAGGGTCACCTCACCTCCCACGCGGGGGCTGCATCTCTAGAAGGTCCTAGATGCTTCTCAGAACACCAAGAAGAAAAGCACAGAAAAGTGACCCAAACATCTGGTCCTAAGAACACCCTGCAGTTCGTTGTCTGCCGGACACGACGTGCGCAGCCCCTGGGCAAGTGGCTTTCTGTAAGCCGCCCCATCCGGACCACAGGGGTCGCAGACAGCTGGCCAAACTGTTTAACCTGATCGCGTCTGCGGACACTTCAGCATTCGGTCGAGGTCTGAACCGGTATTACTGAGACTGGGTGCTCGCAGCCAAAGTCTACGCGGAAGGCGTCTGGCGTGCTTGCTGTCTAGCTGCTAACTTTGCCGCCACTCTCAGAAATAGCATCTTGTCAATGTGATATGCAAATAAGACCCAAATGTAATTTCTTATGTAAATATGGCACAAGTCCAAAATATGAACTGTGGAAACAGAGCTTCTCTTCGTATAAATTCCATATGGCCGTTTATGTCACTCATGAAATTCTAAATCCCATGAACGAGGAGCTCGCCGATGCGCGACGGCCGACTACGGAGTAGGTCCGCGTTCAGCGCGAGACCCCCGCTCTGAGGCCTACACACACGACCCGCGTGGTGGGTTAATTACCGGTGTGATTGAAGCTGGTTGCTGCAAAGCTGAGCGCACCGCGCTCTGAGCGCGTTGAGAACGGGCCTCCGAGTTGCCGTTTCATAGTTGCTTAAACGAGATACAGTCAAATCTCATTATAAAGGACCTCTCTGCGTCGCGAGCTCTCACCAAATGTCTGATTGATTCAATTCCGCATGAACACCATAAGTTCTCTCCTCCCAGCCGGGTCACACCAGCAAGGAGCTCCAGTCTTCATCCTCCGGAAGCGAACAGTTGGACACGGCCTCGGGTGGGCCAGGGCCCATCTGGTCCCCGTCGCAGGCCGCGGCCCCCACCCACTGATCCTTTTCTGGGTGCGGGTACAGACCTGGCAGATGGCGCCTCCTCTGCGAGCAAAGTCATGAGAACTGGGGCCTTGATCCAGAAAGACGGGAGTCTCCCTTCCTGGGGGCGGAGAGCCACATTTGACACAGCCTCACTGTCCTGAAGGGGACGCTGCTAGCTGGCGGCGTGTGAGCCAGGCCAGGGACTCCGTGCCCTCGGAGGCACCCGCGCATGTGGCGATGCCAGTGGAGGGCGTGCCCCGCAGACGCTGAGCTCGTCTGCTGTGGGGTGAGATGCCATCCCACCCGGACGCGTCCTGCCCCAGCAGCCACCGCACCCCAGCCGTGCCTCCTGCAAAGAGTGTCTGCATTTGGCCCCAAGGAAGGCCGGCCAGTCTGAGCCTGGGCTCAGGGTGCGGACAACACGGCCCTGAGCTGCTGATGAGGAGAAGGGATGCATTTCACTCCCTGCACTCAGAGCCCCTGATGAGGCCCCTGCCCCGTCAGCTGGGCCAGCAGCTGTCACAGAGGGGGGCTCCCGGCTCCTGCCTACGTGACAGGTCCCCCAGGCCCTGTGCAGTCTCACACCTCCTAGCCCTGCTCCCCACCGGAGGGACTGTCCTGGCTTCATCCCCTCCCTCTCCCAGATCCCAGAGGCCTTCTCTCCATCAGGAGCTGGAGGCTGCGAGCTAGCTCGGGCCACCGCCTTGGGTCTCTGGGCTTCCCTCACATTCATTCTTTAGGCAGAGAGACCTTATCACCCCATCGGATGTTTCTGGATTTCCCTTTTGATTCCTTCTTTGACCCAATTCAAATAAGTGTTCAGAACTGTGCTGTTTAATTTCCACATATTTGTGAATTTTCCTGTGTTCTCTTGTAACCAGTTTCTAGTCTCACGCCACTGCGGTCGGGGAAGATACTTGGTGTGATCTCAGTCTTCTTGCAGTTGCTAAGGCCTGTTCGGTGGCCTAACATACGCTTTCTCCCGGAGAGCACTCAGTGGGCTTGAGAAGAATGTGTATCTGCCGCTGTTGGACGGAATGTTCCGTGTATGTCTGTTGGGTCCATCGGTCTAAGATACGGTCCAATGTTTCCTTATTGATGTTCTGTCTGAGCGATCTATCCATTACTGAGAGTGGGGCATGGAGTCCTGCTCTTCCTGTCTTGCTGTTTCTCCCTGCAGATCTCCTAGAATTCGCTTTATGTATTTAGGTTCTCCAATGTTGGGCGCATAGGTATTTATAATTGTTATATCCTCCTGATGAACGGACTCCTTTATTATTACGTAATGACCTTCTTTGTCTCTCGTTAAAGTTTTGACTGAAAGTCTATTTTGTCCGTTGTAAGTATAGTTACCACGACTCTCCTTTGGTTTCCATTTTAATGGAATATCTCTTTCCACCCCTTCACTTTGAGCCCATGTGTGTCCTTTGAGCTGAAAGGGTTTTCTTACAGCGTATATTTCAAGCTTGTTTTTCATCTATTCAGCCACTCCATGCCAGAAGATGGGAGAATTTAATTCATTCCCATTTAAAGTAATTATTGATGGACAAGGGTATTGAAGGATAATTACTACTGCTGTCTTATTAACTGTTTCTGGTCGTTTTGTAGTGGCCTTACCCCTCTCTCTATTGCTGTCTTTTTTGTGAATTGAAGATTTTCTATAGTGCGTGGCTTTGATTCCCTTCTCTTAATCCTTCATATATCTATTGTAGGTTTTGGCTTTGTGGTTTCCATGAAAATAGGCTCATTTTGAAATATTGTGTTATACTAATATGTATGTGTGTTGAGAGAGAGAGAGACAGAAAGAGAGAGAGAGAGAATCTTTTCATGTCCTATTTCCATCTGCATATCATCTTTGTGAAGTGAATGGTCAATTTTTTTGCCCTTTGTAAATTGAGTTGTTTTCTTATTATTTCACTTTGAGTTTTATATATTCTGTGTACAAATCCTTTTACAGATATGTGATTTTGAAAATACTCTCTCCAGTCTGTAGCTTGTCTTTTCATTTTCTTTTTTTGTAAATACTTTTTTATTACATTATGTTAGTCACCATACAGTACATCCCCAGTTTTTGATGTAAAGTTCCATGATTCATTACTTGCGTATAACACCCACTGCACCATGCAATACGTGCCCTCCTTACTACCCATCACCAGTCTATCCCATTCCCCACCCCCCTCCCCTCTGAAGCCCTCAGTTTGTCTTTTCATTTTCTTAACAGTGCATCCCAAACAGCAGGGTTATTAAGTATGATATGGTGCGATTTATCTTTTTTTCTTTTATGGATTGTCTATTTGCTGTCAAATCTTAGAAATTTTGGCATAACCTAACATTATAAAAGTTCCCTTCTATGTTTTCTAGAAGTTTTATAGTTTTAGGCTTTACAATTAGATCTATGATCCATTTGGAGTTAATTTTTGTGTATGATATGAGATGTGGATGGACAGCCAACTATTCCAACACCATTTGTAGAAAGGTCTCCCTCCCTCACTGAATCGCCTCCCACATCTGTCAATGAACCATGCACCTGGGTCTGGATCTGTGTTTTTCAGTTCGGGAGTTTTTGCTTGGTCCATTTTTTATAATGTCTCTTTGTTGATATTCTCATTTTGTTCATATATTGTTTTCCTGATTTGTGTTTTCCTTTAACTCTTGGACCCTACCTGAGGGAGATATTCCAAACCTTTATCTAATAGCAAATCTGAAGCATATGTTTCCTTGTGTCAGTTCTGGAGACACATTTTATTCCTTTGAATGGACCATGGTTCCCTGTTTTCTCTTATGCCTTGTAATCTTTTGTTGAAAACTGACTGTTTGAAAAACCATCCACCTGTCCCAGTCCTTGTTGTCTGACTGTGTGTGGGAAGACCTGTCATAATGATTCCAGAAGGCTGCAGGCTTCTCAGGCCTTTTCTGGGTGTATGGCCCCCAAGCCGATGCATCTGCTTTTTTCCCAATTCTGCTGCCAACATGGCTGCTTCTAAGTGTCTTAACTTCCCCCAGGGTCTCTCCCTGCTTCTTCGCAGAGCCTCATACGTTCTGTTGAATTCCTCGGCCTATCACCTCTCAGCCCCCGGCCTCTGCAAGTCCACAGCCTTGCAGCTCTCCGGGCCTCGGTGCCACCACTGTCTTCAGTGTCTTCGGGCCTGAGACGCAAACCGGCCGCCATTCCCTCCTCAGCTCCAAGTCAGAAAACACAGAAATAAGCCTGGAGGCGGCCCAACCCGCTTCCTCTCCTTTTCCCTGTCCTACATGGGGAACTGGAGTCCCACGGCTTCCCCCTATTATACCGCGCCGCACAGGGGAGGTGGTGGGGCAAGAGCAAGAGAAGGCACAAAACGTCCTGCCATTTGGGATGTGGCCTTTTCCCGACTCGATGATCACTCGGTGTTGCCTACATTTGACTGGTTTCCAGAGCTGCGGCCACGCTGTTTTCGTCCCTCTGCCGCTGTTCACTTGACGTTCCTGGGGTGAACGTGAGATGGGAGCTTCCAGCCCCCGCCATCCTGTCGGGAACACGGAATCCATGTTGACCCCCGAACACACCGCCGTTGCACTGCAGAGCATGGCGAATTTCCAAACTTACATCCGTAGCAAGTGACAACAGGGACAATGAGAACAAAAATGGAAACTGTCCAATCAGTAGGTCGTGCGCGTGGTGGCCTCCCTGCCCTGACGGCTGGACCATGAGCTCTGTGTGGGCGCAGGGCCCAGGCAGCGTGGGGACAGCTGCACACCGAGAGAGTTCACACTCATGCAAGGGTGAGTCTATGGCCCACTCTCTGAGTTTCCAGTTCCGTCAAGATCGAATGTCTACTAAACTGACAACCAGCACATCTTAATAGGATCGTAATAGCAGGTAATTGCATGTTTGTAAGTATATTTATATAAAGGCATCATCAGCAGTGTGTCTGTCAAAATCATGATTTTGAAAAACAAAGTTTATACCCTGAAAACTGCTTTTACAATCACATTATCAAATTGAATCCTTCTTTTATTTCCTATAGGCCTTTCTCGTGCCGAACTTAAGGAATCACAGTTGTTTTAATAAATTTATTTTGAACCCCCTGCATTTCATTGTATGAAAATAGGTTTCTAGCCGCCTATTCTAATTAAGGAAATGACACTATTAAGTGGGTGTCTCTTGAGCACATTCTACTGTGGCTGAGCTCACATAGCAATAGCCAAATACATTATTCTACACAGAAGCTGACAGTCACAGTCATTCAGATGCCGGTTACTCACTGTTTGGCTCGTTTCTAGTAAGTTTATGTAGCATTAGATTTGCCGTTCTTAGTTTACAACCTATTAGGTCTGATAAAACTGAAGTATGGGCTCCTGGGGTCATAAACGAATGTAAGCTACTCTCAGACAAATGAAATGCCCAGAACAGAAATATTTACTGCACTTTAGTGAGTGCTTTTCATAAAACTGCTCGAGCTGCAATTTCTGTTCGTTGTGATGGCGCGCACCGAAACCCACCTGAGCGAGCCCCGTGTTCTGTGCAGACGATCATTCTTGACAGCAGGTAACGAACACAGTTTTCATCCACAACTCAGAGAAGCTGCAGCACCCTGAAACCCCTCGGCTCGGTCAGGACGGGGACACCGTTTATCGACACAATCTGAAACGCAGGAAGCAAGCCGCACGTGACAGAGCTCAGGGTGTCTCCCACCCAGGGTGCCCGGGAGGCATCTGGACCCTGAGCCCTGCTTCCTGCTCGGCTGGGGACATGGAGGCGTGTCCTCGCAGAAAAGCTGCAAGGTGTGCCCTTCAGGTGTGACTCTTAGCCAAGAGCAGGGGTGCAGGCCCTGGGCGAGGGGTGGTCCCACCGATGGGGGGATGGGCTGAAGGCCAGGCGGAGGCTAAGCACAGACACAACATGAAACCGAGAGACCTCGAGAGGTGGCTGGTGGGACCTCCCCCCTGAGACCACTGGGGCAGGAGGGCAGCTTGTGCAGATGGGTGAGGGGAGGTGCGTGCTGATGTCCCGGCAGGAAGCAGGGGCAAGACCCCGTCCACACACTGGACCACCCAAGGGGAGCTTAAAAATGGGTCTGGTCTGTCTTTCCACCCCCGTGATCCAGGTGAGCTCTCCGGCGTGAAGTCTTCAAGTCCCGAGTCCCAGGACGGCACCAGGGAGGTTGGCCGTTCCCTCTGATCTCACACCGGGGGCTGCACCGGCCGACCCCAGCTGGGAACACAGCGGGGGCCCAAGGGTGGGAAAGGGGTGTGGGCAAAAGGCGGCCATGCTCTTACTTTGGATTACTCTGCTTTATGAGGAACCATTCCAAACACACTGAAAAGGACAGAGAGTAAGTTAACACACACATACATCCCCACCAGGCAGACTAATAAATCTTCACGTTCCATCATACTGTTCTCAGATTATTTTTCATAAAATGAAATATTCCCTATATTTCTAAAGCCCTCCTTATGCTCACCTTCCGTTCCCAGAAATAACAACCGTGCTGAAATCAATATCATTCCTGACCTATTTGTTATAGTTTCATAATAAGTAATGTATATTCATAAGTCATAGAGAAGTATTGTTTTGAATGCTCTTAAACCCGATGTTTCACATCACATAGAACATTTTGAAACTTTTCTCAAGGAAGGCTTTGGAAAATTCTGCACTTGCCTACACCTCGCTCAGACCCATCGCTCTATCTGCTGTACATACAAGCTCGTTACGTGGCTACAACAAGACGTGGGAGTTCATTCCACGTTGCCGGTCACTTAAGGAGCTCCCAGGGCTTTGTTATTACAACCCACGCTAGATAAAGTCCACTCCATGCTTGCGTGTGCACGCGGCTTAGGTCACGGCCAGGGCATCTCTGCCCTTAGATCACGCCCCTGAGATACGCTCACAGGTTTCCCTAACTTTTCCAAATGGTGAACATGAAATGATATCTCATTACAATTTAATCTGCTGACGTTCATTTTATTTTACTCACACCTCACTTTGAAGTCATTTCCAAGTTGCCAAATCCACACAAAGAGCTCGCGTCCATTCTCCTTCGGATTCCCAGACACGTCACCTCCTCATTCTTTGCTCTCCAGAGATGCCCTTCCTGGACCGTCTGACAGGGAGCCCTAGAACGACCCCTGTTACCCGCAAATGCTTCAGGGCGGATGCGTCGTCTTACGTAACCACAGCGTGATCACCTCGATCAGGACAGCGGCATTAGTGCCAAACAGTGATCTAGTTTACGGATCCTCCTCGAAGTTTCGGGTGGAGGGGTCACACCCACGTTCTTGAGAGCAGCAGAAAGCACGTCTGGGAGGAAGCCCCGCACCGCCCGCCGTGTCCGTCGTGCTGTCCAGCCGCTCAGCCTGGAACGGATCCTCCGTCTTCCTGTGTTCCGCAAAGCCCTGTACTTCTGAAAAGGGCAGGCCGTCTGTTCTGCAGGTGACGCGCACCTGATGTGGGCGTGTGTAGGGTTTCCGCGGGGTCGGACCCGCGATGCGCTTCTATCAGACGTAGAAGGAAAGAGACGTGCTCTCCTCCGCGGGGCGTGTCGGGAGGCCCTCGGCGCCCCTCTCCGCGCCCCCAGGTCTCTCCACTGTGGAGTGATTGTGTCATGGATGTCCCGGGGGGAGACGCTTCGAGACGGTGTAAACACCTTGTGTCTTCATCCCGCTCTACCAGCGTCCAGGTGGCCGTCGCCTCCAGCGATCACTAACGCCATGGTTGACGAGCGGTGGTTTTCTAATCCACCACGACTCGTATCACTACCGGTAGTATTTCATGGAAAGGAAGGGAAGAGTGTGAGCGTGTCTGTGTGGGAGACCTGCTGAGCTTCACGGTTTCTTACCTTTTCCATAGATTATAACCCATTACTGTGGTCGTTTGTTCAGAGGCTTAACTTGCTCCGTGTTTGGCCGGTGGGAGTCGCTTCACGCTGCCTCATGTCTTAGCGGAGCCCTGGGCCCTGCAGTCACGGCCTGTCGTTCTTTGTCCATATTCTCGCTTTCTGTCACAGAGAGATACAAGATATTCCAGGATCACCTTGTTCTTTCCCAGCCTGGATCGAGTTAGAACATGTTCCTCGAGGACGTGCAAACAGAGCTGCCCTGTGACCCCCCCCCCCATGGCACTGCTGGTGTTCACCCCAAAGACACAGACGTGGTGAAAAGAAGCGGCACCTGCAGCCCAGTGTTCATAGCAGCCATGTCCACAATAGCCGCACTGTGGAGGGAGCCGAGATGCCCTTCAACAGACGAATGGATAAAGAAGATGTGGTCCATGTATACAGTGGAATTAGCCATCAGAAGGGATGATTACTTCCCATTTGCATCAACATGGATGGAACTGGAGGGGATTATGCTAAGTGAAATAAGTCAAGCAGAGAAAGAATTATTATATGGTTTCAGTCATTTGTGGAACATAAGGAATAGTGCAGAGGACCACAGGGGAAGGGAGGGAAAACTGAAGGGGAAGAAATCAGAGAGGGAGACAAACCATGAGAGACTCTCGATTCTGGGAAACAAACTGAGGGCTGCTGGAGGGGAGGTGGGTGGGGGGATGGGGTAACTGGGGGATGGGCATTAAGGAGGGCAGGTGATGTGATGAGCACTGGGTGTTATATGCTGATGAACTATTGAACACTACATTGAAACTAATGAGGTGCTATATGTTGGCTAATTGAATTTAAATTAAAAAAAAAGGAGAAGAAATGCTCCAGAAATAGCTTTCCTGACTCCTTCTTTCTGGGGATTGTGCACACACACACAGGCAGAGTGCCTCCATCTGTCACCCGTCACCGGGAACCCACCCTGACACCTTCTGCTCCAGTCCCACAGCACAGGGCCGACTCCAGCATGGAATCAATTCTGCATCGCTCCTAACGAGGGACCTCGCCACCGTAATCCACCATGTGTTTATCTCTGATTAACCCCATAAAGCACATCCAGAACTTTCAGGATTGCTGACAAATGCCACTGTGTATTGGTTTATGGTTCTCTTTGTCTTTAGCCCGAGGGTATAAAGTCAAAATACTGCTTTCAAGAGTCACTTGGGTTTGGGCCCCTCCTTCCAATGCAGTGAACTATGAATGTGAAGCACGGTTGGGTTCCCTTGTTTCCGTTTGCTTGTCCATGCGGTGGACGAGAAGCAGCATCACTAACGTCGTTCATTTATACTTCCCTAATGGCGAGGAATGGCGAGCGTCTTTCTGGGCACATTGGCCATTTATATGCATGTATCTTTTCGCTCAGTGTTTATCGGTTTGTTTCTATTTTAGTCACTGAGTGGTAAGAGCTCCTTATAAAGGTTCAGCGGACAGGATCTTTATCAGACGTAGGTTTTGAGATGTTTCCTCCCCATCTGTGGCTTGTCTCACCACCGTTCTCACTGGAGTATTGTGAATAGCAAACGTTTCAGCTTTGATGAAGTTCAGTTTATCAATTTCTTTCTCATTTTGTTTTTTTGCTTGGTTTTTTGTGTCCAATTTAAGTAACGTCTTTGCCTAACCCCAAAGTCTCAAATATTTTTCCTAGTTTCTTCAAGAAGTTTTAATTTAAGTTTATGATCCATTTGGGGTTAAATTTTGCACAGGATGTAAGGTAAGCATTGACCTTCATTTTTAATATAAATATTCAATTGTTCAAAAACATGTGTTAAAAAGAATATTCTTTCCAACTGAATAACCTTGGCACCTTCATCAAAATCATTTAGCCTCTTCTTCTCTCGCCGTCTATTCTTATGCTAATGCAACACCATTGGTTTCCAGGCCTTGATAGGACGTTTTCATTTCAGCCGGTGCGATCCTCAGGTTTGCTCTTACCCATGATTACTTCGACTCTTTGGGGCCCCTTACATTCCCACGTGAATTTTAGAATCAGTGTGGGTATGTCCGCACCAGCTGACCCAGCGCCCCGGGTATCACGGTCTCCCAGCCCGGCTAACGGGAACGCACTCTGTCCACAGTGTTTGCTCCAGGATTTGCTCAGCCGCCACCTCCTGGAGGTTCCTTCTCAGGACTTGAGGCTTGGCCTGCGGGCAGGTCAGGACACAGGCAATGTCCTTGGGAGCCCTGCCCAGTCTCTGAGGCTCCCGTCCCTCGAGGGTCTTTCCTCTACTGTCCCCACGCTCTCCAGCTGCCCCCACCTCCTCCAACTCCAAACCCTGCTTCCTAAACCCTGTGAGACTGCTGGGCCCCCCGCTGCCCTGAAGCTTACAGACCCGCCCCGTTTGCCCCTGCACTGTCACAGAGCTCAGTCCTCTGCCACCTGCTCTCCGAGGTCTGGAAACATGTTTTCTTGTATGTTGTCCAGTGTTGAGCTGTTTACGGAGGACAGCAATCCCCCAGTGCTCCGTGCTCCCTGGGTCAGAACAGAGCCCCCTCCCCTGTGCTCCTAGCTGGCACTCCTACCATCAAGTGCGGACTACAAGTGGGGCGAGCATCTTTCTCTTATTCCTTGTCCTCTCAGGTTACTTCTGCTCTAAGCTTCCTGTGTGCTTCTTGGCTCGTTTACCTGCTCACCTGTATTTTTCTTATTAATTTGTAAGAGTTCATTATTCCAGCCTCAACTCTGTGAGTTACCTGCATCGCAAACGCCTCTCCTATCCTCTAATTGTGCTGGTCACTATGTCTAGGGTGCTTCTTCTCTCCTCTGAGAGGTCCTGCTGTCTCTGCTGTGTGTGTTTCTGCTTTGCTCTGGGGGGAGCAGTGGCAGCGAGAAGCGTTCTCCCCCTGCACCCTTTGTGCATTTCTCAACACAACGTCGTCAAGACGCTCTACCTTTTGTTCACCTAGAACCGCTAATATTTCATTTTGCACCTTCAGATCTTAATGGGTTTCTTCTGTAGCGAGGGAGGTAGCGTTCGCTTTTGCTATAAGAGTAACCGATTTTCCCAGCTCCGTTTACTGAAAAATGGAGCTTTCCGTTATTCTTTCCCCCACTGACTTTTTAATGCCAAGCTCTCATATAAATATAGGCCAGTTTCTAGGCAATGAAGTTTGCTTCATTAGTCGATCAATATAATGCATTTATTCTCAACCTGTTTAATCACTGTAGCTTTGACACACCTGATGCCTGGCAGGGCAACATACTCTATGTAGTTCTCCAAACATCTTGGCCTTGTAGTCTCCTGTGTTTTCAAATGTTCAGAGACAGAGAAGCAAGAATCATCCAAATGAGAAAAGAAAAGATGCCAGTTTGGAAACGGCTCGAGTGGACACTAGACATGAACGATAGTCGCTGAAGAAGGGAAGTCCCCGCTGAGTCGGGCTGTGGGTTAGACGCAGCTGAAGGAGGTGGGCTGGGTTTGGAGCGACGTGGCTGCAGAAGCAGAGAGAGCAGGTGGCAGACGTCTGGTTGGGACAGCTCGCGCTGTAACCCGTCCAGCAGAGGTTCCTGAAGGTGGAGGGCACACACAGGGCAGGGGGTACTGGTGCCGGCTCTCTCCTCAGGGGAGGACCTTCGCTGTGAAAGTCACACAGCACTGGCTTCCCGGCGGCGGGGGGCACACCAGCTGCTGCAGGCATCATTCCCCTGAACCCGCGTCCACTCCGGGGGCTTCTTCCCACGGCACCTCCCCCCGGCCCCTCGAAGCTCCACCCAGCCCTCCACCCGTCACCGCAGACGCAGCCCAGACCCCACCGGACTCCGGATCCCGAGGTGCAGGCGAGCCCTGAGGATGTGGGGGAGTGTTGGCGGCCGCACCCGGGGGGCCTGTCCAGACAGACCGGCTTCCCGTCTCGCACCCGATGCCGGGGAGACACATCGGCTCTCAAGGGTCCACATCTCCAAGAACAGGAAAGAGAACAGGATGGACGAAGGGAAATAGGAAGACAGAGGCTGGGGCAGGAGGAAGGAGAGGACGGACCCACAGAAACAGCCAGCACAACTCAGCTCAGCAGAGGGAAGCAGGCGTGGGGGTGAAGGGGTCCGACCCCAGCACAGCCCCCAGCAGAGCCCCCAGGCTGCGCTCAGAGGAGGCCGCGCCCCTGCTGACACCGACCGACCGACAGTTCTCCACGTCCGGGTGACGGGCCTGGATCACAGGCCCAACAGACGCTTCAACCAAAACAATGCTGCTTTTCTACATTTATAATTAAAACTCTAATTTATGGGTACAGTTTGGGGTTTTTTCTCTCTTTAAAGATGAAAATTTCCTTTTTCTAACTGCAGCGGCTGTGCCGTGTGCCAGCAGCACACCCCTTCCCAGGTCTGACTGTCCGGCGCATCTTGCTGTAATGTGCGGGGACAGCACCAAGGCACCCACAGCCTCCCTTCCCTGCATAGCAACTCCCAGTTACCATGGGAACCAGCATCCGCAGCCAGCCCGGAGGGACAGGGGCTCATTTTCATCTGGCCCAGTGGGTCCCCATCCCGTGTCTGTTCCCGTTTCCGGAGAGCTCCCTGCCCACAGAGGCCCTGCCTGAACAGAAGCCACGGGGGCAGGGGCTATGTGGGACTCCTGAGCTGGCCAGGGCCACGGGGAGACAGGATCGATGCGTGTTCAAGCAGCCCCGTGACACCCGCAGGCCTGGAGCTCAGAGAGTCTGGGTCTCACCCCCAGTCACCTGGGTCGAGAGGGCAGTGGAGACTCAGGCCAGGCTGACTGCACCCCACCCTGTCTTGACCCACCGCACCCTTTCTGGCCCATCCTCCAGGGCAGATGCCAGGTCCAGAGCCCCGAGGCTAGGCTGGGACCCCATCTGTGCAGGCCTCCTTCCCCACCGTGCCCCACTCCAGCTCCAGGCGGAGGCGCACAGGCCTGGGGACAGGCAGAGGCAGCCCAGGAGACTCGGAGGTCAGCCTGCCACCCTCCCTCGCCTCGGCGATGAGGAGCTGGGCTGGGGGCAGAACCTCGCTCTCATCCATGGTTCACCCTGCCCATTGCTCCTGACGGGACACGCTGACCCTCGCCGGGGAGCTGTCTCAGGCAGACCTCAGCACTGGCATCTCTGTAAAGAAGCCCAGGCTGGTGAGAGGCTCAGGCGCCTTCCCTCCTTCACAGGCCCACCGGTGGCTCCAGAGGCCAAGCTCAGAGCCACAGACTTGAACCCCAGGCCTCATCTGCCACCTGCATGGACCCTGCCCACCCCCCACCCTCTGGAAAAGTCACATGGAAAACCTGCTCCCTTGCTGCCCACGGGCACTAAATTGTAGTGGCATCAAGTGATTCTCCCACGGACCACGGATGACGGAGAATGAAGAATAAATTGTCAGGACGGTTTGACAACTTCCTGAATTTTTTGGTTTTTGATCACATTCAACTCGATCTAATAAAGGAGAGTGGGTGAGTGCCCAGGCCAGGGTTTGTGTGGGACTCCGCACGGATCCTTCTGGCACACGGTTTGTAGGCGGTTATCTCAGCCTTCGTTCCCGGGCATAAACCACGGGGTCGACTTCCGGAGGCAACGGAGACCATCACTGCTGAGTCCCATGGCCTGCCCTCCTGGACTAGCCCTGGCCACCTGTCACAGCCCCTCCTGGCCCGGGGCCCCGCTCTGTCATGGTCCCTCAGACCTTGCTCCAGCCTCCTCCGCGCCTGGAGGGCCCTGACCAAGCCCAGGCTAGAGAGCCTCTCCCTTTTGCCCCCGGAGCACCGCAGTTCCTGTCTCTCATCTTTCTGGGGGTGCAGAGTTTCCTGTCCCTGTTCTGGGCCCACCACCCCGCACACAGGGTTGCACGGGCACCGGTGCCCCTGAGACCCTCCCGACGGCTCTGGGGGTTCGCCCTTTGGGGGCTCCTGGTCCTCCTGGAGATTCAGCCTCTCCCGTCCGTCCATCTGGAATGGGGCCTTCAGTCCCTCATGATTACGTGGAGCAGAGATCATTTTCTCACAACGTGGCATTCAGTGTTAGGTGTGTGCACGTATGTCCACCAGAAGGTCTGAGTTTTGTGCTGATTTAACGGAATTTTCTACATGATCTGGACATGACGCCCTTGCTGACTCTGTGTGGCAAACCCTCTTCCACTCTGGGTTCCCTTCTAATCTCTTGCTGGTATTCTTTGGACGAAAGTTCTTAATCTGAATGCAACCCTATTTGATGAGTGCTTCCCACGGTCCAGTGTTAGTGACAATCCTGCTAAGTCAGTTTAACAGGAAGACCACCCTCGTGCCCCACATCCCCCCGGTGATGTCCCATGGCCCCGGCCCGCCTTCAGCAGGAATCCCGTCAGAACCCCCCAACCCCTGATGTTTCCCTAGGAATTTATAACCCCAGACGTCCACCTGTTCCTTGGCTATAAATCCCCACTTTTCCTCGCTGTATTTAGAATGGTTATTTTCTCCCACTCACAGACTTTCATTCTCAAATCTGTCTTTGAAAAGATGTAGTATGTCAGAAGTGTTTTTTCCCAAAGACTCATCCCGTACAAATAACAATTTCCTGAGCATGTTGTTGGCTTCCCAGCTCTTGAAAACAGAGAGAAGCCCCTTGATGGCAAGTTGACAATGCAAGCTCTGTCTCCGCCATGCTCCTGATTAGCAATCAGAGCCTCCAAAGTAGCTCTGATTAAAATACAAGCGAATGGGAAGCAGGTCCATCTCTCCTGAACTTGGGGTGTCACACACACCCCAGCACAGGAGATTGGACTGAGGCTTTGCTTGGGCACTCTCAGCAGTGCTCGGGAAGAGGTGGAGGTTTGCAGAGCTGCCAGGACCAGTCACTCCCAACAGAGTCCACTCAGATGGCTTAAGCCCCGAATGACCAGCAACGGACAGACCCAAGGTCAGGGCCAGAGCTGGGCCCAGCACCACATGCAGAGCTGGCTGGGAGGAGACCCACTGCACCGTCACTGGACCCTGACCTGCCCCCAGGACTGCTGCCAATACCAGCACCCCCTCTATCAGCAACTTGAGCACGCCCAGCCCTCACTGTGCACAGATCCTGGGTTACAGGCTCGAGCCTGACGCGTGAGCTCTCTGGGTCTGGTTTCTTCTTATGAAATTAAGGAGGTTTGGATTATTTGGTGCCCATAGCCGCTGGGGTTGCCAGCACAGGTGGGGGTGTCTGTGTTCTGATTCCTCCCGACCTGCCCCCTTAGGTCAAACCACACTGAGCTCTTGGTCTCAGGAAACTCCCTCAACTCTGGAAACTCTGGTGCCATGGTGGGGGGTGGGGACTGGGACTGCAGTTCTCAGGGCATTTTGCCTGCATACAGAACATCACTGTCAGTATTTACTTTGAGTCTAAGAAATGTTGTGTACCATTCGTGCTATTTTCCCAGTAAGGGGACTGACTCCAGTCAGATGACCTGTCCAGGTCCCGGCCAGAAAGGGGTGGGCCAGACCGGATCCTTTGGGTAGTGGCTCCTTCCTGTGGGTGCAGCCAGGCGTCTGTTTAGTGCTATTTCTAAACCACTTTTAAAGACTATATTCTTTGTTGTGTGTGATCCCCAAAATCTCTGTTCTTTGAGCCTATGGTCAACTGTGTTTTCACAGATTTCCTTGAATGAATGGAGAATTCTCCCAAGAGAAGAGAAAAGGAGGGGAGAGGAGGGGAAGGGAGGAGAGAGGAGAGGAGGGGAGAGGAGGGGGTCCCCTTGTCTTTGCCGACTGGCTCTGTGCCACCTCCATCCCCCAGCACTGGTTTTCCTGCCTCAACCTGGGCCTCACGTCTTGCCCACACTGAGCCTAAGGTCAGCAACATGAAACTATAGTCTTCTCCATCTTGTCTCAGTACACACCCTGCAGGGGACATTCCAGATTTCCCGTGATGTGCAGGAGCTCCTCAAAGCCCTCCACCCACAAAGTGGGTCTGCAGCTCCTCCAAGTCTCGGCCCATCTGAAGTTCGACCCAGGCCTCGGCAGCTTCTCATTTGGTCTCCATGTTTTCAAGGACCTCTCTCCACTGCCCACGTTCCATGCTGAGGGAGCCCCACATCAGGCAAAGCCTGGTGTCAGCCCCTCGGGGAGCCCAGACAAGTCAACAGAGACCAATGTAATCCCCCAAAGCAAAGTCCCGCTCTGCTCCCTGCAGAGTCAGGGCCCCCACCCCGGCGAGGTGGGTGTCAGAAAGGCGGAAGGCAATGCTGGCCCTAAACACCACAAAGTCCTCCGGCTGTCTGCCACCTTTCTCTTGATTAAGTATTCACGTGATTGCTCAAAACTGCAGACCATTTTCTGCTCTGACAAAGTGGATCCCAACAGTGTGTTCCTCTTGTTGCAGTGTGTTTGTGAAGGGACAGCCCTTGGAGCTCCTCTTCCACTGCATTTGCTGGCCCCCTCCTCTGCTTTCTCCCAGACAGCAAGCTGCTCCTCACAGCTTCCCTCACAGAGGCCCTGAGTCACACGGCTTCCCCCACCCCCCAGCCATCAAGTCACACCTCCGCTGGAGTCTGAGGCTTGCCCGGCTCGGTGTGGCCCTGGCTGCAGAGCTGTTGCCTACAGAGGGAGGGTCTAGGGGTAGATGGACCCTCAGCTCCAGACCCCGCCCCTCGTGAGCCACAGCTGTAGGATGCTGAAACCACGGGGGCTGCTCTGGGTCTGTACCCCCACCTCCCTCTCGACACCCCCTTCAAAGGCACGCACCCCAGGGCCAGGGAAGGCCCCACAGTTTTGATCAGTGGACAAGGTTGTCCACTGTGTTCAGAAACCTGAAATGCGGGAGTCTGGTGTGGCAGAGCACCACGCACCGACCGTTTTTGAAAGTCGATGTGTCGATTCTTTGCAGTTTTTTTTCCAGTTAGTTATAAAAACATGACGTTTCTCCTAAGGAATCCAAGGGTTGTTGTGTATCTTCCATCGCTGTCCCAAGGGTGATCTGAAAAACAAACCTATTTTCCAGCTGCTCAGTGATTAAAACGTTGGACAATTTATGTCTTCGTGTTTGATTTGTGGTCCGGGAGGTGAGAAGTACAAGAAGCGTGTCCTTCCGTGTTGCCGAGCGGAGCGGATGTCCTCAGGTTGCTTGGGATGCAGAGTCCTTGGTGAGGCCCCTGCTGGGCTGATCAAGGCCCTTTAACGGAGCTGATTTACGGCTCTTCCGAAGCCATCTGAACTGCGGTCACGAATGAGGGAGCAAACATTGCTAGAACGGACTGTGTTCTCTTCCAAAGTAGCTTCTCTGGGATCTCCAGGGCATGATTTGCATGTGATGACCGAAGAGAAATTGCCATTTGCAAGTATTTTGGACAGACCTCGGGGATGTGTAGAAACTCTTCATGGTTTTAATTCTTTTTCTCTTGGGTCTCTGTGTTGTTTTAGAATCACAACATATCATGTAGATGAAGAACAGGTGGTTGATGGGGAGGCGAGCTGGGATATTAAGCCCCACACGTCTAGCTGCAGGGCCAGCACTGGGGGCAGGAACAGTCTTCTGGAAATGTGCACATTTTATTTTGTAAGTTGCATCATCTCTTACGTCGAGCGGTCAACTTGTTCTTTGAAGCTTGTGTGTCTGTTAAGTCCTTTTGTTGCTCATTTATGAAGCAAATAGCTCACTTAATCAGTAAAATCCCTATTTCTAAAGACATGATTCCCTGCAGTGGAGACCACTGAGTGACCTCATCAACCAGGCACGTGGCAGATCAGTGGGAGCTGACTGTCTGCTTGGGGGAAGTCCCTTCTACCAATGGTCAGACTCCAGAGTCAAGCAGGGACGAAATTCCCAAGAAGACATCCAGAAGAAGCTAAAAGGGGACTGGAAAGGGGGCATCCAGGAGGTTTAGAAGAGACAGAGCAGGTAATCCTGAGGAATCAGAGGTCACACGACGAATGTGAATAGCTTGCATATCTGTGCAGCTCTGGCCTGGGGAGGCCGTCAGCACTGCCACCAAGGATCCTGGGTACTCCTGCCAACAAGTCCCCAGTGACTGGGATCCCGGTGATGCTCAGGGGGCTGAGGCTTTCCAGTACCTTCCCAGACTCACCCAAGGGCATGGCTGGGAGGCACTGTGAGTGCAGAGGTCTGGCTATCGAGACAGCAAGGAGCTGTCCCTGAATCGGTCCCTCGTGGCACCTCCAGGCTCTGCAGTCCCCAGGGCGACCAGTGCCTTGCAGGTGCCCTCCTGAACTAAGAGGCACCGAGATCCATTCCCTCCTCCATGACCAGCCTGTGGGTGCAGAGTGTAGGCATTCAGAGCAAGCCTGTGGCTTGGGGTCACCCTCCCTGATGCCTCCTCATATTCCCATGGTCAGCAGCTTAGACACAAGTGTGCTCTTGACCCCACTCAGAGCAAAGCACCAGCATCCTCAGGGTCCAGAGCTCTGAGCCCTGACATGCTCGCCCATGGCCAAGGGCGTGATGAGTGACTTTCCTCCAGGCTTCTGTTCCTCCTTCCAAACCCCACGCCCCTGAGCTCATTTGCATGGTGGATTCATGTATCACTAAATAAGATTTTGACCTAGTGTCATGCCCTGAAGTTCTCCATGTCTAGGAAGAAAACAAATGCCAAGAAATCATACACCAAGAACACGGCAGGACAGCGATCAGAGACACTCCCCCAAGTGACTCAGAGGAGCCCCCGGGGCCGTCGGGCACCAATGACATCTTCACACGCACACTCATATTCCTGCCTTGGTGCCCGTCCCGCGAAGCAGCCTCATTCATGTGTGGAATCCGATATCCAGCTCTATTGCAATAAAGGGAAATAATACTCCCCTCAGCCAACGTCCCCCGTTACAGAGCCTTTATGTCCAAATCAGTTTAAATTTACTTTTTAATTATGAACACTACTTTCCTATGTGAAGCTTCTGACTAGAAATATGTATCTCATTTTACTTTCTGTTCTTCAATTGACCCAAACACAAAGGCATTTTTCTTAAATACTGAATGCTCATGTACCTTTTTAATTAAAGCTTAAAAAGCTCTTAATTAAAACCATAAATCACAGGCAGCAGTTTCTACCTAAATTGTCTCTCAGGCCTTCTTGGTTTTCCTCCCGCTTTCCCGGTGACCTGCAAGGTAACAGAGGGCGAGGACGACTTTCACGCTTAATTGATTGCAAAGCAGCAAGAGGGCCGCGCGAGCAGGCAGCTGGGCGGGCGGCGGTCTCCCTGCAGCTCTGTCACAAGCCAGGCGCCGGGGTGGCTAACAGGAGCCTGGACGGCCTTCTCAGGGCTGCTACCCACGGACTCTGCGCTCCCCGTCCTCACGCCTCTGCCCCCTCGTTTCTGCCGGCGTCCTTCCCACGACGGGGGGAGCAGCACCTCCAGGAAGTGGGCCCGGCTTTAGCAGGAGGCCTGGAGCATCGGGAAGAACTGACCACGGACGGATGTTGGTGCACTAACAGGTGGCTCTCACAAATCGCCCCCACGAGCAGCCTTACTGACGTATAACTGGCATCTGATAAACTGCCCATATTTAAAGTGAACAGTTTGGTAAGTTTTGAAAATTGGATGTATCTATGTTACCATCAGCCCAACAAGACACTAAGTGTGCCCAGCCCACCGCCTGACCCTCCCCGACGCCCCCTCCCTCCCTGCCAGCCCCTGACCCTCCCCGACGCCCCCTCCCTCCCTGCCAGCCCCTGACCCTCCTTGATTCCCTCCTCCCAGGCATTGCTACCGCTGACCTATTTTCGATTAGTACAGACTAATTGCATTTTATGGAGTTTTCTACAAATAAAATCAGACACTATTTTTTCCACTGGCTTCTTTTCACTCAGAGTAATTACTCTAAGTTTCCTCTGTATTGTTTTATTATCAATAGTAGTTCTTTTTTTTTTTCTAAGAAATATTCCATCGAATAGACTTACTGCAATTTTTCTCCTTCCACCTGTTGAGCTTTGAGTCTTCTTAGTTTGGATGTATTGCTAATAAGACATCTGTGAAAATCCACATAGACATTCTTGCACGGATGTACACTGTGTTTGGGGGTAAGCAGCTCCGAGCAGAGCAGCTGCCTCACACGGCGGCTGTAGCTTTGACTTGGGTGCCACGCTGTTTCCCATCCCCGCCAGCGACTGACGTCCTAGAGTTCTAGTCCCACCAGCTCCGCACTGGCCCTGGGGAGGGCCAGCCTTTTCACCGGAGACAATCCAGTTGTGTTTAGTACCATCTCTTGTGGTTTTAATTTGCGTTTCCCAAGTGACTAGTGATGTTGAGTATCTTTAGTGGAACATCTTCCGTGCTGTATCCAAGCATCTTACCCACTTTTTAGTGAACTATTCATTTTCTTATATTGCATTTTCAGACTCCTTTCTAGAGCCTGCAAATAACTTTTATCAGAAATGTAGCTCACAATTACTGTCTCCTAGTCTGTGGCTTGTCTTTTTATTAACTGTGTCTATCAAACAGTAGAAATTCCTACTTTTGATGAAGCCAAGTTTATCATGTTTTTCTTCCATGGATTGTGCTTCTGATGATGTAGGAAATATTCTCCTTGGACACAAAGACTACCTCTGATATTACCTCCTTTCACAGTTTAACATCTAGCGTTATGATTGATTCTGAGTTAAGTCTGGTGTATGGTGGTTTTTCTTTGTAACTCTATCCTTGTTCGCTCTTTGTATTTTGAAGCTCTGTTATTAGGTACGTACATGCTTAAGATTGCTATGTCTTCCTGATGAATTAGCCCTTTAAAATTACAAAAGGAACCCCTTTATTCCTGGCAGTATTTTTTTTTCATCTGAGATCTACGCAGATGTCAATACCATCACTCCAGCTTTATTTTGATGAGTATGAGCATAGTATATTTGTTTCCACCCTTTCACTATTAACCTGTTTGCATCTTTATATTTAAAGTGTGTTTCATGTAGGCAGCAGACGGTCAGGACAGTGTTCTGAGAGTCAACTTTGCACAGAGGCCCGTGGACCCTGAGGAGCCGACAAGGAAACTGAATGATAGGCAGACGGAGGCAGGAAGAGAACGTCTGGGTCTCGGGAGCCAAGGAGAGAGATTCTGGGGAGCAGGCTACTTCCAAATTCCTATCCTTGGAGAGAGGTCTTCAGCGATTCTGTCACAGGCTCATTGATAGCTTCAGAACAAACACTGGGAACCCCCCACATGTCCCCAGCAGGGGATGAACCAGTCGATGAGCTATAGACTCAGGGCAAGGGAGCCAAGCGGTCAGCGACACCAAGTCACTGCGGAACGTGCAATGTTCTGAGTCGTGTTCGCCATGTGTCGTTAAGAGGAAAGACTGACGATATGAACAGCACACGTGCTTCTTGACCCGTGCGTGCAAGTCAGAAAAGGCGAGGAGTGTCCACAGCAACGCAGGGAGACCAGACCAACTGTTTCTTACTGTGGCTTAGCTCATGTCTGAGTTTGATGCAGTCATCGAGTCTTTCTTTAAGGAGGAAAGTAGTAAGGGAAAAAAGACTTTAAATTAGCATTTATTACTGAGGGAAGGATCAAGTGCCATAAGAGAGACCCGTGACGTGGGCAGGACAGGGAGGGAACACTGCTAGCTGCTGACCGCTGACCGCTGGTGAGAGGAGGACGGCGACAAAATTCCCCTTTCACCCGGAACAACACCCCTGCCGTGAGGATCATGTTCCAAAGTCCTGACAGACGCCTGCTGGGGACTGTCGTGGTATCGAGGACACCTGGATGGGGTGTCCTGCCCCTCACGGTTCTCCCAGCTGCTGTCCACACTACACATACCAGTGCTCAGTGGCCACAGAGACACGGAATGTGCTCACCACCCGCCACATGGCTGTTCCTCGGATGTGGGTAAGGAGCGCTGGGCAGGAGGGGCCGGCGAGCCCTTCTGTGCGCCCCGTGAACACCGCGAGGGCCCATCTTGGAGGAGCACAGACGCGCTGCATCCTGGCTGGCAGAGCTCACGGCACACCCCCTCAGCCTACCCCCTCGGCCTCCGCAGCAAGTGGCTGGAAGGGATAGAGCCGCTTGCTCACGCGGCTATAACAGAGCTCTGCAGACCAGGCAGCCTAAACCCCAGAAGATTACCTCTCATTCTGGAGGAGGCCGGATGTCCAACCTCAAGGTGCCAGCAGATCCCGTGGCTGGGGAGCCCCCCCCCCCCGGTTTGCAGATGACCGTCTTCCCTGCGTCTTCACAGGGAACAGAGGTAGCTCTCTGGTGTCTCCTTAGAAGGGCACCGACCCCATCACGTAGTCACCTGACAGAGGCCCCACCGAACACCATCACTTCAGAGGCCTGAATTTCAATATATACATTTGGGGGCCCATGACACCAGCATCAGCGTCTGCCACGGAGAAGCCTCCAGCGAGGGGTCTGCCCTCCTGGAGGTGATATTCCTAGAATGCTTGGGAATGCCAGGCCTGACAGCTGTGTGTCACCGTGAGGGGCGTGGCGTCCCTCTGGGCCACACTCGTGCTTGGGGTGCACCCATCCCAGCCCTGCCCACCCCACCATGGGACCCATCATCCCAGGACACGGTCACTGGTGCATCGAACAGATAAGACACGGTTCAGCCCCGGTAAGGGGTTATGCTTCCATGCGGGAGGGGCTCTGTTCTGCCTTGTTCTTGCAGGCACAGATTTGGGCCTTAGCCACCACCTAAAGCAGGAGTTTCTCCACACACCATGCACGCTGTGTGCTGTAGGAGCAGAAAGCTGGCTTTCTGACTTGACTTTTCTCCAGCACCACGCATTGGAGGACAAGGCAGTGGAGAGCACATCACCTCTGCCCCAGTAGGCGTCTGCGTCCACTCGGGACCAGTGGCTGGTGAAGCACGAGGCCAGGGGGAGGGGACCCTCAGCTCCCGGAGGTCAGGGGTCAGCCGTTTTCCTTGATCTGCATCATCCCAGCACGTGGAGCCTCATGTTCCTAGGACCTGAGCGTGCAGAATGGAGTTTGTCAGGGCGGGAGCATGGCTGCAGGAGGGAGCAGGGCTGCAGGGGGGAGCACAGTTGCAATGGGCGAGGGACAGCAGTGGGCTATGCTGTGACTGTCCCTGAGCTCACGTGTCCCTTCAGTGACACAGGCATCAAGCAGATACCACTGTGTTTGCCCAGATCTGCCCAAGCCTGTGCATGCCAACATGGCTGCTAAGCGAGTGGTTTAGAAAAACATCGGTTTCCATGACACTCGGGCTCCGACCGCAGGAGCCAGTGTTTGCACACAGACCCTGCTCCCTTGTCCCCAGAATGCTGGCAGGAACGACAAGGTGCACACCTCCCATTGCCAGGCCAGGCAAACAGCCCCTGGGCCCGTTCCCATCGGCTCCTGCTTCAGCTGCCAGAGTGAGAGGACTGTGGGCCTTCCGTCCGGTGAACACCTGTGACCCTGGCTCAGGGTTTCAGACCCTGATGCTGGCAGGCTAATCTCCAGTGCGGAGGCTTCCAACCCGCATGTTGTGAGCCAGGGGTCAGTGCAAGGTCGAATCTGAGGGTGGATGGGATGGCAGCCTACCGTCCAGGAGCCCCCGGGCCCTCCGCGCCGCCTACGTGCAGACAAAGCAAATGTCGCCCACGATTCCTCAGGAGCTCGACCTCTGGAAGGAGACCAGAAAGCACACGCCTGTGCTCCTGAGCCGTCAAACCAGCCGAGTGAAACAGTGGGTCCGAGCAGAGGGCCTGGCGCTTGGAGGACGACAGAGAGAGGAAGGCTATGGCCTGGCCCTGCCGTTGGGCTGACAGAGCAGCAGCTGCGGCCAGGAGGCCGGAGCTGAGACCCCTGTGAGCGTCCTACTTCCCCTGGCTGGAGCCCCTGCACACACCTCGCTCCACAGCACAGTGAGAAGTGAGACAGAGCGCCCACCGATGGTGCGCCAGCTGCCTCCAAGCTGCCTGCTCAGGACCCCGGAGCCCGGTGAGTTTCCCCGTGTGGCAAGGAACAGCCACGAAAGAAGAGGCAGCCCCAGGTTTGCATGTCCCGTGAGGCTGGCACACAGCGCCCGGTCCGCCCGAGCCTCAGGAAGGCCCCGGCCTTAGGATGAACCGGGTCTCCACCCCCGGAGACCTGCTCGGGCTGCGGGCGACTCCCCTGCAACAGAGGCCGTACATCCCTCCCGCCAGGAGCTGCTCGGGTTTCCTGTGCCACAGAACAAGTCCCTGCAAGTTTGGTGGCCCAGAACAACCCAGTCATCATCTCAGGCTTGTGGGCTCCCCCGCTGTTCCCCTGCTCAGGGAGGCTGAGTCAAGGTGTCAACCCAGCACGTCCTCACCTGGGGGCTTGCGGGGAGGGACCGGCTTCAGGTTCATTCAGGACCCTGTCCTCATGGTCGTAGAACCGACCAAGGGCTCCAGCCTCTGCCCGGCTGTCCACTGCAATCAGTCCTGAGGTCCTAGGGGCTGCCCCAACTTCCACGGTTGTTTGCCATGTGGCCCCGTCCCCAAGGCCACAAGGAGGACGATCTGTGAGTCCTCAGCAGGACGGAGCCTTATAAATGTTGACACAGTCCTGAGACACCCTGCTGTCACCACCACCGTACTTCTTGGCAAGAATCGAGTCCCCGGTGGAGGGATTACACGGGCACAAACTCCAAAAGGTGGGAATCCCGGGGCCATGTTACAGTCTGTCCCCGACAAGCAGCTGTTTAAAAGGCAAGAGCCCCCACACCACCACCACGCAGGCAGATTCCTGGGTGTAAGCGAGATGCCCAAATCCGGGGACATTGCTCTCGGCTGGCAGAGCTCCCTCACTTTGTACAAATGGGAACACTGCTCGTCGTGACACGAGACACACTAAATTATCTGAATGTGACATGGCAAAGGCACACGATTTGATTTGTAAGCAGTGTTAACATTTTAATAAACATTAATATTTAAAATGTCAGCCTTCAACATCACAAAATTATTTTCCTTTTAAATACCTGTGGTTCCTCTTAAAACAAAAATGTATGTATTACACACTCAGGCTGTGTTCTCCTTGGATACAGGCCCCCTCCGTGCTTCTGAGGTGAGGAAGGAGGGCCACCCGTCTCCTTCCACCGCCAGCTGCGGCCGCCCGCCCCCTCCAGGGGGTCTCTGTGAGCGGTGTGCAGCGTCCACACTAAATGCACACTCAGTCCGCTATCTCGGGTTCTCCTGGGGGAGGGGCCGGCCTCAGGGCAGACCCAGCGCAGGAGAGGGACAGCGGGGCTGTGCGCCTCGGGAAAGCACCTGGTGAACGCGCCTGATTTATTATGTAGGAGACGGGCAATCCATACAGCGCGCCGTATTTACTTAACTTCTTTGAACAGGGAGTTACAACGGCACATAGTGTATATTTTTTAAAGGCAGACAGCGTCTAAAACAGAACTCTGGTGAGCCATCGGCTTGCATGACTTTGAGAAAGGAGGCTCTGGGATCTCACTCAGACGTGTTCTCCCATCGACAGCGGGGGCTCACAGAGAGAACTCGGTGCTCCACCCAGCATCGTCGCCTCCCACGCAAATACTGGGGCAAGGACCCACCGTGGATCCACCAACGCTGGCCGGCCCCGTAGCATGTCTGCGGCCTGACAGCCCACCCCCAACACCAAGATTTTCCCCCGACCAAGGGAGGAATTACCCACAGAAACAGATCAGAATTTTTAATGGATTTACGTTACAGGAATTTGTTATCGGAAAATGCATCAGGTCTTTTGGAAATACAAACTGTTGCGATATCAGCTCTTTTTGTAAAGAACTGTGTGGGGCCTTGTGTATGCGCAGAAACCATTGGCATCAAAGCCCAATACTAGGACAGTGGCATGTTGGTGACCAGATGGACACTTGACATTTGCTCTTGTCACCGTGGAAGGCTAAGAGGTGTTTGGGAGCAAATGCTGGAGAGATGATTTCTCTCAAGAGGCGAAGTGCTTCCCAGTGAACATGGGGCTCCGGTGCCGTCCTCCGTGCCCGGGGCGGGTGGTGGAGACCCAGGGGGCTGGGGACCAGAAAGGAAGAGTGAGGAACAGACTCTGGATGCAGGCCCACCGCCCCCACCCACCCCCCTGCAGCAGCGGGGGTCACGGCTCCATCTGCCGACAGGCGTGGTCTCACACAGTCTCCAAAGTGATAACTTTGGAGGACTCCGGCCGAGGGGAAACAATGCAGGCCTGTCTTCAGCCCAGGGACGCGTCTCCTGACGCAAGCGTGCTTCTCCCCATGTGGCGGCCCGTCCCTCAGCCTGGGCAGTGGAGCCCGCGTGAGGACCCGAGGAGGCCCCATGCTCGGTCCTGCTTGCAGGCTTCCCGCCAGAGCCCCGATCACCCCACGGGTGAGCCAGTGATCTGAAGTATTGTCCAAACCAAGTCCCTGGTGCCCCCTCGGCTCTCTGGAAACCACAGACTTTTACATTTTATGCTTGTGAGACGATGAATGGGTAACGGCGTGTTTCCACCACGTCACTTCTCCCGGCTGCATCGTGCTCCCCGCGTGAATGCGCCCAACTTCATGTCACTGATCTCTGCGTTCTCACACACTGAGCAATGCCCACATGAGCGTTCTGTCCATTTCGGACTCCAACTCTGTTTATTGCCGGAAGATGGGACTGCCGGGTGTCAGGGTGCTCACAACCGCTGATACCAGTCGCTCGATCACCCCCCCGAAAGGTTGTGCCAATACCCTCCCATCAGAAGCGCGTGTGAGCCCCCGCGTCCTGACCCGCTCCAGGCCTGAGTGTTAGCGTTCTTCTCATCTGTGCATCTCAGTCTGAAAGACAAAAAATAACCACTTGAATATCTCTGGCTCCTAGGGAGAACAAAGGTCCCCTCACAGGATTTCCCGACGCTCCCTTCTAAGCATCATGGACTAAACCCTGCCCTCAGTTCCAGACTTTCTGCAGCATTCTGGATTGTGTGATTCGGGGTATTTGACATTGCTGCATTTCACCTGAGATTCTGACACACGGGGTTTCTGCGCCGGTGGTCTTACTGCGTGGGGAGGGGTCGGACTCCGTGGAGAGTCTGATGGAAGCCACAGCATATGCCCCCTGCACACGACACCGCATGATTCCACGGTCCCGAGTGACCTGCCCGCCACCTGCAGCCCATTTTCTGACCTTGCTAACTCAACCAGGTCAACCAGGGTTAACCTCCAGCCTGACGTTTTCTCTTTCATTCACCAAACACAGCGAGAGAGGCCTCATCACAAGTCCTGCTGAACCCGGTCTCACAGCTGCCCCCTCCACCTGCCACCCCATGAATGGACTCACTGGCGCTGCAGGACAAGGGTCCTGGGGTCGCCTGTCCCTCCTCCCACACGCCCAACTCCCAGGCTGCAGATGATCCCCCGGAACTCTGCCTGCGGCAGGGGACACGGTGCTGACCCAGAGTTTGTAACATCTCCCTGCTTCCCATTGTTGCAAGTTGGCCCAAGAAACTTACTCAAAGTTTGTAGCCAAAATGAAATTGAAACCTTGTCTTGCTAGCATTTCCTTGGTGTCTAGTGTAACATACCAAAAGCAGGTGCTCATTTAATCATAGCAAAGCTTTCCTTTTCCCCTCAAAATTAGGAGTGGCTGTGCAAACAGGCCTACACTTCAATTAATACCAGTGCAATCACAGGAGCCTTTGTTCTTATGGAGATGTAAATCTCTAAATAAAAATATATTAAAACCTTAAATACACCTAGGAGACAATTAAACTTGAAACTGTGGTGCCTTAAATTTGCAAAGCTCCTGTGAAAGTTAATTGTTCAGCGGGTGAGCACACTCCTTGGAGTGAACTCCGTGTCTGCGCGTCCTGGGCGTGGAGACGCTGGGTGCTCAGGATCCTCGGTGACACCGTCACTGGGGGAGAGGTCGTCAAAATCCCGCAAGCAGCCTCCCTCTGAAGCAGCCAGGCCCCCTCGCAGAGCTGGGGACCCTCGCCCTCACGCACGCCCCGGTAGACGTTTGTGAAACGGAGAATGGATGGCACTCGGCTGCCCCAGAAGTCAGTCGGCAGGACTGAGTCCAACCTCACATGCGTGTCCTGTAACAAGTCCCTCCGTTGACAGGCCAGAGTTCTATTTTTCGTTTGCAAAACTGCCAGTGATTTGGATTCTTCTCGAGTCCTCCATTGATAACTGTTTAGTACTGGCTCATGGAAGGTAGGAAACCAAGCCCAGAGTGACCTGCGCTGACACGGAACTCAGGTCGTGCGAGCAGAGACTGGCTGGACCCGCTAGGCGAGGCCTCTCCTGCTGACTGCGGCAGAGGCCACTGAGTCAGCCCTGAGGCTGCGGTGCAGAACCAGGAAAGCTCCGGTGCCCTCTGTGCGGGAAGGGAGGCCATCCCACCCCCGGCCCCCGGGGGGACCCAGCAAGGGCAGAATGGACCGCAGGCTGCTTCATCGTTGGGCCACCTGCGGACCCAGAGCGTCTGGGGGCTGCAGTGGCAGCGTCGGCCGGGCAGGTCCCTTCGGCCACAGACGCTGCCGGCGGTGGAGAAAGCAGAGGCCTCCTGCACGCCCCGCCCCTCCTCAGGCCGTCTCTTGGAGCTCTGCAGCTTTGGGCTCCCGGCACCCCATGGCGAGGAGCTGTCACCCCCAACTGGGGTCGGGCTGCTGAGCCAAGTGCGCCATCGCCTCACCAGGTCAGCGTGGGCAGGCATCTGGACCTTTCCTGCCAACGGTACCAGAGTCCCCAGTTGTTTCTCCTGAAGTGGAGGCCACCTGAACCAGCCCCTCGCTCAGGTCTCCCGGGCTCACTGCCGGGCAAACGGAACCTGACGGTCGCCCAGGAACAGGCATCACCGCTCCGTTGTTCAAACGACCCTGAGCAGCGGGTCAGCTGCTGCCAACAGCCTCAACAATAATTGTGGACAGTCACAACCTGTGTGAGATCACCGCACGATTACTCACGCAGCAGCCTTCAATCTGCGGCCACTTCCCCGCATGCGGAGCGCCCGGGGCCCAAGGCAGCCAGCGAGCCTGGACTGGAAATCCCTCAGCCAACACTGCAGTCGCCGGCCCATGACTGGACCCGACCTGGAAACTCTGGGGGAAAAAATAATCTCCCCGGAACTTAATGACAAAGGGGGCGTATGTTTCAGCACAAGCACGTGCCTAGACCGACCTCACTGAGCTCCGTAGGGAGGTCGGGAGCAGTATATGGCCAGGTGACAGAAGGGGCAGTGTTTGCTACACTCACTCTCCAGAGAGCTTGCCTTCGTTCCAGCCGTCGGTCAGCGTCTCCATACTCGCGTGCAGAGCAAGAGAAGGTCTATCTGTCCAATAAGCCCGTGCAAACAGATGCCCTACTTCCCCGAAGCCAGAGCTGCTCCTCGGCCCTGCACAACCTCCCAGGGTCCTATCAGGTCAAATCAGAATGGACTGACCATTGGCTTTCAAAGGAAGCTATTAGCAGTTCAAGTGGAAACCTCCCAGCCCAGAGAGCTGCCAGACACAGCCCAGCAGAGCCCCCTGGAAGGCTCCCGAGATGGCTGACCGGGAGGCTCCAGGCCAGCTCCTCAGGGGCCGCAGCCCCGCTGATGTTGGCTGCTGCGGTCGTCAAACTCTGCCGCCAGGTCTGGAAGGGGTGAGTTTGCATATTTTTACAGATTTCTTCAAAAGGGCCATACCTGTTTACAGAAGACACAAAGGCTTAGTCCTTATATAGACTAGAACCGTCAATTTCTGGAAATTATGTCCCCATGGAGGAAAAATATGCTCTCTGAAATCATAGAGTCAAAAACAAGGAATTTACACAGAAAAACTGAAACGTGGGCAAGGTTGGAGCTTCCCACCATCATTTGTTACTAATAAGAATTACATTTGGTTTATTTCATTCAAGAGAACAGCAGCCATGGGCCTGCTGTGTGGACCGGTGCACAGGAGAGCTCCATGCACCTGCCCGAGAACGCTCTGTGGCTCGGTCACAGGCCCCAGCCCCTGCCAGCCCACAGCCCGGTACACGTGGGGCAGATGCACCAGAAAGACGCTGTCCCCAGCACGCCCCCTCTGGCCCTGCTCACAGTCTCCGTCTCCAGACCCAAAGTCAACAGGCAGAAGCAAGCCAAGAAGGAAGGGTCATCACCATCTATGGGCGGAAGACAGACGTCTGACTCTTGCCTTGTAGGGACTTAAACCATGTCTGTTCACTGACCTATCTCGGAATTGCAAATGGCTAATAAGATATGTGAATTTTGCGCAAAACCTATCAACAGGATAATTTTTGAAAACTAAATTTGGGGAATAGAGGCGAGGTGGCCGTGTGTGAATAGTCTGATGTAAAGAACACTTCCACGTGCCACCGTCTGAGGAAATTAAACAGACATGGTCTCTACACTATTTAGAGACTCTTCCAGAGAGTCCAGCCCTGATGCAGGTTTAAACTTTACTATCAGGATTGCAGAGATGCTTGTATTGATAAGACAGTTGACAATTTCTCACCGGAAAAAAGTGTTCTTTAAAAAAAAGTGTGTATAAATTATGTTTGTAAATACAGAGCAACATTAAAAAACAAGTAGAGATGCTTCCTAATCCCACCACCAGAAGAGAAACACTAATTACCATTCCAGAATTGCGTCCAGGTATACACGTGGAGAGGAAGCTTCACAGCCTGGCGGCTTTCCTCGCAAATGCGGGATCGCACAGCGTGGAGTGTTGTGTCGGTCTCCGTCTGAGCCGGCGGTCACTACAATTACTGCACAGCAAATCATCTCAAATGTCAGTGGCTTTACTCTCCAGCTCCCAGCTCTGCAGGGCCCTGTGTGTCCGCGGACCAGGCCGCGCCCCATGGGCAGCCGCCACCTCTGCTCTGGCCCCAGAGCCAGGCCGCACGGGTCCAGCACATTCTGCGCCGTGTCCGCTCACACTCCGTTGCCCACAGGTGGGCATGAGCTCACCCCCCGCCCCGGGGGCTGCAAGGTCACGCGGCAGAAAGGGGCCGTGAAGAAGGGAAAGCCGTAATCCAATAACCGGGCCTTCTCTGCAGCTCCATCCACCCGCGGACACGCTCCTGCCACAGAGTGAAACCAGATCTGCGTCCTCTCCTTCCTCCACTTCTACAAAGTGTCCTTGTTTTATCGATACATAATAGGTCAGTCCTCTGGGTTCGGACACTGGGTTCTTGCGATGCCCTGAAAGCATGATAAACAACACCGTGTTGAACATCTCCGGACAAGATGGCTTCAGAACAAGGCAGGACGAGGCTCTGCAGCAATTTCCTTCGGCGTGGCGTGCTCCAGGCGGCAGGGCCTGTGACAAACCCTCAACACGTGGGACCTGGCCTTCTCGGTGCTGGCCTCTGACTGCCCGCTGTCCAGCGCGCTGAGCCGTGTGAGGCCGGCCCAGAGGGCAGGTGCTGCCCCCGTGCCCTCGTGGGTCACTCGCCCCCGCTCCCCAGCCGAGTGACTTTGTTCCTCTGAGGAGAAAGTATCTCTGCTCCCCTGACTCTCGGGATCTTCCAGGAGCAGCGGCCGCGCGTTCTCCCGAGACCGGAGCTGCTACGAGGAGAGGCGGCTGGCGCAGTTACCCCAGACCACTCCTGCGTCAGTCTCGAGCGAAGGTTATCGCCGTGCAGGTGCGCGGACCTCCAGGGGAGGACGGGCGAGGACAGGCGAGGCTAAGGGTGAGACTCCAACTGAGCCGAATGCCTTTCTCGTCCCTGCGCTCGAACAAAATAGAACCCCAGCGACCCCATGGTCTCAGGACAGTGAGAGGGGGTGGCTGCACCTTGTGCCCTGTGTCCTGTCCACACAGGCATCACCAGGATTAGTGAGGTAGGTTTGGGCAACAACTTCTATAAGATAAGTTAAAGTTCAGCGGCAGAGCTGAAGGCTCGGGTGAAACTGGGGGTGCGACTGAGGTGCGGCCCCGCCCCTGCTTGTTCAGATTACAACTGCCTGTGGCAAAGCTACCGGTGAAAATATGGTCACTGCGAGGTGATGCGGAGCCCCCGAGGTCAAAGGCACAACCAGGGGAAAGGTCTCGGCCGCCCCTGGGGCGATGAGGAGCTCCGCACCCGCCCCCAGCCTCACCCAGTGGGGCCAGGACCTTCCTTTGCGTCCTTCCCCATCAGGCCATCGTCTTCTCTTTCGGGTGTGCGTCTCATACGACATTTTGTTATGCTCCCAGCAGCTCTACCTGTAACTTTGGGGAGAAAATCAAAGCCCATTTATTATGCATGAGCTCAGAAAGATCCAGCACACTCCAGAAATCGATAAAACGCACCTCTTCTTGCAGCTTATAAATTATGGCCGCACTCCAACCTTCGCAGAGGAACTCCGTGGGAGGGAGGTGAACTCCTGGTTCCGGGGAATCCAGAGGCAGTTGGGGGCCCTCGGTGGCGGCAGTGGGCACCAGGGTCCGAGGCTAACCGTGGCTGTGCGGCCCCGTGAGCCCAGGCTGCCTGAGGCAGGACTTGGCTGTTTTCCCACCAGCCTCCCGAGGAGCACCGGCTTGCATCCCGCTGACCCCGCACGCTGCCCTGGCGGCCCGCCAGCACCCGCTGCAGTAGGGGGACGTTTCCACGCGGCTCTCTCTGCATCCGTACTTGGTGCTCACTGACTAACCGGAAGCAAGGGTCAATGCTCCCCTAGTGTGTCAGCGGGCGGCGGGTCCTAAACGCACGGGCCTGACCGGGGGCTGGGGATGGGGGTGGCCAGCGCCCTCTCGGGTCTGCCCGCCATCTCCTGCCTGGTGGCTGGGACTCGCCGAGCCTGTGGGCGCCAGGCCTCCTCTCTCCCGGCCCGACGCCGTCCGCCTGAGGGGATTCACATCTGTTCTGTTGAGGAGAAGCCCGAGACACCGTATGACTCGTGACAGAGTCGCTCGAGTGGAAACCCGTCAGAAGGTGCTCCCCACCCCCGCCGGGCCCCCCGGGGTCCCCACAGCTCTGGGAGGCTCGCAGAGCCTGCCAAGGGCAGTACCGCCCCTGAAAGGTGCTCCCCCTGGGCCCCCTCCTGTCCATACACCCCTCTGGGCTGGGGGTTCCTCCACATCACATGCCACCCCTCCCCCAGCCTGCACACCTTCTCAAGCCCTCCCCCTCCCCCCACCCAGGCACTGCCCAGTCTGTTCCAGAGCCCATTCTTTGTCCCCAGAGGTGGCCCTTTGCCCTCTTGAGTCCTGGACCCTCCTGGTAGGGAGGGAATTCCATGTCCGAGTGTGGCTCTTCCTGGCGGGGCCTGGGGAACAGCTCACAGTCTCTGAGGCCCCCCTGTGAGGGACAGCCCCTACCACCCTCCTCCGAATGGGACGCCAGCCGGTCCAGACAGCACTGGCCTGTTGACGTCATCCAAGGACCACCACCATCCCCTTCGTGGAGGGCCTCCTATCACCCCAGCACCTCACGGCCCCCAGGCGCCCGATGGAGGCCCAGCTGCGTCCCCGACCCTGACTGGGCACAGTCCCTCGAGGCCCCTTCTCCATCAGCCTGCTTACCTGGAGAAAGGCGACCTCCTCCGACCTCTGAACTCCACGTGCGGGTGTTGTTTGACAGAAGCGTCCGTGCTGCGTTCTCTCTGGTCACAGGACCTCCACACTGCACGCCGGGCACGCGGTCAGGGGCGCGGAGTGCCTGGTCTCTCCTGACCCAAGAAGCTCGAGAGCGTAACCTCAAAGGTTGTTGTTTCCCTTTGTTTCCAAATTCCAGGAACGAATGCAGACCAACCAGGGGTAGGCAGGGCTTCCGTGAGTGCCCTGCATCCCGGGCTCAGGAGGGGCCGGCCTGGGGGTGCCGCAGAGAGCACGCCCCGTCTCCCCAACACGCAAGGCCTCCAAGTTGGAGATTCCCCCGTCCTGCCTCTACCTTCCCGGTCCGAGCGGCCCTCCAGGCCTGAGCTGTGTGCTTTCCCCCAGGGCATCAGTCTCCCTGCTCCGGGCCCTTCATTCCCTCCTCTCCCTCTTCAGCCTCGCTTCCGGCCCCCTGCAGGTCTCATCCTAGATGCCGCTTCTTCCAGGAAGACTTCCTGGACCCAAGTCGCGGCTCGCTGTCCCTATTGTGTGCTTCCAGAGTCACTCCCCCCACGGCAACCCCCAAAACCTCCAGTGCAACCATCCGCGTCCCCCTCACCCGTACGTCCCTGGAGGTACAGGGATGCCTGTCACCTGAGGGGCTGGATTAAGTGTGACATCAACTCTCCAGACTCGGCTTGGTCAGTGCTCCCCCCTCGGGGATGAGGCGCTCCCGGTACTTCCTCCTGCTGCTGGTTTAAGCCAGTGTTCCCCCAAATGACCCTCCTCGGGCCGACTTCACGCCGGCCTCCTCCAGTCTGTTAAACGGGCTGCATGTGCACGGAGCTCTCTGCTCGCGGTTTAATGCCGAGCTTTATGTGCGACCCGTGCTGCGACCCTAGTCTTTGGGGTCATGTTTCGCTCCTCAGCGGGTGTACCTGGGGTGTATATTCAGAATATTAACATAGCGCTGAGTAGCGGTAAACTGTAAGTCGAGTAGCCCAAACCCCAACGCCGCTCGATACTGTGCTGGGAAGTCCCTCAAACACGTGTGAAATGTGTGAACCTTAATCATCCATCATCTGTGAGAAATCCGAGGGGGCTCTCGCTCCCTGCACACCATTGGTAAGGACCCAGAGTACGGACTGAGACGACAGCCCCGAGTTTGCCGGCCGGCTTTGGGGGATTACCCGTGTGGCCACGTCCCCTCCCGGCCGTCCCCGCGGCTCGCCGCTCTCACCAGCCGTGGCCACGGCTCTTCGAGGTCTGCTTCCTCACAGTCCTGCGGGAACATTTGGCTAATTTCCATTTTGTAATTGTTTTTCCTTATTGACACTCGGATTAATTTGCCTTCCAAGTTTAAAATATTCTACTTCCAAGCAAGTCCCCGTTGATTTGTCACACCGAGTTTTGTCCACTAGCTGTATTGATCTTTCATTATTTTCCTATCTTAGAAGTTCCCCGTAATGTCTTTGTGGGTAATAAAGGGCTTCCTGATTACCCTTAATTAGCTTTGTTAGTTGTCATTGCAAATTTAGGACTGATATTTAAATATTGTTTTATGCAAGGACTAAGTCAAGGAACGGGTCAATACATCACACCCTAGTGACCCCACAGAGAATGGGAAGGAAACGGGCAAATGGGGCTCCTTTCCTAGAGCTCAGCTGTGAGGGTCGCTGGAACCCTGCTTCCTCTCCCAAAGGCAGACGAAGTCAGGAGCTGGTTTGCAGCCGGCCCCTCTTGTCCTGGGTGGCACTGCCGTGAGTCTGGTGCAGGGAGACAGAGCAGCCCTGCCCCGCACGGGCCTCCAGCAGCACGCGGGGCCCTGTCTCCCGCGGCACTGTGCGCCCAGCCTCATCCAACCTCAGTGAGGCAACAGGCAGGGGCCTGGCCTTCCGGAACCACGTGCTGGTGACCGTGAGCTGAGCGGTGCCCTGACCCGGCGACGCCAGGCCAGCCGGCTCATCCTCACCTTGGGCAGGTAAGGAAACAGGGTACACCCGAGGGAAGCAGCAAGGATTCCAGAGCCTGCAGTTTACCCCTCCACCCCCGCTAGGCCGCCAGCCCCCTCCGGGGGACCATGAGGGAGCCGCCACAGCCCCTCCCCCTGTAGCTACACTGCTCCCCGGGGGCCAAGTGCTCGTGATCTGCTCTGCAGACAGCGCTGGTCCCACTGTCCCCCGGAGACCCTTAGTGACCCCCACGCCCCTGCGCCGTGGCCTGATTACCTCCGTGTCACCTGCCCACAGCAAACCAGGCCTCTCCAGAGCATCCCAGGCTCCAGTGAGCTGATTTGCACCCCAGTGGCATCAGGAAGAACACCGTGCTGTGTTGGCCTCTGTCAAAAATAGAGCTCAAGCCTGTTTCCACTTCCTTGTTTACGGGTATTTGCATTTCCATCACTTAGGACTTCAAGGAGACACAGAAGGAGAGCACAAGGTCCCTTCCTGGCTCCTGGTTCATTTGCATCAGCAAATCTGCATAGAAATCCCACCTCTGCCCAGCAGCCTGCTGCTCCCTCCAGCAGCCCCAGAGTCTCCCTCCAGCAGCCCCAGAGTCTCCCTCCCGATCCCAGTGGCCTGTTACCAAATTAGCCATAATTGAGCTGCCAGCTTGCGCGGGGGAGGGGGGGGTGCTCAGGGGCCCTGGCAGTGTGGGAGGGGGACAGCAGCGAGCCGGGGTCCCTGGGCCGTGGCCATGGCCGTGCCAGAGGGGGTGACCGGCCAGAGGGACAGGGCGTCCAGCGGGCGACGCAGCCCGAGCGTCGGGGCCCTCTCCAGACCAGGTTCTGCATCTGCCACGTAGCAGAAGACAGGTTCCCCGCGGCTTTTATGGGCGTACTTATCACATTTTCACAGACAACATAAACATGATTTTAAGTATCAAAATCTTTAATGTCTTTATTCCTCAGGAAGTGACAGTAGACCGTCCTCTATTAACGGACAGCTTCCTGTGAGGAGCAGAGAAAACGTCCATTCTTCTCGGGCTCTCCAGTGAGCGGCTCAGGGTTTGCCCAGGACGCGTGAGCGTCGGGTTCACCAGCCCTTCCTCCTTCAGAGCCGTGGAAAGTTCTGGTGTCTCACCGCGGCTTCCAAACTTGGCCTGATACACATTCCCGCTTTGAAATGAGACCCGCGGCGTCTTGCTGTTTCCTGATCATTATTACAGGGGCTCTCATTTCTTTGCTTGTTTTAGTTCCAAATCCTGAACGCTGACTTTGAAAAGCCTCTCTGCGAAAGCAGCTCTAAGGTGCCCAGACTGTAGGAGGACAGGCCAGCAGAGGGCTTGGCCTGGGAGCTTCCAAGAAGGGGGGCTCTCCCCCAGAAATCACGCTGTGATGGAGGGGAGGGCAAAGTCACTTATTTTCCCAGTTGGAACTGATTTCCCGAAAGTAACCAGGATGACAGCAGTCGGATGACAGACTTTGCAGAAGGACAGTCTGTTCTGGCTGCGTCCCCTGCGGTTCAGACTGGGCCTGTCCCCTCCGCCGGAAGGCTTTCCTGCCGTGCAGATGGCCTGTTCCCTAGAGATTCACCCACTTTCTATCTGGACGCTGCCACTCTTCTCTGAGAAATGAACGAACGCACACATCCTCCTTGCAAAGGATGTGACAGAACCGTAGACTCAGAAATTCAAGCCACTTAGAAACCGTGTCATCGAACGAAAAGAAAAACTTCCAGTGCTCTGCTAGCTGCTGCCTTAGGAAACAGAGATCACTTCCCGAGCCGTGAATTGATCCCAGATAAGCTGGGATTCGAGGCTACCTATTTGCACTCACTGCCTCCGAGCAAGGCTACGTGAAAAGTTACTTAGGCTCCTAAAATGTTTCTCAGGAATGTGATTTCAGGACTGAAATTCTGATCTGCATAGCAGGAATAGCAGTCCCACGGCATGGGGTGACCCTAAAGATGATTGATTAGAGACCCAGATTGACAAGGAAGGCCTCACGCGGGGCCCCCGAAAGGATGAGCCACGAAATACCAGCTACCAGTCAGTGGGGGGAGCGGTCAGGGAACACCCACAGCTATGGCAAGAGTGGCCCTCGAGTTCTGGCTGTGGACCCTGCATCCGCTCCCGAGCTGACCCTCAAGTCCACTGTGAACCAGGGCCTGGAAAGGGTGGGCATCTGGCCCAGGCCCCACGGGCGGTGGGTGTTCGAGGAGGAAATCTCGGGCTTCACATCATGGGCACAGATTCAAATCTCAGCTCAGCTGTCTCCGAGCTGTGTGCCTTTGGGCAAAGGAGTCACTTCTGATCTACAAGGGAGGGCAGTAAAGGCTGGTCACCTTTGGTCCCTGACTCAGAGGGATATTGTGTGACAAGCCGGGGACACAGAAGGTGCTCCGTAAATATCCTCTGTTCTCGAGCTGACTGCTTGTTCCAGGAGCCCCTGGGATCTGTAAAAGGATGGCCACGCGTCTTGCAAGAAGGACTCTGTGATCTGGATGGTGGGGAAGGATGGAGGTGGCCCACGTGTGGGCCCTGGTGGGTGCAGGGATGGGAGACTGACCGCCTTGTCCTTACCAAGGGGCAGCCCCGAGCCATCCCACAGCCTGGCCGCCTCCTCTACTGGCCCAGGCAGGGCTCAGGGACCACGCCCCATTCCCTCACCCTGCTCCGGGTGCACTCGGCTCTTGGCCGGCTGTCAGGCCTCACTGTCACCTCGGGGTGTCTGTGAGGTCCTACAGCCTCAGTGGAGTATCACAGATGTCCGTGACCCTCCCTCACTGTGGTCGTGAGCAGTGCCCGCCCTGGACGTCAGACACAGGTGCCACATGCAAGGCACACGACCGGGACACTGTCAGTGCCGTCCCTGTGCTCCTCAGCACGCCGACGGTCTTTGCAGGGCTTCGAGCAAAGGACGGGTGACCAGACACGTCTTCTACTCTGCTTCCCTGTTTGTGCTGTCACATCTCCCTCCGTCGAGTCTGTCCAGCTTCAAAGATAGTAGGAAAGCCCCGAATAATTCTTCGGTGAAAGCTGGGCTGACCTTGCGCTTGCGATGGTCGAGAGGAGCTCCGTCCTCCCTGGGATGGAACGGGGTGCACACAGCCACCAGCAAAGCCTCCACAGCGGCAGGTCCAGCCTGCGTGGATGCGTCTTCGGGGTGTAGGTCAGGGTCAGGGTCAGCATCACCGGGGCCAATGCAGATGCACGCAGCTGTGGGCCTGCTCCTGGGCACAACTGCACACCCAGGGCAGCATGAGGGCCTGCAAGGAGCTGTGTGTGTGGAGGGAAAACCAGCCCCTGCTGTCGGCCCTGGAGCAGGACTGGGGGGTGCCCTGCTTGCTGGCAGTGCTCGGAAACTCTCGAGTGTGTGATGGACCAAACGCACGCCCGAGGCGGGGGGCAGGGAGAGAGGAGTAGCCAGGCTAATAAATGCGAGCGTGAAGCAGCCCGTGGAGACAGTTTAATTCCAATCTCTGCCCGCGAACGTGTTTTCCTCTCACCCGTGAGCGCAGAGCACCTGCTAATGGAAATCCCGGAGAAAAGGGAGCCCCCCTCGGCGGGGTCTCCGGGTTTAATTAAAACAAGGTGCCATTGTCAGGTTGTGTTTATCCCAAAATAGCAGGATCGTTTGCACCCTAGAATCTCTCTTGCAAGTTGACATTTAATTTAACACTAAAAACTGATCATTTTAAAATAAAATAAACTATTATGTTGCCTTTAAAACATTTCCAAGGGATTCAGGAGAATATTACTCTGTGCCGGTTGGGTTTTGTTTTGTTTTGTTTTTTGCCTGTTTATCTGTGGCTCTTTTTCCTTCCAGCTGGAAAATATGGTTTCACTTTTTCTTTTGGTTTAAGCACATTTTCTTAAAAGTCCATTTTTAGCCCTCAAGTTCTGCATTTTTTTAATGTTTCCTTTATATAACAGTAAATTACGGCTCCCTCCACACCTCCCTGTGAACGGAGGCTCCGGATCGTGGACACGGGGCCCCGCAACACTTGGGCTTTAAAACGGCGAGCTGTCCCCCCCACTAGGACTTCTGCTCGTCTCAGAAGCCACACGTCCCTTGGGCTTCCTCTCCTCCTGCAGTAGATGTTCTCCGCAATCTCTTCACCACGACACGCGGTTCTCAGTCTCACGAAGCAGCGACAGGAAGGACGGGAAGCGTGTGGCAATGTGCGCCCCCAGGCCTGGCCCCTCCCTCGCGCCCCTGCACCCACCACCACCGCCGTCCAGAGGCGCCACGCGGGAGCCGCGCCAGCCCGGGGAGCACCTGCGCTGGAGGGCGGAGCCCTGGACGCACGTGGACACCGACGTCCGGCTGCGGGTGCAGCAGACCGAGCCCGTGCTACCAGACGGCCGCGTCCCCGTTAGGAAACAGAGAACAACACAGCGCAAGGCCCTCTGAAAAGCTGAGAGTTTTAGAGTCATACACGAATGCAAAGCACCGTGATAACTGTCCGTAGCAAGGTTAAGCACGACGTAACTCTGTAACGTAGGGAAACACGCTGCTTGCCTCCAAGCGGCACACTGAGGCCGCATGCCTATTGCACCTTCCGATACCGTTTGTTTGGCGCCCAAGGCCGGGAAGCACCCCGAGGGTCGTCTGCAGGAGCACCGCACGGGCCTACATCCTGCTATGAAACCCCTGAGCTTCCGCGGGTGCTCTGTGCCCGGTGCGCCGTGTGCCTACGTTAGCAGAGCCCTCGCTGGTCGAAGTTCACGAATCGGAGCTGGTCTGCTCTAGTCACCTTATGAGAGCAAAGCCTTATCAGCTGCTTCCTAACCCCAGCGGACGAGGGTCCAGCCCAGTGGCGGGGACAAAGGGCCTCAGTAGGCCCCCTGCTCCTGGGCCACGTGGGGCCTGCGTTCTTTCTCCTTCACCGAATTTTAGCAACTTGATGACTAAAAGTAAACACCACTAAATGAGCAAAGGCAACGTTTTATAGACGATAGTAAGTCATTGTGCACAGACCGTAACTTTATGGAGAAACAAAGCAAAATCTTAAGTATTTGTAAAATGTAAGGCATAGACGATCGTTCTTTCAGCCCATATTTATTGAGAACCTACTACGTTCCGGGTTCTTTACAGGGCTGGGATGTGCACTAAATAAAACCGGTGTCAGAGGGGGCAGCACGGCGGGTGAGAGAAGGCACAGCTCCCTGGGGCAGGGCAGGTCCCCAGGATCCGTTTCCCATGGCCCCGGAGGGGGCGTAAAGGAAGACGTGTGGTCCCAGGAAGAAGACATGGTGCCAACAGGGTCTCAGGGGAGCTCGTCCGGAGTGCCCAGGACTGGGCACCCCTTAGCACCCCCGCAATGCCAGGCGGCCTCCTCCGGCTGAGGGCAAGCCCGGAGATGGCCTGGCTTTGTGGCGGCCCCCACAGCAGGGCAGGAGCACCGCAGTCCTGCAGCGGGAACCCCACGGGGTGAGGAAGCAGGTATGCCTGTCACTCCAGCAAGGACTGCAGCAGGGCCGGGGCCTCCAGCCACAGCCGTCCTGGCACCTGAGGGTTTCCTCTTGACAAAGAGCAGAAGCCTGGCGTGCAGGGCCTGGAGGGGTTAGGGTGGATGAGGGGAGGGCCTGGGGGAGAGACCAGGGAGGCAGGGGGCTGCGGCTTTGTGGGGCCCCCAGAAGCCCTCTGTGCCCGGGAGAAGGTGCTTCCAGGGCTGGATATAGACCTCCATCTCCAGCACAATCAGAACCCCTTCCTTTGGAATTAGCCTCTGCGACTGGAAAACACGGCCTAATTTAGACAGATAGATTTGTCCATGAATATTCAGGTCTCAGGCAGACGGTGGCAACGGCCCACAGACGCAATGCTTCTCACCCGCGTCTTGAACATTTCTCAGAACAGAGAAAGCCGCACGCTTTCACCACGCCTCCTGTCCACATTTACGGGATAATTGTGTTTCCGTAGCTTTTGTAGTCTTCTCCTGCAAACACCTCCTTTTCCTTGGGACCCTGTCTGGGGCTCTGAAGGCGCTAACTGCGGGCTCCATCTGGAAGGTATAATTTGCTGCTCAATTACTTTTCAGTCTCCTAAGAACACTGCTTTCCCCCAACGGTGGTTGTGTCATTCTAAAAGTTACTTTCCTTTTTTTAATATATAATTTTCTTTAAAGTGTCCCTGAAACTCCGATTCTGTTTTGTCCTTCATTATTTAATAGAAATGATACCATGTTTTCTGTTGCCACGAGGACACGTGAACGACCCTGTAGCTGGAGGATGACGCGGGAGCAACGCCACGGACATAGCACATGGGCTCACAGATACCCGCCCTGCCTCTCCGGAGCCCATCTATTGTTTACCAGGGCCACACCACTCATGGGGCAGGGCCCTGGGGGCAAAGAGCAGGGCAATCCTAATGTCCAAAGGCAAGACCAGGGAGTAGTACACGGGAGGGAGGGGGCCCAGTCGGTGGGGGAGGGTCGCCATGTTTGAAGTGATGCCTGAGAGGCACTAGGGTTAAGGAGTTGACCAGATGGAGGAGGACCAAGGCTTTCTGGGTAAAGGGAATGGCATATGCAAAGGCCCTGGGGCAGAGAAGTGTGAGGAACAGGAGCTAAGCAAAGCTGAGGACCATGTTTAGGAGGAGTAGCCAGAGCAGCCAAAGGGAGGGAGAGGGAGGCAGGAAAGACATTTGTTCGGAGGCACTTTGGACCAAGGGAAAGCCAGGCACATGCTCAGTGAGCCAGAAAGAGGGGAAGTGATTTTCTGGTCACACAAAACCAGGGGAATAAAGGACTTTCAGAAGGAAAGTGGGCCTCAAGTCCCATCTGAATCCCACTTCAATGCATCACCCTCAATCTGAATTCTTTGACACTGAATTCGAAGAGGGGCTGGGGCTGGACCATCTTCCCACCAAAGCTGTGTGCTGTGCCCAGAGCCAGCGGCATCTCGTGCTCCCCCAACTTAGAAGAGGCTTCAGAGCTGCCATTTAAAGGTTCCTCGAGCAGTGGTGGGATATGTTCAAGGTTCTTTTAGAAAACTTGTTTTTTGCGAATCATAGGTTGGCAATGACCTGATGTAATGGGGGGCGGGGGCTTGTAATTCAGCCACATGAGCACCGTCGCCCCAACCTGCTAAGGGGCACGACATCGCGGTGTTGTTTCTCCCGGGGCTGTTCCTTCACTGGAGATGAAAAGGCCTCCCAGATCCCTTCTGATGGAAAGAAACGCAGAGAGGAAGCTTCTTGGAGATGAGCCGCACTGCTGTTCGCCTGCGCACAAGCAGACGGGATGGAGATGGAGCTCGGGAGAAAGGTGCACACGAGACAGGGGCGACGAGCCGCCAACGCTGGCCTAGCGGGACATGCGGTGACCAGCACTGAGAAGGAAGCCCAGCCGGACGCTGTGATGTCCTTGGAGCAAAGCCCTGGCCCGCTGCTGGACACTCCCGACGAGGACAGGAGGCACCCTTCCTCCTCCTCCTCCTCCTGTCTCGATTTCTTCTGCTCCCATCCACTGTCCCAAACAAACAGCTGCATCTGGAAGCTGGAGCGTGTTTGACTCTCTCTCTCTCTCTCCTCCCTGCCCGCCCAGCCAGCAGCCTGCTGGGCCGCTGCCAGTAGGTGCTCAGAACAAACGAGCGAACAGGTGAAATCGTGAATGGATGGGGAATTCACAAGCCGCTCCTGTTGTCCACGGAGCCCACCCAGCTGCAGAGATGTGCACATGCTAGGGTCCTGGGGTTAATATAACAAAGTACCACAACATGGGGGACTTAACAGAAATTCATTCTCTCACATGCTGGAGGCCAGGAGTCTGCAGCTGAGGTGTGGGGGCCCTGCACTCCCTCCCAAAGCTCTAGGGGAGGATCCTTCCTGCCTCTTTCAGCTTCTGGCAGCCCCGGGCGCTCCTGGGCTTGTGGCTTCATCCCCCCCCCCAAGTCTCTGCGTCTATCCTCACATGGCCTCTCCTCTCTGTGTCCCTGTCCCTCAGGGCTCTGTCCACACCTCCAAGCTCCTCCTTCCCTGTTGGCCACAGGACATTGCCCTCATCCTGACTGTGACCCTTGGAGGACGAGGAGCCTCATACCCTCCCCTATAGTCCCCAAGGCCCATGTGTTCAACCCATGGCCTGGGCTGTTTACAGACTCCATGGAAGCTTGTTGAGATCATCAATCCAGGCATGCTCAGGGCAAAGCTTTGAGGTCTCAGCCATGGGGAGACCAATGGAGATGAGGACATTTCAGCCTCCTCTGGATCTGTTGCAAACTGTAGGTGACTTTAATTTCCAGCAAACAGTGACCTGAGCCCCAGGCCCCCTCCGCTCAAGCCTCATTGGTTCTAACAAAATGTGTGGCTTTACAAATCTTCTGAACAGACGGCTCTGAAATTAACGTGCTTGCTAGCTGTGGTGCTTTCTGGCTGAGCAGTGAAGGGACGCACGTGCTTCTAGTATGAAGCATCACAACGTGGAGGTCCGCCCCGGAGGCATAGGGTCAGGCACGGTCACGGAGGACGCCTCTTCGGCTGGACAGCACACAACAGTCTACTCTAGTATGGGCAGGAATCCATCCTCTGACCACACGAAGAGGTGGTCCTTGTTTGCCTGACGCTCCTCAGCCCCTGTGGTCTTCTGTGCCACCTGGCGCCTCGCTGACAAGCCCCGTGCTCGCTCCATGAATAGCACGTGCTCCCTGCATGGCTGCGCACCACTCCACCCCATCCCCAGCCTCCTCCAGTGCCAGGACTCCCCCAAAACCACATTCAAAGAAGGGTGTTCCTCACTTGGGTTTGTTCTTTGAAAGCACGTGGCTATGGTTAGCTCTCAGTGCCCAGGTGAGCGAGTTCTCTCTTAAAAGTTACACTGACCACCAAATGTAAGCATGGTATTGTCCTTTTAATGTAGATAACATAATCTTCTGTAGAAAACACCAAAAGACATAATATTGCCATTTTTGCTACTTTCTAGTTCCAAATAAAATATCTCAGAAAAATACGTAGGATATCAGTTTTCTGTTGCTGGGTAAGAAAGTACCACAGTTTTAGTGAATTAAAACACCCCAAACCAGTACTCCCAGGAACATGGAGTAGACGTATTTTCCCTATTCCTTCCACAAGCACAATTAAAAACCCCACACACTGTGTGAAAAACCAGCCTAAGCAGATTCTGAAAGGTGGAGAGGAGAAGGCAGACCAGCCGGGGGGCCTCAGGACTTGGTAGGGGGGGAGACACACCAGCGAGTCTCTTCAGCTTTCTTCCTGTCTCATACGTCACAGGCTTCGGGCTGAGGGGCTGCAAGCCAGAAACACCAGTAGACACACACAGTCTCAAAAGGCCCAGGAAAGCCTGGTCTCTCTGGACAAGGAACAGAAGAGCATCAGCCCAGCAAGAGAGAGAATGACCCCTCCAGTCCGATCAGACATCACAGAAAAGCCGTGGGCTCACATCCAGCCACGCTGACGGAATCCAGTGCAGAGCCTGGACTGCACCTCCATGAGGCTGTAACGATGTGCCCACCCTCCTGCAAGTGCCACAGGGGACCTTCGTCACCTGTGCAAACCATGCACTCAAAAGCACTGCGAATAAACCAAAATAGAGTTTGAATAAAGAAAAATGGTCAAATAAGCCAGAGGAAGGGAGGGATAAGAGAACAGCAATGAAAAACCGAATAACCAACAGAAATTGAGTAGTAAGATACATGTAGTTACATTAACTGAAAATGGTCTAAATACACCAATTAAAAGGCAGAGACTGGAAGAGCGGATTAAAGGACAGGACCCAGCTACACCCTGTCTACTTCCTCACCCAGCAGCAATGACCAGCATCAGGAACGAAGCTGAAGGTATACTACAGACCCTACAGACAAGGAGGAGAATCACAGGGAAAATCTGACAAATCCCATGAACTGGATGCATTCCCCAAAAACACAAACTACCACAGTTCATCCAATCATAAAACCGATCATTTGAACAGCCCTATGACTATTAAGGACATTGAAACTGTAACTTTAAAAACTTCAAAAAATCAGACAAAAGACCTCCAGGCTCAGATGTTTTCACAGAATTCCACCAAGTGTTTAAAGAAGAATTAACACAAATTCCACATAATCTCTTCCAGAAAAGAGCAGAGGATAGAACACTTTCCAGTCCATCCTGTGACACCATTACCCTGATGGAAAAACCAGGTAAAGATAATACCAAAAACACATACGGTATAAAATACAAACCAGTGTCTCATCAACTTACAAGTAAAAATTAGCAAAATATTAATGCGACGGATCCACAGTGTGTAAAACAATCTCTGAGTTCTGTCCCCAGTGTGGAAGGCTGTGCCCACGTCTGAATTCAGGCAGCATGAGCCCCACATCCCTAAGTCAGGGGAGAAGAATCTGTGGCATATCACATGATGGAGAGAAAGCATTTCACAGATGTAGCTCCAACCCGTGATAAAAACTCCTCAAATCGGGGTCAACTGGAAATCAGTTCAAATAGCATAAATAAAAATAAAGCTAACGCCATAGTCAATGGTGAAAGGCCAAATGCTTCCCTGCTAAGATTAGGGGGAAAGCAGTGTGTCCCCTCTTGCCATTTTTATTCAAAATGATGCTATAGGTTCTAGGCAGAGCAGTGAAGCAAAAAGTCAGTGGGGAGGAAGATTTTTAATGCAGGTAAGAAAGAAACAAACTCTATTTACAGATAGCATGGTTTTCTATATAAAAAAAAATCCCAGGGAATCTACCAAAAAACTCTTAGAACAGGTAAATGAGTTCGACAAGTCCTCAGGATCCAACGTAAACATACAAAAGTCGATTGTATTTCTATACTCAAGCAATGAATACACAGACACTGAAAATAAAAACACAATAGCGGGGGTGCCTGGGTGGCTCAGTCCGTTGAACATCCGACTCTTGGTTTCAGCTCAGGTCATGAGATCGAGGCCTGCTTTGGGCTCCACGCTCAGTAGGGAATCTGCTTGAGATTTTCTCCGCCTCTGCCCTCCCACCCCCCACTTGCACGTTCTCTCTCCAACACACACACACACACACACACACACACACACACACACAATACCATTGACAACCACTCAGACAAATGGCATCCTGAGGCATAAATCCATCAAAATGTGTACACGTTCTAAGGAAGAAAGCAGGGGCAGACAGGTGGAGGGACAGACCATGCTCATGACTGAAAGTGCCCAGCACAACGAGTTATGTCAAGTCTTCCCAAGTTGGTACACAAATCCAACACAATTCCCATCAAAGTTGCAGCAAGATTTTTGTGTAGATGCAAACAAGTCAATTTAAAAATGTGTATGAAAGGAAAGGAGCTAAAATAGCTCAAATGGTTTTGAAACAGAACACAGAATGAAGCAGGGGGATCAGGCATCCATATGAAGGCAGCCGAGACCGTGGTGTTGGTAGAGGGACGATGTGTCCACCAACGGGATGCAGTAGGAATCAGGCAACACACCCACAAACCGTTCAACTGCTTTCTGGCAAAAGTGCACAGAGAGGAAAGACGGCCTTTTCCATAAATGATGCTGGAGCGATCGGACATCCACAGTCCAAAAAAGGGAGCTTTGACTTATGCTGCACACCGTATAAAAAATTTAACTAGAATGGATCATGGACTCAAATGTAAAATATAAAATCATAAAACTTTTAGAGTAAATGTCGGGGAAAATCTTCAGGAACTAGGTCTAGCTGAAGAGTTCTCAGACTCAACATCAAAGACACAGACCATGAAAGAAAAAAATGGGTAAATCTGACTGCACAAAAATTAAAAATTTCTGCTCTGAGAAAGAATCAAGATAAAAACAAAAACCCCACACACAAGCCTGAGACCAGGAGAAAATATCTGCAAACGGCACACCCAACAAGTGGTGAGTACCTGGAATGCACAAAGAGCTTCCAAAGCTCAGCAGGGAAAAGCAAATAATCCAAGTAGAGGCTGGGCAACAGACATGAGGAGGTGTTTACCGACCGAGGTGCAACCCAGGGTAGCAAATAAGCAGTTGAAGGACGCCCCACGTCAGTAGCCACCAGGGAAATGCGCATCAGGAGCCCAGCGCCTCGGGAGCCCAGCGCCCCGGGATCCCAGTGAGATGCCCGCTGCCCACACGTCTGAAACACACAGTGACACCACCCATGCCGCCGTGGTGCAGACACGGGAGCCCTCGTAGCGGGTGGGCAGGGATGAAAGGGAACAGCCTCCCAGACGGCAGGCAGTGTCTTCAACTAAACCTCAGTGGCGATCTTGGATGTTTATCCTGGAGAAATGAAAACTTACATTCTCACAAAAACATGCTCACGTTTCCAAATCAACAGCATTAGCACTAAGCCGTCAAGAACGGTGGTGCAGAAGATCATCATTTTGAGCTGGAAATGCAGAAAAACTCAACGTCTTAGATGACTTCTCAGAATGGATTCAACCAGAGGGGAGAACGGCGGGTCCCCTGGGCCCTGCAGCCACCTCCGGTCCCCCACCGTCCACACAGCCTGGTGCCACTTCACCCTTGAGTCTGGTGTTTGCACATTAGCACCAACACCCACAGGTCCAGCTTCCTCGGGATGGCCGATGTCACCGAGGCAGGACGCTGGAGGGGGACTTGGGGCAGCTGACGTCAGGGAGGCAGGACACTGGAGGGGGACTTGGGGCGGCCGATGTCACCGAGGCAAGATGCTGGAGGGGGACTTGGGTGGCTGACGTTAGGGAGGCAAGATGCTGGAGGGGGACTTGGGTGGCTGACGTTAGGGAGGCAAGATGCTGGAGGGGGACTTGGGGCAGCTGACGTCAGGGAGGCAGGACACTGGAGGGGGACACGGGGCAGCTGACGTCAGGGAAGCAGGACGCTGGAGGGGGACTTGGGGCGGCTGACGTCACCGAGGCAGGACGCTGGAGGGGGACTTGGGGCGGCCGATGTCACCGAGGCAGGACGCTGGAGGGGGACTTGGGGCGGCTGACGTCAGGGAGGCAGGATGCTGGGGGTGGTCTAGAAGAGCGTCAGGAGCCTGCAGCAAACAGGCTGTTATGCCCCTGAAGCCCCGGTCTTCTGGAGGGAGTGGGCTGTGTCCTCCCGACAGAGACGCACAACAGGAGCAGCTTCCCCACTGAGCATCCTATCCCTCCCCGTGCAGTCCCAGGCGGGAAGAATGATACACCAGAGACCCTCCCAAGTCCCTCTCACACCACACCTAGCCTTCCTCTTGGCTGCAATGACATATCGGACCCAGTGAGCTCCGTGGTCCCTCCACCGCTGGAACCCAGAAACGCCGAGTAGATTGGAGTTTCTCTGCTGGTGATCTTCTCACTGTGTCAAGGAACCTGGGCAGATGGCCATTTTGGTTTTTTGGTTTTTTGTTTTGTTTTTTTTAAGATTTTATTTATTTATTTGACAGAGAGAGACAGCCAGCGAGAGAGGGAACACAGGCAGGGGGAGTGGGAGAGGAAGAAGCAGTCTCCCAGCGGAGGAGCCTGATGTGGGGCTTGATCCCAGAATGCCGGGATCACGCCCTGAGCCAAAGACAGACGCTTAACGACGAGCCACGCAGGCGCCCCCAGATGGCCTTTGAGCTGCAAAGGTTCCTCGATCAAAGAGGCGTCAGGACCTCCCCCCTCTGTCCTCACGTAGGAATCGGCCGTCCACGAAGGCATCAAGCAAGAAAGCGCGTGCTGCATCTGAAAATGGGGCCTGAATCGAAGCCCAGGGACCCTCACGACGGGACAGGACCACAACCACTGGGACCACTGCGTGTGGTGCTTTTATGGAAGTAAATTGCTTTAAAAAACCGCTTGCTAACTAGATAAAAGCTACAGGTTTGTCTCTTTGATGCTTTTTTAAATCGGATTGAAAACCTAGATGCATATTCATCCCTGTCAACAAAGGCTGGCCAACCACCGTTTTTTGCTCTAGGAGATGGAAATCCTTCACATTTTGTCCTGTTTGCTGGCGGCTGTTGTCTTCATCGGCCCAGGCTGCCACGCTGAACCCACGGACTGGGTGGCTTTAAACCACGGAAGCTGATTTTCTCACTGTTCTCCGGCTAGAATACGGGAGCAGGTGTCCGGTGGCCAGTTCCTGGTGAGGACACCCTCCCGGCTTTCAGAGGCCACCCTTGCACCGCGTCCTCACAGCGCACACAGAGACCCTCTTTCTCATTTGTCTCCTTACAAGGGCACTGATCCCATTGAGAGAGCCCACCCTCATGACCTCACCCCACCATAGTCCCCTCCCAAAGGTCCCACCGCCGAATGCCATCTGGCTGCACACGGGGCTTCCTCCTATGACTCTCAGGGGACACGTTCAGTCCATGACGGTGGTGATGGCTGTTGTCACCATTTTGTTTCTCCTATAATAAGATAAAATTCACTAGAAGCTTAGGGGAGCGGGAAGCTTGTCTGTGCTCCTTGCTTCCTGTAGGACGCATGCCTGGTTCTGGGGTAGCCCCTGGCGTGAGGCGGTGTTCAGGAAGCATCACAAGGGAAAACGAATGGGTGATTGGATGGGTGGGGGTGGCTGGCTGGAAGTTTCCATCTCCATTTTAATGCACCAGATGAGTGTTTGGCCCACTGGCCAGGCAAGCCTTGCGAACTGCTCCGCGTTCTTGCCTTTTCCTTCACCAGAGGGGCCTGAGTGGGACTACGGGACTATGGATTTGGTGTTTCCCCAAAGGCTGTGGGCCCTGAACAAACCGTGCTCCCTCTGCGGGAATCAGGCTCTCCCTCCTTCCTAGGGAGGGGGGCCGGTTTCCTGTGCACCTGCCCGGTGAGGAGGAGCTCCCCCACATCCCTGCTGCTGATGCCCACAGGCTTCCCCAACCACATGAGAATCCAGGGGCGCAGACCCCGATCCCGCTAATGTGTGGTGCTCAACAGCACTGCCCCTTCATGAGCACACTAGGCCGACCCCGGCCCTCTGCTGCTTCACTCTTGAGACAAGCAAGAGGCTGCCTGTTCCTTCCGACCCCACATTAGGGATGCAGCCTGAAAATGTCCCATTCATGGTGCTGGTGATTGGCGTCCACCACCTGAGCCCCCAGCGCCCCCAACCCTGAGCTCACACTGTGAAGCCAGCGGGCACCTGGCAGCTCGCTGCGGGGTCAGGAGCTCACCACGCACACACTTCAGGCCACTGAAACCCCACGCACTGCGCTGTGGTCGAGGGAGGTGACCACAGGGCAAGGTCATGCCCCGAATCTTTCACCCTTAACCCTGTTGTAGGTCACAGCACTACCCACTAACCTTAATTTAAAGTCTTTCTTACCAGCCCAGCCACCTCTTCCAATGAGGTCCTCATGTTCCTGGGCTGGATGGAACCTCTCCGAAAGGCCTCGTCTGCAGAGAAGAGGCCAAGGGGCAGAGGAGTCCCGCACATGTTTGGTGTATGGAGAAAGCTGGAGCGAGGTGGCTCCCTAGTGGGGGGTGGGGGGCTTGCACGGATGCGGGAGTGCCTGTTTCTGTTCAGCCCTGGTCTCAGGCTGGGTGGACTCCAACAGGAGCCCCATTTCTCATGGACTGCTATGCACGCACACCCTCCAGGTACCTTGTCAGCTGACGTGGTCCAAAGACACATTAGTCCTGGCCCCCAGCCTCCATGAGCTTCAGCACCTGACAAAGGAAGCAGACAGACGAATTCCAGGTGCCATGTGGTCGGGGCTGGAACTCCAACCCAGAGCCGGTTTGCTGCAGGAGGAGCAGCCCCCTTGGGATTTCATTCTTTGTTCTTCAAGATGAGACAATGGACCAATAAGGCAGGCTGGAAAGAACATTGTTTTTAAAGGTAAACTAAATAACACAACTTTATACCCAGTAGACTTCTTCTATATCCATGAAGCATTAACTGCCTTAAGAACTGACCTCCTTGCAAAAACAAATAGAAAACCCAGCAAAATATATGAAATTCTGTTTTCAAATATTGGACAATAGGTAGCAGGTAACTGATCCTGCAGCAAGGAGAAACCAGAGGTGAGCCCTACAATTTCCCCCAATTACAGCCCAGAGGCAGTTCCCAGCACACGGCACCAGGAGGGCCTTGCACAGTCATGCTTCTGTGTGAAAGGGGTCCAGGCAGCTAGGAGGGACAGGGCAGAGCCCCAGAGAGGAGGAGGATGTGCAGAGAGGTGCTTTGGGGGGTTCTCGCTCCAGAGAGCAGTCAGCAAGGGACCCTCGAGCACTGGCTGGGCAATGAACTACACCCATGTAGGTGACAGCCCACAGGGCAGGAAGGAGCCACCAGAAAGTGGTGGGTCAAACGGCTCCCAGCGCTCACATAGGGAAGGGAAGCATTATGCTCCCATCACAAAGAATATTGAGATACACAGGCCACTGGGCAGAGGCCTAAGAAAGGCTACTCACAGGTGGGGCTCAGCCCCCATACCCAGCCCTAGCATAAGAACTGCACAAACGAAGCTCAGAAATAACCCTCAAAGGGCCAAACTGTTGGACAAACAGCTGCCATCCAGAGCAAAACCTGACACTTTCTAAAGGAATGCAACAGAGTCCAACACTAAAATCTTCACAACATTTGACGACCAATCAAAATTACTAAGCCTGTGAAATATCAAGAAAATATGATCACAATCAGGAGAAAAATCAACCAATAGAAACAGACCCCAACATGACAAGAGGGATTAGAAATAGCCAGTGAGGATACAAAAGCCGCTATTACAAATATTATAAACATGTCCAACGATGTAAAGAAAACCCAAACACAACCAGGACATAAATGAGAGGCATTAAATGGGAATTTCAAGAAAATGAACAATATGTGAAACAAAACATACATGCGTTGGGGTAACAGCCAATTAGACGTACTTTGAAATCAGTAACCGTGAAGACAAAGCAGACAGCCTGGGATTCTAGAGTGAGGCGCTGCCGCCGGCAGCTCAGACTCGAACACGTTTTCAGAACTGCTCCTGGCATGCCCCTGGCCCTGTGGGGATGGAATGTTTGGCCATGGGGCACCAAGCGATGGGTCCCTGGAGCTCCGGAACTGGCCACCGTGACCCGGGTTCTATCAGACCCACCAAGTCACAAACTCAAATGGGCAGCAGGAATCCACCATAAAACGGAAGAGGGGGGTGTCAGCATGGTTGGGGCTGGAAAGCATAAGCTGGCTTCAGAGCAGGTAGCATGGCCTCCGTGCCACCCACTGCTGCGTGAGCAGCACCCCTCCCCCGGTGTGGACCCATAGCCGTATTGGGCAGGGTTATGGGGGCTTCATCCTGTAAGAGCTGGAGGAAAAGGAGAAATAGGTGGATTGGTCCCATATGTGGATCTAGTCAAACACGGACGGTGGCTCCACCCCAGTCACACTGGGCATGGCCTTGATGGCACGTGGAGAGAGAGCACTTCCCCAAAGGGAGGGACCATGGCAGTGAGCCCAGCCACCCCTTCTGCGGAGGGAGACACAGCCCAGCAGAGAACGTGCAGAGGCTCCTGGACAGCGGCCAGTGGACCAGGTCCTGACACGAAAGGGCTTGGAAGATGAGAGACAGAGAAGTCTGAGAGGGAGGCTTGTGAACGGAGCAAGAGTGTGCAGGAGGTATGGAGGGGGGTGTGTGCATGAGTGTGAGGTCTGCGTGTACACAAGGTGTGAAGTCGTGTGTTTGCACAAGGTGTGAAGTGGTGTGTGCACAAGTGTGAGACATGTGTAGGCATGGTAACGCCCACTGCAGAGCCTGTCCCTGCAGACATACTGAACGCCAGGCACACGAAATCACCCAGGCCAGGCTTCACCATCACCACCCTGGAACGGGCTCAGGTTCCACGGCAGCTTTGGGGCTCTGGAAACCACGTAGTGTGGCTCACACGTAAGGAATGGCCTGCACCCAGAACCAGGCGATTCTTCCTCCGAGCGCTGAGGCCGCCCTGCTTCCCCCACGCTGGGAGACAGGGAGCCCTCTGCACGGCTGGCAGGTGGATAGTGGGGAGCGGCGTGGGGGTGCAGAGCAGACCTTGCCCTGGGCCCTTGACTGGGAAGAAAAGGCCCGACACCTGCTGGGAGGTAGGTATTCCAGTGACGGTTCATCAGTGTTATCTGCGGAGTGTGATCCCGCCACGTCCCTCAGGGACCCGCACCAAAGCCCTCCCCAGACAGGCCCTCTAGGCTGGGCCGGGTCCCCGCTCCACCAACACCAGCCCGGGCCCGGTGGCCCACTGCGCACCCACGCCCGCTCCTCGGAGACTGACTGAGGCAGCAGGGGGAGCGCCCCCAGAGCTGGGCCAGGACGCACTCCGCACGTGGTGTCTTTACCGTGCTCCTCCCCCACTCCCATGGCTGCCTGGCCTCTTCCAGGTTTTCAATCAGCAATTACTGGGGACAAAATGCTTCTCCAGCATCGTGTGCCACGTGTTCCCCCGCACCAGGGGTTCTCCCTGCCCCAGTGCGGGAGGCCGGCCTCTGCCTCCTGTCTCCAGCACAGCGCTCAGCACCTGGACCTGCCCCCAAGGTTGCCTGTGTCCTTAGCACTTTACCCTGAGCCCCGCAGTGAACCCCCAGGTGAGCAAGCCAACCAAGCTTCAGATAAGGCAGGCCTCCTGAACAGTGTAAAACAGAGGGGGACGGAGGTGGGTCGGATGGACAGAACCACGTGCCGTGCTTGCGGCCCTACAGCACGGGACCAGGCTCCAGCCCCTGAGGGAGGGTCCCCGGGGGGCCCAAACCACCACATCCACTTCCTGCACAGGGTTTCTGCTTAAGGACAACCAGGCAGGCTCCATCCGCCCCTCTGCATTTTATGGTTTTCCTCTTTAAAATACCCTGCAAGTGGGTCCCAACATCTATAAATATGCACAGCCCCCCTCATTCCCTGACATTTCAATATGGACCCGAGAGTGGTTATTTCACACAATAAATTCAGGTGATAGGACGGTGTTGGGAAGGACTCGCTGCTTGCCACCCGGTCCCTGTCCAGGCGGGTGGGCCTGGGGAGGAGGTGACGGCGTGGCGGGAAGGCCAGGTCCCCGAGGGGCACCTGGCGATGGGACGAGCCTGGGCCTGGCTCAGAGGAGGGCACCGGGGGCGGGGTTACCCCGTTCAGGCTTCGGGGAACCTCGAGGATAGAAGCGAAGACTGTTCTCTCGTGTGCAAGGGCTTCATCAGACATACATGTATCAGCTCACATGGTCCAGGACTTCCATGATTTCTGATAAAAACAATTACAGTTACTCCAGAATTTTTTTTAGATCCTCAGCCTGACAAAGGCAGTTTCCATTCTTTTTTCTTTGTTTTTCGTTAAAGGCAGAGAAGACCGGGCCTGCAGTTACAAGGATGGGTGGCGTGCTGGGGTGAGACTCAGGACACCTGGTTCTCGGAGTCCTGACGGTGGCGTGCTCCGGGGAAGCTCGGCTAACGTCCTGCGTGGCACAGGGGGCCGTCACACGGCCATGACCACACAGCGGAGCGGGGAGTGGTGCCTAAAACCTACACCAGGAAATTTTAAATAGTGACACTGCGCCCCGTACGTCCATGTCTAGGAACAAGTCCAGCTGCCATGGGAAACAGTGTGCCGAGGATTCTTTAGGGACACGGTGCCTCTGGGCTAACAGATGGCGCGATCTCGCGTCATCCGTGTCACACAGCAGGTGAGCACACGAACGGGGACTTTCCTTAACAACGGCGGGCAGGAGGTGGCTCATAGGCTGGGTGTTCGGCGTATGAAATTTTATTCTCGTGAGAATTCCGTGATTTCAGGATGTGCCTGGTGTTTAATGCAGCAAGAAATAGACCGTCCTCGTTCACTGCCTCGGACTCGGGATTATCTGGGGGCGCTGTGACGGCGCCCCGAGAGCGGTGTGAAGCCCCCCGCAGTGATGACCGCACATGTGTTCAATTCAGCCAAGGCGCTGTCCCTCAGCCGGTGCTGGTCTGCACAACTCTGCAGCGAGACAAAGACAGTGAGTCATTAAAATGCAATATCCAACTTTCAAGAATCATTTCTCTGCTTCTGGGATTCAAGGGCTCCTGGGCTGCAACCACCAGGAGCAAAGCCTGCGCCCCTGCCGGCCGCCTGGCCACCGGCTGTCACGTGTGCACGCGCTCTGTCCCGCGCCCCTGCCGGCCACGAGCACAAGTCGGAGAAAGGACACCGTGAATTACGGAGCGTGCAGATCCGGGCACTTACTGATGACGCAGGCAGTTTGGGAAGGTAGATAAAACAGCTCCAAAGCATAAACAACTTTGAAAGAGCAAAGCAATTAGCGGGACATATTCCTTGATTTTCCAGCTACCGTCCGAGCGTCAGGAAGCAAGCGTCTGGGCTGCGCCACGCTGACTCTGGATGGTGGACAGCAGCTGGTTCCTCCAGGGAGGTGTGTGTTTTCAAGTCTTCCCCTAAACAAGCCCTGTGTGGTGTGCGCATCTGAACTGTAAACGCGAAATATGTGTTACTGTCCCGACCCTGGCCTGTGGGGGTGAAGCTGGTCCCAGCGGACAGGGCTCTGCCCCAGGCACCTGCTTGTTGATGAAGCCAAGGCTGGGCCTGTCCTTCCTCTGCACTGTTCTCAGGGCAATGAGGCCCTGGGGAGGCCACGCCAGCTCATCACTGTGTCTCTGTCACATCCTGCTTAGAATGTGGGAGGAGGGACCGCGCCTCCTGCACCGCCGGGGCCATGGGTCCCCTCTCTGCGGAGACGCTCCTCCCAGGCTCGGGACGCGGATCCTTGTCACCATAAAGCGTAAATGCAGCTTCTCCGTAAGGAAGAGTCCGCATCCAGACCTGAGCACGGAGACGCTGAAAATGCCGACGTTGAAAACCCTGGGTTCTTCCAAAACACGCAGCCCTGGAGGCAGCGTCTGACGCCGGCTCGGGTCCCGTCCACAGGACTGGCTTGTTGCATCCTGTCCGAGAAAAACCAAGACCTCGGGGGGTGTGGCAGGAATGAGACACCACGGACTCGGGACCTCTGGACCATCAGGAAGAGGAGGGGACGTCCCCTTTCACTGTGATGGTTGCTTACCTGAGAGGGGGGAGGTCACACAAGGATGGACTGGTGGGTCGATGCCAATGTCAAGGTCATCCAGCTAACCTTGGGAGCAGCGGGTTCTAGAAGTGTCCATGGGGTGGGGGGGAATCACCTCAGAGGAAGACCCCAGGACGAGGGAGTCATGCTCCCCAGAGTCCTGCCAAGTCCGGGGAGGCCATTCTCCCGGCTGCCTCCCTCGGCATCGTCCATTACAAGAGCTAATCGGTTATTGCCGTTATAGAGAAATGTTCTTTTTTTAAAAAAAAAAAAGATTTTATTTATTTGAGAGAGAGCAGGGAGGGGCAGAGGGAGAAGCAGACTCCCCTCTGAGCAGATGCAGGACTCGATCCCAGGACCCCGGGATCGTGACCTGAGCTGAAGGCAGACCTTAACCGACTGAGCCCCCCAGGCGCCCTAGAGAAATGTTCTTTATCATAAATAATCCAAACATAAAAACAAACTCGCTGAACTCGTGTGCGTGTGTGTGGCTTTAATGAGTTTCACTAATTCCTCATGAGTTTTCCTAGGTTTTCAGTCCTATGCCGGCAGATACATCGGTTTTTTCCTCTTCAGGATGACTCACTTTTCTGTTTCCTGCCTTATCACAGTGGCCACAGTGCGCATTCTGAGGCCAGTTAGTTTGATGGAAACCACACCGATTTCCAAGCAGCCGTGGAAGGTTGGATGCGGCAGGAGAGAAGCTGCAGGCCGACTTAGCGGCCACAGAGCGTGGTGGCCGTCTGGGAGGGTCGGGCCTGCAGCAGGTGATGGCAAGGGGCTCCGACAGAAGCGACACACCTGCCCCAGGATCCAGGTGGTGCGCTGGCCTGGGACAGGCGGCACGCGGTCCCGTGGGCCGCGGGCCTGCAGCTCAGAATCTCCCCGGTGTTGACCAGGAAGTGGCGCCATCTTCCCATTGCTGTTGGGCTGCAGTCAGTTGACTCGTGGGGAAAATGTGAGAAATGAGATTAATTAGAATTCCCAATTTACAATCAGTTCTCTAAGAATATGGACTCAAATTAAATTAACAGCTGCTTTAATTTTCTCCTCTACCTCCATGGTCTGACTCTTAATCAAGCTACATCCAAACACTCTTATGATAATTGAATTATACAACTGGATTGCAGTTGACATAGCAACTGTAGGCATATTGTCTCAGACGCTTCTCACCGAAGCCCTACAGTCTGCATGGAACTCTCCAAGAGAATGTGCTCAGTGCGGAAATACCCCTGCACCGGCCAGGACGACCGCTCAGGTCAGGCATGGCTACGTGGCCAGGGCACGGAGGAACCAAGTGTTTAATGGACTTAAATGTGAGTAGGCAGTGGCTTCCTTACTGGACAGCCCAGATGCAAGGGGGTTGTTCTGCAGGTGCGGCCCTGGGACGGGCAGCCCCAGCATGACCGGCGTGCTTATCGTCAGCAGTGCAGAATCTCAGGCCCCACTACCAGACCCAGCAAGTCAGAATCCACAGCTTTACAAAGTACAGTGTGCACGTGGATAGTCGGGCAACTGTGCTGTAGACAGCTACAGGGCTCCCGCCATAGTCCTGCTTCCTCCTCTCGTCCGGCGGTCACGTGCAGACCCACAGGCCGAGACACCGTCTTCCAGCCGTACACCTGCTGCAGCTTGCCTCCCATCTGAAGTCCGAGACGACATCTGTTGTAAACGCTCTCCCCGCCTCGCCCGCCTAGAGGAGTCTGGGGCGCGTTTCACTCACCTTGTGCAGGTGTGGACTGCGGCCCCTCCCCCGAGGCGACGGCACAGCTGAGCACAGACCGAGAGATAGCGGGGCTCCAAGGGGTCAGCCTTGGAGGGCTGGCAGGTCCGGGTTCTGCAGCAGCTTTGGGGCTCTGGGAACCACTTCACACGGCTCAGAGATAAAGAAATGCACCCCGAGTCTAGGCGATGCCTCCTCCAGGCCCTGAGGCCACCCCACTTCCCTCACGCAGGGACACGGGGAGCCCCCTGCCCAGCTGGACGGTGGAGAGCAGGGAGCGGCGTGGGGGAAAGCCGGGCGCTGGGCCCCTTTACCCAGACACCTGCGGCTAAGTGGTTATCAAGGACTTCAGTCAGCATTACTTACGGACGTT